>NC_132855.1:8466702-9666702 GCF_048164855.1 Canis lupus baileyi | reverse complement strand
TGAAAAATCTTGAAGATGACAGAAATAAATGGAAAGGTAGTCCAATGCTCATGGAATGGAAAAACAAATATTAATAGTCTATACTACCTATAACAAGCTACACATTTAATGCAAGCCCTATCAAAACACAAAGAGCATTTTTCACAGAACTAGAAAAACAATCCTAAAATTTATATGGAACCAGATAAGATCTTCAAAGCCAAAGCAATCTTGACAAAGAAAAGCAAAGCTAGAGGAATCACAATTCCAGAATTCATGTTCTTTATGAAGCTTCAGTAATCAAAACAGCCTGATACTGGCACAAAAAAAAAAAAAAAAATAGACACATAAATCAGTGGAACAAAATAGAACCTAAAATGAACTCAAAACTTTATGGTCAATTAGTCTTTAACAGAGTAGGAAAGAATATATAATATAATATAATATAATATAATATAATATAATATATAAGAAGAGTGTCTCTTCAACAAATTATGTCAAGAAAACTGGACAGCAACGTACATTAGAATGAAACTGAACCACTTTCATATACCATACACAAGAACAAATTCAAAATGTATTAAATATCTAAATATGAGACCTGAAACTATAAAAATCCTAGATGAGAACACAGGCAGTAACCTATTTGACACCAGCTATAGCAATGTTTTCTAGAAAAGTCTCCCGAAGCAAGAGAAACAAAGGAAAAATAAACTATTGGGAGTACATCAAACTAAAAGACTTCGCATAGCAAAGAAAACAATCAACAAAATTAAAAGGCAAACTATGAAATGGAAGAAGATATTTGCAAAAAAAATATATCGATAAAGGGTTAGTATCCAAAATATACAAAGACCTTATAAAATCCAACACCCCCCAAAAAGAATAATCCATTAAAAAATTGGCAGAAGTCATAGAGACTTTTTTCCAAAGAAAACATCCAGATGGCCTACAGACACATGAAAAGATGTTCAACATCCCTCATCACCAGAGAAATGTAAATCAAAACTACAATGAGATACCACTTCCTATCTGTCAGATTGGCTAACATCAACACAATAAACAACAGGTCTCCTCAAGAATGTGGAGAAAAAGGCACCCTCCTGCACTGCTGGTGGGAATGCAAATTAGTGCAATCACTGTGGAAAACAGTATAGAGGTTCCTCAAAATTTAAAAACAGAATTATCCTAGGACCCAGTAATCACACTACTATATATTTACCCAAAGAATACAAAAATATTAATTCAAAGGGATATATGCATCTCAATGATTAGTGCAGCATTATTTACAATAGCAAAGATATGGAAACAGTCCAAGTCCATCGGTTGATGAACAAATAAGGAAGATTTGATATACATACAATGGAATGTTATTCAGCCTTAAAAAAGAATGAAATCTCATTTGCAACAACATAGATACAGCTACAGTATACAATGGTAAATGAAATAAGTCAGAGAAAGACAAATACCATATGATTCCATTCATATGTGAAATTTAAGAAACAAAGCAAATGAGCAAAGGGGAAAAAGAAAGAAAAACAAAGAAACGGACTTAATTAGAGAACAAACTAATGGTTACTAGCAAGGAGAGGAGTATTTGAATGAGCTAATAGGTGTTGGTTATCACAGAATGCATTTGTGATGAGCACCAGGTGATGTAGAGAATTGTTGAATCACTGTATCATACACTTGAAACTAATATAACACTATATGATAACTGGAGTTTAAAAGTTTTAAAAAATGAACACAGGGGTGCCTGGGTGGCTCAGTCAGTTAAGCACTGACTCTTGATTTCAGCTCAGGGTTGTGAGATCAAGCACCAAGTTGGCCTCCATACTCAGCAAAGAGTCTGCTTGAGATTCTCTGTCTCCCTCTGTCCCTCCCCTTGCTCATGCACTCACACACACAATTTCTCTCTAAAATAAATCTTTTAAACAAATAAATAAATAAATATTTAAAAATTAACATCAAATAAAGGCAGAGGTGTTGTAGATAGCTCATCTGCATTTTAAGAAATGTTGACAGTGGTTTCTCAAGTAAAAGGAAAATAATACCAAGGAAAATAATAGCAGTAATACCTTGCATCTACATAAAAGGCATGAAGAATATATATAGACACAGTATTTTCCCCTAAGTTTTCATCTCTTTAAAAACATAACTGACTATGAGGACACCTGGGTGGCACAGTTGGGTTTAAGCATCCAACTCTTGATTTCAGCTCAGGTCATGATCTCAGGATCATAAGATCAAGTCGTGCATTGGGTTCCATGGTCAGCATGGAGTCTGCTTAAGACTGACTCTCAGTCTCTCTCTCTCTCTCTTTCTGCCCCTCCTCCCTGCTCTCTCTCTCTCTGCCCCTCCCCCCTGCTCTCTCTCTCTCATACATAAGTAAATCTCTGAAAAAGTTAATTGACTGCATACAACAAAAATTATGTACTATGGAGCTTATAAATATGCAGAAGCAAAAAATAAGACCACAATAGCACAAAAGATGGCAGGGGCAACATAAAGTATACTATTTTAAGATATTTTTATGCCATTTCACTAATAGTTATTTGAAAGTACAATGTGATAATTTACTAATACCTACTAGTGTAACCACTAAAAACTAAAAGAAAAAGGTATAGCCAATAATGGAGATAAAATGATATATAAAATATACACAATTTTCCCAAAACCAGGCAGGAAAAGAAAATATTACAAACAAAAAGGAGAGACAAAGAAACAAAGTGGCAGATTTAAATTCAACCCTATAAATAATCACATTATATGTAAATAATCTAAACCAGTATCTTTACCAGGGCTCCCAGAAAGAATTAAGCCCTAATGCTCTAAGTCATAAGTCTAAGTCTTACAAAGCAATAAATTAACTTGTCTTCTATGTTACCTACATTGGTACTTGAAATGTCCCATCCTCAAGAAACTGGGAAAACAATCATTAAAATCATTTTCCATAGGGTTTAATTCTCTTGCAGAAGCCTAACTAAGCAAGGCCAGTACATGTCCAATTTAAAGGCATAGATCATCAGATTTAACAAAAGCAAATGCATGCTATCTAAAATGAGCCCAAATTAAATATATGGACACAAGATGTTAAAAGTAAAATGAATTTAAAAGATACATAAATCATAATAACACTAAACATAAGAAGGCTTGAATAGCTACAACAATTTCAAAGTAGGTATCAGAACAAGGAATATCACCAAGGATAAAGATAGATATTTTATTATGATAAAGTAACCAATTCATCAAGAATACCAATCAATTAGGCGTCTGGTGGCTCAGTTCATTGTCTGCCTTTGGCTCAGGTCATGATCCTAGGTTTCTGGGATGAGGCCTGTAATTGGGCTATACTGAATGGGGAGTCTGCTTCTCCCTTTGCCCCACCCTCCACTCCTGGTCTCTCTCTGGTTCTCTCTCTCAAATAAAGTTTTAAAAAAATACCAATCAATCCTAAATACATATGCATTAAAACAGAATTTCAGAACACATGAAGCAAAAACTAATAGAACTGAAAAGAAAAATAAACCAAGATACAATAACAGTTGTAGATTTCAACAGTCTTCTTCCAGTAACAGATAGAACAATGAGAAAAATCAGCAAATTATAGAACACCTAAATAACACATCAACAAATTTGACCTAATTGAAATTTATAGAACACTCCACCACCTATGAGTGACAGAATACATATTTTTCCTGTGCACATGAAAAATTAACAAAGAGAGTATGTGACAGGCCTTGAGGAAAAAAACAAAACAAAACCAAAAACAAAACAAAACAAAAAAAACTCAATTTGAAAGGACTGGAATCATTCAGAATACTTTCTTCAATAGCAACATAATTAAACTACAAATCAATAAAAGCAAAGCCAAAAACCTCTAAAATACAGAAGTCAACCAATATACTTCTAAATAACCAAAGGAGAAAAAGAAATCACAAGGGAAATTTTAAAGTCAATGAAAATGAAATGAAAACACAAAATATCAAAATGGGGAGGGGGGAGCTAATGTAATGTTCAGAACAGTGCTTCATAAAATGTGCTACACACTAGAATCACCTAGGGACTTTTTAAATATCCCATTGTACCCATTATCAATGTAAACAAATAAACCAAAATGTCTGGGGTTGGAAAACAGGCATCAGTAGTTTTTAATGATTCTCATATGATTTCAATTTATAACAAAATTTGAAAGCCACTGGTTTAGAAAAAATAATTTATTTTTAAGAAACATAAATTTCTATCTCAAGAAAGTAGAAAAAACAAATTAAAATACATAGAAAAACGAATAAACAGTATCAGATAAATCATAAACCAAAAGCCACTTTTTTTAAACTTTTTTTATGATAAACCTCTTACAATGACTAAAGGAATAGAAAATATAGAAGACACAAATTATAAATATCAGAAATGAAAGAGTACATTCTAGAGATGCTTCAAGCATTAAAACAAGGGAATAGCATAAATAAGCTTACACTAATATTCTTGATAACTTAGATTACAAGGATAAATTGCTTATACGATGCAAATTACAAACAGGATGCTAAACCAATAAACAATTTCATAAATTGAATTTATAACTAAAAGTCTTCTCATGAAGAAAATCTTAGGATCAGATGGCTTCACTGGTTAATTCTATAAAATATTTAAGAAAAGAGAAAAATCCTAAGCAAACTTGTCCAAAAAAGAAAAGGAGCACTTCCCAAGTTAACTCTAGAGAGCCACCAAACCACCAAAACCAGATGCATATTCCAGGAAAAAGAATATGACAAACCAATATACTTCATGAATATACACATAAAGATCTTTAACAAAGTAACACCAAATCAAATCTAGCAACATATAAAAGGATAACACATCATGATCAAATGAAGCTTATTCAGGAATTCAAGAGTAGTTTAACATTCAAAAATCAAATCAAAGTAATTCACCACATTAACAGATTACACAAAACCAGAGGACCATCTTGATAGTTGCAGAAAGTAAGCTACCATATTTGTTACTGATTTTTAAAAATTCAAAAGCCAGGTCGCCGCCGGTGGCTCAGCTGTTTAGTGCCATCTGCAGCCCAGGGCCTGATCCTGGAGACCTAGGATCGAGTCCCACGTCGGGCTCCCTGCATGGAGCCGGCTTCTCCCTCTGCCTGTGTCTCTGCCTCTCTCTCTCTCTGTGACTCTCCTGAATAAATAAATAAAATCTTTAAAAAATAATAAAAAATAAAATAAATGAAAATTCAAAAACCACTCAGCCAAGTAGAAACACCAAGTGTGGAGTTACAATTCCTTGACTGTTGGCTTCAAATCCACCCTCCATTGCCCTGCTGTGTTATACTGCAGCAGGTCTCTGTATTTGTTCCTTCCCAGCTGCCATGACGTTGTTTTGTCAGGAGAGGGTACTACAGGAACACTGCAGTAAGAAAATATTTGTTTCTGGTTTCAGTGTGATTTATACTTTTCCTGCTCCTCTGACAGCCAGTAGCATAGGGGTACCCGGAGGCCCTCAACCCCATTTCCCCAGCAAGTTTCAGTAGCACCCACCTGAGCAACTTCTCAGGCAGTTTCCCCAGCAAGTCCCACAAGCCCCAACCAACAGTTTCCCATAAACTTTCAACAGCACCTCTGTGATCTCCTTCCCTGTGAATTCTGCCCATTGCTCGGGGTGGCTCACCGCTACCATACACCACAGGAGTAAGACAATCGGGCACACTGGACCCACAAAGAGAAACTCCTTCCTCCTGCCCTAGCAGGAGGCTGCCAAATGAATTTCAGTGACTCCTCCACAGACAGCTTCCCCAAAATGCTCAACAGGACCAGGGAAGGTAGCTTACTCGATAAACAACTATGGTACATCTATATAATAGGATATTATTCAACAATTTAGAAAAATGAGCTGACAAGCCCTGGAAAGACATGGAGGAACTTTATTTTTTTAAAAAACATTGATTTAAGAGAGAGAGCATGCACAAGTGCATGGCAGGGAGAAGGACAGAGGGAGAGGAAGAGAGATGACCTGAAGCAGACTCTACTCAGAATGAAGCCTGATGCGGGGTTAGATTTCACAACCCCAAGACTAAATCAAGAGTCAGACACTTAACCGACTGAGCCACTAAGGCACCCCACATGCAGGAACTTTAAATGCATACTAGTACGTGAAATAAGATAGTCTGGAAAAGGCTACATACTGTATGGTCCCAACTATGTGGCATTCTGGAAAAGTAAGCGATTAGAGAAAACAAAAAGGCCAGTGGTTACCAGAGGTACAGGAGGAGGCAGGGAAGGGTGAATAACAGGTGGATCACAAGGGATTTGTAGGGAGATTAAACTCTTCTGTTTGATACTGTAATGGTAGATATACAATATTATGCATGTGTCAAAACTGATAGAACTAAACGCAAGGAGACGCAAGGAGTGAACCCTGAATGTTAAGTAAGAACTTGCCTTAATAATATTTCATCGATAGAGGGTTCATCAATTTTAACAAATGTACCACATTAAATATGAGACTAATAAGAGGACATATGTAGAGAGAGCAGAAATATGTGGGAACTTTACTTTCTACTCAACTTTTCCATAAGCCTAAAACTGCTCTAAAAAATATAGTTACTGATTTTAAAACACACATTTTTAAAATATCACATAATTTATAATAATGTGTGGTAGGGAGAATTCTAAGTAGCCTCCAAGATTCCTGCCTCCTGCTGTACACACCCCATAATCTCTTTCCCTTGAGTGTGGACAGCACTGTGAATATGATAAGGTTCACTCCCTGTATCAGGTTACATTATATGACAAAGGTGAAGCGATTTTACAGATGTAATTAAGGTCCCAAAGCAATGGACTTTGAGTTAATCAAAGGGAGATTGTTCGGGGCTAATCAGGTAAGCCCTTAAAAGGGACTTAAAGCCTGGGACTTAAAAGAGAAAAGCCTCAAAACTTGGGAGAGATTCTCTGGTTGGCCTTCAAGAAAAAGGATCATATGGGATCCCTGGGTGGCTCAGCAGTTTAGCACCTGCCTTTGGCTCAGGGTGTGATCCTGGGGTCCCTGGATGGAGTTCCACATCAGGCTCCCTGCATGGAGGCTGCTTCTCTCTCTGCCTGTGTCTCTGCCTCTCTCTCCGTGTCTCTCATGCATAAATAAAATCTTTAAAAAAAAAAAGAAAGAAAGAAAAGAAAAGAAAAAGAAAAGAAGAAAAGAAAAGAAAAGAAAAGAAAAGAAAAGAAAAGAAAAGAAAAAAGAGAAAGGAAAGGAAAAAGGAAAAAGGAAAAAGGAAAAAGGAAAAAGGAAAAAGGAAAGGAAAGGAAAGGAAAGGAAAAGAAAAAAGAAAAGAAAAGAAAAGAAAAGAAAAGAAAAGAAAAGAAAAGAAAAGAAAAGAAAAGAAAAGAAAAGAAAAGAAAAATCACATAGCAAGGATCACCTCAGAAGGATTGAAAGCAGTCTCCAGACAATAGCAAACAACAAAATGGGGACTATAATCATACCACACCAACATGGGATAGGACTTCATGAGATTGCAGCCCCACCGTGACCTTGGTTTTTACCCTGTGAGATTCTGCTCACAGAGTCCAGCTACGCCCAGACCAGATTCTTCACCCGCAATAACTATGGGATAATTCATGTTCTCTTCAGCCACTAAATTTGTGGTAATTGTTACATAGTCATAGAAAACAAACACTGTTACCCTCCAGCTGACAAACTACCAAAGTCAACAAATTAGGCCAAAGAAGTCATTTGGGATTTTTGTTTATTCTGAAATAAGTACTGTCATTGTTATAAAAATGCAAATTACTTTATTTTGCATATAGCTGGCATATGACATTTTGAAAAGCCAAAATACAACAAGCCTATATGACACAACCAAGGCCTATTTTTAAAAATGCACAATCAAGAATAAAATACAAGAACAATTCTTTTGGGAAGCAACTTTATATATATATATATATTTTTTTAAGATTTTATTTATTTATTCATGAGAGACCCAGAGAGGCAGAGACATGCGCAAAGGAAGAAGCAGGCTCCCTGCAAGGAGCCTGACACAGAACTCGATCCCAGGACTCTCTGGGATCACAACCAGAGCCAAAGGCAGACGCTCAACCACTGAGCCACCCAGGTGCAACTTTTTTAAATGCTACTTAGTATTTTGTAAAATGTCGCCAAGTGATAACTTTAAAAATAAAGGGGGGGGTCAAAAGACCCCCAAAAGAAGTACAAAGAGAAATCAAAAGTGTAAAAATTTGCAAATAAGACATATTATGAATCTCGAATTTCTGAATATAGATTTTACATAATTTTCAAAAGCAGAGTCAATATTAATTCTTTTCTATGTGCCAATCTCTAAACTAAAAAAAAAGTAAAGCCCACCCTAGTGAAACAAGACATTACACACCAAAAAAGCCCTTATACTATGATGTAACACATCTTATATCACAAAATTCAAAATTCTGGTGAGACTCACCATTTTTAAAAACATGTATATTCACTGATATTGAAAAGAATATTGAAAATTTGAGATCTAAGTATTTTTATGACTTTTCTTCTCCGTGTGGATAAAGAGTATTTGATTTCTATCTTCTTTTCTTATCAAATTATAGTGGAAAAAATGGTATCAGTCTCTGAGAAACCAAATTTTCTTTTTCTTCCAGCCATATCATTTTATGATTCATCATTAAATTTACAATTGTATTAGACTATATTATTAACATTTAAATAAATACTTTAAGGGGAAGGTCATATGGTCAACCAAGGCTTATAACTGGTTAAGATAAATTACTGAAAAACATAGTTCAACTGTATTTTAAAAGTTATTCTAATGGATAAAGCAATAAACAAAATGTGGTATATCTATACAATGAATTACTCTTCAGCGTTAAAAAGGAATGAAGCAGGGCAGCCTGGGTGGCTCAGCGGTTTAGCGCTGCCTTTGGCCCAAGGTATGGTCCTAAAGACCCGATATCGAGTCCATGTCAGGCTCCCTGCATGGAGCCTGCTTCTCCCTCTGCCTGTGTCTATGCGCCTATGTCTCTCTCTCTCTCTCTCTCTCTCTCTCTCTGATGAATAAATAAATAAAATCTTTACAAAATTAAAAAAAATTTTTTTTAAAAGGAATGAAGCAAAAAAACAAAAAAGAAAAAGAAATGAAGCATCAACACATGCTATAGGGTGGGTGAGCCCTGAAAATATTATACTAAGTGAAAGAACCAGAAACAAAAGGCCACATGGTTTATTATTTATATAAAATATTCAGATAAGTAAATCCATTCTGGATATGGGAGACTCCGTTAGGAATAATAGCTTTTTGGAACTAAAAGGTGACACAGCATTGTGAATGCCAATGAATGATATGCTTTAAAATAATTTTATATTATGTGAATTTTACCTCAATTTTAAAAAGTTAATCTAGTCAGTCTAAACACTGAATTATTACATATAGGTGACAGAAATTGGGAATAGATGGTCTCTGTACAACACTCAACTGTGCAAATAAAAATCACTAGCACATGAACAGAAAATCATTAACTATCCTATTTAAGTACACATTAAAACTTTATACATGATGCTTGAAAGGTCATCTGTTCACTGCATGAACAATAATGGAAATGTTCTATCCTGTGCTAGACATAAAATGTTTGCAACATTTTTCAAAAATTATATAAAATGTTAAGTGACAATGGCAGTTCACATAATTGTACTGAACAATATGCATGCTTTCTCTTTTCTCTACCAATTAAATATTCATAAATTATTGCCAAATGCCATGTTGCAGAAAGATAAGATTTAACCCAAATTTTGGAATCTGGTTTGAATTACTAGGATTAGCAAACAAAGCAGTCAAATAAAATATTAAGTATGTCAACCAAATAATACACTTTCCTGTTGTTTTTGGAAACACTTTATTAAATTTCCAAAGAGAAAAACATTCATACAAAAGATCTTAACCACTGCTTTGAAAACACACGTTTTAACCCATAATTGAAGATTTTTCAGTATGTTTGGTTCAAGATTATTTTCTAGTAAGACAATCAAAAGATTCCAATCAGAAGAAACACTTTAAAGGTATTTTTTCAATAATTTAAATAGATTTACAAGCTAAAATCTTGTCCATAATTACGAGAGTTGCCTACTTTACTCAGTAGGCAATAAATGTATCATATGAAATACAGAATGTAGGTGACAATTCAGAGTTCATACCTAAATGACATCATAAGTTAAGCAAAATAGAATATGTACTATCTTTAATAAAATTAAATGAGTACTAATATTATATGCAAGTAGTAATGAAGAAGGCACTAGACCTGCACTGTCCAATAGAGTAGCCATTAACCACATATATCTATCTAAATTTAAAGTAATTAGAATTGCATAATAAAGACTCATTTCTTCAATTGCACAAATTATCTTTCAAGTCTTCAATAGCCACAGAAGAAGGTCTAGCAGCTACCATATTGAACAGATTTCTATCAATACAGAAAATAGTACTTTTTGACTTGTTAACCATACAATTGCCCATGAAGCTTAAGCTTCAGGGCTCCTTGCTTGAATAGACCCTTTCAGGGACCTGGGAGGAGCCTTAGCAATGTGTTCTCATGATGATGCATTTTCATACACGATGCAAAATTTTAAGATGCTTTAGTCATAAAAAAATTCTTTCTCTTGCCCCTCCAACTTACACTTCACCACCCTTGCACTTGAATGCACATTGAATGGCATGAGTGGGTAGACTGGGATTCCAGCAAAAGAAAAGGTGAGTTAGAGATATATTCAGTTTCGGTTTAGTGGGACATATGCATGTGGGTCTCAGTCATTTTCTCATGTAATAAATTACTGTCATATTGCAGGATGGCTTCTGGGAATATACCTTTTTCCTACTACTTCACCTCTCCTAGAGTCATGAAATGAAGATGCAAAATCAGATATCAGAGGTGACATGAACGTGTCTCATGGCAACTAGAATCACAGGATATATAAGTAGAGGAGAAACAGTCTGAAATGTACACAGCTAGAAACGAATCATTGGGAAATTTTTCCAATCATGAGATACGAAACAGTATAAGCAAATAATTTCCATTTTTAATCAATACCTGGCCAAATTTCTCTTATTATGAATATAGTTGATAATATATTTAATTATAAATGCACCATATTTTTTTTCTTATTGATAGGACTCATGAAATGGAATTTCTCTGAAATTGTACAGCACAGATTTGTAACACTTCTACAAATACTGGGCGTGTCTGTAAGTGAAACTGCATGTTTCTTATACTTCAACTATCAATAAAAACAAAATTTTAGGGGCACTTGGGTAGCTCAGTGGTTGAGTGTCTGCCTTCAGCTGAGGTCAGGATCCCAGGGTCCTGGGATCAAGTTCTGCATCGGGTTCCCCAGAGGGAGCCTGCCTCTCCTTCTGCTTATGTCTCTGCCTCTCTCTCTCTGTGTCTCTCATGAATAAATAAATTAAATGTTTTAAAAAAATTATTAGCCAAGTTAGAGCAAAGATTTATCTTTGGAGTTTCTTCATAGAAAATCGTATTATAAAAGCATTGTGATAGAAGCAAACACTAAACATCCTATACTTGTAGAAAAAATAATTTAAAACTACAATCAACAGTTTTAAAATGTCATTTTCTAAATATTGTGGTGATTATGTCATTGGCCTCTTTTGCAATCTGTAATCTGTTCTTTTTTCATTCTAAAAAAATGTTGACTTTTGTACATAAACTTGTATTTGTAATTTTGTACTTCTTTCTTAAAAGGGAACCCCCCCCCCCCAACAAAGATCTGTTTCGGTCCCCAACAAAACCTTGATCTGCTCATGGTGCTAGGAAATTATGTCTTGATTAAAATATATACTTACTAATTAGCAATATCCTCATTTTTGTTTCTTCATTTTACATTTGTTACAACATTTAATAACCCAGTCACATCACTATCATTAAATCCCAGAATTTGAAGTGGTTAATTTGAAATATATGCCTTCTACTCTCACTGAAGCTTATCTGATATCTCTTCAACCTTCAGTACAAAAAAAGTTCACACCTCACTAGCACAGATACAAATGTCAGTCCTGGTAATTGAGTTACACTGGGTGCCTTTGAGCTTTGTATTATACTGCTGCTAATGGCAGTTAAGTTCTTAATACAATTACAGTTATAGTTATTCAAATGACCAAGGCTTTTTTTTTAAGTAAACAATATATTGAAACTAAATGCTGGGGAGGGCAGACAAAAAAAAAAAAAAAAAAGAAACTAAATGCTAATCTAACAATAACAATTCATTTAAGTAAGACAAAAAGTTTAGTCTTTTAATTATATTTAGAAAACGTTCTATCAACATTTTAAACCAACTTTATGTATTATGAAAATGTACTTACAATAGTATAAAAATGCCCAATAGGTAATGCCATTCATGCAAATATTCCCTAAGTTACATTTTATTTTTTATTTCATACCCTTTACACTTCATTAAGCCATACTTCAGATAACCTAATTTCTCATTATTGTATTGCAAAGATATTCTCAACCTGAAATTACATCAAATAAATTGTAAATCAAATTTCTGAAAGCCATAACCATAGGTGGAAATCAAATGAAATGCTTAATTTCACATAAATGGCTAAAGCTTTAAATGGATTGCACTTATTTAATTGCCTAGGCACACTTATTCAGAAGTGTTTTTGTTGCTGTCTCCTCCTATAGCTGTAGGATGTTATTCTAATATGTAAACAATACATTGACAGTTAAGACAAAAAGATTTCAATCAACTAAAAAAAAATTAGAGGCTATGTGAAAAAATTAACTGAAATTAGACTTGGAAAGCATGTATTCTAGTATATTCCTTTTCTCTGATTAACCCTGTTTGATAAAAAAGAAAGAACTGAAATAAGATTAGAAGTAAAGAGACAACCTGTCACCCTTACTCAAGAAAAATGGTTTTATTCAGAGACAGAAGGTGGAATGGTGGTTGCCAGGGGTTTGGGGCCGGGAAGGGCGGGGCAAGGTTTGGAATAAGCGGTTACTGAGTTACTCCTTAATAGATACATACTTCCAGTTTAGGGAGATGAATGCTGATGGTTGCCCAATGAGAATATACTCAAATGCTACAGAACTGTACACGTAGAAATAAATGGCTGAAGTGATATGTTTTATGTTATGTACATTTTATCACTAAAAATATTTAATTCTTCTAAAGTAAATATACTTACATTTTTATGTTTTTTTTTTCTTTTCTGGGATTTAGCCTGAATTGAAAAGTACTTTGTTTTAAATAATGAAAACTAAGTACTTAAGTGAATCATTAAAAGTCATAGCTAATAAAATGGAGAAAACTAATTCAGTTTCTTGCTTCAGGCTCTGAACATTTTTCTCTACTACTACACAAATTGAGAGATCACCTAAGAAATTCCAAACTTCTCTCAGAATACTTATTTCAAAACAAATAAAATTATATATTTTATATGATTTTATAATGTTTTTATATAATTTTATAATTGGTCCTATCTATTGGACAAAGGCTCAAGTGAAAATTTTTCCAAAAAAAAAAAAGATAGCAAACTATACCTATCACACACTGAGCATGAACAGTTGATACAGTGGGCAGTATCAGTAGGAAAGCAAGTCCAGTTGTCAGTTGTGGAGAGAAAGGAATTAAGTCAACAGTATGAGCATGCAATTAACTTCCAAGAATCTATCCTATCACAGATACCAACATGTCCCATCTTCTAGAAACCCCGTTCACAAATTCTAGGATGCATGATATTTTTAAAAATGAGTTCTAAAAAAAAACAAATAAAAAAAAAATAAAAATGAGTTCTAGTTTATTAGAAGTTTATGTTTATAAATCTGAGTAGCATCTGTAGAACCCATTTTACAATAAGGGATATGCTACAGTAACTCCACCTTCTAACAGAGTCACATAGGAGGTAGAAAATAAATATGTTTAATTAGCAAGAAAGGAAGGAGAGAGGTAAAGGAGGAAATTGAGGGGGGAAAAGAAAGGGAAAGTGGGCAAATGGTTCTATGCACTTTAACAATCCATCAGCTGGCACTCAGAGTCTGGCTGTGCTGTACAGAAGAGAGGCTGGAAGCCGTTGATGGACAGTCAGGGCAGGTGCCCAGACTAAGCTGTGCAATTTTGTACATTTTATTGCTGGCTTCTTTCTTTATTGAATTCAAATATATTAGTGATCTATACAAAGTACCTGAACAACATCTGGGATTCATTACAACCATACATGATGTACAACTACACCATTAAAACTTTAAATACAGTCTTAATCCAGAGCAGTTTTATATATCCCAAAGTAGGTTTCTTCTCTGTGCAATAACTAAAACTCTGCATTTTTATCAACATTTTATGATAGATCATTTTGAAGCCAAATAGTAAACAATTATATCACAAAAGCAAAACATTTGAAATAATCATTTCAAATATTTCAATTTTATAACCTTTATAAAATATGAGCTTGTTTTGGCCAGAGAATTGTGTCGCTTTTTGCTGACCACCAGGCAAAAAACCTCTGTCAAGTGACTTTCAGGTTGATACACTATGTGCCATTATAAGCAATTACAGGCTGAACAGAATGCTAGCTGTGTGTACTTCTGGCATTCCCCTCAATCCATGTCATTAGTCATTTCATGAATCATTTCAGCTTTCCTCTGTCAACTACCCTCTCAGATTTTTCAGCTATCATTCTTAAGATCAATTCACAAAGCAATTCTTCACCTTTCCGTGTTCTTTTCAGGCAAACATTTACATATTTTGATTCCCTAAAGATGTCATTTTTTTGGCAAAACTAACTGGTACAGGGTTGGGGGCAATGAACAGAAAAATGGTTGCCTGTAGGGTGTGAGGGCAGAGTTTGACTAGTAATGGACATGAGGGAACATTCTGGGCTGATGGTAATATTCTGTATCTTGATAAAGGTTTGGGTTACACAGGTCTACACATATGTCAAAACTCAGCAAATGTTTCCTTAAGACTTATACATCTTTGTTGTATTTAAATTTTACCTCAAGAGGAAAAAGAAAAAAAAAAAAAAACTATGACTGAACTCTAGTTAATGATATGCATGCTGAAGTATTTAGGGATAAGTTCCTGAAATTTACTTTGAAATGCAAAATAAATAAGACGGATTGACACATGAATAGAGGGATGAATAGTGGATAGATATATAATCAGAAAATGCTAAAATATGAGAGGTAGGTATTCTGCTCTTCACTGTAGAATTCTTCATTTGAAAATTTCCATAATAAAATGTCTTAAGGTTTGTAATTTCTTCATAATCCTTTTTTTTTTCATAATCCTTTTCAATTTAATATTCACCCAGTAAAGAAAAAGGCATCAGTAAATGTTCCCAAAGATTTTGACCATGACCTTGGTTACCCCCTTGCTTGATAACTTTCGATATTTATAAAAGTTGATCCAAATAGCACCGGATAAAAATATTGTTAAATTGGGGTGCCTGGGTGGCTCAGCTGGTTGGACATCCACCTTGGCCTCAGGTCATAATCTCAGGGTTCTGGGATTGAACCCGCATCAGCATTGGGCTCCCTGCTCAGCGGGGAGTCTGCTTCTCCCTCTCCCTCTGCCCCTCTCCCGCTGGTGCTCACTCTGTCTCTCAAATAAAATAAAATCTTTAATTAGTTAAATTAATTAAATATATAACCTACTCATCCATTCCTTCATTCATTCTACAAATATCTGTCAATCACCTTCTATGTACTAGATGTCTGTAATGCTAAAGGAAGAAAGCCAACTTAATTGTAATACGATGTGATACGTATCAAGTGATAGAGGAATATGACTGGCAGGACATTTTCCGGACTGTAAAGAATGAGTATGATTTTTCCAGATGGAATACAGGGAGGGGGGAAATTAATTCTAGACTGGGGAAAATTGAATAAGTAAGCATATAATACAGAAACTTTATTTCACATCTAAAATTAAGTTTATGGTAGTTGCATCTTAAACTTATCAAAATATCTAAAGTCAATTTACATATATTAGATGTCTCCTCCTACTATCTTACAGACTACTTTTGGAAGATTCTGCAGTCTTTTTCAGTCACCAATATAAATCTAGGTGTATCTTTTTTACCACTGACTTCAAGCTGCATATATTTCACTTAAATATTTAAAGGTATGTTCATATTTGATTTTACTACTAATTAGGGTTGGGTTGTTGTTTGTTTTTTTATATAAAGCTTTTTAGCTGGAACTCACTTTGGGAAGTTCTGGTCTAATGTCTTGAAATTCCAGGAGTGAATGAATACTAAGAGATTAAAAAGTTTCCCAGATCAAGCAGCAAATAAAAATGCAAATTTCTAACACTGCAACTCAGCTCAATATAAAATGCACCAAGGACAAATGTCAAAGTACTGTCTAAATTGTAGACAATCTATTTAGATATTTTTAATATTTTATATCCTTTTAAGATATGTAGATGGTCCTTTAATGACTACTTTGTCTCTCTAAACATTTCCTTTCATGACTACTTTGTCTCTCTGAACAACAAAATTCTAATATCTGTGGGTTTACTACAATGGGTTTTATCCACAAAATGTGTGTAGTGCTATAGAGCTCACATGCTTAAGAAAATTAAGTGAGATTTTTTTAAATGAAAAGGAGTTAGTGCTACTGTTCAATAAATAGTAGTAACTCATATTAAAACATAGTTATCCACATTCATACTCATGCAATTGCACAGATGTGCTTTTTGATCTGGGCCACAAGCTAAAGTGAGCCAGAATTCATCTTATCTTTTCAGTTTAGTTACAAAAGTCCTAACTCTTAGTCTCATTGCATTACTGACCACTTCAATGTCATGATAGCTTTTCATTTGCTCCCTTTCAGATCCAAACTCCTTACTTCACTGCTCACCCAAGACTGGCACTCTTTACAGAGTTCACTAGCAAAGACCTTAGAATTCTTTTATCATTTATCCGTTAGTGGCTGAGAATAGAAATATCACTGGACCTTGACCTCAAATAATCCTCTAAAAAAATTCCCAGTGACTGAGTTGGGCTAGAGGTTCAGACTCAAGATGCTTTGTAATTTGTTTCAAACCATTTTCTATAGGTACCTTCAAATGATCCCTAGGCTGAATGAGATGTTTTGTTCTGAGGGGCTTTGAAAAAGTCAGTTAGGAAAGGTAATATTAGGGGAGTTCTTTAGGGCTGAAAACTGAATTTTATAAAGAATATTCAGAGACCCTATGGAAAAGATATTTCTAGGGTGAAAAAGAATTAAATAGCCTGATTTCACTTGTTAGTACCTATAATGGCTATTATTATTTAATAATAAAGTACATTATCACTTTGAGCTAGAAAAAAGTGAGGATTTGAGGTTATACTTTGAGATCCAATTAAGCAGCCTAACTCAATCTTCAACAGAGGGGGGACGTTTGTGTGCAGAGTGTCAGAACAGTCTGTAAATTTGGGAACAACCCTGCAAAATGATCTTTACTATTGATCAATTTATTAATCTCCATGTTATGTTTCCATTAAGTGAAAACTAAAATAGTCTAGAGATTTACTGTTAAATTATAAATCTAGCCCAACATGTCATAAAGATTTAAAAACAGTTAAATCTTTAATAATGCCATTAGAGCAAATAGAGGCTAACACTCAATCTTATTAGGCAAGTCCATAACATGGACATTTTCTTCTCTTAAAACAGGTTGAATTTAAGATATAGGTATGAATCTTGTTTTGCTGGAATGCTAATTATACTCATTAAAAACCTGAAAGCTATTAGTCCTGATTTTCACTTTGTCATCTTTATGATATGCTCCTGATATGAGTGGGCTGTGAGCAGCTGTGCTCATGCTGCCCTCCTCGGCTGACTCCTGCCAGCAGGTTGTATGCATTTGAAGCTTCATGTTGCTCTTATTTGCAATATTCTAACAGAGTGATTTTCTTTACTGTCCCCTAGTCCTGTATTTCAATCTTAAAGAAAATGAGAGGGCCATTAGGGTCTTATTTAGCAAATAAGTCACCCTGCTTCCCTTGTCAAATGAATGAATGAATGAATGAATGAATATAAATAAACAGATGGTTTCTTAAACTAAATGAGGACACAAGGTAGCAAAAAAATGAAAACTAAAAAGGTTAGAAGAAATGGAGATTTCAACAATAATTGCTTACAGAGTACATAAAAATTTGAATGTCTAAAAATACTTGGTGAACCCATACAATCCTAAAAAGCCTTTACAAAATGATTCCTATGATAAATAAATAAACCTGTTATTTCAAAAAGAAAAGCAAAACTTTTTAGTAAAAGGAATAAAATCTGATTCCATTTAAAACTTTTTAAAAAGTACTTTGATAGGGAAAAGGAGAGAAAATAAGTGGGAAATATTAGTGAGGGTAAGAGAACATGAGAGACTCCTAACTCTGGGAAACGAACAAAGGGTAGTGGAAAGGGAGGTGGGCGGGAGGTTGGGGTGACTGGGTGACTGGCATTGAGGGGGGCACTTGATGAGATGAGCACTGGGTGATATATGTTGGCAAATTGAACGCAAAAAAAAAAATATTTAAAAAAAAATAATAATAAAAATAAATAAATAAATGGCCAGGTGCCTAACAATTTTTTTTACCCAAGAAAATCCTATTCTGTCTTTACTGACAATATGCTTTATTTTAAAACTAGAGTAGTACAAAAAGTTCAAAGGAAGACTTCCCAAAATACAAAAAAAAAAAAAAAAAGTCTAGGATATACTAAGCCACAGCTAGAATGACTAGCTATACACCTTCCCAAATCTGTCAGGCTTAAAAGTATATTATAAGACAACATAACTATTTATATATTTCCTACTTGTATAGTTCTCAGTTGCCATGACTTATTCTTTCATTTTCTGCAAGTATTTAAAAAGCAGTACTGATTTTAAAGGAAAGAAAAAAATAAGTAGAAAAATAAAATGCATTAAGTTTTCACAAATAGAAAGCATATGATAAAAGATGGATAGATGGGCAGGGGGCAGATAGATTATGGGTGGATACACAGGTGGGTGGGTAGATACACAGGTGTGAATCAACAGATGCTCAGAAAGGCAGGTGAATGGATAAATAAGGTGCTTTCTATCAAAGCAAAAACAAAAAACAAAACAAAACAAAAAACCCACAATCTTTCTTTTCTCTTTTCACTCTTACCTGTAGAAGTCCTTAATACAGGTGTTCTCAAGGTCAGGAGAGAGTTTATGAGTCCCCATGGAGTCCCAAGGAGGGAGATGCACATTGATAGGGGCAGACACATGAATGTGTATGTGAAAGAAAGAGTGTGAGTCAGTGCGTGTATAGACATTCACTGATGCATTTACTGGAATTAAGAGTTCTTAAAGGTCTGATGACCTAAAGGAAAGTTAAGGCCCACTATTGTAAAGTGTTTTACATGATTCACTAAATGATAGGGCAATGCTAGAAAATCTTCTCAAAGCTGGGGAGCCATGCTAATAATTGCAAGAAAACCTAAGGGTTTTCTCAAACTCAGGGTACTCAGTTAACTCTTAGCTGCCTTAAAGAGGTTGAAAATTACACTGTTTAAGACTATTTTTTAACAAAATTAAAATTAAAAGCCTAAGCAGGCACTGACTGTTCTCAAAATTTACTTTTAATAAGACTGAAGTTAGGACACAAAAGTTCTCAGTTTTATCAGCATTCAGTACTTTGTGCAAGGAAAATTCTTAGCACTGAGTTCCCACAATGTGCCTTAAGATAACATACAGATGCATAGAATAGAAATAAAGTCCATTAACAAAAGGACCCCTTCTTTTGATCTTCAGAAACAATTGCCCTACTCTTTTTTAAAAGTGTACTTTGGGGACACATGGGTGACTCAGTGGTTGAGTGTCTGCCTTTGGCTCAGGTCGTGATCCTGGGGTCCTAGGATCGAGTCCCACATCAGGCACCTGAGAGGGAGCCTGCTTCTCCCTCTGCTTGTGTCTCTGCCTTTCTCTCTGCGACTCTCATGAATAAATAAATAAAATCTTTTAAAAAATAAAAATAAAAGTGTACTTTGCCAGAGTCACCTACCATCCAAAGAAGCAAGGCCTGAGTAAAAAGAATCTGGCAAAGCAGCTTGAACAAACATTTTCCATACATATAGGGAAGCTCTGGCACTCCCAGATGGTGCCAGGCATGGTTCCTGAATTCACAGCAGCAGGATAATATCCACCCAGTACATAACAAAAGTGCTGAAAGTCAGCTAAAAAAAATAATTAATTCACAATATCTTCCCTGATTTCATATTTATTAAACATCACCCTTTCATAATTGCCTGGGTGAATTAAGTAAAGGATTTAAAGATACACAGAATTGAACTCCAACCCAGATGAAACACTGTGTTTCTTAAGATTCCAAAAGCTAAATTTTGTCCTTCAAGAGTAGCAGAACTTCAGAAAAAATGGTATCTTACCAGAGATCCCTTTTGAGATTTTCATAAACATTTATCATGGTGGCAAATAATTTCATAAGTTACTTTATTGGACATATCAGCTCACATTTAGAGAAATTCAGACCCAAGAAGCAAATTCACTGCAGGAGGGGTAACACAGCACTGTGGAAAGTATGTTAGACCAGATTCAAATCAGAAGACATAGGGTCTTAGTGTTAACATCACATGGATGAATGTGAGCTCCTGGGCAAGCATGATCATGATGTAGTTTGCTTTCAGTTACTGCTGCCACATGTATACAAAGCAAACATGGGCGGGGGGGGGGGGGGGACATTATAGCCTTGAGCCACTCTAGTTTTTGTCTCTCTGGCTTTATCTCATAAATAACAAAGTCCTGCTTGAGATCCTGATTAGAATACTAAGTTTTTTAAAAATTGGAGAATACATAAAGATATTGGAAATTATTAACATTAGGGAAAATGTATTTGATATTTTCACAGTTTCTGCAACGTGCATCCTAAGTATGCTAAATGACTTATGCCTGAAAACTACTGCCATTTTTTCTAAAAATAACTCAACTAAAATACTATTCTTCCTCTCTTTCCTGGTATAAAAAAATATTTTAAAAAGAAAGTAAACTTATAAAGTCTTAGGGAAAGCTAAGGATATCATCAAGTATGCCTTTTTAGCCTAGTCTAATATATTACTTTTTCATTTGAGTTTATTTTTTTTTAAGATTTTATTTATTTATTAATAAGAGACACACAGAGAGAGAGAGAGGGGCAGAGACACAGGCAGAGGGAGAAGTAGGCTCCATGCAAGGAGCCCAACGCGGAACCCGATCCCGGGGTCTTCAGGATCAGGCCCTGGGCCAAAGGCAGCGCTAAAGGGAAGCCACCCCAGCTGCACTTTATCTGAGTTTTTAACAGACCTATAGCTCTCAGAGTATCTCTTGATGCTAGTCTATGGGAAAGATAAAGACAAATTTCTTATCAGCTATTCCTTAATTTACTAGATATTCTAAGCTCAAGTCAAAATCCTTACTTGAGTAAAACGAGTAAAATTAATCACTTAGAAAAGTAATGGGTAACTGTTTTTAAACTATTCATTTACAAAAATAAGCTTTAAGAGATCTAAGTAGGGTAGCCAAGTATTTTCCTGAATGTTAGGTGTATAAAGTAAGAACTTGTACACGCGTGATTATTTTTACCATTTTGTCTTACTACAGGAAATAAACAGACAATAGACACTATTAAATTTAAATATGCTATGTCCTTTTTTATCTTGAGAACAAATGGGCTCCATCTCAGTAGTGGTTATTATACATGCAGCACTTCCATGGGATACAGCCAGGATTTATAGAGCTTCTGTTAGAAAACAAAACCTAGATAAACCAGAAAAGAAATGCAATCCTTGGTCAGATAATATTCATCACTCATGCATTTTGGACTTTCTTAAGATTTTACTGGCCAATGGAACAGAAAATTGTGCACTCATGAACAAGTCATTTTGCTCAGTGGGTCTCAGTCTTCTCATACATAATATTTATTATAAATTTTATTCATCTGCAAACCTTTGTCAGAAGAGCTCATGGTACCCTGACATCTACCCATAATAGGCTGACAAAAACTAATGTGCAGGATACAAAATTACAAATGTTCTTTCCAGTCTATTTATTCTTCATTTCTTTAATTTCTTAAGTATTATCTTTGTGTGGGTAAGTCCATAAAATGTAGCAGAACATATAAGAGAGTGGAAGATCCATAAAAATGTGGTAAAAATTGAAGACAAGAGAAACAATTTGCCAGAGTTGAAGATTAGCTAAAGAACCATTTGCATTTATCTTTTATATTGTTAGACCAAAGTTTTCAGAGGATTCCAGAGACAGAAATTAAGATATGAGAAGATAAATTAGATCAGTTAAATCTTAAAATTGTTTTTTGATAAATATAAGTAATTCCAAGCTTTGATTATCCAACTTACTAAGAGTTGCCTGCATCAGATTTTACCAAAACTCTATCTAAACCTCTAGTGTTAAATTTTATAGAAAAGCCATAGAATTATAGTTTCTCTTCCGATTTCTCTTTGCTTGTTTTTTCCCAGTTAAAACTTTCCTATAATGCCTAATCATAATTTGAATTACCATAAAACCAAAACCTCTCTAAATTCCTTTTTTTGTTCGTTTTTTTTGTTTGTTTGTTTGTTTGTTTGTTTGTTTGTAGAGGAGGGAGAGGAAAGGAAAGGAGAGAATCTTAAACAGATTCCGCGCCCAGCAGGGAGCCTAACACTGGGCTCCATCTCACAACCCTGAGATCATGACCAAGAGTGGTACAATCAACCAACTGAGCCACCCAGGTGCCCCTTCCCTAATTTCTTTTTTAAAATGTTTATGCTTTTTGGGCAACAAAGAAATTAGTACTTAGAAATTCACATGTGGACAATCTTCTTAATATTCCAATATTAAGGAAAAAAGCTGTAAGCCACGAAATATTTAATACAAAATTATTGATAACAGTAAAATTCCAGAATTAACTAAAAATTATTAAAATAGAATGATTATAGAAATTGTAGCATACCAACTTGATCTTCCATTTTGAAGCCATTAAAAATGATGGACATAAAACCCACATTATGATGTGGAAATGTTTTTTTTAATATACACACACACACACACACACACACACACAAATAGGCTGAAAGGAACGGCATTATCCCCCAAAAAGGGAACAGTTTTAACCAAATGTTGTAATAACACAAAAGCAAAATCATTCCTCATGGTATTTCTTAAAGAAACTAGAAAAGTTAAATTAAATAAACATCTTTAACTATGATAGGTCTGAGTTATCTTCCAAATCTTTTCTCCTCATACTTAGTTATATATAATCACTGAATACTTAAAGAATTTTTCTCATTATGTAAAAATCCAAATAAAGTCACTCAATTTTTTAAAAACTGTTTTATTATGTGGAATCCTGCCACTGAGTTAAACTCATAGAATTTAACATTAGATCATTATACAAAACTACACTTGTTTTTTTATGAAAATCAGACAAAATAGATCTTTAAAAAAAAAAAAACTCATTGCTATAAGAGTTTGAAAAAAATCCAGAGAGCAAAGAACTGTGTCAGACTTAGTACCCTCAGTAACAAAAGTATAAAAACGACACTCTCAAAAGATATGAATACAGAATAAATTTAATGGTGTCACTTAGCAAAGATTTTACTTTCAAATTACCATTTCTTTTCATTTCAGTATTTCTTCATGACCACCTAATTTTTTTTTAAGATTCTATTTATTTATTTATTCATGACAGACACAGAGAGAGAGAGAGAGAGAGAGGCAGAGACACAGGCAAAGGAAGAAGCAGGCTCACTGCAGGGAACCTGACGTGGGACTCGATCCCGGGTCTCCAGGATCATACCCCGGGCTAAAGGTGGCGCCAAACCGCTGGGTCATCGGGGCTGCCCGTGACCACCTAATTTAATCTTGCCATCAAATTACTACCACAGCACACTGTTTTAATTACTTATATAGCACTTATTTTAAACTGATATATATGCCTTTTATTTATGTATTATCTATCTGGCCCTCTAGCAAGTAGGCTCCCATAGTAAAGGAGTGTTTTCTATCTCATTAATAAGCCCAAGAGTCGTCACATATAGACATGTAGGTTCTTCATACATGAATAGTATCTCACTACAGTTATGCAATGTGCAACCTATACAAATGAATATGACAAGTCTGTCTATGAATAATTACCATACATGTCATAAAATACCAATGATCTTAACAGTACCAGGTCTTCCATGGTGATGGTAATCTCACTCTCAACCTGCATGTCAGGAAAAGCTGTTCCTCTAATTTTTCAATTCCTACATTTTCTTTAGCATTATTTCACATAAGCATGTATGAATCTGTTGTTATTCTATGAAGTTTATAAAAGCAAACTATTCCTGAGGCAGAAACCAGTCCATCAGAGTTACTTATTAAAGGCCAATCAGTATGAGTTATGATCATAGCAAATTTTTTAAAGTATTTTTCAACCCAAAATTACTCAGTTGTTTAGCACTAGGTACATAACATTATTTTTAAAATAACTTTCTAATGGTTTCAAAGAATACTATTACATTACATATATACCATAATATAATTCATAGAATATTAAGCATAGAAAGAGATCCTAAACATTAAAAATTATAGAACTATTCTTTCTAATAGAGTGCCATTTCTGTTTCATTATAGGGGCTTCAGAGTTTAAATTATTACATTCAGGTATCCCATACTGTTTCCAAACATAGTTCTTTTTATAATAATGTCTGACAATCCTACAGGAAACGAAAGCTCTACTTGTAATCAAAGTTAAGGCTAAGAACTATTTCCTGGGAAATCCAATTCAAAATAAGCAATCTCTTTTTTACTTGAGATTGTCCTATTCACACAAAACTGTGTGGCTGCAAGAAATGATAATGGAATATAAAACCTTTCTCTTCTGGGTTATTGTTTACAATCCAGATGAAGCTGATAGCCAAAAGAAAGCATACAAAGGTCAATGTGAAAAGAATCATTGGATTGGTCATTCTTCTTTCTACAAGACAAATGCTGACCAGTATGACTATCAGCTACTCAATAACCTTCTCATGCCCACATCCAGACCCCACACACCCACATAAAATGGAAGTTATAACCCCTAATCCCCACTTGGCAAATATGAATTAAACAAATTTTTGTCTACTATATGGTAGGCATCAAGACAATAAGAACTAGGAAAACACTACTTGCCCCCCAGAGGAGCTTCACACTCATAGGAAGACATTATTTGACAATGAAGAATCATGGACACAATGTCAAATCAAGGTGGGGCTCAGCAGTTAGAATTGGCCCTTCTATGGCTAGACCTAGGGCAGACTAATCTCAAACCATGCTGTTCTGCATCCCAGTATATAATCCTCTTCCGGAACTGCTTCCTTTGGAAGTAAGACTCCTTATGTAGCTATTCTAGCAACTTATTCCACAGCTAATATCTTCATCTCTGCTTTTCAGAAATGGTGCTTCCCAGTGGTCTCTTCCAATTCTTGTTTTAAAACTCCAAGGTCCCCATCTGAGGCACCCTCTCTACCTCAAGAGTCCTCACACCTCCTCAAAACCACACTCCCAGACTTGACCTAGGGAGGGAACATCTGTGTCTGCATGTGATGTAAGAAAAAGACAAATACACATCTAACTATAAAATAAGGAAGACAGGAAGAAAATGCATGAGAGCTCTGCAGGTAATGTGGTCTGAGTTTTTTATCATAAAAATGCCCAAAGATATATAGATGTTTACTGCAGAGTAGGGATTCCTTTTGGGGAGCCACCAACCATGTACTAGAAATTGGTCTGAAGGTAGCTATAGTGCATTTTATCCACAGGAACTTACAGTCAAAACTATTTCAGTCTTTTGCCTTCTCAAAACAAGCTTCAATCACTGGAAGTAGCTTTAGGGACATATATTTGAGAACTTCATCATTTGCAGTTGACTGATTTTCTAGACCTTCTCAATACTGAATTTTACCCTCTTAATGACCCTCTGCTCCCAATATAAACTTTCATCAATGCCAGGATATTGAACAAAATAACTCTGAAACCAGCCTTCAGATTAAGGGTGGCAACAAAGTACATCTCTAACCTTCAGTAATGGCCTGTGCTAATGAGGAGGCACAGGTGTTCGCTGCAATATGTATGTGTAGCTACCTCAAACGATTGCCAAGTACCAACAAAAAAGTCTGGCACGAATAAACTAGGACTCGATGCAGCTAATAAAGCTCAGAATACTACAAGGCTGAATATAAATACTAACAGAATTTTCTAAAATTGTATGCCAGTAGATCCTTTGTACATCATAGGAGGATAAGTGTTTTAACATTCAATTCCCCCATATAGTTAACTGCTGTGCCCAAGCAAGTCCTGGGAATTGAAAAGTTAAATGGAGCTGGCTTGGACCTACTTATAATTACCATTTAAGTACAAAAGAACAAAAGTCTCTATGTTGACAGAAACAGTATCAAAGTGGAACAGAGGCCTCACACTATCATCTAAAATGTCTCAATTTCACATTTGCTTTGGAAATACAGAGGATTTTTCACTTCACTTTCTCCTTTACAGAACCTCCAACAAAAAATCAGTTAGTAAAAATATATACACATAATAGCATTGATTTTTTTAAGAAGGAGGCTTAAAGATTACTTCCTTCAATCCTCTTCATTTTAAAGATGAGAAAATAAAAGTGAGAAAGGATGATTCACTCAAGACCACACAATCAATTAGACAAGAATCCCTCTATTATTTATACTTATGCCCCATAAAATAACCCATTTTTCAAATAAAATAGAATAAATTATTTTACAAATCTACCAAAGTAACATACTACCTTCAATACATTCAGAGTGTTAGACCTGTCGGCAGAGGAGGACACTTGAGTAGGCTGGTCAAGGAAGCAGAGGACACAATCATGGTCTCTGATTTAAAAACAGTCCCAAGAAACACGGTAAACTTGAAGTGACTTGGTACAGCAAGGTACAGTGCTCCAATATTTATCAATCATCCTCTGTACACTTCTGAGTATGATGACATATTCGTGTACTGTTTTACATTCCTTCTCAGTCCAGGCTGCTACAGATCAAACTCTCCTCAAAATCTCTAAGAGGGACTTCAGAATCCTTTTTTTTCAAATGTTCTGATTTAACATTGAAAAGGCTGAAATTATTAAAAAATCTCAAAAAACTCAAAATCTCAAAATATTTAATTCAAATACATGCAGCTGCTACTCATTTCCTTTTTTACTTTTAAATGTAGGAGTTATTGTAAATATTCTAACACTTAATGCATTGTCACTTCTTTCTATACAGCCACAACAGAAAGAAGTGGTGAATTAAAAAGGGAATAGTTTGATTTTCCATCCCTTTTATAAAGGGAGGAAATTTTTAAATGACATTATATGTGCAAAAATTGGACCTTAAAAAAATATTGGGTGTGCATCTTGACAGCATCAAATTTCAAAAGGTAAAAAAAATGTTTAGGCTTCTAAATGACTTCTCTAAAAATAACACACAACATTAAATATACAGCCTTAATTTTGTTAAACACAGCATTTTTATAAAAAACTCAAGTTTCTTTATCACTTGGGAGAAATAAGGTTGTTACTATTTTCTATATTCCCCCATTATCAAACTCAAATTTGTTTGTTTTTCCTCCATTAATTATAATACCCTTTGTCATAATTTAAAATAATCTTATTCATTTATCTGTTGTATACCCCATATTTATATTCTGGCTCAGCTAATGCACAGGCAAATATGTACATGTACACATACCCACATATGCAGTCATATGATACATATATACATATGCACAGCAGGAAGACAGTATAGTGGTTGAGGTTCTAAAGCAATACTACTTGGTTCAAATTCTGGCTTCACCACTCAGAAGCTTAGGCAAGTTACTTAACCTCTCTGCACCATAGTTTCCTCACCTGTAAAGTGAGAATAATAATAGTAACCTGCTTCTTAGGATCTAAATATGACTAAATAAAGATAGATCATTTGTAAAGTGATTAAAATAGTCTATGGCACTTTTCTAGTATCATTGAATAGTGTTGAATTTTAGAAAATTATTTTTAACTTCCTTTTTCTTTCTTCTCCATCTCTCTCTCTTTCCTTCATCATCATTTCCACGGCAACATCTTTGTCAAGTGCTTAAAATCAAACCCAGCACCACAGATGATATCTATACACTTCTGACCCTCAGAAAATAAGTCACACTTAACCCTGATGATAATGTACATTTATTTCTAACACAAGCAAGAGAGTACGAGTAATAATCAAGGACAGAAACTACATAGTACAATCTACTTGGTCTTCTACCTGCAGTATGTCTACTCCTATAATGACGTGAAGACCTTTCTAAAAGGTGGTTAGACACACAATATTTTCAAGGGAATCAATTCCCAGAACCTCAAATTCCATATAAACTCTTTGCTAAAACCAATCTATGTGATAAAGCTCCTCTCACATAGGACCTCCTTTTCCATTTCCCTTCTCCCAACTACCCTCTTCTCTCCTGCTTTATAGGAAAACAATTGTGCTCTCACAGATCCCTAAGCATACTACAGTGTATCGTTCTGAGATGGAAAAGCCTGCATCAAAAATAAAAGTACAACTCCTCGTGTATTTTGCCACTGTTGGCACTCCCTGCTGAAGATAGGAGTATCTCCCCAAGTGAGCAAACCATACCCTCTCTCTCCTTCCTAACAAATTCACCCACCTCCTTCTTAGAAGAAGGATGGGGAAAAAAAGAAAAAAAGAATAGATACATGCAATACATACATTAGTATAAGCTGCTTTAGCCTTCAAAGGAGCAAATACATACAAGGTCATGGTGAATGACAAAGAAGCACAAAGCTGAAGACTGAGAGTAATGAAACTTGAAACTATGAATAGAGAATGGGAATTCAAGCACGTTCTCCAAGACATTCTGAGCATTTTCAGATGTTTCAGAGCTCAAATTAGAGGATCCTTTTTGTGCATTGCTGAAAGGGTAAAGGTTGGAAAATAGGATTAACTGAAGAAAAAGGAGGAGCAAGAACAAGCAAAGTAGGAAAGAAAAGAAAAAGCAAGGCAAACTGATTTAGAATTAAAGGAAGAAATCCTATGAAATAGACCAATCACATAAAGGCCACAAATAATTAATAGTGCATAATCAGTGACTGAAATGCTATATTATCAAAACAAAATGCCTAAATTCTACTTTGTCAATAAAGAAATCCTAAATTTTCTCTGGACATATCACTAGTAGCATAAGAAGAAAATCAATAAAGACTTGCTTAAAAGGAAGGCTTAAGCAGAAGATAAGAGAAAATATATAGGTCACAGAGAATATAAAACTAATGGTGTCTCTACATACAGACTTAAAACAATTCTGGGCACTAATGGGCAGTGGGGCTGAGGGAGAGAGATACCTTTAGGAGATACTCAGTGATACGTGGAATAGTTTAGACTTATCTTTTCCTAGTAACATTTCTATATTAATCAAGATGCAGGTTTATAGTTTAATTCTGAGTCTTACTGTAAGGTTCTTATCAACAATAATTTCGTATAATCTTCCATGACTATATATATGCATCACATTCAGTAAGGCTGTTACAGGGTGAAACTTAGCACGTCTGAGTCCATAATGCCTCTATTTCCCTTGCTGCTGTGATCTATGGCTAGAAACTTCTGCTTAGACATGCTACAAGCAAAGATTTGCAAAAACTGCTTTTTATCAGAATTCTGCCTCAGATAAGGGAGTGCATACATACATGACTATGCTATCTTCGATATTTACAGGAATGACGTGACCAGATTCTTACACACAAAGATCAACTGACCAAGGAAAAAGAAGTTACACAACCTTCTCTGATGTCAACAGATGTTGGTCACCTTTTGACCCAGCCCCCTCCTTCCCCCACTCTTTCTAACATAAAAGGAGCTCAATCTCATGCTTGACATATGGGCCTCTTGTGTGGCAGGTAGAATGAGCTTGGACTCAGTTGAAATTAAAAGCCAGAAGCAAACAATTATTTTAACAAGCCGTGAAGATAGGCAGTTTTCTTAAAGAAACATCGTTTATACTGGTCTTTTGAAAGTAGATGAAACTTAGAATTCCCTCAATAAACCTGTTACACAAAACTGTCATAAAATTCCTATAAAGCATGTGACCCAAATACTATCAAAATCTTTCCTAAATGAGATTCATTTTCAATAGACTACTAGTTTTTAAATTCTGACAATTTCCTGCCCCTTTTTCTTTAACATTTTATTTTCTCTTGCTCAAAGAAAGGACAAATGAGCATCAGAGGCTTATCTTTTATTATTATCATTAGTGAATTTATTACCATGTTGAAAAATACCCAACAGCTGACTTCCTGTTCCTCTGCCACTAATCTCTCTCGGGCAGGCCCAACCCCCCATCCTCTGGAGTTCTAGGAAAGAAAAGGAAATCTGAGTATCAAGTTGCTACCTCTCTTGAACTCAAAGCCAACATATTATTCCATTTATGTCCTGCCATCATCTCCTCCAACGCTCCTGGATCCCCTTGAGACCAACCTTTTCTAAACTTATATTTTAATATGCCATATAATTTGACATTTATTATATATAATATTTTAAATAATCTCTTGTCACTAGAAAAAAAGTAATCTCCACATGGGCAGGCATCTATATCATTTTGTTCACTGACCTATCCCAGCTACCTAGAACAGTACCTGACACATAGTAGGTACTCAAAAACATACTAACCCAACAAATTCTTATTTTGCCTAGGGTTCTACCTGTACCAAATTCCCCATCTGAGGTGCCACAACTAAACAGTTGCTCCAATTTTAAGTACTTAATTTACATGTGATTTTTCTCACCCTAATGTCATGGTCATGGGTAAGAATTTGTTGCCACAAGAATGGAAAGTGATATCAGCACAATTCAGCTTTCATTAAAACCCTAACAAGTACTTGTGTTCTTCATTTTATGGCCACAAAAAACCAAACATGTAAGAGTTTAGCTTGTTTCTTTTCCCTCCTTGGGCAGTGTCTTCAGAGTCTCCTGCTCTGACTACCTCTCCCATAAATTTACTACCTCCATTCATTTCTACGTACCTTATCCATTATGCCTTCTCCCAACCCTTACAGTAGACCTACTCCTCTGACTTTCCCTTGACCAACACCAATGTCCCTCAAAAACTTCCATAAAAAAAAAAACTTCCATAAAGGCCCATTAGCAGAAGAAGAGGTAATTAAGATTAGGTCATTGGGGTGGGCCCTCATCTCAAATGACTGTTATCCTCTTAAGAGGAAAGTTGGAAGGAGTCATGTGCACAGCCAGAGGAGAGATCATGTGAAGATACAAAGAGAAGACAGTCATCTACAAGGCAGGGAGAGAAGCCTGTGAAGAAACCAACATTGCCAACACTTTGATTTCAGATGTTGTTTAAAACCAAAAAAAAGTCATTGGTAATAGATTCACATACACATTTGCGAATCTATTAAACATATATAAGTAAATGCTGTAACATGTATTAGTATAAAAATATTCACAGTAAACTGTAGCTTTACTTTAATCTGATACATGTAAAGGTAAATGCTACTATAGAAAAGAATGAAATGAATAGCTCACTTTATCGTGAATATGGAACAACTCCAGGGCTTGACTACCTGCTCTTGAGTCAGTGAGGGATAAGGAAAAGAGACTGGGGTGGGGGGTGGGGGGAAGATGGCTGCCACCAGGGTGGTTTTGAGTAGTGCAGGTATTAGGTGATTAGCTACCTCCTACCTATAATCAATGTCTCAAGCTAACTGAAATATGACTATTTCATAAACTCAATCATTCCTGTTCTTTTAATTGTAAAAAGGAAAAGCTCCCTAAAATAAGATGCATTCATAAGTAGTATATAGAAAGCATTCAATAAATACCTGCTGAATAAATTAATGAATCAATGAGTATCTCCCTACGGTTTGGGAAGTTCAGCCCAAATTAAATGCCAAAATTTTACATGTAAAAGATTAGGTCTCAAAAATGTGTATTAATATAATAACACAATAATATATAATAATAATAATGTGATAAATAGAATAATAGTTAAATAAGTATAACTGGATGCTCAATAAGAACTTCATGCATTCATACATTTCATACATTCAACACATCCTCAAACCAATGTGAGCCAGTTTTACAATAAATTGAAACACTTTTGATTTGAATCAAATAATTCTCTAGTGACAATTTGTCAGTCATACAGCTACCAGAAAATGAGAATATTTGTTTCCTAAATTAGTGGGTCAAAAACAGTAAGAAAATTAATTTTAATTTACTCTCAATTTTGAAGTAATATGTATTTTGTTATAATAATTTTGATTCTGCCCTCCAAAGACATTTAATTTTCTATTTTTCCATATTTAAGATTAATCACATAAAGTAGTGAAAAACATTTCATTCTCAGCTCACTAAAATATAAAAGGCATTAAACACAAAGACTCTTTTTCAAATATAGACAAGCTCATTGCAAATATCTGTTGTTGTTCATAACATTTCAAAAGAACATTGCTAAAAAGTGTTGCTAGAATTCTTTTTTAATTTGCACAGCCTTCTTACTAAGAATTCATTCTTGAGACAAATGTAATTATTTTAATTAACTGGGCCATTACAAGGTAGGTGATCAAAAAGTATTAGTAGATTCTTGATTTTAGGGATCCCTGGGTGGCGCAGCGGTTTGGCGCCTGCCTTTGGCCCGGGGCGTGATCCTGGAGAACTGGGATCGAATCCCACGTCGGGCTCCCGGTGCATGGAGCCTGCTTCTCCCTCTGCCTGTGTCCCTGCCTCTCTCTCTTTCTCTCTCTCTCTGTGTGACTATCATAAATAAATAAATAAATTTTTTTAAGAAAAGATTCTTGATTTTAAAAGGTTTTTAAATAATTTTTTCTCCACTCAAAAATAAAATCTGGGCTAAATTTGATCTTCCAAATCAAAGATACAAATGAGAAATTCCAAATCATTAATACCTTGAAATACAGCTAAAATATAGAGTAATGAGTGGTAAAGGAAAAGGCCATTAGAAAACAATAATCTTTCTAGCATAGTGTGAATATAATCCTCCCTAACAAGTTCAAGTTCAGTAAAAGGCCTGCTGGGAAACCTTCTAAACTCTAAGATTTGTCAGGAAACAATGTGAAAAACTGTGAAATAGTCTAAAAAAATATATATGACATTTTTGTCATAATACTATCAATATATGATATAAATACATATTTATTGAAAATGCTACATATTATATTAATATTTATTAGTGGGTATCCTGACTAGTATACCCTTCTAGGTTATCTGGTTCTATAAGTCAAGCTTTTTTTTAATATTTTATTTATTTATTCATAAGAGACAGAGAGGCAGAGACTTAGGCAGAGGGAGAGGCAGGTGTAGGACTTGATCCCAGGACCCTAGGGATCACGACCTGAGCCAAAGGCAGATGCTCAACCACTGGCCCATCCAGGTGCCGCAGTGCTTACGTTTTTTTAATTTTTTTTTTTTAGTGCTTAAGTCTTTTATTGTCTTTCAGCTACTTTACAACCCTGCAAGGTGTAAAACACGAAATAATATAAATGATTCTTTTCCATTGAAATGCAAATAAATTCTCACATTGGAGAAAAAAAAATCCGTGGTGATCATAATCTACAAAATCATTGCCCTATGCATATTGACCAACTTTGTATCTGTTGTACATTCATTTCAACATCCCTAATTGCCTGTATCTATGTGCTCTTCTAATTCTCCGTGAACAAGCTGTAATATCATACTGGTTCCCTCAATTAAGGAGCTAAATAAAATCTTTGATACTTATCCATTTGATATTTGAGTAAGAGCCATGATTTTTTTTAAAGTAACCTTTAGCACTGTCTATAACTAAAAGTATGAGTTTTGAAATGACAATCACTTTCCATGAATACACATTCTTAAAATTTCCACTAGGTCATAAGTCATCCCATGTAAATTATTCAAGCTAAAATAATATAGTATGCTTCAGTGAATCCAAAACTCTATCATTATATGATATTCCTTTATTGTTTATATAAGAAAGGGAAAAACTGCCAACCAAACCATGAAACAATGTTTTCCTATCATTTAAGATTTCTTGTATTTTTTTCTCTGTGTTTTTCACTTTTTTCTATTGCTCTGCTTCCATGACTCTGTATCTAAGGCCAAATCGAGGATCTGGGAATTATGATAGTACCTAAAATACACTTAAACTCAATTAAAGCATTGATGCTATCCATGTAATAACAATAATAATCATATCAAAACCACCACCAAGGGCAACCCAGGTGGCTCAGCAGTTTGGTGTCTGCCTTCGGCCCAGGGCGTGATCCTGGAGATCTGGGATCGAGTCCCACATCGGGCTCCCTGCATGGAGCCTGCTTCTCCCTCTGCCTGTGTCTCTGCCTCTCTCACTCTCTCTGTGCTTCTCATAAATAAATAAATAAAATATTTAAAAATTTAAAAAAACCCACCACCAATCCAACAGAGAATGTATGAAGCTATCAATTTAAAGATGCTTGCCAATTTCAAGTATGTTGAAATATGAACCGAAATGTCCATCTTAGAAACCACAAAATACCATTGTGATAAATGTATAAACCTATTATAACATGATTATAAAAGGTAAATGGGAAACCCTATCAGAAACCCTATCACTAGATGGTCATCATTTGCTTCAATCAGAAACCCTATCACTAGATGGTCATCATTTGCTTCAATATTGGAACTAGTAAAATCCATGTAGATTGCTAGAAATGTAATTGTCTTAAAAGTAAGACCCAAAATCTCAAGTGAAGGCAAACAGCTCTTTAGAGGTAAAAATGAAATGTGTGGTCCTCAAATGAATCAAGGTTATTCAATCTCCTATTGACTGAAAGATTAGTAATGGGTCTTTATCTCTAGTAGAAGGGCAGGAAAGATACAGCATGAAAGGACTGGCTTATAATAAAAACAATGACAAAAAAAATCTCCACCATCCTTCTTAAGCAAATAATCTTCCTTTTCCTTTTTGATGAACTAATTACATATCTTTCCCATTTTCAGTCTAGTATAGATTAACAGCTTGCTAAATTGTTATTTTAACAACCACTTCCACTAATATAACATAAGGCTTTTTTCTTAAAGGATTGTAGCTCCAACTAGTTGTAATCTCCTTGAGGATAAAGGAGACAAAATTCTTCTTGAAGACTCAGGTACTTTTTCCAAGTAAAAAACCTAGTATTGTAAGTACTTATCAATGACACAATCAGATTTCCTGCTGAATTTTATTTTTTAATTTTTGGCTTTCCATAATTTCATAAAACTTTTAAAAGTTTTCATTGTCTCTTTATTGCTAGGGTTTGCAATATTGCCTACAATACCACAGTAGTCATAACCACTAGTAAATTTGTTCTTGACTCCACAAGAACCTGGATTCTCACCACCAACCAGTGAAGTAAGTATGGCAACAATCATTATTCCTCTTCAATACATGAAGAAACTTAAGTTTAGGACTTTGCTCAAAGTCACACGGTTAATAAATAGAGTTGTCAGAACTGAATCTCAGGCCCTTTGACTCTGGGTCCAGAATATTTCTTATAATCACAGACTTAATGCCCATGGCTAGGAGCTTTCCTTCCCTCTCTCTTCCGTCATATAACATGATATTTCTCCCTACATCTGGCTTGCTCAGTTACAGAAACTCTTTCAACAGGCAGTAAGTCATTCTTAATGTGGTAATTCTCTACCTGGTTACATGCAGCTAGCACAGATATGGTAATATTAAGTACAGCAGAAACCAGTGGAAATACACAATATTGACAGTCAGATTCCCCTGAGACTTGAACACTTAACTTTCCTATGCCTCAAATTCTTCCTTCACAAAAGCATGGTGAAATGAAGATGATCTCTCAGGTCTTTTCCTAATTAGAAACTGAATATTCTAAATCCTTATCAATGATAACAATCAGACCTAAATTTTCTACTTCTGGATATCTAGTCTTTCATAATGTGTTGAAAGAAAAAGAGGAAACTATAGAAACTTAGCTGTTAAATTCCAGCTAAGGATTTCAGTGGGAGAAGAATGGAGAATTCATAAACAGAAATGTTAATATATTCCAACCATTGCCTAAGAATACTGACTGTACTCATTTCAAACTAGACAGTTTTGAGGATAAAAGAGATCTATATGGACACAATTGCCACAGAAGCCCTTCTAGGTATACAGGATGCTGTTAAATTTTACTGTACATCCTTTTTTTATACATGGAAAAACTACACTTTTCTCATTACAAATGCCCTAGTTTTTCCCACAAAGTTATTGTCAAGTCCCAAACGTCACTAATTTGTCCCTTAAAGCAACATGTGAAATACTCTGCCATATGAAAAATGTTCACCATGTCCTTTAGTTGCTTCAAGATACAGCATATAAATCATTGAGCTTCTAAAGAGAACGATACTATCTAGATTTTTTTTGCCTAAAAGATTTTAAACAAATTTCCCATATTCCGCCCCCCCACCCTCATTTGCAGCTTTCAGGTTACTTAACCTGCTTCAATCTCCAAGATATAAATTATTTTTTCAATCGGTGAATAAATAAAATTGATATTTTAGACTACCTAGGTAGCATAAAAAGGGTTGTATAAGCTAATTTTCCTTGTATGAGTACATCTTTGTAAGAGTAAATTTCTATTAAAATGTAAATTATTTCTATCAGTTGAGCCTGTCACTAGAAGTACTTTTTAAATGGTCAGAAAACTTTGATCAACTTTTATAGAATGCTGTTACTACCAACTAATTTCTATGATAATGCTTTGTTTTTAACAAATGCACTACCACTGTGCTGCCTTAACTTATTAAAAAAAAAAAAAAAAAACCTGCCCTAAATCATCAGTAAAACGATTCTTCCAATCCCTTTCTCCTTTGCCTCTCTGCCCTATTTCCCTTCAAAAGTTCTCTTCAGGGCACCTGAGCCGGCTCAGTCAGAAGAGTGAGTGACTCTTGATCTCAGGGTTGTGATTTCAAGCCCCATGTTGGATATAGAAATTATTTTTATTTATTTTTTTTAAAGATTTTATTTATTTATTCATAGAGACACAGAGAGAGAGGGGGGCAGAGGCACAGACAGAGGGAGAAGCAGGCTCCATGCAGGGAGCCCAACGTGGGACTTGATCCAGGGTCCCCAGGCAGTGCTAAACCGCTGCGCCAAACCGCTGCGCCACCAGGGCTGCCCTAGAAATTATTTTTAAAAATTAAACCTTAAAAATTTTTTTTAATTCTCTCCTGAAAAATTTCCCAAAATGACCATTTTTTTCTCCTATCTCTCCTATCTCTTCATCCCTTTCTTTGGGATCCTCTTCATCCTTTCTTCCCTTTGATTCTCTGCCTATATTCACCTTCCTCCTACTTCACTCCTTCATAGGTCATTCGCTTCCACAAGCTCTGAACATTTCTATGATGATGAATCCCCAAGAACATCAGCCCTCATCTCTGACCAATCTCTAATTCTGCGTTTCCAGCTGCCTTCAGGATATATCTACTTGAAAGACTTGATATCCTGTTAGAATTTAAAACTTCTAGTTTCTCTACATACTCCCAATCTCACTAGTCATAATCTCATATTTAGGGACATCTAACTCTCCTAAGTAATTCTAACAATTTCAAATCCTGACCATACTGCCAACCACGATCCCAGAATGAATTAGGCTACCTCCTTTATTTCATCCCAGGATGCTAAAATGTCACTAAAAATAGTCACACACACAAAAAAGTGTGACAACTGTTTTCAATACAAACTGACAAGTTCATAGTATTCTCTCTTTTATTTTTTAAGATTTATTTATGTATTTGAGAGAGAGCGAGAGGAGAGAAAGAGTGAAGGCGGAAGGGACAGAGGGAGAGAGAAAGAGAATCCTCAAGCAGACTCCCTGTTGAGTGTGGTGCTCACTCAAGGACCCTGAGATCATGACCTGAGCTGAAAGAAAGAGTTGGCAGCTTAATCCACTGAGCCACCCAGGGGCCCCACAGGTTCATAGTATTCTATGAATAAATGTACTATGGTTCACTCTTTCCCTACTGGACATTTGCTTCAAATTTTTCGATTTTACAAATAAAGTTACAATGTTCATTATTATAATTCTTTTCATGTTCAAAAGTATTTCCTTAGTCTAGCAATACAGAAGTGGAATTACTGGATGATAAGGTAAAACGATTAAGATTCTTGATTAACACTGACAAGGTGATTCTTAAATAGTGCTCAAAAATATTAGCTCCAGGAGAACAGGGATCTTGTCTGTTTTGTGTGTATTACAAGTACTTAGAACAATAAGCAGCAAACATTACATGCTCAATAAATTTTGATTAAATATATGAATCAATCAACCAATAAGACCTATGAAAGTGTTCACACATACTAAATAAACAATCCTGTCAATCCTTGCTCTATTTTCCAGTCCTTTTTAAGAATGGCCATATCAACCTTTAACCAACAAAATATGAGCAAAAAGGACATAAGATACTTCCAGGCAAAAGTGTTAAGAGCCACTTGTCATGTTCTTTTTCCCTGTGACAGCAACCAAGGTGACAGGTAAATGTTTCTCTTCTGTAATTATTATTTATCATCATTATTTTCACAGAGTAAAAGGTAGAGGGTTTTTTCCCTTGAAATACACCCTTTTATTAAGCAGAAAGTTACAGGTAATGCCCTTAAAAAGATCTGCATGCAGGGAGGCCCTTTGATAGGAGCATTACAGGTGTGGAATCCCAGTCCTAAGAAAGAATATAGAGCAATAAAGAAAATTGCTAAAGTCAGAAGGCATTCTTGACTCTCTGCTTTGAGATCAAGCAGACTTTGAAAATCAGAGAATACTTTAATTCAGAGAATTCCACTAAAGTTTTGTTAGAGTTCAGTGAAATAAAAATGCTTCATAGTGCAGCTCACAGATAGTTTTATTGCAGGTCTAGAAGCCCCAAAAAGCATCGAGAAACCAGGCAACATGCTTCATTTTAAAATTCCTATATACGAGGTGAAATGCACCCTAGCATAAGGCCAAGGAGATAAAGAGAAGGTAGCCAAAGCCTCAGATACAAAGTATAATTCAACTTGATATATTTTAACTGCAAAAAATAAACCAAACAAAACAAATGTATAAATATGGGGGCACATAATTTGATTTTCTAAAGAAATTTTAACCGTATGATCTAAACCCCATTAGATAAAGAATATGTCTTCCACAGCTAAACACAGATGTTTAGAAGTTTTATTTCAAATTCTAAGACTTAAAAGAATGTAGAGGAAGTCCAAATGGAAATGAGAAGTTTAATACCAATTAACGTTTTACAAAAGATAGAAGAGGAGGGTATTTTCTTATTGTTTTGTTTGTATTTCATAAGTAAAGGCATTTGTGGGAGATGTTTAAATAAATACTGGCTTCTTTATTTTTTTAAATAGTAAAAGAGAAAAAGTTAACTAGGAAAAGGAGGGAATAAGAGCAGTCATTTGCAAATTTTGCAATCCAGAGGAATCCTCAGAATATCCTTCTATGATGTTATTTGTTCTCATACTTAGTTCCCACAATTACCATAAATGATTACAGTCATGTAGTACAATTATCTAAAGCCAAATATAGTTTGTCATGCTTTCATCACAACTGAAGTTTGTTATATTTTTCCTATCATTAAACTAATTCATGGTCAATATAGAAGACAGGGAATTCAATGAACAGCAGGCAAAACGTGGAGGGGAAAATCATTTCCAAAACTGTGATCTAAGTAGATCATTACTTCATATCTTGGTATAGCCCCCCTCTCATATTTTTCCCAGAAGAGTTTCTGCTTGTTCATTTGTTTCTATATACTTTAATTCTCCATTTTTATTACAAAACATAACAACATAAGCTTTTACTCATGTTACCTCAATCTCTTCACAGGCTTCATTTTAATATAACATTCCATCAAGTGAGCATTTCACAATATGTATTTTGCCTTAGTGCTGGGTAGTTGCTATCAATTTCTTTTACTATCATAAATAATTCTCTGAAGAACATATTGGGCATAAAGTTTTTCTAGTATTTAAAATTCTTTTCTTAGAATATATTCCTCAAAAGTGAACTACTATATAACAAAAATGATAAAATTAAAAGGCAATATGATGTCTGGGTTTATAACAAACTAATACAGGGTAGGGGGGTGAGTGAGAGTTACAGATGAAACAAGATTGTGCATGTAGAAAAGTTTCCACAATAAGATGTTCAAACAAAAAAAAAAGCAGAACACATTCCTAGAATATATAATTTTTTTTTCATTTTAGCAAAGATGAAAGTTTAAGGGCTCTTGATGCACATTGCCAGACTGTGTCCCTAAGGACTATAATCATTAATACCAACATAACCTTCAGGTTTATTGTGAAGGCTTCTTTTTTTTTTTTTTTTATTCATGAGAGACAGAGAGAGAGGCAGAGGCAAAGGTAGAGGGAGAAGCAGGTTCCAAGCAGGGAGCCCGACTCGATCCCAGGTCTCCAGGATCACGCCCTGGGCCGAAGGCGGCGCTGAACCACTGAGCCACCAGGGCTGCCCGTGAAGGCTTCTTTAAGTCTTCTTTTCTTTCAAGTCTTTGTTTATACATGGACTTTGGTGTTGCCTCTCTAACCTACTACAATTTTTTTATATTGAGATAGGTTTCTGAGTTTTCACTTGATTCTAGAAACTGGTAATTGCTTTTATATGCTCTGTTGTTCATCATGGAAACATGATTCCACTCAGAACAACTGGATAACACAATGATTTACCTACAGGGGTGTTTATCATATTATTGTTTACAAGGCAAAACTGTATCCTAGCATTATTTAGCAAAATTTAGAAGCAATCATTACAGTATCACTTTCAGGGGCTATGCAGTATTTCATTTTTTTTTTAATTTTTATTTACTTATTTACTTATTTACTTACTTAGGCACACAGTGAGAGAGAGAGGCAGAGACACAGGCAGAGGGAGAAGCAGGCTCCATGCACCGGGAGCCCGACGTGGGATTCGATCCCGGATCTCCAGGATCGTGCCCTGGGCCAAAGGCAGGCGCTAAACTGCTGCGCCACCCAGGGATCCCCTATGCAGTACTTCAAAATGTAGGCTACAAAAATGTTTGTGACATAATCCTGCCTTGCTTATATTATATACACACCCATATGTATACATTCACATGGAAAAAAAAACTAGAAGTACATATACTAATAAAAATAGTATCTTCTTAGGGGGTTGATATTGATATTATTAGTGATTTTTAGAAACATCTTTATTTATATGCTTTAACAATAAACATTCTAAATTTTTTAATTAACAACCAAAGTAATTCCCAGCATATAAGTAATCACAACCAAGTCAATCTAGCCCCAATTATTTTAAGTGGACCCTATCTCCCCTATCAAATGTATGCTAATAATATATAAACACATAGCCAAAGAGTTTAACTTTTACTATCCAAACTAAAGGCCAAAAGGTCAATAAGACTTATCACTCCTGCTATACCTGACTCGCTGACCCCTATTTGGCAGTACATCTTAAATCCTCAGGAGTTTTTATGTCCTTACAATTCCTGTTTGATGATTTCACTGTCAGACAAGATTTTGATATTCATCAATCCCCCAGCCAGGCTATTCCTAGGTACGTGTAAGATACCACATTCAACTTACTATCCCAAGCTCTATTTAGCCTGTTAAAAGATAGTTAACAAATCCTCCTTTAGCCAGAGATAATGGCACTTTATAGTGATTTTCATCCCAAAATGTGTATGCTTGATTGGGGGGGAGAGGGAGGTTGGAGGAAGGGTTGGGTTTTTTTTGTTTGTTTGTTTTGTTTTTCTTTTAAGTAAGCTCCACACTGGGTGGAGCTTGAACTCACAACCCTGAGATCAAGATTTGAGCTAAGATCAAGAGTCTAACATTTAACGAACTGAACTATCCAGGCATCCCTATGCTTGATTTTGTTTAGGGTGGAGAAAAGAGATGATGTTTGAGGCCAGATGTCACTCTTTAGTAGCTTTTTTAGGAATGGGTAAGGAGCTGTGGAGAGAACTTGCAGAAGAGAAACTCTTACAGATATTTGGAAATTGTTAGCCTTCTTTTTAACTTAAAAACCTTAATTTAAAAAAAATCCCTTACTTGGCTTAGCAGAACATATCTTAGCTGCAACTATAATCAACAAAAAGTGAACACTGTTACTGTATAAAACACGTGAGATACATTTAAATGTACTGTATGTGTGTGTCTTATATAAAGGAGTAGCTATAGAGTTCATTGTTACAAAATCAGACTGACTGCCAGGCTAAATGACTAATTACTGGAAGAGAGCAATGATCAAGAGTACAGCTTTGAGGGGAAAAGGCCCTGGTCTGAATCCTCACTCCAGCATTTGCTGGTGACCTTGGGCAAGTTAACTCATCTCTAGGGTCCATAGTTTTCTCATTGTACAATAACACTTCTTTCCTCATCCAGTTATTAGTATAACTAAATAAGGTAATTTATAGAAGTCATTTAGAACAATTCTCATCACATAGTAGGTCCTCAGAAACTTCTGGTCCTAAAATTTCCAGCTGTATATATTGTCCAGCACTATATACAGTTCTACAAAAGATGGAATTGGTTGTAACAAGAGCATTTTGTTGCAGCTATAGTTTTTGGCTTGTTTCCTTCTACTTTTATGAGTCACACTGCTTACATTCACTTAAACACACATAGTACAGGTGATTTTAGAAAATAAATTTTCAATGATAACTGATGTTTACCTTGGATGCTGGATCCTGAGTTCATGACTAGGCTTCTTAGAATTACAAAGATGAGGAGGTTAATTACCATTTTAAACATGATGATTGGCTGTTGCCTTGTTTCCCTTTTGAGAAAAGGGCAAAACATTCTTACTAAATGCAAAAATATTCCTGTTGACAATTTATTCATTGCTGTTTATGACCTCTAGTTTTCTTTCAAATCAAGCAATTAGATTTTAAACAAACACTCATGAAATAGAAGCAAAAACCACTTCCTCAGCATATTTAGTACTTCTTAAAGGTCTCCCACAAGTAACACCCTCCAATTAATATTTATTCTCTTCCTCGAAACATCAATGACTAGGTTGCCTAAGAGAAGCCAGTTGCCAGCTAAGGCATAGAAGGATAATAATAATGTTGCATTATAAAGAACGAATATCTCATCCAACTGAAATATGCTAGGAGAATAAAGAAACCAGGAGACAACCAACTGTAAAAATATTAAGAAATACATAACAATTAAAGTCATTCTTTCTCACTCCAACTAGATCTACTAACTGCCAGCGTTACTTTCTTCTTACATTAGTATTACCTCAGAGAATCTATTGTTTTCCTATAAAAGCCAGCCAGCTGCACAGCTCAACCAAGGTATTTCTCTATATTAGTTTTCAAGTATAGAAAGCTTATCTGTAAATAAAAGCATACATCATTCATTGTTACCAAGATGTTATTAACTCTTGCTGCTCAGGAACCAAAATACAGGGATTTTCTTATAGAAAAACAAAAGAAATCTACTTGTTAACCTAACTCACATAAGAATCATGTAAGTAAACCATGTATTCAACCATTTGTTATGAGTATAGGAATGCTGTCAGGTCATACTATTCAAGCATGATGACTAGTTTCATGCTTGACTGGCCATTAAGAAGCCTAAAGTTTCATCACTAAAATAATTTTAGGTCTTAAAGGATTTCAGAGAGGGAAATGCAGAAGAGAATGTCCAGATTTAGACATAGAAGAGTCATCTAGGACTTAGATGCCACATAAGAAGAGAACAAATGGAATCAGTATGAGTTTTAAACAGACTAATTATCTAAATTGTGTTGAAAAGAACTCTGGAAGTGACATGCAAAATATATTAGAGAAAACAGTCAAAGAAAGAGAGAACACATGGGATCTTAGTAAGAGGATCCAAAATGAAGCACTGCAAAAAAGAGAACAGAGAAATACCCAATACATATTTCATAGGTAGATCCAAAAAAGATTCTGTATCTAACTGTATGAAGATGGTAAGAAAATGGAAATAAAGATGATGGCAAAATTTCTAACTGTGACTTGTAACTAAATACAGTAATGTCAAAAACTAAAATTATATGCAGAAGGAGAGAGCACGTTTGGTATGGGGAGAAGGCTGTGTTATGTTGGAAGAACCACAGAATATCATCATGTAGATATATCCAGTAGACAACTAAAAATTAAATCCTGATGCTTAGGAAAGAAGTCAAGTAGACAAGAAGTCAAAGACAGTGGGCAAAGAACAAAGAAGAGAAAACTGAGAAAGTAACCAGCAAAACAGAGAGCTAAAAGGAAAACCAAGAAAAAAAATTAAGGTAGTACATGACAAAGGACAAGAAAGTTCCAAGGATTAAGTATTTATAGTGTCTGATTCTGCTAAGATATCAGGAAGCATGCATATTGTGACCATTGTATTTAAGCATTGAGAAGGTATGGTAATTTTTCCAAGGAGTTTCTACAGAGTATTTGCGATTTAGATATGATTTCAATGGATTGAGGAAATAAGCAAATTAAAGAACTGAAGAGAATTCAGACTACTCTTTCTAGAAGTTTGAAAATAAAGAAAATGTGCCAATTTAACTCTAAATCATGATTGATTCTAGGGAGTGAGAGTCTCTGTTACCACTGTATAGAAGAGTGAAGAAAACAAAGGAAATTACAGGTAATTCTAAAGTCCCAAAATTTGGGTAGTGATATAGGGATCTAATGACCTCCGCTACACTGTCCAATATAGTAGACATGAGCCTCAGGTAGGCTACTGAGCACTTGAAATATGGCTCATCCAATTAGAAATATGCTCTGTGAAACTCACACCAGATTTTCAAGACTTAGTATTTCAAGATTTAGTATTTCATAATATTTTAATATTAATTACATGGGAAAATAATATTTTGGATAAATTGAGTTAAATAAAATTTACAGGGATCCCTGGGTGGCGCAGCAGTTTGGCGCTTGCCTTTGGCCCAGGGCACAATCCTGGAGACCCAGGATCGAATCCCACGTCGGGCTCCCGGTGCATGGAGCCTGCTTCTCCCTCTGCCTGTGTCTCTGCCTCTCTTTCTCTCTCTGTGTGACTATCATAAGTAAATAAAAATTTTTAAAAAATTTACAACTATAATTAATTTCTCCAGTTTCTTTTTCCTTTGTTAACATGCCAACTAGACACTTTGAAAGTACATATATAGCTCATGTTGTGCTTCTGTTGGATAGCCCTGATCTAGGGAATAAATACTAAATTGGAAGAAGAGCAGGATTCAAAAAGGCTCTGAAAGAATTGGCCCTTATGTATCTTTTAAGGTGAAATTTCTAAAGAAGTCACCCAGGAAAACTTCATGATTATATAGTTTAAAAAGCTAAGGTCCTAACTGATTAGATGGTTTACTCAGGTCACCTGCTTCATTAGAAGGAAAACCCAGAGGAGAACTCATCCAGAGGATTACCTCTATTATTTCACTTCTTGATTTGTCAGTGAAAATTAAACAATTTGAATTTAAAAAATTATAATAACTTAACTGTTAAATACAACTGATTCTATACCACATCCAATAAGATGGCTACCTGTGGTAAAAAAAAATAATAATAATAATAACCTCCAACATTAAAATCATGACCTCAATAAACATTCAGTTTCCTATATGCACCAGCCAACCCATAACAATTTAAGGCATGTCAACCCAGAATTTGTTTTGCTTCTGTTTTACTTTGGGCATATATACACTCTGAATTTATTTCAACCTAATTCCACACTAATTTTAAAGATGGTATCACCCATTCAAGTATATACCTCTTTTAAAAAGTTGTACAAAAACATATTTGAACAATTTCAAGGAATTTATTTCTCAACTATTATGTCATTACCTGTCATTTGCAAGTGGTAACTCACTAAGACATCATGGTGCTCCTAAGTACGATACTTACAGCAAGTTAAAAATTAGAAAGTTCAAAGTATTGCTATGGTATATGATCGTATACTATATATTCCAAGTTCAAGCAGCATTTCAAGTCCTAGTTTGCCCAATGAAACCTTCAAAGCTCATTCAATGACTATGTTAAAGGTCAGCCTCAGTTTCAGGATCACCAACCAAATTATAACCAACCAAAATCTCTGGCTATAATTTCTTGATTATTCTAAGCTATTATAAATCTATTTATACTTCCTATGTAAGAAAGGGCATATCAAGAAGGTGAGGAAAAAAATGATATTTATGATATTTTTCTTCTCATGCTAATTTTCCATGTGAAAATTGAAAAAAAAATCACTTTAAACTGTACATACACAGTACTTGATTTTGTAGGGTAGCTTAAAAAGCTAATAACTGCTAAAATCATGCTAGTTATTTTCTTCATACAGTTATTGCTCCAAAATACAAAGCTGAAAAATGAAAAACAGATTATTTGATTAGACAGCATGTTTACTTCATTCTGTACATCCACCCTCTATTTATTTTAAAAAATAAAACTACTATTGGTATTCTAAAACATCATTATGGAAATTGACAGAAATAAAGAATTCCAGCTCCCACTTCTTGAATATCTGCTGCTATCTCAATGCATCACACAGATAAAAGGCTGGTGTGAACCTAGCATGGAGTTAGGCATGCACAGGGTGACTGTGCATTTCAAAGCAGGTTTCCAATTTTGATCTACATGTTTTCAATTCTTTGCCTTATGGTTTGTGGCCCCTCTACAAATAACTGGAGTTTGTGTACTCATCCATTTCAAAGGCATTCTAGTCTGGACTCCTATAGGGCAGCATGCCCACTGGCTGCAGTTATCTCCTAAAAGTACAGATCCAGGTGTCATTTAAAGCTGAGCAGCAGCACATTCTTAAAAGAGTTTTCCATTTTTCCCTCCACGCATGTGTCATTCAGCTTAATGCATAGTAGGTACAAGTGTCCCACCATCATCCATTCTTAGCAAAAGCATAATCCAGCATGATACTACAGAGGATCATTCCCCTTCAATGTTGGAAGACTGCATCTCACAGTGCTGGGTGTTTATGTCAACCTACCTTATATTAAGAATAACTGATTTAACATGATGGTGAGGAGGTTGTCTAAGGATCTGCAGCAGATTCGATATCAGTATTCTACACATAACATCTGAAGCCTTCAATTTGATATTAAGCCCAAAATTTGGTAGAAAGGATTGTTTATTTCCTTAACTTTCAAGGCATCACTCAGAGATAAGGTCACTAAATTCAAAGAGTCTTCCATTTTTCACTGCTAGTGAAAACCTGGCCGCGTTTAGGACTTCACTAGGACAAGGCTAATAAGGGATCCAGACATTGTCATGCTCATATGAAGCTAATGTTTGACACCTTGTTCTAGATCAACAAACCTACTCACCACTTCCTCCATAAAACTGTAAACACTTGCCTCAAAATGTTTATACATGTTCTCTCTAAAATTTTCTTGCTGCTTCTCTGGTCAAGTATGTATCACTTCATCTTTAAAATCTAGTTTTAAATTCACATATTTTTCTTTCAACTCCTCTTCAGTAATTCATTAGTATCAGTATCCTATCAATGGTTGTTGGTATGGCTCTATAAGCTCATTACACATCATGTGTCTCTGACTCATCTCTTTGCCTGACCAACGATATACACAGGTAGAAACTACGTCTCCATTTCTGCTGTGGCACCTAACAACACTCTAACAACACTTAGCACCAATGGTATGCTGTTAAACCAGATTACTTAAAAAAAAAAAACACTTTTAAAGCCCTGATGTGTAGTGTTGACCAATTTTCATGATATAAATACTCCCACCATAGCTGACTTCAGGCTACCACCACTGACTTGGGAGCTAATTCAAGACAATGTATGATGCTGCACACAATGGCTGATTTGATGAATATGCAGTTTCCCTTCTAATATGGCCACCTGCCAGAATTTTGACAAGTGTCAAAAAAATCTATTTTTAAATCTGTCTTATTCGAGACATATTCATTCAGTAGAATGGTTAAGTCCCATGAAAGGAGGTATTTTGCCTGTCTGTTTTCTTTACTACTATATCACAGTGGCTAGTTCTATGCCCAGGGTAATCCCTTAGAAAATATTTGTGAGATGAATAAGTTGTTGGTTATTTAAATATAATAAAATACTATATAAGCATCCAATAAAAGCTGTGATATGTCTCTATCATAAAATAATTAACCTATACATGTAGAAAATAAAATAATCACAGAAAAAAAACAACTGTCAAGTTAAAGCGTATGTTAGAAATTATTGAGTGCAATCCCTTCATTTTATTTAAAAAAAGAAAAATCCACAGAAGTTAATCAACAAGAGTCTCTTGGTGCCAGAGTGGGCCTTGAACCCAGCAGGGCTGTTGGTATCTGGTCCAAGTCTTTTCTGAATAGAGAATAATGACTGCCCCTTGGGTTATTGTCTTCTTGAGCTTATATCCTATTGAGGAGCTGCCATTATTTTAAAAAGCAGATTTTTCATTGGTTTTCCACATTAATATACAATGCAGAACTATATTTGGTATAATATCTAATAAAAGAAAAATCAAGGTAATTATAAGACTATCAATGACCAAAAAAAGACTATAATTATAAAGGATATTTCTGTATATATCAGATAACCTTTTTGTCAACATAGCATCACAGAAGCAAAGATTAGTCCAAATTTTGTATTCATACCATCTTTAAATTTGGAATCATCTATGAACTTAATTATATTGATTACTCTATCTGATCATTAGTACAGAGGTCATGTGTAAAACTAGACCTTATATTGATTCCAGAAATGATTACCAAGATCTTCCCACAATTCAAAGGCCTAAGACAAACTGTAAAAATGGTCAAGAATTTACCAACATCTTTATAAAATTTTAATAATTTACATATATATAAATTATTGGGTTAATTTGAGAGAAAAAAAATCTTCCTTTAGACAATATTTGGGATTTCTACCCATTTATGTCTTTAATAAGACCTGAACTGAGAGAAACCCTTACAGGAATCCTAATTTCTTATATTGCATTTCTCTGAATGGTTCAATTAGGTTGGCAGCCTCTAAAATGTTTCCCTTGTCAAACACTTAAGTAGAATCCAAATTTAAAGAATTAATCAATAACAAAAAATGCATCATAGCTAAAATTATAGTATTTTACTGAACGATAGATGATACCCTTTTCATGAGAAATTATTTTACTCCATTTCTTTATTTGTTACCATTTAAAAGTCTACATACAATAAATGTGTTTAAAAAATCATACCATTCTGAAGATAACTAAAAACATCATTCCCCTCCATTTCTAAAGTAAAAGTGAGTATTCAAAGATAATTGCAGGAGGTTAAGTTCATTAGCCAATATTCCCCTAACACCTAAGGCAGTTTTCTGATTTTTTTTTCAGTATGATCTTATTACTGCCTAATTATCCATATTGCTTTTCTTCCTTTTTGTTCAACTGAAATTCACAGAAGCAGTTTAACCTTTCATTTAGAATCATTAAATATACCCCCCTCCTTCACTAATAATTGGCCTCTTTCTTTATTAACTGATTTCCCCTCTTGATTTATTATACATCTTTTTTGCCAAATTTGGATCCATTCTGTTAATACATTTTTTACCTTCCTTCAACTCAATTAACACACTGTCACGGTTACCAAAACTTTCCTATTATTTCTTCAAGTTCTTATTGCACTTTAAAGATCCTCTAGAAGAATAATGAATTTTTAATAAACTTGAATATTTAAATGATTCTTCATTAATTCTATAATGAAATTTACGTGAGACATACTACTCACAGTGAAATGTTTCCTACTGTTTTGTCATAACACTCTAGAGTAACTTTTCAGCATCCAAATACACAGATCTTTGCAATGTAACTTATGACCTCTAAAAGAACAAAAAGCCATATTATAATTATCATATCCATAGTCAAATCCAACTGAGCCAGCTTCTCTGTCAGCAGTTTCAACATCCATACAATTTTTAATAAAGTGAAACTTATATTTGTGGTGCCTTCAGTAAATATGAACATGACCTCTGAATGTGAGTAAACCTGTCACTAGATTATCCAAGGAGTAATCTTTCATAATATGGGGCATTGAGGCTTCTCGCTAATGGAAATAAACAGTAAAAAACAACAGCAGCAAAAACAGGATTCCTGTTCCCTTTTTGGACAAGAACATTTTCCTGAGCTCCAAAGCACAGATAAAGTTTGGTGGCTGTTGCTTTTAAGCCCTTTCCCTTTCTTATCAGCCACAGCCACATTTCCCAGCAACTGCTACCTCCACTCACCAAAAACAGTGCCTATTTTTTTATAAAAGGTAAAAAAAAAAAAAAAAAAAAAAAATGGAATGGTGACTACTGACCTTGGAGCAAATACAGTTATGTTGAAGTTTTGAGATTCCTTCCACATTTCCAGGACCTAAACTATGAAACAAAATATGGACACTGGCATTTCTTGTAAGAGCAAACGAACAGTGTTGACCAGCAGGAAGTGCATCATAAATTAACAAAACAGATAACCAGAACAAGAATGACCATTAGAAGCTTAATAGCTCAATTCTCAGGGTAAATTAGAAGGAATAAAGAAATGTACACTTTCTACAGCTTTCTTACTTATTTTAAATAATTGTAAGCAAGCGGGAAAAGATTTTGCTCTCATCCTCCTGTAACACACCTACTTGCCAACTTTTAATTTCTCCATTTTCAATAATTTCTACTGAAGACATAATCTTAACAAGCAGATTCATTTGATGCCTTTGACCAAAAGAGCTTTGGTGTTCAAAGTCTCCTTATCCATTCTAAAACTTCTGTTTCATATGCCAACATGGCTTCTTTTCTTTTAAAAATTTAAAATTCGTTTTGACTACTGCTTCACAAGTATGCAAAAGTCTATATTTTTCTGATATTCTGAGTGATTGATTCTTATGTCCAGCTCCTTAAAACTATTGTCATGCAATCTTAAAATGGAAGAGACCTTGGAGATCAACTGTTAGCCTATACTTTATATTTTGTATATGCTAAAACTGACACAGAGTAAATTAAGATAACTGGTACGAGGTCACAGGACAGTTAACAAGTAATATAGCTGAAAGGAGAAGGAAGATCTCCTAAGGCTTTATACTACACTTTGTACCAAGAAACTGGCAGGTACAGGCTGACAGAGTTGTTTTCTGTAAAAGAAAATAATTTTTATATTTTTTTAAGATTTTATTTATTTATTCATGAGAGACACAGAGAGAGAGAGAGAGGCAGAGGGAGAAGCAGGTTCCATGCAGGGAGCCTGACGTGGGACTTGATCCTGGGACTCCATCCTGGGACTCCAGGATCACACCCTGGGCTGAAGGTGGCTCTAAACCACTGAGCCACCCAGGCTTTCCAAGAAAATAATTTTTAGATAGTTGGTCAAGTTACCTAAATAAAATCAGTATTTACAAATGCTTGTAAGAATCTTTTGTAAAAGTTCACTTTACTTTTCCATATATTTTAAGGGTAATATTAGAACTGTTTTTAATTTTTAATTGTGTAACAAAATTTTCTACTGCCCCTAGAGCAAATTAAAGCAAACTTAGGAAACAGCACTCATTCATTAGCTCACCATTCTCTAGGACAGAAGTCCGGCAGGTTTGGCTGGGTACTCTGCTTAAGTTCTTCAGAAGGCCAAAATCAAGGTGTCTGCTGCTCTGGGCCCTTATCTGGAAAATGGGGGAGAATCTACTCTAGGTCTTATAAGGTTGTGGGCAAAATTCAATTCTATATAGTTACAGGACTGAGCTCCTGATTCCTTTGCCAACTTTTGGTCAGGCGTTATTCTTAGCTTCTAGAGGCAGCACACTTTTCTCTGCTCAGGGCCCCTGACTCTTCAAAGCCAGCAATAATGCTTCAAACCTTTCCTGCATTTGGATCTCTCTGACTTTTCTTCTACATCTCCCTCACGTCAACCGCTGCTTTTAAAGACTCATGTGGCTGGGTGACGGGCATTAAGGAGGGCGCACGATGGGGACGCCTGGGTGGCTCAGCAGTTAAGTGTCTGCCTTTGGCTCAGGGCATGATCCTGGAGTTCTGGATTGAGTCCCATATCGAGCTCCCTGCATGGAGCCTACTTCTCCCTCTGCCTATGTCTCTGCCTCTCTCTCTCTCTCTCTGTCTCTCATGAATAAATAAATAAAAATCTTTAAAAAAAAAAAAAAAAAAGGAGGGTGCACGATGAGATGAGCCCTGGGTGTTATATTGTATGACGGCAAACTGAATTTAAATAAAGTAAAATTTAAAAAGAAATTAACTCGTGATTAAATTGGGCCTGGATAATTGAAAATAATCTCATTATTTTGAGGTCAATTAAAGGTCAACCTTAATTACATCTGCAAAGTCCTTTGGCAATACAAGGTCACATATTCATGGCCATGATATTTCATCATATTCACTGTCCTGGGGATTAGAGTATATAATCTTCTTGGAGACCAAAATTCTGTCTACTATACTTACCACCTATTTTGTCAATGTAAACTTAAGGAAATGTGACTGGTTTGGGGTGTTTTGTGTTTTGTTTTAAGATTGATTGATTGATTGATTTTGAGAAAGAGAGGCAGAGGCCACATAGGAGAGGAGGCAGAGGGAGAGGAAGAAAGAAAGAATCCCAAGCAGACTCCCTGCAGAAAGTGGAGCCCAGGATAGGGCTTGATCTCATGACCCTGAGACCAGGATATGAACTGAAATCAAAAGTCTGACACCTAACCAACTGAGTCACCCAGATGCCCCAAAGAAATGTGACTTATTTTTTAAGAGATTCATATTGTTCACACTTTAACTAAACATTCCTTTTCTCACCTCTAATATTTATGCATCTGTTTCCAGTAATTGCTCACATCAGCCCAACTGATGTCCAATGCTGACCCCCATACCAATCACAGGGCCAGCTTCCTAAGGTTGCGACCAGTGCAATCACACAGGAGTCTGAGGCTCAGACAGACCACACACTTAGGCCTTAATGCTCTCCAGCTGCCATCTTAAAATTCTTACTAGTTTGAATGTTTTATAAGTGAAATCCAATAGGACAATGGACAATATGCTAGGGGGTGGTTGTCTGAAAAAGAGTATATTTCTCTTTGATTTTTGAAGAATAGTTCTAAAAGGTACAAAATGCTAGGCTGGAATTTTTTTTTTCCCTTTAGCACCTTACAGACATCATTCAGTTATCTCCTGCCTTCCATTGGTTAAGAAATCAGCTATTTTTTGCTTCTTTGACAATGTCTTTTTTTTTTCTCATTTCAAGATTTTTCTCTTTTTCTTTGGCTTTCAAAGGTCTATCATGTGCCTTAAATGTCTTTTTTCATTGTATTTATCCTGATCAGATTTGTAGTGCTTCTTGATTCTGTATGTTGATGTCCTTCATAAGTTCTGGAAAATGTCTGGCCTTTATTCAGATAGTACTTTCTCTGCCCCACTCTCTCTTCCTCTTCTGCTACCCCAATTAGATAGATGCCAGCCCTTTTCACTATGTGCTACACGCATACCTCTTGCACTATTCATTGTATGTCACAATCTTTTATCCCTCCGTATTCCAGTCTAGATATTTTCTAAGTCCTTTCACCCTGTTCATGAATCTTCTCCAAGACTATATCTAATTTGCTGTCAAACTCATCAACTGAGTTCTTGTCCTCAGTTAATACTAGTTTTCATTTCTAGAATTCCTTTTAATTTTTTTTTATAGATTCTGTTTTCTGATGAAATTATCCATCTTTTCATCAATTTTTCAAAATATTCATTATAATTATTTTATAGCCCATATCTGATCATTCCAACAACTAGATCATTATGATTGTTTCTATCATTTATTGTTCTATTTTGTTTTTATCTTGGTCTTGCCTTCTGACATGCATGGTGATTTTTTATTGAATGCCAAGCGTGGGATACAAAAAACTTAAGATTCTGCATGATGCCTCTTGCTTCTGGCAAAGACAGTTAAAGAAAAGGCAGATCATCTTAAAATCAGGATTTAGTTTATCAGAGACTGCATCTCAATTATTTTAAGTTATGGTCTATTTCTAGTTCTCCCTAACTCCTAGGATATACCCTTCAAGGATTCCAATTAAAAGTATGGAGTATTTACCAGGGTCCTGCCTCCTCCTTGAATTCTAGTTTGACCTCCTAGCAGGGTAAAACTGTCAAAAATTCTGCTCAGCCTCTTACCATCTTAGCTGCCACTCTTTGGCTTCTCAGTTTCATGCCTGTGGTGCTTACAAAGTGACAAGTAACCCAAGATAAAAAGTAGCACTGAATACAGGGTGCACCTCAATGTGTTTCTCTTCACTCTGGGATCTTTGCCCTTTGACAAAGCTACAATGCATGTAATTTTTTTTTAAATGCAGCTTTCTCATGTTTCTCAGTATGGGACTTAGTTTGAAATAAACCAGTCTATCACAGATGAAGATGGAAATCAGATACTGATTGATATTAGTGGCCTATCTTTATATATGTACCTATATTTTAATGGTTCCAGAAGTATTTTTAAAAAGTTGCCATACCTATGTAATAGTTTATTTTTCTGAGTTATATTTACTGTTTGAAACTTAAATTGTCTACTTCCCCAAAATTCTTATTATTTCTCTGTTACAATTATTTAAGCTTATATTCAAAAATTTTTTTTTTTAAGATTTTCTTTATTTATTCATGAGAGACACACAGAGAAAGGAAGAGACGTAGACAGAGGGAGAAGCAGGCTCCATGCAGGGAGCACCACGTGGGATTCAATTCGGGGTCTCCAGGATCATGCCCTGGGCCGAAGGCAGGTGCTAAACCGCCGAGCCACCCAAGGATCCTTCAAAATGCTTCTCCTTAAGAGTTCAATCTGACTCAGTACATATAACATAAAATGTGTATTTGGGAGCACCTTTATGAATTCTGTCCTGAACTTTTTTTTTTTTTTAATAAAAGTCACAGTGTTCTCAGATACTGGATTTTTCCACAGTGAAAATAAAACAGTTACAACATAACTAACTGTTTACAATAAACCAGTTACAAACCTAAGTACCTACTATTTCATAGAATATCCCCTGTATAAATTTATTCTTTGACAATTTCTAGTCATCTCTCGAAGGATATAAGATTTAGGAAATGGGTATATATCTTGCTATACAAGATATCCATAGCTTCTGCTCATTACCATAAAATCTCGATAATTCAAAAGTGAAACATATGATCACTGAAACATTTCCTAGCCCAGAACTAAGAAAATGTTTTATTGCGTAATTAAATGTATAACAATTGTGGAGGTAGTTTATCCTACTCAAGAAAGCAAATCGATATTAAGGGCTACCTCAAAGGCACCAACTTTTTGCATGCCTATGAAGAGCAGTTACAAAAACAGTTTAATCTATATCAAATAATAGCAATAAATACTTACACTGTCTCATTTTTTAAGGAATTGTTTGTAAATAAAGTTAGTAATGACTGCAAACAACAACGGGTAATTTAAAGTGCTGAAAACTAAATCTCTCATCAAAATAAACTGCAAACTGGATTTCACTGTACAACATTTTCACAGTCCATTAATTTAAAAAGAAAAGAAAAAATTCTGCTTATAGAACTTTTCTTTGAAAGTCATGGTCTTTCTAACTTTGTGTCCCTGAAATATACAATATTACCTACAAACTCAGAAAAATTTTTGGTTATAAACAAAAAAAAAAAAAATTGGGAATGCATACAGATTCAACAGATAAGCATCCACAATTCTTCTAGCTCAAGAGATAACTGGCTTTTAATACAATTACAGGTCATCAGTCAGTATTATCCCCGCTCTGAGTATTTGTTCAAAACCTGAATTTGGTTTTTTAACAGATTCCAATTAATTTACCTCAGGGGATTAAGGGATATTTAAAGATTTACAAACACTCCAGACACAAAGAAACTAGCAAATTTCATTTTTTTTCCAAAGGCTCTATTCTATTTCATCCATTTTCCTCGCTGAAATCTTCGTAACTCTTTGCTCACACTCACTGCTAGAAATGCAACCATTGTGGTGGCCATCTGTCAAAAAATGGCAATTAGTTTACATGTCACAAACCAGCTATAGAAATTGTATGCACACTATATGTTCATAATAATGTCTTGCTGCTATTAATGAAGAGATACATTTCATAAACCACTATATCAGAAATTTTATTACAGAAATGGGGATATGATAGATGCCAAGATATTAGGGCCTGCTTGACTTCTCTGCTGAGAACGAGTAAATGTCCTCAACCAGAGCACCACCACTATATATAGAGGCTTTACAGTTTTAAGGTTAAGACCACAGGATTTGAGGAGAGGCACGTCAAAACTTTGCTTTTCCATTTACTAGCTGTACATTCTTAAGCAAGTTACTTAACCTCTCCATACCTCATTGTTTTGTCTATAAAATAAGAATAACAACATTATCTACTTTTGGGGGGTAGTTAAAATAAGGATTGAATAAAAATAAATATAGAACTCTTAGCCCTGTGCCTGGAAAATAATAAACAGTCAATACATATTAAAAACTATTGTGGGATGCCTGGCTGACTCGGTTGAGTATATGCCTCTTGATCTCAGGGTCATGAGTTCAAGTCCCATATCTGGCATGGAGTCTACTTAAAACAAATTCAGTTGTGAATATTTTTTTTCCTCTCTCTCATAGACTGCATGTATTTTTTTTTCTTTTGAACCTTATCACCACAATACTCTTACCAATACAAAGTGTTTAGCTATCTTGGGGAGACTGCCTTTGCTTCATAGAAACTACCTTAGTATTTTGCCACCCCAGACTTTTGAATCTAGGAAAGCAGCAGTGGTTGATGGAAAGGGTTTAAACACTGCGGTCTCCGTCCAATAAAAACAGAATGTGTGTCACATGTTTAATTTTGAGTCTTCTACCAGCCACATTAAAAAAAGAAAAAGAAGGAACGCCTGGGTGGCTCAGTGGTTGAGCATCTGCCTTCAGCTCAGGGCGTGATCCCAGTCCAGGGATCGAGTCCAACATTGGGCTTGCAGCGGTGGGCCTGCTTCTCCCTCTGCCTCTGTCTCTGCCTCTCTCTATATATCTCATGAATAAATAAATAAAATCTTTAAAAAAAAAGTTTAAGTTAATTCTAATAAAGTATTTTATCTAATGAATATATCCAAAATTTTGTCATTTTAACAAGTGATAATAACTACTTCAGCTGCTCAGTAGCCATATTTACCAGCTATGTCCAACAGGACAGGTTCAGAGTCAAGTAGGCCTGGATTCTCATTCTAGCTCTGCTATTCACTTGCTATTTACTTGTTAAATCTCATCTTCACTGGGTTAAAACTATCTCCAGACATTGTTATGAGAATTAAGTAAAAATAGCATACATAAAATGCATAGCACAATGCCTGATATACGGGGCACTCATTAAAAGAGAATTTCCCCACCCTCACCTTCTACTAGATCTAAAACCTCACATGGGCTCAGTATAGTATCATCTAGGACCCAGCCTTAGCTCCTTCTCTTCTATCTGTACTATAAACTTTAGACTTTCCCCCACCTGCACAGCTCTTCCTCCTTGCTTCTTAGCAGCAGTAACATGCTTGTGTAGACTTCGGGAAGCCATGGCGTCTCTCAGTCATGACCCACGTATGTGGTCCTAAGAAACCAGAATGACTTACGCCAGAGTATTTGCTTCTCTGGCCCTGTCTCATCTACCTCCCCAGCTCTTACCACCACTACAGCTTCCCCCGCAACTGCCATCAACAGCAATGCTTCTCCACTGGAACATACACTGACCTCAGAATTTCTAAAGGTAAGTATTTTTCTACAAAATAACTGGCAGAACCCTTTAAAGGTGTCAAGATCAAAAAAGATGAAGAAGAAATGAGGAACTATTACAGATTGGAGGCAACTAGAGAGACATTAAAAAATAAAAATGAAATATGGGATCCTACAATGGATCTTGGTGTAGAAAAAGGACATTAGTGGGAAAACTGGTGAAATGCATAGTTATTTAATAGTACTGTATCAATGTCAACTTTCTCATCTCAGTAATTGTACCACGGTAGTGGACAATATTAATGTGGGGGGGTGTAAGATCCATACTCTATGGATCAAATGGATAACATGGGGACTACAGCTGATAACACTGTATTGTACACCTGAAATTTGCTTAGAAAGTAGAACTTAAATGTTCTCACACACACACACACACACACACACACACACACACAAAAGGTAAAGGTGACAGATGTGCTAATTAACACAATGAGGTCAATCCTATCATTATATATATATATATATATATATATATAAACCATCTCATTTTACATTTTAAATGTTACAATTTTATTTGTCAATTGTACATCAGTAAAGCTGAAAAAAAGATTATATGAGAACTCTCCATACTACTCTTACAACCTTTCTTGACATCTAATATCAAAATAAAAAGTTAAAACACTTTTAAATGTGATCATTTGAAACTATTATGAAGGAACCTCTGTCCCAATGGATTTGTTCATTGAAACATCACTGTAAATATGCTACTTATGTTAAGCCTATTGCAGTAAGGCCATCACACAGGTTAATGAAGAGTCAATTCCAAGGTATAGAAAATCCACCTTAATCACCACTATTAGGTTGCAAATCCACTAAGAGAGTATGATGTCACCTACATACACTCAATAATACTAAGCACTTGATGACAGCAAATGTTTTATGTGACTAGTAATGTTACTAAATAAATATAACTTTTGATTTAACGTTACTGAATAACATGTTTAAACATTAGCTCCACTATTCATAGAAAGAAAGTGACAGGAAAAGATAAGGAAGAGATGAAACGAAGCATATTCTAATCTGTAGCTCCTCAGACCCTTCATGCTTTAGGGAACAGCCTTGGTCAATAATCTCTGAGCAAAACCCACTGCAACAGAAAAGAAAGTCTGTTCTGCTACAGCATGTGTTTCTGTAACATAAATTAGCTCATAGGCACCATGGAGAAAGAGTTACAGTATAAAGCAGACGTTGCATTAGTTCATAAGGAATTTTTTCCCAGATCATTAATGCACTGTCTCATCAATAATAGCAACTGAAGGCTAAGTACACTAACAGCAATAAGCCAGAAAGGAATCTGTATTACATATTCAATCTTCTTAGAAGTGCTTATTGCAAGGTTAACTCTGATCTTTGTTTTAAATAAATAAAGTAAGTAATTAGGTAACACTGAACAATGAGCAGAGAATATACCTCCAGTATCCGTACATTTTATACAAAGCTTGCAATCTTTTCACTATTTGTAACTTCTAATGAAAATGTCCATCTGCCCTTCCATCAGGTTACCTTCAGCTTTTTTGTCTTAAATAAATCCTACATTTATTGCAGTGCTTATTTATAAAAAATTTCATGTCATTTAAACTGTGATAGCACTTATATTGAATTGTTTTTGTTTTCACTAGTGCTCTAGTTACAAAGTTGCACAAGCCCTACTACTTTATGAATTTGCAAACTGAACTTTTCCAGAAATGTATATATAATACATAATAAAAATGCTGTATTACTACAAACACCGAATATATGCAACACTGTCCCAGGATTTTTTTACTATAAACTGTTATACTACCTTGTTTCCAAAGATTGTATGTATCAATGAAATATGTTATATCAATTTATAAACAAAAAAAATTACAAACATTTTCTATTTAGCCTTAAATTCAAGTTTAGTCACATATTTCTTGAGTCACGCATCTCTTAAATACAGAAAATGTTCTGATGTACTAATGATAATTATGATCTAAGTTAAAACCAGACTGATAGATTTTCTAAGAAAAGCAAATATTCAGTGTTGATGTGAATTAAATATATATTCATGAACATTAATCAAACCAACATTAATCTTTTGAAATGAAGCAGTCTATAAAATATATATAAATATAAGGACATTTAAAAAGTACTTTTGTTCATAAAATTAAAAAGATACTTTAAATAATGTCTTTTATATAGTATTACATCATGCTAAAAAAGAATTTAGCAAAAGACTTTTTGTCTCTCAAAAAAAATCATTGCTTAATGATTATTTGTTCTTAAAATATATAATACCAATCACTAAGCATTCTTTTATGTAAATGGCTCCTTCTAGCAACAAGAATTATAAAAGAAAATTTGTGTTATTTGTACATGACAGAGATATAGCACATAATTAACTCATTAAAAATATAGCTGAACCCAAGTAGCTATAATTTATTATATCACCTTCAATTCAGATATGCTATTTTTCAGTTAATTTATATAATATGTATCAATTAGTTTAATATTTACATAAGAGAATAGTGTTCTGTTTTTCACATAGTCCATGATATGCTAGTGTACTTTCACAAACCCATGCAACCCTGAATTTCAAGGAGTCTCCTTTTTCCAATTATCTATTCAAATTTACCTGCTTCGAGATAGTCAGCATGTTTCTCTTGGAAAAAAAAAAAAAAACTGCACAATTGTCTGCTTACAGTGTGACCTCTTTCACTTGGGTGGGTATCCTCTCCATCACCGACTAAGTGAGAATGTAACCTTGTCAAACCAAAGGCAAAAGAATAATGAGCACACAACAGGCTAACCCAGCATGGAAAAGGTTGTTAAGGAGGTTGCAAAAAAAAAAAAAAAACTACTCTGAATGACAAAATAAGAGTCCAAAGAGTAGGTTAATATTAAAGAAAGCACTCAAGAACATGAGAAGCATTTAATCCCTATCCTTGGATGTCTGCCATACAAAACTCTATTCAAATGTTTTTATTTTATGAGTTACTACCAGATTTAGATAATAAGTTTTTTCAAATGAATCCTAGAAAAACAGGCTTGAAAGAGACACATTTATGAAACATCTATTTCCACAAAGTACTAGCCAAAGATAAGTTTGAACAAGTAGATCATGTTTTACATTTACCGAACAATTATAAATTCTCATCCAACAAAAAAGCAATCATTCCAATTAAAGAACCAGAAATATAAACTGGAAGTCTTCACCAAACACCAGGAATTTACTATCATTAAAACAAATGACAAAAAAAAAAAAATGACAGTAACTGCTATATTAATTGCTACCCCGACACACTAACTGCCATAACAAGGAAGCATATAAAAACATTTTTATAAGTAGCTGAAACCAGAAGAAGTCAGGCAAGTTCTGTTAGTCTTCTCAGTGTGAATTTACTTTTAAAACAAACAAATCTCAAATCTAACCCATTCAAGCATGTGCTGGGACTGACTATGTATTATATCATTGCATTAGTTATGCACACTTTGACATTCTTTTTCTACATTAAGACTGGAATGAAATTTTTGCTCTGGACCAGTCAAAATGCTTTAACAGAGAAACAGTGCCACCTTTTGGTCCCAGACAAAAGCCTCCAGTCTACTAATCTTCCAAACTGCCTTATTTCAGTTCAATCACTGAGACATACACAGAAATATCAGTGAATTTCGTGTCACAATTATCACCTTTTAGAAATATTGTGTACCTACACAAAGTAATAAAAATGAAAGTAACATAAAGGTTGCTTCCAAGATGCAAAATTCCCAAAATAATCCAAATTGATACCGATTACATGTACTTTATGATCATCAATATAATTTCTAATCAACATTTCATTAAAGACATTTTACCAAATTCAAGTATATCAATCACTGGATATATTTTAGACATAAAAGAAAAATCCTTTTTTATGGCAATGTTAGGTTTCAAAAGTGATTTTTAAAAATATATTACATTTAAAATGTACCTATTAATGTAATAATTGGCAATGATATTAACAGCAAATTACGAGGTAACTCAATTATAAATAATTCTATATGCAAATATTATATGTTTCTGATTTACTTACACCAATGACACAATGTCACCACGTTGTACTTCAAAATTCCTCACTTTCCAGTGGTTCAAAAGCACCACATCAGATGACTGGCTCCCCCCAGGATTCAAAGAAGGCTAAAAAATAAGGAGAAAGAGACACATCTATCATTTGTATTTTTCAATCTTCATGGTTCCTTGCACTTCATAGCTCTAGTGCAGTGCAATAAAACATTTCTAATATAGTAGCTTTCAATAAATTGCTGTTCTAAAGTAACTGCCAATGATGAGTTTTCAAAAAGACTCATCGGTATTCTTCACAGGTGAACTGGGGGGAGAAATACATTACCAATACTTATTTGAAAGGAAAATGTGCTAGATATTCAAATCTTTACTAAGCTCCAGTAAAGAGGTATGAAAAGCTTTAAGAAGGATTATTTAAAAAAAAAAAAAAAAAAAAAAAAGAGGAGGAAGTGAATCAAACCTCCCAAAGGAATAGTCACTTGGGATCTAATTTCACAGTAGTGCACATCACTGTTCCGTTTGGGAAAAAGAAATAATCTTCAATCAGCCAGGAAAACAGCCCTAGGAAGAAGAGAAGGGAGTGGAAGAAACAAGAGATGGGATAATCATGGAAGATGTGGGCATTTCCACTTCAATCTCTCTTTTCTAGAGAGAGCAAGGAGTGAGGGTCCTGGTCCCAGTTGAAACCTAATAAGGGACATTCACGCTAGCATTCAGATGAGTCTCAACGTGCCTGAGGATTGATGGAGCAAAAATTGAGACGCGTTTTGTGTGAGAATTCATCTGAAAGTCAGGAGCCATCTAGGCATAAAAATTTGATGGAGGAACCATGAAGCCAACACACCTGTCACTTGGATAGGGGTGCTGAAAAACCCGGTGAATAAGAAGTCTGAAACCTGAGGTGGGAATAGAGAAAATAAGAAAAGAATAAGAAAAACTAGGAGAGCTTTCTCATCATTGACTCTCCAGGGTCTCTGAGAATGCCATGAGGGGAAACGGCACTCTCTGTGCTAGTGGGAAGGTGCCAAACCACAGCTGAGCCTCTCCTGCCTTCATCGACAGTGGCAGCAAGAGGAGACACAGCCCCAGCAGCCAGGGCAGGAGCCAGGAAAACAGTGGATGCCAGACAAGAGCCAGTCCCAGAAGCAGTAGTAATATACTCTTTTTCAAAGATTCCTGAAATTATTTGTAGATTTCTGCAAAGCAGATGTGGGCAACACTGTAGAAATTTTTGTGTGGGGGCAATTATCCATGATCTTATTTTTTAACTCCCCTGGTTTTGTCATGGCCAAAATATATGGGTCATTTTTGAAGATCCCACACTCATAGTTTCTATCAACTCATTTACATGACGATAATGCCAAAGTATCTATATCTTTAGTTTTGAATCCCTGGCTACTCATTTTCCTTGACTGTCTTACATAAAATTCAACACAATCATATGGAATTTGTCATTATTTCTTACCAAAAAGAAGGTTTTCTTCCTTATTTTCTTACATCTTATTTACCACTTTCCCAGTCAACCAGCTTAAAATCTTAATCATCTTTTTACTTCATATCTAACCAGTCACCAAGCTAAGGAGGTTTTTTTTTTTCCCCTCACAATGCCTTTCACTTATGGCCCATCTTTTCTCTTCCCTCTCCCATTAATGTACTTCAAGCACCAATTATATAACTCATCATGTATCTACACTAATCAGTCTTTCACCTCCAACTCAGAAACGAATGATTCCATTTCTTTCTAGATATACGATTTTCGGCAAGTTACTCACATTTATTACATTTCAATTTCCTTACTGGTAATTGTGGTGATAATTAGTAACATAGCTAATTAGTAATAATACGCAATAATAGCCAATACTGATCCAATGCTTGCCATGTACACTGTTCTATGAATAATAACCAGATATACTGAGTGCTTACCATGTGCATGGCACTAAGGGCCTTACAAATATTCACTTACTTGGTGGATTATTCACTTTAAGTACATAGAACAGTTCTTGAGCCATAATCAAGTTCTCAGTAATCTATATTATTAGTAATACTACATCATGATTTTAATTATAGTTTCGTGTCCTCTCTCAGGTTCCTCCTCTAGCTCCATAATAAAGAACATAGTTGATATAATTGGATGAATCCAAGGGGCTTTGTTGGGCCACGTGCTATGAACGGAGCTTTTGCCATCACACAGTAGGGTTAGATTAAACATTCAGCTTCCGTTGGGGGTTTGTTCTCTAATTCACATTCTCTACCTCCCTCTCAGTCTTTGAGTTTAGTATCTTGTGAGTCCTTTTCCCTTATTTCTTTTTATTTTTCTTCCTATACAACTGATATAATTAAACGTGGCCTATGGGGAAACCATCTGAATCATAAAGAGAGAATCTCCTTCCCATTGCACCTTCACTGACTTTTTCTTTTCCTTGCCATCCGATTAGTGAAGAACAAAAGTGATTAAGTCATTTCTGATTGCTCTTCCTTACTTAGTGTCTTTTATTGGAGTTTTTCAAGAGTTTGTGACCACTGCACATAATGAGAAATGCACTTTACACACATGCACAAATGCACAATTCTGAACAAAATTTCACAATAATTACCTTTACTACATATACTGACATTTTTTCTCCCCTAACCTGTTTTTAAAATTCTGTCTATAACCACCACATTACATTCATATCCACTGTCTTTATTTTGTAACCTACTAATAAGTTGCAATCCACAGTGCTAAAACCATAGCTTTAGATGATTCTTCTTCAACCATTATCCTATGAAGGTTGCATTTTTCCAGAATTCTACCTATAGTTCATTCATTCATGTTATTAAATTCTTTCCCTGAAAAAAATCTCATTAACATTCTTAGTTGCAAATACCACCCATATACCAATGAATCCTAAATGCCCGGTCCCAAAATCACTTCCTCCTCAATCCATAGCACTTCACACTACAGCATGTACATTCTGTAATGTAATTTTTGCTTACCTGTCTCCACAAGTAAGTAGGAAGCACTTTTTATCCCTTATGTTAGCCCATGCTTAGATTTATACTTTAACACCAACTACTTCTCTGAGATTCTTCTCTGCCATCTCATCTCAAGTCATTCTCCTACCTTAAATCCTTCACTAACTTCCTAACACTACCAAAACAACTGCCTTCCATCAATCCCCACTCACACAGTTGCTTTTTTAAAAAAAAGATTTTATTTATTTATTCATGAGAGACATAGAGAGAGACAGAGACATAAGCAGAGGGAGAACTAGTCTCCCTGCAGGGAGCCTGATATGGGACTCAACCCCAGGATCCCAAGATCACGACCTGAGCCAAAGGCAGACACTCAACCACTGAGCCACCCAGGTGCCCCCCACTCACATAGTTCCTACGGGTTACATTCACTGACACTTTCAAGGCATCATATAAGCAAATATTTCTGTCTGAAATGCTTCCCCCTCTTTCTACCTTCTGCCATCTGGTTAACTCCTACATCAAAACATTTGAGTCTCATAAGGCAATTTCACAAGAATTCTTTCCTAACCTTCATCTCTCCTTCTCCCCATTCCCAACTTCAGTGTCCACTAGGTTATCAAAACTCACAAGTTCCTCATCACCAACCTGTGATCATTTCTATCACATCGTATTTAAATGTGCACTGTTATTATTGCCTTGTCTTTCTTTCCAAGAGCCTGTAAGCATTTTGAGAATATGTTGTTTCTTATGTCTGTGTTCTTGACCCCTAAGCACATAGGATGATTAATAATTTTCAATGGAAAGAATCAAAAATATCAATGACTGAAATTCCCAAAAATTTCCCAAATTAACATGCCCAGAACAGAGATAATGTTCCACACCAGCTCCCAATTGTATTTCTGTATTCCCTTCCTTAGTTAACAGTATCACTATTCACTCTGCTCCCCAAACTAAAATACTTTTGAGTCAGCCTCAGTTTCTAACTCTCCCTTTTAGTCTCTCATCATTTGACTATCTCCTCTGCCCTGAACACGTTTCCCCTACTTGGAAAATTCTACTTACCTCTCAAAGCACAGTTTGGATGGTGACTTCTGCATGAAGCCTTAAACAAACAAACACCTGCAGTTTCCTTGTAGAAATTAGGAAATTACACCCTGGTGCTCCAAGGTCGAGAACAGAAGAATCCCCATAGACTCAAATCTTGACACTTGGATTTATTTACCTTTCCCTTAGAGACCACTCATCAACCAGCTTTTCTAACTCCAATTGTTAGAACTAAAAGGTAATGAGTTGTAAACAAAAGATCTGTGTAGGGAAAAAAAAAAATCCCAGAAGGAAGCATATCTAATTTCAAACAGTAAAATATTAGAATCATCAGTCAACACTTAGAAGCCCTTGTTTGATTTTATAAAGGAAACAATAGTTTTCTTTTACCTTTCCTCTCCTCTACAAGGTTACATTTAATCATTCCCCCATCAGTGCTCCCTTAGCTATTTAGGTTAACTTCAACGATACTTTCTAAAACCTTGTTATTGGTACCTGCCTACACATATGATTCTTTCACTCAATTGTAAGCTTTTCAGTTGCAGAAATCATGTCTTACCCATGTTTGTATGCCCAGATGAAAGGCTGGAAAATAGTATTTCTGTACTTTAAAAGATTAAAGGTTTTTAAAAGTATATTTAAATAAGATGGTTCCTAGGCAATGTACATTATCTAAACAACTTATATATTTCTTTCAGTGAAAACATATTCTACCTAAGTCTAGTAAGAAATCTATTGTGTTGCATCAAGTTAGGCAATTTAAACACTAGAAATAAAGTTGAACAGTGCTTTATATTATGCATAATGAAATAATACTCTTGTATTATTCATAATGTGAAATAGAATAAAACAGAATAAAATTTTCACAACAGAATAAAATTTTTTCTTTACTGTTCATTTATGAATATGAATTACACTTATAAAGAAAAATTTTCTTAAATTACAAAACTGTTCTACAGTACTGTAACAACCATAGTTCTTTGTACTCCAATTTAAAAATTTATTAAAAAGAAAAAAAAGCACTTTAGTTCCTGAGTTTTCTAAAACAACTTTTGAGAAGAAAAAATAATGAACTTCAAAATGAAAATTTTATATGAAAATGAAGAAAATCTCATTCGAATAATGCTATCTCAGAAAAATTAGTAAGTCATGTTATTACTTAGAAATTTTACATCTCATTTTCCCTTGTGGGAATGGCAGTTTATGCTTCAGACAGAGCAAGTAATCTTTTCGAATCAAAGAAGTTATACACATGAAATCTAAATTAAAAGTCATAAACTTCCGGAATGAAGAGTCTGTATTTTCTTGTCATGTTGTTAATACCTTAAATCCTATATTCACCGAGACTACATCAAAATTATAACCAACTTAAGATAATAAACTTTTTGGAAGTAAGAAACCTGAGAATATTTAATTTAGGAGTTTCCACCTCTATTTAAAATGTGTGACTGTGTTAGATGTTCCTCCTAGTAGTTTAGGAGATTTCCAGTAGTAAAGGGAAAACCACTGATAGGATTATCAAGAAAGAACAAAACAAATCCCACAGCTGTTCTGTCTTCCTTTTCTTCAGTGATTTACATCCTCAACACTCAATCTCTTCACAGGCTTCTACCATGAAGGATTAAGATTAAAAATCAACAATTTACCCAAAACCAAAGTCCTCACCAAGCAGAATTACAGACCAATATCCCTGATGAGTATGGATGCAAAATTCTCACCAAGATACTGGCCAATCGGCTCCAACACTACATTAAGAGGATTATTCACTAGGGCAAAGTGGGATTTATTCCTGGGCTTCAAGAGTGGTTCGGCATCCACAACATCCACAAATCAATTGGTATGATACACTGCATTAATAAAAGAAAGGACAAGAACCATATGATCCTTACAAAAGATGCAGAAAAAGCATCTGACAAAGTACAGCATCCTTTCTTGATTAAAATCCTTCACAGTGAAAAAAAAAAAAAAACCTTCACAGTGTAGAAATAGAGGGAACATATCTCAAAATCATAAAAGCCCACAGCAAATATCATTACCAATGGAGAAAAACTGAGAGCTTTTCCCCTAAGGTCAGAAACATGGCAGGGATGTCCACTCTCACCACTGTTGTTCAACATATTACTAGAAGTCCTAGCCTCAGCAATCAGACAACAAAAAAGAAATAAAAGCCATCTGAATCAGCAAAGAAGTCGTCAAACTCTCACTCCTCACAGATGATATGACACTCTATGTGGAAAACCCAAAAGACTCCACTCCAAAATTGTTAGAACTCATATAGGAATTCAGCAAAGTGGCAGGACATAAAATCAATAAACAAAAAATCAGTTGCCATTTCTATATACTAACAATGAAACAGAAGAAAGAAATTAAGGAGTCGATCCCATTTTCAATTGCACCCAAAACCATAAGACACCTAAGAATAAACCTAACCAAAGAGGCAAAAGATCTGTACTCGGAAAACTGTAGAACACTTATGAAAGAAATTGAGGAAGACACAAAGAAATGGGAAAAAAGTTCTATGCTCATGGATTGGAAGAACAAATATTGTTAAAAGAGCTATGCTACCTAGGTCAATCTATACATTCAATGCAATCCCTATCAAAATGCCATCAACAGGGATCCCTGGGTGGCACAGCGGTTTAGCGCCTGCCTTTGGCCCGGGGCGCGATCCTGAAGACCTGGGATCGAATCCCACGTTGGGCTGGGAGCATGGAGCCTGCTTCTCCCTCTGCCTGTGTCTCTGCCTCTCTCTCTCTCTCTCTCTCTCTCTCTCTCTGTGTGTGTGTCTGTGTCTGTGTGTGACTATCATAAATAAATAAAAATTTTTTTTAAAAATGCCATCAAAATTTTTCACAGAGCTGGAACAAATAATCCTAAAATTTGTATGGAACCAGAAAAGACCCCAAATAGCCAGAAGAATGTTGAAAAAGAAACCAAAGCTGGTGACATCACAATTCCAGACATTAGGCTATATTACAAAGCTGTAATCATCAAGACTGTATGGTATTACACAAAAAGAGACATACAGATCAATGGAACAGAATACAGAACCCAAAAATGGACCCTCACCTCATCTTCAACAAAGCAGGAAGGACTTTCCAGTGTTAAAAAGACAATCTCTTCAACAAACGCTGTTGAGAAAACTGGACAGTCACATGCAGAAGAATGAAACTGGACCATTTTCTTACACCATACACAAAAAAAGACTCAAAATGGATGAAAGACCTAAATGTGAGACAGGAATCCATCAAAATCCCAGAGAAGAACACAAGCAGCAACTTCTGTGACCTCAGCCACAGCAACTTATTGCTAGACACGTCTCCAAAGGCAAAGAACACAAAGGCAAAAAATGAACTATCGGGACACTTCATCCAGATAAAAAGTCTTTGCACAGCAAAAGAAATAGGTGACAAACAAAAGAGAATGGACAGAATGGGAGAAGATATTTGCAAATGTCTTATCAGATAAAGGGCTAGTATCCAAGATCTACAAAGAACAAATAATCCAATCAAGAAATGGGCAGATGACATGAACAGATATTTATCCAAAGGAGACATATAAATGGCCAACAGACACATGAAAAAAATGCTCAACATCACTTGACATTGTGGAAATACAAATCAAAACCACAGTAAGATACTACCTCACACCAGTAAGAACTGCTAAAATTAACATGTCAGGAAACAACAAAAACAATTAAATGTTGGCAGGGATGCATAGAAATAGGGGAACCTTTGTACACTGTTAGTGGGAATACAAGCTGGTGCAGCCACTCTGGAAAACAGTATGAAGGTTCCTCATAAAGTTGAAAATAGAGCTACCCTAGGACCCAGCAATTGCACTACAGGTGTCTACCCCAAAGATACAAATGTAGTGATCTAAAGGGGCACCTGCACCCCAATGTTTATAGCGGCAATGTCCACAATAGCCAAACAATAGCCCAGATGTCCATCAACAGATGAATGAATAAAGAAGATGTGGTATATAGATATATTGGAATACTACTCAGCCATCAAAAAGCAAAATCTCACCATTTGCAATGACCTGGATGGAACTAGAGGGTATCATGCTAAGCAAAATAAGTCCATGAGAGAAAGACAATTATCATATGATCTACTTCACATGTGGAATTTAAGGAGCAAAACAGAGGATCATAGGGGAAGGGAGAAAACAATAAAACAAGACAAAACCAGAGAGGGAGACAAATCATAAGAAACTCTCAATCATATGAAACAAACTGAGGGTGCTGGAGGGGAGGGGAGTGGGGGATGGGGTAACTGGATGATGGACATTAAGGAGGGCACATGATGAAATGAGCACTGGGCATTATATAAGAGTGATGAATCAATGAACTAATAATACACTACATGATAATTTAATTTAATTTTTTTAAAAAAATCAACAACTTACAGGAGTCTTTTGGATAGCCCTCCGTCCAAAGACAGAACTGTGGTCACATCTTGGTACCATTTCCTTACTAGCCAGATTACCTTAACCAAATCATGTTTAGAAAGGTTCTCAAATCCTCATTTCCACAACTACAAAATGGGGATTGCATACCACCTGTTAGAGGGTTGTCATGAGAAATAAAGAGGGTCCACAAAGTGTTAACACAGTGCATGATACAGAGTAAATATCAATAAACTAAGGAAACAAAATCAACTACAGTATTATTTCTGAAGGATTCAAGGTAAGAATAAGCATTTACATATTGCCCTGAATGTTTTCCCTTTTAAATAATAAACTGGAAGTCTTAAGACTGAAAATTCTACCTCTTCTTTCTAAATGCTTAAATTCTTTCTTCATTTCTTTTTTTTTTTTTAGAAAAGTAGAGAAAGAGAGAGAAAGATGAGAGGGAGAGCAGAGGGAGAGAAAATCTTAAGCAGGCTCCATGCCCAGCATGCAGCCTGATGCAGAGCTCGATCTCAGAGCCCTGACATCATGACCTGAGATGAAATCAAGAGTCGGAACCCTAGGAACCCTAACCAATTGTTAGGGTTCCAATTGTTAGAACAATTGTTAGAACTCTAACAATTGTTAGAGTTCCAATTGTTCTGATTTTAGGAATTAATCTTCCCAAAATTTAATGTGCACAACTATTTAGTTAAAAATATTTTCTATAGGGACACCTGGGTGGCTCAGCAGCTGAGCGTCTGCCTATGGCTTGGGGTCCCGGAATCGAGTTCCACTTCGGGGGCCCTGCATGGAGCCTGCTTCTCTCCCTCTGTCTATGTCTCTGCCTCTGTGTGTGTGTGTGTGTCTCACATGAATAAATAAAATCTTTAAAAATATTTTTTCTATAAAAACATTACACCCATTGTTTGAAGTTACCATTTTTAAACATACACACATATATATACATATATATATTCATTAAAAATCCAACAGTCATTATCTCTGATTGATGGTATTCTGGTTTCCTTTTCTTTCCTTTTTCTTGAGGGGGGGGGGAATTTGTAATATTTAAAAAGGCTATGGTATGATTTCCTCTGACCTAAATATTATATCATTCACTCTAAGAAAGGCAACATAAGTCAGCAGATTTCAGCAGATGTTAATAAATTATGCTAAAGCTAGAAATAGCAGATTTCAAACCTGCTTTTGGAACAAGTACAACACAGCAGTTGGGCTTTAATGCTATCTCTGATCAAAGACTTTGCTGAAGGATTTTTTATTCCTCCTACAAACAAATATTATTGTCAAGGTATCCTAAATTCTCAGCTTGTGTCTAAGTTCAAACCATATGACAGTTTTAGAGGAATTTATGTCTTGGTTTAGAAAAATAAAACTCCCCTAGAGAACTGAACAGAGACATGATGGACTTCTTACCTTGTAAAATTTAGCCACAGCCATCAATCAGTAAATGATATTATTCTGACTTTGATTTTTTTCTGTAAATTTCTCATTCATGTTTTGCACATTCGTTTTTTAATTAAAAAAAAAAAAAAACAAGTTCACAACCTATAATTCACTATCATCTACCAACAAAGCCTGGTTTTAACCTCACTTCTCTGGGTGCAAAGCTTTCAACTCCTTCATGTCTAGAAAGAGCACTACCCACCCTGGCTATATACAATCTAAAATGTTGGAATATTAAATATTGTGCTTTTCATTGAGATGGTCCCCAGTTGCAACCATGAGGAACGAGCAGTAGCCCTCAGATTTCTTTTGAAGAACCATTATTTTAGAGAAATGATAATGGCTTTTTTTTAACTGCAGCACTGGCCAAGAAGCATGAAATACAGTTAAAATAAATGTATATTCTGATTATAGAATTATTTTTACTATGAGGAGCCACACTTTTGAAAGAATGTGGATAAAATGGTCTAAAATATCATCTTCCTTCTCTTGCTACTGAGGCTTCTAGAGTTCTTGGATTTGTCTCACTAGATGTACAAAATAAAATGGGTAATAACTGTGCCCTAGTCTCCGTGAAGGTTTAAGTTAGAAACGGACCATTCCTTTCAGACAAAGGATGCTTATTATCCCTTCCCCTTACTACTTGACCCCCTTCAAGAGCCAACCATCTAATTCAAAAATTACTCAAACTTTTGTCCATAGGGCCCTTAACCTGGCAAGGGTATTAAAACCTAGAGTCACACATACATAACGCTTGAATGCTAAAAGAAGAAATTCAAATCATAAGTCATTGCAGGAAATATATACTTATAAGCCCTAGTTATATCTGACACTTTATTAATAAGTACAGAATAGTGGGTTCTTCATGCCTGCTCCAGCTTCCAGAGGCTCTCCCACAGGAGCATCCTGGCAATATCATGAAGTTCCCACTGAGACCCCTCCTTACCAAGTCATTTGAGAGCCCTGCTCTAAACCAAACAGTCCTGGAAGCCTCTTTCTACTCACATCTGTAGACTTTGGACAGGCCCCACAGGAGCTGGGTAAGAAATATATTCTTCACATGTCCAACTTAAACTACAATAGGGAGAAAAAGGATGCCTTCACTATAGATGTGAAGCTATAAAAATTCATTCATGCTTCCTTTCACATATTCATTCATTCCTTCATCCCTGAAAAACTACTGAATTCCAACTCTGATAGGCACTGTGCTAGGCAATAGGATTCTTCGTTTTTGCAAATCCAGATATGGACCTGACCACATTTTATTCCAAGATCTGAGAGCCTTTTAAAAAAATAACTTTGCTTTAATCTCACCCTCTATTTTACAGATGTACAGTTCTTCAAGCATTCCCTGCTTAAAATTAGAGTGAATATTTTCTTCTTCCTTTTGATATTTCTGTATGAAATTTCATTCACATAAAAATAACTTGTATTTCTGTAGACATTAACTTTCTTCTTTTTTCTTTAAAAAGCAGGTCCTGGGGATCCCTGGGTGGCTCAGTGGTTTGGCGCCTGCCTTTGACCCAGGGCGTGATCCTGGAGTCCCGGAATTGAATCCCTCATTGGGCTCCCGGCATGGAGTCTGCTTCTCCCTCCTCCTGTGTCTCTGCCTTCTCTCTATCATAAATAAATAAATCTTTAAAAATAAATAAATAAATAAATAAATAAATAAATAAATAAATAAATAAATAAATAAATAATACCAGGTCCTGAGAGCTATATTAATACAATTTTTAAATGGACTTCTACCATATTAGTTAACTTGGAAGTACAGTGAGTTGCTAATTTCTCATTCTTCTAACCTTTCAATATATTTCCTATGCACCATAGAATGACATATCACAATTTTATAGGTACTCTCATATATTACTTGTACAAATAAGTGATTACAAACTATCTACAAGGAATTTGCCAAAATAAATCTAGTCTATAAAGTGGTCCTATCCTTAGACCTGGAAATGTCATATTTGGTTAAACAATATGGTACAGGGATATTAAAAGCCATTGAAAATCTTACTGCAGAAAAATATTTAAGAATATTTGGATATGGGGCACCTGGGTGGCTCAGTGGTTGAGCATCCGCCATGATCCTGGGGTCCTGGGATCAAGTCCCACATCGGGCTCCCCGCAGGGAGCCTGCTTCTCTCTCTGTGTCTCATGAATAAATAAAATCTTTTTTTAAAAAAGAATATTTGGATATGTTTGGCAATATAAATTAGGTGGTAATATATTTTTTCAAAAGGTATAATTCAAAATAGAGAAAGAAGGGAGAGTAGGTGGGGAGGGAGAAAGGAAAATTGTACAGAAAAGGATAAGAAGAATCTATAGTAGTTCAGAAATGCAAATTTTGAAGTCAAAAACCTGGGCTTAAATCTGTGTAATCTTCAACAAATTAATCTCTTTGCTCCTGTTTCTTCATCCGTAAAATGGGTAATAGTACCTTCACTATAGAGTTGTGGGGGATTTTAAATAAACTATTATATTCACAGTGAATGGTGTCCTGAAATACAGTGATCTTTCAATATTTTCCAACTATTATTATTATTATTGCAGAACAATAATGTCTTAGAGTAAGAACTAATTTTTTAAAAGTAAAACTATCTGATTTTTGCACCCTCTTATTACAAATATTTATGAAGTATGTTTTCTTCTTTAACAAATTCTTCAGTGTCTAAGCATCCCCCTAGCTCAGATCGCAATCTAAGCATCTGCCTTTGGCTCAGGTCATGATCTTAAGGTCCTGAGACTGAGCCCCTAGTCTGGCTTCCTGTTCAGTGGGGAGTCTGCTTCTCCCCCAATACTCTCTCTTGAGCATGCTATCTCTCTCAAATAAATAAATGAAATCTTTAAAAAAAAATGTTTCTGTTCATAGTTAGCTGGGTCCCAGAGGCCTCTTTTTAAACTAACCATCCCTCTTATTTTTCTTTCTCATTGTTCAAATTTTAATTACAGTACAGTTAACAATCATATTAGTTTAAGGTTACAATATAGTGATTCAACAATTCTATACATTACTCAGAGCTCTTCGGGATGAGTGTACTTTTAATCCCCTTCACCTATTTCACTTATCCCCCCCATCCACCTCCTCTATGGTAACCAACAGTTTGTTCTGTATAGTTAGGAGTCTGTTTTCTGGTTTGTCTCTTTTTTTCCTTTATTCATTTATTTCTTAAATTCCATGTATAAATGAATTGATATGGCATTTGTGTTTCTCTATTTCGCTTAGCATAATACTCTCTAGCTCCATCTATGTCATTGCAAAATGGAAAGATTTCATTCTTTTTAAGGCTGAGTAATATTCCTTGTGTGTGTGTGTTTGTGTGTGCATATATATTTAACACTTCTTCTTTACCCATTCATTTATTGATGGACACTTGTTCTGCTTCCATAATTTAGCTGTTGCAAATAATGCTGTAATAAACTGAGGGGCCTATATCTTTTTGAATTAATGTTTTCATTTTCTTTGGGTAAACACTCAGTAGCACAATTGCTGTATTACATGATACTTCCATTTTTAAACTATTTGAGGAACCTTCATACTGTCTTCCAGAGTGGCTGCATCAGTGTGCATACCCATCAACAATGCATAAGGGCTCCTTTTTCTCCACATCCTCACTCACTAACACTCACATTGTCTCTTGTGCTTTTGATTTAAGCCATTCCAACAGGTGTGAAGTAATATCTCATTGAGGTTCTGTTTTGCATTTCCCTGATGAATGATGTTGAGTATGTTTCCACGTGCCTATTGACCATCTGTACGCCTTCTTTAGAGAAATGTCTGCTCATGTCTTCTGAGGCATTTTTTAATGGATTGTGGGGTTTTTTGGTGTTGTGTAAGTTCTTCATATATTTTGGATACTGACTATGATATGTCCTTTGCAAATATCTTCTCCCATTCAGTAGGCTGTCTCTTAGTTTTGATTGTTTCCTTTGCTGTGCAGAAACTTTTTATTTTGATGTACTCCCAATATTTTATTTTTGCTTTTGCTTCATTGTCTAAGGAGATATATCTAGAGAAACGTTGCTGGAGCCAATGTCAGAAAAATTACTGCCTGTGCTCTATTCTAGGATTTTTATTTCAGGTATCACATTTAGGTCTTTAGTCAATTTTGAGTTTATCTGTGTGTATGGTATAAGAAATTGGTCCAGTTTCATTCTTTTGCATGTAGCTGTCCAATTTTCCCAACACTTTTTGCTGAGGGGACTTTTTCCCATTCATATTCTTGCCTCCTTTGTTGAAGACTAATTGACCATATAATGGTAGGTTTGTTTCTGGGTTTTCTTTTTTCTTTAATATTTTATTTATTTATTCATGAGAGACACAGAGAGAGAGAGAGAGAGAGAGAGAGAGAATGGCAGAGACACAGGCAGAGTGAGAAGCGGGCTCCATGCAGGGAGCCTGATGCGGGAGACTCAATCCCGGGTCTCCAGGATCATGCCCTGGGCCAAAGGCAGGTGCCAAACCGCTGAGCCACTCAGGGATCCCCTATTTCTGGGTTTTCTCTTCTGTTCCATTGATCTATGTGTCTATTTTTGTGCTGGAACCATACTGTTTTGATTACTACAGCTTTGTAGTATAACTTGAAATCTGAAATAGTGATAACTTCAGTTTTGTTTTTCTTTTTTCAAGATTGCTGTGACTATTCGGGGTTTTTGGTGGTTCCATGTAAATTTTGACCATCCCTTTATGTATTCACCAATTCAAGTTCCTCAAAACTCTGTTGACTTCCTATTCATCTGATTGACATTCACTCCATTCCCATATAACTATATTCATAACTCTTCGCAAACTAGAGCTCTCTCTACTTTGTCAGGCTGCTGTGGTACAAGGACCTTCAGAATCTTACACCATTATAATCTCTTTTGTCTGGCTAAAAGGATCTACTCAGTCACACCTTAAAGCTTTCTGAGGTCTTACCAAAGAGTCTTCCAGTCAAGATTTGATATTTACCCCAGGCCACTTTTTACTTTGAGGATCTTTGTCTGGCAGAGACTGCTAAAGAAATAGTTTTATTTTTTAAAACAGAAATTACTGGACACCTTGTATTCCTCTAAGTTCTACTTTAAGTTCTTTTCTTTCTTCCTATACCTTGTACAAAGCTATAAGTAACCAATTGACAATGTCAATATTCTGCCTAGAAATCTCCTTAGCCAGATCCATAAATTTGTTAGGTACACCTTCTATATTCCAAGTTCCTACAGGTAAGTTTCTCAAACTGTTTCAATATCATGAAACATGGTCACCACTATTCCAGTCTCCAAAAACAGCTCCCTTACCACCTTTCCAGCTTCTAGTAACAGTTGTCTGTCATTTGTCCAACTTTTGCCAATAATCTCCTAGCATTTTTCCAGCCCCCCACTGCTACCCAGTTCCAAAACCAATGCCATCTATTTTAGAATTTTGTTTTGGCAGCTCCTCCCTAAAAATGGCAATTTTTGTTTGGGTTACCTATTGCTTCATAACAAACCACTCCAAAACTATCAGTCTCAAAATAAGAACCATTTATTCACTCATAATCCTGCAACACAGGTTTCACTCAAAGGAGCAGATCCTCTGCCTAAGGCCATTCATGTGGCTGCAATCATTTGTGACTTGAAAAGGGCTGGAAAGGCCAACGTGGTCCTATTCACACATCAAGCACTGAACTGGGGCTCCCTGGCCAGGATGTTTCACTTGTCTTCCAATGCCCCCTCTAGCAGGACAGCCTGAGTTTCTTACATGTTCCCAGTTCACAAGTACTGACCAAGTTTCCACTTGAGTAACATCTGTTGATGCCCAATTGGTTTAAACAAGCCCATATGGCCAGATTCACTGTGGAAGGGAACTTTGTAAATCAATGAGGGAACTGTGTTTCACTGAGGAGTCATTACTGTAAAAATCTACACATCTCCCATGCTAAGTAAATGGGCCATTCTCTCAGGTGACACTCTATGCTTCTTCTTGGTCATTTTAAAAACTACAGATGGGTGCTTTGGTGGCTCAGTCAGTTAACGGTCTGTCTTCAGCTCAGCTAATGATCTCAGGATCCTGGGATCAAGCCCCACATCAGGCTCCCTAATAATTGGGAGTCTGCTTCTCCCTCTTCTGCTTCACTCTCCCTGCCCAACCCCTGCTCATGTACACTCTGTCTCAAATAAATAATAAAATCTTCAAAAAATATAAATAAATAAATAAAACTACAAAAAAAGAAAGATGGTTTATATTCATAAAAAAGAAAGAAAGAAGATTAGCTGGCAAAATAAAAAACTGAACAAAAAAGTTAAAAGATCTGTTGATGCTTTAAGCTATAAAGTACAGCCCACACATTTAAAAGTTAAAGTAGCGGGACTTTAAGCTATAAAGTACAGCCCACACATTTAAAAGTTAAAGTAGCGGGACACCTGGGTGGCTCTGGAGTTGAGCATCTGCCTTTGGCCCAGGGTGTGATCCTGGAGTCCCGGGATCAAATCCCACATCAGACTCCCTGTATGGAGACTGCTTCCCTCTCTGCCTATATCTCTGCCTCCCTCTCTCTCTGTCTCTCATGAATAAATAATTAAGTAAAATCTTGCTAAAAATTTTAAAAGTTAAAGTAAGATAATATAAAATCAAAACTAGAAGAAATTTAAAGTACAGTCTACAACTAGAAAGAAAAATCAAAATGAAAAGTATAAATTGATATAACTATTGATGCAAGAGATTACAAGCAATAAAATAAGCTAAAACTAGCATAAATATATAGAGAATGAAAAATGTATTTTTAAAAGGTACTAAAAGTTAGAATTCAAAAGCTTAACACACTAAGACAATCAGGAGTTTTGAAGCAAAAGCAGTTTCCAGGTCTGGCAAATGCCCCCAAAATCTGCCCTACCCAAGAGTTGGGATTCTCTACAACAAAGGTTTCTCAAACGTATTTTTTTATTAAAGCATAATTGAGACATAACATTATATTAGTTTCAGATGTACAACACAATGATTCAACACTTGTATACACTGTAAAATGATGACCCCAGTAAGTCTAGTTACCATCCATCACCATACATAGTTATGAAATTGTTTTTCAAACCTGAGTATTTACAGACCTTGTCACAATGCAGATTCCAAGGTCCTAGTAATGATTCCATTTTCATAGAACTGGGATCGGGCTCAGGAACTTTAATGAATAAGCACCCCAGGTGATATTAATAAAAACCTAAAAATGGCACTAACTGTCAAAGGGCTTTCTCAGACCATGGGCCTCCTTATCCTTTGCATTGCATTTACAGCTTGAAGCCCTTAGGACAAGCCCACATTTAGAATTCCAGATTCAAAAGCTAACATCCTCCTTAGCTATAGCTCAATTTGAGCAGCTTCACCCTTTCAAGCCTCCTTCCAGCAATAAAGCAGCTTTTTTCAAATTACAGGTCATGACCAATGAGTGAGTCATAGAATCAATTTAATGGGATGCAACCAGAATAGAAAATATCAGAGGGCACTGCACATAATGATGGTAATTACAATTTTAGTATTGTTACATGAAACTTCTGTTTCAGTTGTGTGTGTATAGGTACAATGAAAAACTATACTACTTAATGAGTCATGAGCAAAAAGGTTTGAAAACCTCTGCCAAAAGAATATGATGGATTCATCAAGAAGCTAAAAAGTTTTCAGGTGAAGAGTGCAGAAACACCCTCAAAGTCAAAGAAAAAAATTTTAATGATGATAATTTCATTTCATCATATTTCTGTAGGGTTTAATTATTCAAGCACTTCAATGCTTCAAAGAACAAATTTAATATGCATTTATTCAGCATCCCTCTGAATGGGTAGGTGAGAGGAATATGGTTCTTTTCTTTTAGAAGCTTACAAAGTAGAGTTAAGCATTAACCCATGAAATAACTAGAAGATTACAAGACAATACAAAACATGTATAATCATGAGTTAAATTTACAGTGCTGTGGGATTTCAAATAAATGAGTGACAGAATTAGGGAAAGTTGCCTGAAGAAGATAGGACTGGAGTTTAGCCTTAAAGGGAGCATAAGGTAAAAAAAAAAAAAAAAAAAAAAAAGCAGAGAGGAAAAGGTATAGTAATAAGTCTTGTTATATAGCCAAATGAGGCTAATGCCTATAAAAGTCTCAAACACTTGGCATATAACACAATAGTGAGTACACATACCACACTCAGTCATTCAGAAACCCAGGTTCTTTCTATCTTATAGATCCACCATCTCCTAGGGCCTCAGAGCCAGACCGAGTCTGGAAATGGCAACTTACTTTTCATCCTCTTTCCATTGTCCAGAACTCAGCCCCATTTTACTAGTAGGAAAGGCAAATAATATAGCCTAGGATCAAAATGGGAGTGCCTCCATTCATTGCTAGTACTTTCTCTTACAACTAAAGTATCCCAAACATAATACAAAGAATAAATAGAGGAAGACTCTGAAAGATAGAAAGAAGACAGACTGGAGGTTAGGGACCGTAGGACTTGAGGAACGACACTGTGGCAAGTTCCCTGGGTTCTTTTTCTCAGATATCCTAGATAAGGTACTGAAGAAGCCTGCAACCAGGAGCCACCAGAACAGGCAGAACAAAAAAAAAAAAAAAAAATTAAAGAAAAGCTTACTTTCTAGCCACAGGGCCAGGAAAAGGATGTCCAAGGATGGAAAACACTTCTAATACCTATCTTAATCCCAACAAACACCAAAGAAAACCCTGCCCCAACACCAGATGTTAGTGGGCTAAACAGGAAACTGGGGCTAAAACAGCATCAATGAGACTGGGTACATTCCCTTCACTTCCCCCTGTCCTAGAACAAAGAGGTAGAATGAGAATGCAGGACATGTTAGTCAATACACACACTATCATCTAACCCAGGATAGTTTGATAATCTCTTTAAAATGAAACATAAACGTACCATATGACTTAGCACGCCACTCCTAGAAGTATTATTCACAATAATGAAAATGTGGAAACAACCTAAATATTCATCAGCTGGTAAGCAGAAACAACGTGGGAAAAAAAATCCATACAATGGAATTATTTTTGATAATTTAAAAAAAAAAACTATTGATATATGGTACAATGTAAGTAAACCTCAAAACACATTATGGTAAGTCAAAGAAGCAAAACATAAAACACCACATATTGAATGGTTCTATTTGCAGAGAATGCCCAGAAAAGGCACAGGTAAAAATAAGAATTAACTTAAAATAGACATGAGGGATCATCTTGGGGTGGATGGAAATGTTCTAAAAGGTGATGATTACATAACTCCATAAATTTATTAAAAATTACTAAATCATTCACCATGGATAAATTCAATGATATATAAATTATACCTCAATAAAACTTTTTTTAAAAATAGACAGAAGGGTACAATGAACTACCATTTTACCCATTACCTAGTGTGCACAGTTATGAAGTCATGGCCAATCTTGTTTCATCTATACCATCATTCCATTCTTCTTCCTCCCATATTACTATAATGTAAATCTCAGCTATTATACATTTCGTTGTAAATTTTATGTGATGAATACAGAATTTTTTAAACTAACCACAATACAATTTTTATACCTTAAAAAAATATAAAGGGCAGCCCAGGTGGCTCAGCGGTTTAGCGCCGCCCTCAGCCCAGGGCGTGATCCTGGAGACCCAGGATGGAGTCCCATGTCAGGCTCCCTGCATGGGGCCTGCTTCTCCCTCTGCCTGTGTCTCTGCCTCTCTCTGTGTCTCTCATGAATAAATAAATAAAATCTTAAACATACACACACACACACACACATATAAAAGTACAAGTGATAAAATGGAACTTTGGTCATTTTAAATAATCTTTTGTTGTTTTCTCATATTTTCAATTTTGTCTTTTATTTCTTTGAACATATCACATTTAGCCACTCATCGTTCTAATACTAGACTTTAAGGTCCAACTCTGCCAAAGGATGTTACAGACTCTCACTTGTAATAGTGATCTTTGCCTTGTGTGATATTTTTACTGTGAGATCATGTTTATCAAACATTGTATGTGCCCAGGAAGATTGGTGATAGCCCCCACTGAGTGCCTAGGCACCACTAAGTCCAAAGAGAATGAAAATCTCAATTTAGGGTATTTCAATTGCAGTGAAGGTGAATTCAAACCTCAGTCCCGCATTTAGGGCTTTTGTCCTTTACTCAGAGTCTAGAATTTTTTTCTTGCAGAACAGATTTTGGTTTTAGTGTATGCATTCCCTAAAGATATGTCTCCTCCATAGTCCTGAATTTATTCAGCATTCCTGTTCCACCTCTCTACCCTGTCTGAGCCCAGGGCCTTATCTTCTGATCCCCACGTGGCTGTTAAAACCAAAAACTCTGAGTTACCCGGAATTGACAAATGTCCATAGGACAGCTGCTGGCTTGAATGCGTACTTACTATTCTGGAAATGTACTCCCCCTTATTTGTGGTCTCAGATCATTTCCATCATTTCCCTCACCTCCCTGCAAGGTCACTATGCATTTTTAAAGATTTTTAATGTTTTATTTATACTTTTTTATGAGTTTTGCATTGAGAATATTTTCTAGATATCTACTCTGCTGTATTTCCACAAAGTGAAATCTAACTCCTTCTTTTATGAGGTCTAATTATAAAGTTTATAATCTTCAGTTTAAAATCGGGCATTTTCTATAAACCTGAGTTTCAAAGTTTGAAATGCTTCATCTCTCACTATAACATTAATTTCTACCTTTGTTTTAATTCCAAATGTATACAGAATGATCCCAAAATTAAGTAACTTACCAATTACACCACTGCATAAACAAAAATAAAATGGAACAAAATAGCTCTGTGAGCAGTATTATAGGAAGGTATTATTAACACAATAGTAATAAAGCATGACTTTTATTAATTATCATTTAGTAAAATGGAAAGCATTACCAGAGTTAGCTGGAGTCAGTTCTAAAGCTTGATGGCTATGTGAGTTTAGGTAAATTACCTCAAATGTTTAGCCTCAGTTTTTTTTAAATGTGCAGTTTAGAACTTGGGTCAATATCCTTTAATGTAGCAAAAGTCCTATCCAAGGGAATCTGAAGAAAGTATTACATTTAAAATTATGTAAAAGATAAGCATTAATATGCCAATCAGCAATGACCATGACTCAGAAGAGTATATAAAAGTTTCATTAAAGGGGCATGATGTACCCAACTTAAATGGCTCAATAACAATGTTTTTGTGTATGTAGATACATACACAGGTATGTACGTGTGTGTATACAGAGAGACATCAATACCTATGTTTGAGAGAGAGAGAGAGAAAGAGAGGGAGGGAAAAAGAGAAAAGGAAGAAAATAACATAAATGTGACAAAATATTGAGAACCCGTGGGAGTTCTCTGTACTACTCTTACAACTTTTCTGTAAGTCTAAAATTACTTCAACATCTTTTTTAAAAGTGTTATAAAGTCAGCATTTAAATAACAGATATAACCCTGGCTCCATAAAACAGAAGCATACTGTTCTTCTATCATGGGAAGTGAAGGAAATCCATGAAGGGACATTATAAAGTTATCACTCACCAACTGTTTCGGTTTCACATATGTTTGTTGCTATAAATACAAACTGATCTATTTGAATTCTCTATTAATGACAGGTTGCAGAACTACATAAAAATGTAGAACATCCTGAGGGGTAAACACCTTAGGTGAGATTTTTGAGCCAAAGGTAATTTGGGAAGAAAGCTCACACATAAGCTGAAAAAGCATTCCAACATTAACTCCTGGCTTCCTCCAAAGTCAGCCCCAGACGGCCAAGGGGAGTAAGAACACAGAGCATTCAGCATCACAGGAAATGTGTGCCCGGTGGTTCTCAGCATCTTGGAAGTGCAAATTCAGCAGATAACATAAAACTCCCTAAATCTACAATAAATTCTGGTGCATAAGTCACAATATATCTCTTTCCTTAAGAGTCTATATTTGTATCTAGCTTCTCAGAATGTAATAATAATAATTATAAACAATGATGATTGTTGGATATTAAGCCCACTATAGATTTAAAACTTTTTAATAAAATAAATAAATGTGACAAGGAGAGAGTGTTAGCCTCTTTGCTTATGTATTTGACAGAACTTTTAATTTTAAACTCAGCAGGAAACAAGATAATGACTGTAAAGAGCCAAGAAGGAGCCTAAGAAGTTTATTACAAACGAGTTTCTTCAAGATCATTTGCAGGTAGCTGAAAGTCAAGACAATTTTGAGCCAATGAAAGTGTGTTACTGATTAGTAAATACCTCAAAATGCTGATTAAACTCTATTTTCTCTCCCATTCTCTAACTTTCTAATATATTCTGCATAAATCTTTCTCTGAAGTCTGAGCTAGAGAGATGGAATTGTGGAGTAATGTTTTCAAGTATTTTCCCCTCTGGCTATGCCAACTGGAAAAAAGAAGACAGTATACTATATAAAAATTCTGTAGCAATTACAACAAAACAAGACAATGATACCTACAGTTATTTCCTTCACTAACTTCTTAAAGTCTTAAATCTTAATTTTAAATGTAGAAGGCATACACCTTTTATAAGAACCAGTGACCCTACTGCAGGCATTCTCACTCAAATAAAAATCTAAAACTCTGGTGTGAGGTCATTAAACTATTCCTAGGGCACCTTTTTTACTCTAAAAGCCTCAGTAAGCGATTGAACTTCTAATTTGAATAATTGCATTCCACCAACATAAATTCCCTCTGTAGTTTCAACTGTATGCAGTATCAGTCTCCATTTCCTGAGTTAAATTAATGTTGAGTAATGTGGTGCTTCTTTAAAAAAAAAAAAAGTGCATCTACTTTCACAGTAACCTTTCAGCAACTAGTAGAAGTGATTCATGCGCAGTAGAGGGGAATAAGTCAGTATGAATAATCATTAAGCAACAATTTCTGCCAGCATTCCCTGTGTGCAGAGCATTGCTAAAGGTATATCTCATCTAATAAAATAGATATATCTATATAACTTTATTTTAAAAAAATCAAGTGTTTCATAAACAATCCTATTTCCCATTGAATTATATCATATCATTAAAAACTTTTTCATTTATGACTTACCTTCAACAACTGTGAGTCCTCATGTTTCATCAACTCTATCCGTCTAGTCAGAAACCTAATAGATTATAAATTAAAACTGGAAAACCTAACCTACTCAATAGGGTTTAAAAAGTAAAGATTTCTTGTAAGAGGGGATCCTCTTCTATTAAATCTCAAGCCAGCAGAATTCTAAAATGACATAAGAAAGTTCTGATGCGGGGCAGCCCGGGTGGCTCAGCGGTTTAGCATCGCCTTCAGCCCAGGGCGTGATCCTGGAGTCCCGGGATCGACTCCCACGTTGGGCTCCCTGCGAGGAGCCTGCTTCTCCCTCTGCCTGTGTCTCTGCCTCTCTCTCTCTCTCTCTCTCTGCCTCTCATGAATAAATAAATAAAATCTTTAAAAAAAAAAAAAAAGTTCTGATGCAAAATTTGTTACCAAAGTGAATTTCCAGTGTTCCTATAAAAGCATTTATTCAATATACTCAAAAAGACTGGTAATATAGTCTCTCTAATGAGATTTGATCTTTGAATCCTTGGATTTTCTTAAATAACATTTCTAGAAGTTGCAGAGTAACTTTTTAAGAAAAGCCACTCTAAAGTGATGATCCAACTGGCCCTGGGTGACTTCCAACCTAAAGACATCTAAAATGGATCAACCCATTCCAGAATTCAGTGACTCAAAATTTCAATCTATTAGTTTTGTCAGTCTTTGGCTCCAAAGATTAGGGTCATTGTAAGTAGACTCAAAGGTGAAAAACAACTCTTTAGATTACCTCTGAAGTCAACTAAATACCATTGGAGTCATAGTGGATGTACTCACCTACTCACTATTCTTCCTTACCTCCTCACTTTACCATGACTCCCTGATCTCATTGACTTTGGGTTTTGACATGTGACTTACTTTGACCAATGGAATGTGAACAGAAGAGTAGAAGTTCTGAACTGAGGCTTTAAGAGGTTCTGACTTTTTCCACTCACCCTCCAGTATCCTGCTATCACCCAGGAGAACATACCCCAAGCACCCCTGGCTCCTTCAGCATAGGTCTCATAATGAAAGATACATGAAGTGGACTGAACCAAAACCATAGTCTAGAGTGACTACAGTTAATCTATTGACTCATGTGTAAGAAATGATTGGAATGCAAGCAAATGAAATCTTAGAGTGGTTTATTTATTGCTGTAGTAAAAGTTAATACAGTGGACAACAGTAAGAGGGCTCAACATATTATTTTCTGGTACCTCTCTGTTCCAAATTAAAAATTTCCAGGTCCAGTCTCCAAAATAGTATGCTAAAGCAAACTGGTTCTCATTTCTGATGCACCAGGCATTGGTCAAATATGTCTGACAGCTTGATATCTTCTCGTCTGAAAATGCATCCATCATTCACGATTAATAACTTTGAACCTCTCCTACTAAAGTAAAAGTACATTGAAGATGGAATCCGTACCTGATTCGCCATCCCCCTATAGGACCTAAAACAGTGTTTCACACTTTCTAGCCATTTGATAAATGACTTCCTATTCCAACTCAAAGTTACCACTGCTTTTCATTATTATCCATATCCCAAAATGACCTCCAGAGTCACAAAGTGCTTCATATATTTGAAATGACAGAAATGACTAGATATGATCTTTCCACCTGAATATACAGGTATTCTAAGGCACTACACAATGAATGATGCTAAAGACTAGTAACCTACACCAACATGAATTCCTTTGAAATGGCATAGATTCCTTCAATGAATAGTGAGATATAGAATAGGTGGCTATATGAAATATCTAATAGTGCCACACATAAAGCATGGTGCTGCCATGGAGGCATGTCAGCATTCAAGGGAGGTTTCACAAAGGGACCTATCAATGCCTTCAGGGGAGCACATTTCTGTCTTGCTCTCTTTCAACATCAGCACACATCCAGAGAACTCCCTTCCTTCACAACAAATCAACCAACTGCCAAATACCAGATATAATCCTCAGGTCTCAGAGTCAGTAAAAGCAGGTGTGTTCCCATGGCCAACAAGCACATGAAAAAATGCTCCACATCACTTGCCATCAGGGAAATACAAATCAAAATCACAATGAGATACCACCTCACAGCAGTGAGAATGGCTAAAATTAACAAGATAGGAAACAACAAATGTTGGACAGGATGTGGAAAAAGGGGAAAACCTCTTGCACTGTTGGTGGGAATGCAAACTGCTGCAGCCACTCTGGAAAACAGTGTAGAGGTTCCTCACAAGTTAAAAATAGAGCTACTCTATGACCCAGCAATTGCACTAGTGGGGATTTACCCCAAAGATACAGATGTAGTGAAACACCAAGACACCTGCACCCCAATGTTCTTAGTAGCAATGTCCACAATAACCAAACTGTGGAAGGAGCCACAATGTCCTTCAACAGATGAACGGTATATACTCAATGGAACACTACTCGGTCCTCAGAAAAGGTGAATACCCACCATTTGTTTTAACATGGATAGAACTGGAGGGTATTATGCTGAGTGAAGTAAGTCAATCGGAGAAAGACAATAATCATATAGTTTCACTCAAATGTGGAATATAAGAAATAGTGAAAGGGATTATAAGAGAAAGGAAGGAAACTGAGTGGGGGAAAAATTAAAGAGGGAGACTAACCATAAGAGCCTCTTGACTCTGGGAAACAAACAAAGGGTTGCAGAAGGGGAAGCATCTGGGGGGATGGGGCAACTGGGTGACAGGCACTGAAGAGGGCACTTGATGGGATGAGCCCTGCGGTTATGCTAGATGTTGGCAAACTGAATTTAAATAAAAGAAAAAAATTAAAAATAAATAAAAATTAAAAAGCAGGTGTGTTCCTTGCAGGATGCTCAAGAACTTCCAAAGATGTCCACACACCCTGCCAGCTATTTTAGTACTTGTGTCATTAGGGAGATTTCAAGACAAGAATTTTTTTCAAATTTTTGGTCAAAAATTCTGCTGAACCCCATGGTCTAAACATGTTCAGTTCATCAGAGCTGAATGGTAGCAAAGATATCTTCAAAAATGCTTAATTAATTAATCACTATATCCCATTATTGCAATTTCTGCTCCTAAATAATTTTAAGTATAATTTAGTAATATCTAATGAAATATAAACAATTATAGTTAGAAAAAGTCAAAATAATCCCCAAATACAGACCCAACTGTAATAAACATACACCTTTATTTTCTTCCCAGAACATCCTTTCCTCTTTTATTCTGAAAATAGCCTGCCTCTCTTGTGGGAAAGGTCATGCCATCTTACCCTGAAGGCTGAAAGTCCCCGAGCCACAGGTTAGGGGTGTATACCTGTCTGAAGCTGGGCACCCCAGGCCACTGATCAAACTTTATCTATATTTGTATAGATAAGGGCATGTGACCAAAACTGAATAAATCCCAGTCTTTTCCCAAGATCTTTCAAAGTGAAATTAAGGCAAGAGGAGAGATCTCTCTCATTCCTTAAGAGATGATTCCTTAAGATCTCATTCCTTAAGATCAGGCATCTGATCAGGCAGCCATGTGCCCCGCACTGTGAAGAAAGCTGGTCGGAAAAAAAAAGCAGCAGAAGTCAGAAACACAGAAGACTGAGCACCCTGCAGCATCCAAATCCCTGGTTCCAGTTGTCCCTGATGATTGCCACACTTTAGTCTTTCTCCTAGGTACATAATAAGCCTTCCAATAAACTCTCCTGTATATCTAACACAATTCAAGCTGTTTTCCTGGAATCAGTAGCCAAGGAAGTTCTACATAATATACCAAACAAACTACAAGGTAACAAATTTGACTTCTTGGGAGTAGGGTCAGGAACACTGTAAGAAATGTACCTGCAGCAAAATTAGTATGAGTTAATAGAATAACACTATTTAACACTTTCTTCACTACCTTCCTAACTGGGGATAAGCTTTGTCTTTTCCTAAGCCAATCAACTTCTTGTATTTTTTAGTGAATTAACCTGTTAGCAACAAGTCATGAACACAGATGTTCAGTGGCTATATACTGGGCTAAAACATGAAGATTAGGATACTATGATTGCCATATGATTCTCTGGACTATCATTAGATCCAAAGTAAGAAGGCTTGTGTTCTGGAAAAATCTACCTCAAGACAGTAATGGTTGTAAACCAAATAGCACTCACTACCAGAACTCAGGAAGAGATCGGATTTTCCATACAATAATTACATTTAAAAAAACAAACTCATTCTAACTCCTCAAAGCTGATACCTATGCCCTTAACTAGTTCTGACTAAAACAAAAAGAAAAAACAAAATGGTTTTTCTTTATATAACTTCAAGCTCTTATCAGCTTACATATTCATTTTACTTGTTTTATACAGTTATTTAGCACAATGTGAACTTCATACAAGCTCATAATGGAAGAAAACAAGTCATATCACAAGATGCAAATTCTTCTGAATTACATAAACTTACTTACACGGCTAGATTCAAGACACAAAGTTTAGAACAACAAAGTCTTCTCTAAGTTATTCCAGAAGACTATTTGCATATTAAATTTTAGAAATCTCTACTGCAAAATTCTTCCAGTGTAAACTGGCATTTAATCTTTTCAATCTGCAACATGCTTAAAAATAATATGTCCAGAACATGTGGGACCAGTGCTCTAGACTTTTTTACCTGCTAAAAGTGTCTATGTATACACATATATACATATACACATATATAAACATGCATAGATATGTGTATTCATGTGTATATATACACACATATATATAGTTTGTATATATTTTCTATGTGTATACATATTTTGGGTGTGTGTACATATATATATACACTCATATATTTATATAGACATAGAGATAGATATAGCAATCATATATATATATATATACACACACACACATATATATACACACACACATACACCCACACACACATATACACACACACACACACAGTGACTGAATTTGATCCAAACCCATCCTGCAAGTATACTAATTTGGTCTTAAAAGGATATTTAAGTGTGGATTCAAATATAGATAATCAAAATATCCTAAAATCCCAGGCCATATCCACAGAAAATGGTGTCATTTAGTACAATTTCTTTAGAATCTCTACTTAGAATTCCTAAAATAAATAAAAACTAAAAAATAAATAAATAAATAGACATAAAGAACTATTTGATAATTATGTTTATTGAACTCTACCTGTTTATAATATGACCACATTAAAAGACCTTTTAAAAAAATTTAGAAAAGTTAAATTTCAGGCCAAGGCCTTTTTAAAACTTTTCAGGTCCCAGCATAGAAATAATATACAGAAATCCCATTGCTGGTACATGAGAAACCGTAAAGCATGTGCTACAAATAATGAAGCCAGATTCATTTTTACCTGCATTGATGCTCCCTCCACTCTTGCAACACAGGCCACCCGGTCCAGGAAAGTCACTGCCACAGGCACTGCCACAAAAAAACCCTTACAGAAGGCCTTAGCATATCTTCTCACCCAGCCTTGTGACTGTGCCATACCTTAAAACACACAAAAGAAAGTATGAGATTAGCTTCTAAAAAAGGTAAAAAAGAAACAAAAACAGCACAAGAAAAGTAAGAGTTAAGGAAAAACCTCATCTCTTAATATAATTAATTGTATTTAAGTATATAATTATCAATAATACATAATATAAATATAATTAATAATTATATATAATTAATTATTATAATCTTAGTTTCACACTTATCCCTGTAAGTAGTGGAATAAATTTGACTTAAATCTCAAAGGCAAGTACACTAACTCAGGTTAATTCTCTTCAGCAACTAAAGTCCACTTGCTAACTTCAGTGGAAACTTTCTCTTCACAAAGCACTACGTTAGAAAACAAACAAGCATTCCAAAAGGAAATCCTTTCAGGTTGCTGACTATTATGGCGGAGATACTTCTTACACTCCTGAGATCTGTTCTCTTCCATAGTCACAGAAGTTTTTGTGGGACATATGGCTTCCTGGCCTCCCTTGCAGGTAAGTGTGACCAGGTGACTAAGTCTGATGAAAAGGCCTAAGAGCAAAAATGATAAACTTCTCCATCGTGCCCTGAAAAGGAAAATGTCCTCCCCTTTCCTGTTGCCCTTTTTATGATACCATGATAACAAGGTAGTAGTAGGAGCAGAAATAGCCATCTCAAGTTAAAGATGGCAAAGCAACAAGATAGAAGGGTCCCAGGTGCCCAGCACCATGGAGGCACTGTAATTGTGCTGCACTGCTTACCTTTGAACTATTAAATGAGACATCTACCACCTTCCATCGTGTTTAAACCACTCCTATAAGAGTCTGTATTACAGTAACCAACCTAACCCTAACTAATACAACAATGAAATCTATGATACATCAAGAAAAAAAATCACTGAACGTGAATTCAATACAGATAACTATGAATACTCACTCACTCTGTAACCACTTGAAAATTTTTCAGATTTTCTAGGCATTAGAAATCCCTTCATTGTCTCATGTAATTAAAAATAAAATAGTGGGGATCCCTGGGTGGCGCAGCGGTTTGGCACCTGCCTTTGGCCCAGGGCACGATCCTGGTAGACCCGGGATCGAATCCCACATCGGGCTCCCGGTGCATGGAGCCTGCTTCTCCCTCTGCCTGTGTCTCTGTGCCTCTCTCTCTCTCTCTGTGACTATCATAAATAAATTAAAAATTTTAAAAAAAACTATCTTTAAAAAAATAAATAAATAAATAAAAATAAAATAAAATAGTGAGAGATCAAGATATGCTACCCTACCAGACCAAATAGAGGCAAACACGGTCCAACAGATCAAGAATCTTGATGGTTGGGAAAGATAAATGATCATTTTGTTCATAGTCTTACTTAGACAAGCTCCAAGGGCTACCCAATACTGAAGGAGGTGGTGAATGGGACGGTGAGATGAGAGGTCTCTTGACCTCTCCTTCTTTGCAGTGTGCAACTAGATCAGAGTAAATGAAAAGTTCCCTAAAACAATCACAAGGCTTGTTTAGCCCTAAACCTACAGGTCAGTTTGCTTCCAAGAGATGACCTAAGATTTCTTGTCCTTTTGACAGCAGGTTCAAAAGGGTCCAGAAATGCAATTCACACCAAGCATATACCAGAAAGGCATACACCAGAACAGTATTTAGACTTTTCATTTTTAAGTTCCCAAAAGTCATACTTCCAATGAGAGCAGTGTTATGATAATATTAATATTAAAGACATAAAAATAAGCTAAAGATAGTATAAGAAGGAAAAGAAAAAGATTAAATATATTCATGAGCAATTTAGGGAGAGGGAGGCAGAAAATAAGTAAATATAAATATGTAAGTATAATTATTTACTTATTTACATAATACCAAAAAAAAAAAAAAACAGAAATGTTTCAGTTAAATTCAGTCCAAGTACTCAGTTCTGAAGATTTACCCACTGACCTATATAATTTAAACTTGAAATGAGAGATAAGAGGAACATATAAACAGGGGATCACTTCCAATAGCTTCATCCAAAAGACTTCACTTCTCACTTTATTTTAAAGGAATTTTTCCTTTGGAGACACATACAAAAGAGGGTCATATGGTAATGAAGAATGCATAACCTTCTCAACCTGACAGAGCAAAAGAATTCTCCAGAGTTATCGGTATAGGACAATGGCTTTCAAACTGCTTTGCTCAGGTCCCACATTAAGAAATACATTCTATAGAGCAACCAAGTACTCAAGTACTCACTCATACACACATACACACATACACACACACACACACAAAGACTTACACATGTACCCTCAAAATACAGCAAATAGAATTGAAGTTTCACAAAACAGCATTTATTCTTATTACATAATAGCCTATCATTTTAGTCTGTTCTATTTCACCGGTTGGGACAAAATGGACGTGGGGAGACCAGATTATTCTAGTGGTCCTGAGCAAGAGATGATGGTAGGTTGGACTATGGTGGTGGTGACAGAGATAGAATAAAATGAGCAGACTGGGGTGCCTGGCTGGTGCAGTCAGTGGAGCAGGCGACTCTTGATTTCAGGGTTGTGAGTTCTAACTCCATGCTGGGCATGGAGCTTACTTAAAAAAAAAAAAAAAATGAGCAGACTTATGATACATACTTTGGAGGTTAAAATGACAGGATTAGACACAGGTGGGCAATGGCAGGGAAGGGGAGAGAGTTAAGAGAAGAAAGCGCCAAGAGGCAGTAGTGACCTATGAAAGCATTGTGATGAAAGAGAAGAGAAGAGGATAGGACAAATGTAAATAGAAAAGCATGCTCCTATATATCTGTGGCTCTTAGAATTAAAAAAAAGCAAACATGACAGAATGAAAATGTTATCTTTGCTGATTCCTTGTGTCCTGCATGCATGGACCTTCACTAAATGACTAGGGATATGCGCAGAATAGAAACTAGGAAAGCTTTTTAGAATATGATGATGCCGTAGCAACCTTGGTTATAAGGTAACATGCATGCTTACAACGTAAATTAAGGGGAAAAGAGAACATAAGTTGTATTAGAATTAAAGTCCCAGAATTTTGAGCCTCCCCTTCTTTTCCGATATCCACTCCCTCATATGCTGCCACTCCATTTGGTCACTGTGGCACCCAGGAAGGATCCAGGGCCCTGGGGTGGCCTATAACTAGCTGTGTGTCTCACCAACTTACTTTCAGGCCTCAGTATTCTTGTCTGTAAAAAGAAAGAGGCTAGATTCAATTTCTAAGGTCCTTTCTATGCCCAACATTCTTACTTCTATAAATTTTTCAATTGTTTCTCCAGGACTTCAGCAGATACTAAAATTTTAAAAAGTCATTCAGGTTATTACTAATAAGAGACAGGAAGTTGCCTTTTAGATTTGCTGATTCCTTGTGTCCTGCATGCATGGACCTTCACTAAATGACTAGGGATATGTGCAGAATAGAAACTAGGAAAGCTTTTTAGAATATGATGATGCCGTAGCAACCTCAGTTATAAGGTAACATGCATGCTTACCTTTGAGAGTCTAAGTGTTAAAAAAAGAAAATACTTTGCTGTTATTAAACAGGTAGTTAAAAAAAAAAAACAGAAGCTAGAACAAGTGCAAATCATGTCAAAGAAGATTTAATTATAGTGAAAGCCACTGCTCATTCACTTCTTGTCTTTACAACTTCACTGCTGACCATCTCCTACACAACAAAATCAAGACAGGTATTTTTCCACCGAGAGACTCTCAAAGAGTATGTGGGAGGATGCCAATCTGAAGCTGCACGGATTCTGCCCAAACCAAGGGAAAAAATAAAGCTACCTTGCAAACATGTTGTCACTATTTTCAGAGGCTCAAAAGAAAAGATTCAGTATAGTCCAGTCCTACCTGAACTGTGAAGGACACCTATACAACATAAAAGTCAAACACTTTTAAAAGCTTCTATCACTAAAATGTTAAAGAAATCACACATAAATGAAACAAACATTACATTTCCATGTCAGGTCATACAAATAAATTAAGTTCTATGTTATTCACATTTTATTAAAGTTTATGTATTTCTTTTTCTATAGAAATTGCCAAAGAATCAGAATCATCTGGTCTTTTGTTCACACCTTCAATGTTTAAAACCTCCATACTAATAAGTACCTAGCATCTGTTTCCTCTGAGAAAATTTCCTTTAAGCAATGACAATATGCTACTAACACCATCCCCAGTAAAAAGGGAATAATTTTTATCAGTAACCTCATTCTTCTAGTAACCATGCAAGTCATTTAGGTTCAAAACATCACTCCTGAGAAAATTGATGTGTAAGTAGTAGGCACACCTGGTTCATTGCTGAACTGAGAATATTTTTAAATAAGCTTTCAGATTCAGTTGAAATCATATTTGCCACTTGCTATATAGCACCTGCAAGGGAAAGTTTCTTGGTGATGCTGACCTCAACCACATAATGACCTACATCATAAATGCCTCTTCCCTCTTATGACTTGCAATGGCTTGATCATGCATGAATTCATCTAAAATGATTCTTAAACTTGCTATATTTTAGCCTCTACAAAGTCACCAGTCACTCATCCATAGCAACCAGGTGGATAAATACACCTCAAGTCATCCTAATTACAAACACTATTTAAAAATTGTGTGGGAGTCTTGAAGGTAAGAGGAAAATAATAAATTACAAGGCAGTATCTTATATAAAATGTAATCTTTCAATCATAATAATGAGCCTGCACATTTGGGTAACCAAATCAAAATTTTATTTCTAAACTCAAATCATATATATCAAACTATGAACATCAGAGAATATAAGAGCAGAGATTCAAGCAAACTGGACACCTAATTTTCGGCTAACTCAATATGTATTTATTGCTTACCTGCTATGTTTCTAGGAATTGTGCTAAGGGATGAGTACACAATGCAGAAAAAGGTAGGTGTATGGTCCTTGGTCACACAGAGCTTATATTTCATTCTTGCTACACTGTCTACTTTGCTAGATACTGTGCTAGGACAGCAAAGGTAAAAAGACAAAGTCAAGTTCCCTCCAAGGGAGACTTGTTACAAGTTCATAAGAAATGAGTAGATGACCATGCATGATCAGACTACCCTTCTCCATGGAGCTCTCCAGGAGCCCATTACCAATAACCTTTGGATACAATTGAACTAACTAATGCAAGATAAAAATAATAACTGATGAACTATTACAATTTTTTTAAATATTTTATTTATCTGTGAGAGAGAGGAGAGTGAGAAGAAGCAGGGGGGAGGGGCAGAGGGAGAGGGAAGAAGCAGACTCTACTGATCAGGGAGGCCCAGGTGGGTGGGGCTCTAGGTAGAGCAGCTCCAAGTAAGGCTCAAGGCAGGGCAGGCTAGACGGAGAGCTTGAGACAGGGTTCCATTCAGGGTTCGACATGGGGGTCAACAGGGGGCTTGACTCCAGGACCCTAGGATCATGACCTGAGCTGAAAGCAGATGCTTAACCCACTGAGCCAACCAGGTGCCCCTGAACTAGAACAATTTGTTTCTACCAGAAGCAGATTCGGAAAAGTAACCTATGGAAACCAACTTAAAAAAAAATTCAGGACCACCTTGCTCCTGTCATTTAACAAACAATAGATGATAAAATAGACCATTGGTAATCTTTAGAACGTGAACTCCAGCACCAATTCCTTTATCTTTTAACTCATGTGACTTAGCAGTTCTTACTCAAAAATTCTTAGAACGGACAAAATGGTAAGAAAAAACAAAAAATAAAGAAAAACTAGCCAAAAATAATAAAGGGGATAAATGTAATGCAGTTGGACATAAAGTGAACCATGTTCTGGCAAAGATACCCAATAAAAGTCAACACTAGTAGCCTAACGAAGATAATAATAGTCCTCTGTCTTGACCTAAAACTGCTTCTTTGATAGAGATAATTGTAATTCTCTATTGGTAAACTAACGAGCATCTGGATTTCAAGAGAATAGAGATTAAAATTGATGTATTTAATTTTGAGCCAGGAATGTTTAAATGTAAATGAGTTCCACAGTTATGTTCTACTATAACTGGCATAGAGAGAAAACATCACCAGAAAACAACTAGGTTATACAACTTGATGAGTTTTTGGTAAGGACTCCAATTTGCAAATGTCCAGCATTTATGCTCACCTTTCCCTCTGCCTCAGAAAAGGAGACCTCCCTCTGTCTGAAGAAAAGCCAGCATTGCTCTGCAGAGGGAACATCAACAAAAGAGGGAAAGACAGTAGAAAGTTGGTGGCCTCTGAATCTGACTTCAATTCAAATCATGATTCAGTCATGCAACTTTGGACATATTACTTCATCTCGTTGAGCCACAATTTTTTCATCTGAAAAAAACCTGCAGGGTGTTTTGGAGATAACAAAATGTTCACACATGTTGTTCTGTTTAAGAAAGCATTTGTATGAAGAAAAAAGAGTCCCACAAAGCTACGATCTAAATACAGAATATTGGAGAACAATGGCTAGAACATCAAATAAAAGGTATTTCTTCAGGTAAAAGCATTAGCCATATCTAAAGAAAGGGACTAGCTATAACAAATTGAAAAAGGACAAAAGACTTAAGGATGTCTACTGCATGCAATAAAACCAGTAAAGCCTATCTTCTAGGTAATGGGATATCTACTAAACAGAGTGATGCTTTTATTCTGCTTTGAACTTAATCTTGTTCTAGGATTTAACTAGTTAGGGACTATCATATTTACTGATATTAGCTAGCTAACAATTATGAAGTGCCAACATTGTAGCACTGTCTTAGATGATTTGAGATTATTTTAAAGGCAGAATAAAGGAAAAAAATGCCTTACTGCCAGAATTAGATCACAGGAATAAGTCATAATAGCCACTGAAGAAAAAAAAAAAGATAGAAGCTGAAATTGCAAGAAAAAAATTCACAAGAAAAAGTGGAAAGAAAAAAAATGAATTTAAATGTAGAAGATAGGTTTAAGAATGTCCACTAAAAAATTCTTACAACTTTTCAGGGTGCCTAGGTGGCTCAGTTGGTTAAGCGTTTGCCTTAGGCTCAGGACATGATCCTGGGATTTTGGGATTAAGCCCTGCATCACATCAGGCTCCATCACATCAGGCTCCTCGCTCAGTGGGGAGTCTGCTCTCCCTCTCCATCTGCCCTTTTCCCTATTTGTGCATTCTCTCTCTCTTTCTCTGTGTCAAATAAATAAATAAAATCTTTAAAACATAATAAATAAATAAAATAAAAAATTCTTACAACTTTTCTATACATTTAAAAACTGCCATTATCGAAAGCTACATTTGTAACTAATGAGTATACTATATGTTGGCAAATTGAATTTAAATTAAAAAAAGGAAAAAACAAAAAAATTAAAAATTAAAAAATAAAACTGCCCATTTAATCTTAGAAGATTCTTATGAGGATTAAATTGGACCACACATACAATACATCCATAAAATGTTAGCCCCTTTGTCAAATGCTGTTCCAAATATTTTAACTCTGATACTCCCGAAGGTCGTTCTCCAGCTTTGGTTCTCCAGATGTAGTTCTAGCCTGTATCTGTATCTGTGGAACTGCCTTGTGACCAAATTAATTATGGTATAATTTGCATAGAATAAAATGGCACAGCATTGGGTAGGTAATGCTGTGATGCAATTTGAAAAAAAAATTGCCATTAAAGGGCACCTGGGTGGCTCAGTTGGTTAAGCAACTGCCTTTGGCTCAAGTCATGACCCCAGGGTCTTGGCATCAAGCCCTGCACTGGGTTCCTTGCTCAGTGGGGAGCCTGCTTCTCCCTCTCCCTCTCCCTGCTGTTCCCCCTGCTTGTGCTCTCTTTCTCACTATCTCCTCTCTCTCTGTCTCTCAAAAAAAAAAAAAAAAAAAAAGTAAAAATCTTTTTCAAAACGTTGCCATTAAAATGTTGGAAATAAAAAGAGACATTATATTTGGTAAATTTCTCAAAGAAAAAGAAAATAGGATTCTGAGAGTAAAGATATCTATGGCCTGAAATAGTGAGAATGCTGGCCAGACCACAAACAGGATATATGTTAAGAGAATTGAGGAAGGGGTAGCCCGGGTGGCTCAGCAGTTTAGCACCGCCTTCAGCCCAGGGCGCTACCCTGGGGACCCGAGATCGAGTCCCAGGTCGGGCTCCCTGCATGGAGCCTGCTTCTCCCTCTGCCTGTGTCTCTGCCTCTCTCTGTGTGTGTCTCATGAATAAGTAAACAAAATCTTTTTTAAAAATTCTTTAAAAAAAAAGAATTGAGGAATAAGACTGGATTTAATACTTATTTTTTATTTTGCTATTTTGTCCCTTAATATGGAAACCTTGACTTCACTATTTTTGAAAACCATATAAAACTAAATCCATAATACCATGGCTTCTCTAAGAGCTGGTTCAGTCCACCCAAATCCTATAAATTATCTTTATATTTTAACTCCATATAGATACCATTTGACCACATTTACAACTAATGCCCAATCTTAAATTTGTTATTAAAATGTCATAAATTCTGCAAAAATAGTTTTGCATAAAAATTAACAGGCAAGTGGATAGCTTTCTATAGAGTGAGGAAAATCCTATAAAATGACACCCATTAGCAAGGAGAAGTTTGATAAGCTTTAACTCTCATAATCACAAAATCTGGACATCAACACCGCACTCTTTTTTAATAGAAAAGCATAACTGCTGTTATTAAGTAGAAACTAAAGGCAATGAGGATTTTAAGCTAACAATGTGGCAGCTTAAATATATGTGTAAATGAAACAGACCACGTACTCATCTATAACCCAAAGTAGTTAGAGAATTTTGGACTATTCACCATAAGCCTACTTATTCCTGAAACACTAACCTTTTGATTTAGCAAAAGAACATACTTCCAGTATTATAATATTTACTGAATAGCTTTAAAATACACACACACACATACACACACAATTATGTAGCATTCACTGTGTGTGAAATTGGCTTTTAAAAAAATCACGGGGGCAGCCCCAGTGGCACAGCGGTTTAGCGCCGCCTGCAGCCTGGGGTGTGATCCTGGAGACCCAGGATCGAGTCCCACATCGGGTTCCTGCATGGAGCCTGCTTCTCCCTCTGCCTGTGTCTCTACCTCTCTCTTCGCTCTCTCTGAATGAATAAATAAATAAATCTTAAAAAAAAAGAAAAAAAAAAAAAGAACCAGAACAGTTTAAAAAAAAAAAAATCATGATAGTTTGTAAAAGGAAAAAGCTTCCTTCTCAAAATAAAATCTTAAAACCCTTCAAAAATCAAAACTAAGAAATAGGAAGTAGGGAAAATAATGAGAAAAATGTAACATTGAAAAAAACGTAACATTGAGAATCTAAAAAAGAATGGCACAAAATAAATAAGAATATTGGAAAGTAACCATCAGGCAATAACATGAGTAATGGGAAAATGTCCCTGGAAACACCATGCGACACACAGTTCCTGGAGCACAATTATCTGAGGTAGAAGCTTTGCTGATCCTTACCTACCTTACGATATCAGATTCTGGCCCACTTTCTAACTGCTTCATATTCATTTCTCTTAGTTACTATGTACACTACCCCTATTTTTGCCCTATTTCTAAATAGGGTCTCTAACGGGTTCAACAGTAAGTGGAATAAGCAATTTTTTAAAAGAGCATGATTTAAAAAAAAAAAAAAAAAAAAAGAGTGTCTCATGAAAATCCTATCCCTGCCTCAAATAAACTGCTTTCTTTACTAAGCTACAAATGCCTGTAAGTGAATATAAAACATCAGCTCAAATTCACATGAAGAGATAAAGGAGGAAAATGTAGCTTTTCCTTTGATGGGGGTTGGGAATGGGAAGCCTGAATGTTTCTCAAAATAACCAAAGTCAACCAGACCCTAAAAGGGGCAAAGAGGAGAAAGCAAGGTCATAAAAAAAAGAAAAAGTAGGACTAGAAAATACAATGTAACCATCAAACTTCCAGCCAGCCCAGGGATCGTTATTACTCTTTACAGAATGACAAAGATAAAAATTAGAAACACAGGCTCCCCCAGCAGGGAAGCATATTAAAGCTCTGATTAGTCTGTCAAAAATAAAACCTGTCCAAATGGTCGGAAGTTTTGGAAGGTTGCCCAAGGCCCAACTCTGGCAGCTGCATGTCCACGGGGAGCTCAAATAAGAGTGGTACAGGCTCAGTGCTCAATAAAGATGCAAGCCAGATGAGATTTATGCAATTTAAGGTAAAAGCAACAGTAACTGATGCATTTGGAAGAAGTAGCTACATCCTTTAAATTTACAAGTGCAAGTATAGGGTGCGGAGTACACACTTGTTGAAATGGCAACAAATGCCAGGCTGGCAACATAAGTTTAAAAACAAATAGCAGCCAAAAGGTCAAAGTACAAAGAGGCTCATCCTGTGCAGCCTAGAGACTAAGGCAGATGGAGCACAGCACTTTCTGGACTCAAATGTCTGCTGCACAGAAAGTCCAGGGATCATAATGAGTCCCTGGTGAGTATACAGCATATGGAGCTGAGATGTTAGTTAGATTGCTCCCCAAACATAAATACCTTATTTTGGTTTTACCTACTTGCCAGTAACTCTTAAGAATTACTGTTTAAGATGCCTGTGAAATTGCATCAACATGCAATGCTCTGAAGCCAGGATGTATCTGCCAATCAAAACATTCAAAATTACTCAGAGCAGTATGAAATAATGTAAAACAAAAATTTTTTAATGCTGTAAGCAGGTACCTTCAGTGAAATACAATGATCCCTATGATATAATTTTTTAAAGACATTTATTTATTCATGAGAAACAGAGAGAGAGAGAGAGGAGGAGACACGGGCAGAGGGAGAAGCAGGATCCCCACAGGGAGCCGGATGCGGGGACTCGTACCAGATCCCAGGATTACTCTCTGAGCCAAGGCAGAGGCTCAACTGCTGAGCCACCCAGGCATCCCTCCCTATGGTATAATTTTAAAGAAGGAGGAGAACTTGGGAAGATAAGACAACTTAAAATGTCACCAGATTATTACTAATGTTATTTTGTATATCTGTTTTTAGATACTTAACCAGTAAGTGCCAACAGCTGTCAAACACAGTAGATCATAGCATTAGGTGACATTCCATCAGTTTGATACAACACTCTTAAAAAGTGTGATATTCATACAAAAATAGCCAAATATATGAATGGAACAAAAAGGAACCATGGTGGCTTCAAAATATGTCTACAAATTCCTTGACAGGCCTCTTTCAAAATGATGAGCCTAATTCCCATCTTCTTAAGGGTGGGTGGGACTAGTGACTGGCTTCCAGCAAAGAGAAGGTGGCATAAATGACACTATGTGATTTGTGTGGCCAGTCATAAAAAGGAATGCCACCTCCTAGTTCTCCCTCCTAATCACTTCTAGACAAGACATCATCTCCTGAGAACAGCTAGCCATGGGAGAGGCCCAGTTGGAAAGGAACTGAGGCCATCCTCTCCACAGTCGTCAGCACTACTGTGGCCAGCAATATGAGTGAGCCAACTTCAAGGCTGATCTTCCTACCTGAGTGAAGCCTTCACATGATGGTGGCTTGGGCTGAAATCTTAACTTCAATAGTAAGAGAGACCTGAATCAGAACTGCTCCTAAATCACAGACCCACGGAAACTGAGAGATGATACAGGCTTTAAGCCACTCTTTGGGATAACTTGTCTTGCAGAAATACCTAATAAAATAGTAAACCCAGAAATAGCAAACCCAAAGATACAAAGAAACACGCTAAATAATGAATATATTAGCATTGAGGGGCTTGAATTAACAAATCATGTTGAGGGATCCCTGGGTGGCTCATTGGTTTAGTGCTTGCCTTCAGCCCAGGGCATGATCCTTGAGCCCCGGGATCAAGTCCCACATCAGGTTCCCTGCATGGAGCCTGCTTCTCCCTCTGCCTGTGTCTCTGCCTCTCTCTCTCTGTCTCTCATGAGTAAATAAATAAAATTAAATTTTTAAAAAAATCATCTTGAAATAACCAGCCACAACTTGAAGGGGGGGGGGGGGGATCACAGATGGATATTTACTTAACTCATTATAGAAAAAAATCTCATATAACTCAAAGATTAAATATAAAAAATACAAATATAAAATAAAGGAAAATAAAGGCAGATAGTCTTTTAGGGGTGGAAAGAGGCATTTCTGAACATTTTAAAAAACCCAGAAAACTCTAAAGAAAAATACTGATGGGTCTGACTACATAAAAATCAAAACACACCATAAATAAGGGTAAAAGATAACTAGCATGATCTAAAAAGCTGCAATATATATTAATCCTCAAAGTTTAATATCTCTAAAATTATACAATTCTTACAAATTATAAATGTTCTGAGTGAAAAGTGAGCAAAATATGTGAAAGGCATTTCATTGAAAGCAAAATATGGATAGTTATAGAGTTATAAAGAAGATGTTCAACCACACTAATCATAAAATAAATACAAATAAAAATCACCTTTTTCACTTATCAAGCTGACAAAGATGTAGAGAACTAAAAGCACCCACGGTATAAAAAATACAACCTCTCATGTTCTCCTGGTAGTGCAAATGGGTAAAAGCTTTCTTTTACTCATTTTTTTACCCATCCATCTATTATGGAGATGTGCACCAACAGGTTACACAAACACACCTTCTGTGCAGGGCCCCACCTCTAGGGCACAAAGATATGATCATGGATTTTTAGTACTCCATTACTAATAACAGTGAACCTGAAAGCAATCTAAAAAATGTCCATGAACACACAGACTATGACCTGCATGCATGAAGTAGAATCATTTGCAATCATTAAAGAGGATATTGTATACCTATATTGCTTGCTTGACATTCACTTTTGAAAAAAAAATTGGAAAACTTTAAGTTTCTAATAAAAACTCATTTATTTGAAATTTTATATACACACACACACACACACAGAGAGTATCATCACCATATCATCGAGAGAGGTCAAGTGAGAGAATATGAACAAAATGATGGCAGTAAGCGTTTATTGTAATCAAGGGATTTTTACTTTTTACTTTGTACTTTTCCATATTATTTAAATTTTTAATAATGGGTTCGTATTATCTTTACAAACTAGAGCAAATTAGTCTTTACTGCTACAATAGATATCTCTTTCATGTAAATTAGCTCATATGCAGGAAAATAACTTCAGTTGTGCTGGCTTATATATTAATTTTCCTCAGCACTTCAGGAGCAAGTTTTCTCACACTTAATGAGAAAATTCCATTTCATGACTTCAAGACTTCCACTGTCTATGTTAAGCTACCTGAGGAAGCTGGGGGTGCAGATAAAGAAATGCACTTTTTTTCTTCCTGTCTTTAGAATAAAATAAAATTGGTAAGTCAACACCCTGGATCAGACTTTTAACTTTGATGAAATTAGTCTCTGGTAGAAGTGGATGATTTTAAGGATTTACAGCTATCAGGAGGAAAGCCAGGGTTTAAGGCTGCCTAAGATTAACTGTGATGCTGGGTGTAAATGCCAGTTGAGATTTAGCCATTTTTATTACAATTGTCTTTTTTTTTTGTATTAGTTATGTTTACAACATTCCACTGGTTTCAAATCATCTGTTCTCATCTGTTCCTAACCCTGTTTTCTCTATAAGCCCTATCACTTCTAACACATGACTTTGCAGAATTAAAGATTTTTCAGGAATGCAAACAGCATTAATAGAGAAATGCCTATGCTATTCTGAGTAAAATGCAAAGAGATAGAGAAACATTCTATAAGTAAAAAAAGAAAAGGAAACAAAACTTTAAACTTTATTTTGCTTCAGCCACAGTTTCTAATGAAAGATGTGAAACACAGGGCAAAACAATTTCAATATTCATGATTTACACCATACATTTTTATTGCATCTTATACATATAAAGAAAAAGAAATGGTCTTTGCTCTACTATCCATTTAAAATCTAAACAAGACAGAGAATTAAACAGGCATCAACTATGGAAGAGGCAGTGATCCAATTAACTTTTTTTCCCCCTCACTGGCACAAACAAGAGAAAGATTTATTTCTTTCTCATATAAAAGAATACCAGAGGTGGGCAGTTCATTCTGACCCTGCACTGTCCATCAAGGCAATTCACCCATCATCATTACTTTTTTTAAAACCACTTTATTGCAGTATAAGTGACATAAAAAAGTGCATATATTTAATGGATATACCTTGATAAGTTTGGAGATAAGTATACACCAGTGAAACCATCACCACAATGTATTTCACAAACATATGGGACACCTCCAAAAGTTTCCTCCCACCCTCTTTTAATCCCATTAACTTTTGAACACAGTATTCAATTATATACCCTCAGTTGGGATGAAGGGAAAGAGAAATGTAAATGAGTGAAGCAGCTCTGAAACTATTTTAGAGACACTGCAGCATTGACCAAATGAATAAAAGTGTTAGTTGGAAACTCTGGTGCTCTGTGGAAAAGAGGAGATACAAATACACAGGGGGAAGTCAAGACAAGACCTTCTGGAGACCTAAAAGCAAAGATACTTCAGTAGGGACAAGTACTTCCAGTACTAGGATCTTAGGTTCTAATACCATTCCTTACTATAAGGAACCTAAGCTCTTCAGAGAAAGGGTTGACACCAGGGCTGGGCCTGAGAAGGTACAAAATGAGCCTGGAATATTTTGTTATACCACTAAGCAAAGAGGTGCTCAGCAAAATGATGGAAGAACAGTAGGACACAGGATCCTGCTTGAAGGTATTTCTACTGACTAAATGCAGGAAAATTTGATCACTAAATAATTCACATCAGTAATAATTATAAACTATCAAAAAATACCTTTCAATTTGCTTATTTTCTGAAATTGGCAGTATTAAAGAATTGAGTATTTAGCCCCAAAAGGTAAATTATGCAATGTGAATTTAATTTAAGTAATACCATGAAATTATGTATAAACTGTTAAGTTTAATAAAGTGCAAAATATTACTTTAAAATGAGTTTCCTTTGCGATGACCATCAGATATATGATAGAAATGAAGTTAGTTCCCTTGCAGGTGCAAAATACATTCTCAATTCATAAATTTTCCTTCTATATTATTTCCAAAGTATAATTATCGAGAGGAGTATATAAGGCTTCCCACTACTTTTTGATTTTATATCTGCATGTCCAGCTGTTATGTGACTTTGCGATCCAATGGTAAAATACAAAAGTGTGAGCCTGAACCACTTTAAATGCACATTTTATTATCATTAGTCCTAGTATATAATGGTCAGACCCCTACGGTTTGTTAAGAAACAGCTGGTGTTGAAATTCCTAAGCCTACAGAGCTTTGGGAAGAGCAGAGAAATGATCACCAAAAAAGGAGAAAGAATTAAGTTGGCATTTCTTCCTTCAGTATTTACTCCTTTTATGTCAATAAATATGTAAGTACCTGCTATGTGCAGGGTATCACACCAGTTTCCATACTGAAAGAATGAAGATGTATCTGTGTATCTATATAGATATTGAACATTAAACATTGTTCTTTTGAATTAATCTAGCCTTGTGATAAGGTTACAAGGGCCATAAAACTAAAATGAAGAAAGATAGGTTTTATAAAAGAGATAGGCAATTGAGGATGTTATGGAAAGACAAACTACACAGTATTCTATAATCTCTGGTCCTTCTGCTCTCAAAAAATGACTCTATCATCCAAATGGCTGCCCCAAGGTCAACATTGTAGTTAGCTGAAGTGCCCTCTACTAAAAAAACACAAATCACAACTTCCTCCTGCTTGAAATCCTTCAATAACTCTCCATGTCCTATAGCATAATATCAAGCTCCTTAGATTTAGCATACACTTATCTTTCATCAGCACATCAGGCTCCAGCCAAACCCAGCTACATGCAATTACTACAAAGTGTCGTGCTTTTACTTGTTTTTGGGCCCTTACATATGTTCTTCTCTGTTTTTGTCATTCTTCCCACCTTCCTTTGTCTTGGCCAATTATTATTTTTTCTTTTTCTTCTTCTTCATCATTTTTTTTTTAAGCAAGCCCAGTGCCCAATGTGGGGCTTGAACTCACACCCCTTTAGATCAAGAGTTGCAGGCTCTACCAACTGAGCCAGGCAGATACCCATGTCTTGGCCAACTCTTATTTACCCTTCAGGTCTGCTCAGATGTCACCCATCAGGAAGTCCACCCTGACTTAGGTCTGAATTAGATGCTCCTGCTCTGTGTTCCTATAAAAGTTTATGCTTCATCTCCCAGAGCATTTATCACACCTGATATTCTCATCCTTACCTCCTCAATCAACTATGAGTTCTGTGAGAGCAGGGCCTCTTGTTCACTGCCAGACCTCAGCACCTTGCAGTAAAGTGTTCAATGTTCAATACAGTTTTACTGAAGAAATCGATAAATTAGTTCAATAATTACTACAAATCATTAACATAATTTCCTCTCCATGTAGACTATCTGCACTGTATTCAGAATATGATGGATGCTATGGAGACATGGATTGAGAGAAAGGCATTGTTGGACCCCATGCAACAAGTTGTGTGTGTGTTTGTGTGCTGTGTCTGAGCACATGGGTGAGCATGCTCATGTGTGACTACCCTCTCTCTCAACTGATAACTTTACTTGGCAGTTGGAAGATATTTATTGAGAAAGTATTTCTTTTTAAGTTATATTAATGTACGTGTATGTTTATGTATCCTGAACTTCAAGAAGTTGATTTTTTGGGGGTATTTTTCTTCAATAAATTATAGCACAGCATTCATGTCTAAAGGCAATAAAGACAGGTAACAAAGACCAAGTAATTTTTCACAATCTACTCAATTGTAAGACATCAAGAATTCTTTTTTTCAATTAAAATCTTACTTTCAGGAAGTGTTTAGCTTGGGTTTTCCTTAAAAGCAATGTTTTTCAATCCATATTCCACAGTGGTCCTCAGGATTCCCTAGAGGTACAAGGGCCAAAGGATGCGGGTACAAAGTGACCAAACCTCTGAGTCCCAATTCCCTTCTTCAGTCAGAGCCACTCTGCTTCTATCTGTTTGGTTTTTTTAATAACAGAATTCTAAAAAAGGTTTTCTTTGAAGAGTTCACTACATTAAAAAATAAGAAAAAAAGGATAAAAACCACCACTTTAAAGAATTAGAGGTGGACTGAGGCTCAGACTATGTAATTCAAGTCCTAATGTTTTTATATTTTTTATTTAAATTCACCTCTGTCAGGTTTATAAGCCCTTACTTGTGCTAAAATGAGAAATACCATTTGAATGCAGAGATACCCAGGTAGAGTGAAAACAACATGGGTTTTGAGAAGTGAATTTATTCTCTGATGCAGCTGTAAGATTATTTATCTTATAACATTTAATAGCATTATTTATGTACCAATCTTCAAGTTAATGATTCATAACACAGAAATCAAAATAATATGATGAACGACAGAAAAGCTCACTGTAAGTGCTAGCTACAGCTGTTTTATGTACAATAGATGAATATCCCACCCCACTTTAATAATTTCTTACTAAAAAGATCACCTTAGGTGGGAAAATTCACCAAACTCACACTTAAGTAGCAATTTTAACTATTTTGCCAATAAAGAAGGGGGAACAAGGTAATTGAAACCAGGGGTTGCTCTATACTGCAACATTCAGAAGACCATTCAGAACACCAGTAGGGAGAATTCGATCTGCTGGTGAACACACTCAGGAGTGATATGCAGAATAGGAGTCTCAAAACAAAACCTTCAGCCATCCTCTGCACAACAGCATTGGAATTGTGGAATGGTATTCGACTGCAAGTCAGGTAAATACCTGAAAATTCCCAGCTCTGTAACTTCATAAAGTAGGTAAATCTGAAATCTTTAGAGCTAAAAATATGTAATTATGCCTAAGATCTACTGAGCTGAGCAACAACTAATCTAATTTTCATCTCTTCTGAGATATATTACATGAGTACTCTAACCCCCAGCACCATTGTCTAACCCGAGACTCCAATGGCATATAGTAGCCATATCCTCATTTGGCAGCCAGTATTATTATCTTTTTTTTTTTAAGATTTTATGTATTTATTCATGAGAGACAGAGAGACAGACACAGACAGAAGGAGAAGCAGGCTCCCTGCAGGGAGCCCAATGTGGGACTTAAAAAATAAGAAAAAAAGGTTAAAAACCACCACTTTAAAGAATTAGAGGTGGATTGAGGCTCAGACTATGTAATTCAAGTCCTAATGTTTTCATATTAGTCCCAGAATTTTGCTAAGCATTTATAGGTGCTAAGTTTTTCTTGACTGCGTAATCTTAGATATGGTTTCTATTATCACTCACTTATAATGTAATGGAAAGACAGTTTGGTATGATTGTGTCAGACACTCCATTCCTTTAAATACCAGTCAGGAGCATAAGAAAGAAACTAGAGGGCCAGAGCAGGCTTTGTGGAGAGCCATCGAATGAATCTGATACAGCACTTCCCTACACATGCCACTCCCAAAGAACCAAGTGCCCATCTTATTCTAGAGCTTGATCATTACTTCTCTTCCTATACTCAGTACTAAATTAGAAATCAGAAAACTTGGATTCAGGTCCTAGCTATGCCAATGACATAGCAATTCATTTCATCTATCTGAGTAGATTACCTGTAAGATTCTTCGCTTCAACTAGCTATGAGTCTAACTTCAGCCCTTTACCTCCCACATCAGAAATCCATGGAATACACCCCATCATCATCATCATCATCATCATCATCATCGCACCCCTGCTCCAAGACCATTTCTGACTTTTACTGCATGGTTAACATGCTCATGAAATCATGTTCATTCTAATGATGACATGGTTAAATTTCTTGCCTGATCTTTACCTGTGTTCATTTAACAAACACATGTCTCATGGTTGGTTAGATAATACAAAATAACACACACACCTGGGGAAACTTCTAATACATTCTTGCTTTCAGGAGCAAAGATAAGTATAATCCATTTGCAAATAAGCACCAGTAATAATAAATAAAATCACTTTCATATGGGTCGCCAAATACATTGTTGTCAACTTAATCAATAGTTCAATAGTCCTGAGAATAATTTCCTGATCTTTCTAATTTTGTAAGAAACTTATTTTTATTGTTTCATCAACATCAAATGATATTAGGGAACATCACAATGGTTGTTATGGTAAATGGCTCAGAAAGAAAATTTAGTAACAATTTTGATAGTTTTTAGGAAGCATATGAGCTTAGTTAAAAATATATGAACCATATAGAAATTCAAAGAAACTTAAATTAACATCTATCACTTTTAAATAATGAAGAGGTTTTCCAGAACGTAATATAGCTTTGTTCTGGAAAAAGACTAAGCATATCACCCAAAGACCTTCCCCTTTGCCTAGCCAAGTAATTTGTTACCCAATTAATTACAAAGAAATGTGACAACTTCACTTCTTCATGTGTCTAGCAAAAAGACCCATAATAAAATCACAGAATCCCCCAGGCAATATTTAAAATGCTATTTTCCCTTGGCCAAAATTATACCAACATTTTGCTATACTTTGGATGTTAACTTCAGTACAAACATTAAACAATCACATAAAAAATTCTGACTAACAGTACAGTGAGGTTTTGTTTCATTTTTAATAAGGATAGAGTGATTGGTGGCCACTCTCAAAATCAGTCAGAAATACTCTTTCACAAATTATAAGATCTATAACCTCTGAAAAAAGCATTAATTGGAAACAAAGAAAAACTGAAAGAAACTATTTTGAAACCATGAAATAAAAATTTCTTTCTAGAAAAGAATATTCATTTGTGTTGTTTAAAATACTGTATAGCTATATTAATATAAAAATTGTTATTCTATTTTGTTACCTCGATTAATCTCTTCCATTAACCTATTTTTATCCCATTTTGAGAGATATAAACTAATACTCACAGTATTTAAGTAATCTTCCTAAGGTCACACAGATAGTAAGTACCAGAGCTAAATCCAGATTGTCTGACCCCATGGCCCATACATTTGAGTACTACATTCCCTGCCTCCCATGTAGTTGCCACTCCCAGTAAATATTCACCACTCCCAATAAACATAACAAGAGTTACTGATTTCATAACTGCTACTACAGCCCTCAAATGCAACTAATGTCAGTGTCCTGAATACACAATTAGTTCAATCCACTATATAAAAGATAAATGTTGTCTCATTAATTTCTAATATAAATTTTCAATTGGGAAAGGGGTTTTACAAAAGGAAGAAAAGTACAAATCTGTATATACAACATCAATTAATAGAAAAATATCACTGAGTTGTTTTTGGACTTACCAAGTACTAAAACTCTTATTACTGTGCTATCCCTTTCAGCTCCCCAAATTGGCTCTTAGAATTTGAAATTTCACCAGGGAAACGAAAGAAAGCTGCAAGATACGTGCATTCCAAAACATTGTGCCTTTTTGCAAGTTCCCTTCTACATTTATTACCCAGATCTTTAAACGCTCAACTAGGAGCTAAACCAATTCAACTATATGTATAAAATGTAAAATTGGAAATGCCACAAAATCAACATGACCTTTAAAATGTAACATTTGCCACAATCATTTACTTAATAGTAGAAAAACATTTTATAGTGTTTAAAGCATAGTCTTCATGTGTAATATTTTCAGCAAACATAAAAGCAAATACAGAACAAAGTACTTAAAAATCAACCACATTTTTTCAACAAAAGCTGCAGTTTATTTTAAACCACCACTTTTTCTGCAGTAGTTACCTTAAGTATTAAACATTCATAGCCATATTGGTGTGTTTCACTTTTCACATACAGAGCTGATGTCACCACTACCCAAACCCAGTACTGCAATTGGTAAGGCCTACCAGTATGACTAATTCTCCCCCAATTTAGCCATATTAGTTTGCTTGAGAACTAAAAGTTCTTTTTTTTTTTTTTTTTTTTTTTTTTTTTTAGATTTTATCCACTTATTCATCAGAGACCACAGAGAGACAGACACAGACAGAGGCTCCCCACAAGGAGGCTGATGTGGGACTCATCTGGGAACTCCAGAATCATGCCCTGAGCGCAGACGCTCAATGGCTGAGCCACCCAGGCGTCTGGAGATCTAAAAGTTCTGTCGGATGAAGGGCCAAGATGAGCCCTCTATAAGCCAACAGGACCACCCTGATTAATTCCAAGACACTGACTTCAACATGTTTTCTAACCAGACTCCTCAAAGTACTGAGAACAAAGATAATAATTAGGTAGTTGGTATTACCATAAAATTAAATTTTGTATAAGAGTAAATGTAGTCTTCTATCTTCAGATCCAATCATATATTTGTTAAAAGTAAAAGATATGCAAATAAATGCTAATAGGATGGCAAACTTTCCCCAAGAGAGAATCACACTTGAGATAAATCATCACTCTCACAATTTTAATTCCATAATCAAGTAGCAATCCTTGAGAATATATCTTTTCCCTTTGACTACTTTGATTAAGTATTTTCATAGAAGCTGATCAGAAAATACTTTTTCTCAATTTTTTTTTTTTTTTTTGCTGCACTACTTCTAGTAGGAGATTAAAATTAGCAAGACAAATGAAGTCAGAATCTACATCATCCCCATTTATTGCCTTTAACATCTGAAAATTAGAAAGAAAAAGAGATCAAGGAAACAGAGCAATCTAATGCCTGGCTAAAGGACAAATTCTATCTTTAAAATTGAGTATGGTTCTATCAACTCTATGAATTCAGTTCTTTAATGAAAAGAGTGAAAGATCAAGGTTATAGCATGCAGAGACAAAACAGTGCCATATCAGCCAAACAACTAAATTAGATACCTCACCTGTCGCGGAGAAAATCAATAAGGCCCAATGAATTTATATTGTACACTGATTCATTTAAGGAAAAACTGTGAAATACAATGTCTTTAGCTTTTTATGTACTTAACATATTCTGCTCCATTGGCTGGAAGAAATCTAAGAAAAGATGGCCTCTATGGCAGGAAGCAAATAGGACGCAGTACAACAGAGAAGTAGAACAAGATGAAAAAAAAGAAGTTGGGAAGGGGGAATTTTCCATTTGACAGACAAAAATAAGGGCTTTTTTACAGGGAAAGGAATGTGACTACCCTAAGACAGAAATAATCAGAATCAGCTTTGGTAGAAACAAAACAACAGAAGGATTAAAGGAGCCCTGAAAGTGGTTTACACCCCACACAAAACAAGAGACAAACGTAAGTAGGAAAAATGTGGTTCAACAATCAAAGACGAGGCAGCCCGAGTGGCTCAGCGGTTTAGCGCCACCATCAGCCCAGGGCCTGATCCTGGAGACCCGGGATAGAGTCCCACGTCGGGCTCCCTGCATGGAGCCTGCTTCTCCCTCTGCCTGTGTCTCTGTCTCTCTCTCTCTCTCTCTCTCTGTCTCTCATGAATAAATAAAATTTAAAAAAAAATCAAAGACGAGAATCTGACCTGATTTTTTTCCAGCACCATCTTGTTCCCTTGTTCTCTCCTCCTTTCCCCTTCTCTCTTTCTACCTTTACTTATGCTACTCTTTCAGCCTAGAATTTCTTTCCAATCTCTCCACTCAACGCCATAGTCTCCTAATACAAGCTCAAAATCTCCCTCCATTTTGTGAAGTCACAGGCAATCTCCAATCTCTTACTTACACTCCATGTGTAGCACCCCAAAGCTTTGTTTATACCTCATTGTGGGCATTTAGATTATACTCTGAATCACAGTCATTTATTTACATATTCATCTCATCTTCCCCACCACTATACCTAGGAGTTCTTATTTTGGGGGGAGTTAGGGATATGTTATATTTTTTTAATTGTGGTAAAATACACATGATCTAAAATTTACCATATTAACCACTTTTAAGTATATAGTTCAGTAGTGATAAGTATATTCACATTGTTGTGCAACCAATCTCCAGAACTTTTCATCTTACAAACTGAAGCTATGTACCCATTTAAACAACTCCTTATTCCTCCCTACCCCCCACTGCTGGCAACCATCATTCACTTTCTCTTCTGCGAATTTGACTACTCTATGTACCTCACATAATGGAATCATACGGTATTTGTTTTCTTGTGACTTATTTCACTTAGTAAATATTTTGTCTATCCATTCATCCATCCATGGACACTCGGGTTGCTTCTACCTTTTAGCTATTATGATTAATGTTGCTATGAACGTGGGTCTTAGAGGCTGTTTCAATTGTTTTTTTTCTTTAAGATTTATTTATTTGAGAGAGAGAGAGAGAGCGCGCACAAGCAGGAGGAACAGAGGGAAAGGGAGTGAGAGACTCTCAAGCAGACTTTGTGCTGAGTTCGAAGCCCAGCATAGGGCTCGATCCCAGGACCCTGAGATGATGACCTGAGCCAAAATCAAGTGTGGGTTGCTTAACCAACTATGCCAACCAGGCACTCCTGCTTTCAATCCTTTTGTATGTATTTGTAAAAGTGGAATTGCTGGATCATAATAGGACGATTTTCAATTTTCAAAGGAACTGCCATACTATTTTCCATAGTGGCTAAACCATCTTATATTCTTATTAAAAGCACACAAGGCTTACGATTTCTCCACATCCTCACCAATACTCATTATTTTCCATTTTTTTAATAGTAGCTATCTTAATGAGTATGAATTCATAGTGTCTCACTGTGGTTTCCATTTGCATTTTCCTAATGATTAGTGATACTAAGCACCTTACCATGTTCTTTTCAGCCATTTATATATCTACTTTGAAGAAATGTCTACTTAAGCCCTTTGTTCATTTTTTAATTGGGTTATTTGGTTTTTGTTGTTGAGTTATAGGAGTTTTTATATACTCTAGATATTAACCCCTTATCAAATATATGAACAACTGATTTTTTTAATTCATTCTATTCTCTAATTTTCCAGAGTAGATCACATGTAACACAGAAATACATTTTAAGTTGAATATGCTTCTTCCTTTTAAAAAAAAATTTTTATATAATAAAAAATTCAAAATATCCAAAAAGGGATATACAATAGAAAATAAGACAACCTTCCAACCCTGTTTGCCTGCAACTCCCAGAGGCATTTTGCTCTTTCTAATTATTCCCTCCAGAGATATTCTGTGCATATACAAGAAAACATGTATCTTAATTTAGTCTCCTCCAAAATATTAACCTACTAACACCTACTGTTCTGCACCTTACCTTTTTGACTTAATAATTATTCCATTTCAGCATATTTAAACTGCCTTATTCTTTTTAACAACTACATATTCTACTATATGTAATATAATTTATTTATCCAATCCCCCAAGAATGGGCACTTAAATTGTTTTCAATTATTACAAAGAATATCTCTAAATATATATTATCTCATCCAAGTACAAGATCTATAGAATAAATTCTAATAAGAAATCAAATTATATGTGTATATTAATACATATCATTTGATAACTATTTTCAAATCAGTCTCAATGAAAACTGCAAAACTCCATACTCCCATTGTCAATGATGATTCTATTTCCTTATATCCTCAATAACACATTGTGTTTTCAAAATTTTTTATTTATTTCTTATTTGTCAGTCTGATCAACTACTAAGCCTAATATTTGGGTCATTCACAATCCAACCTCAATCTACATGTCCAATGGCCTTTTACTATAGTAAAATAGTTTCTTATTGTTTCTAAATTTAGGAAGAAGGTATTTCCTCTATGCTTTGTTCAAACCATATCTGTTATTTGGAATGTTCTTTGTTCCTTCAAAGGTTAGTTCAAGATGATCTCTCTGCTCTCCCCACAAACACAAAAGACTGCATGGATTTAACAACTATTTAGTAAGTCTACTATATTATAGAAAAGTAAATGAATTCTGTGCTATGGGATATCAGAGTAGGGAAAGTCAACCTAGAATGGACAGTGGTCTCTAGAACATTAAGCTATACAGGCATATCTCATTTTATTGTGCTATTCTTTGCAGATAATTGCTTTTTTGTTTTGTTTTTTGTTTTTTTGTTTTTGTTTTTTTTTATAGATTGAAGGTTTGTGGCAACCTTGCATCAAGCAAGTGTATGAGTGCCATTTTTTCAACATCATTTGCTCACTACACATCTCTATCACATCTTGGTAATTGTCACAATATTTCAAACTTTTTCATTATTATCATCATTGTTATGGTGATCTGTGAGTGATCTTTGATGTTACTCTTATTATTGTTTTGGAACACGACGATTCATGTCCATAAAAGACAGTGAACTTAATCAATAAATGTGTGCATACTGACTACAGATGTGGTGGAAAGAGCACTTTGTTATGTCTTTGACCATATGATATATTTTGAAGATAAAAAAAGAACTTTAAATTAGCAGAAATACAAAAAGTGAGATTGCAATATAAAAAAGATGTTAATGAAAAAGGACATGACTATTAGAGTTTTATTTTCAACTGAACAACATCAAGCATTCTCAAACTCAGAAGTGTAGAGTTTTCTATAACTATAATGCATTAGTATGTCACTGACCATTCTTCTAAGTATTTTAAACTAGAAGGACACTTTGAAACAAGAATTGCATTTAATATTATCACTTGCCCCAAGATTTCAATTTCCTGGGCAGCCTTGATGGCTCAGTGGTTTAGCGCCGCCTTCAGCCCAGGGCATGATCCTGGAGACCTGGGATGGAGTCCCGCGTCGGGCTTCTGCATGGAGCCTGGTTCTCCCTCTACCTGTGTCTCTGCCTCTCCCTCTCTCTGTGTCTCTCGTGAATAAATAAATAAAATTTTTTTAAAAAAGAAAAGATTTCAATTTCATAAGACTATTTGTAGTCTCTTCCTCCAAAATCTTTCTACCTAACTCTGCCTTGCCCTAGTGGCTTTAATCACACAGAGATTGGTCACAAGAACTTTAGAATCGAGCCTTTTCTTACCACAAACAGCAAATACTGTGTCGCTGACTCTATAGAAAAGGTAACAATATAATTTGTGCTTCTGGAAGGAAGACTAATATCTCAAGCTAACAACTAGGTAATAAATACGATTAGGAGCCAAGCACACAAGCTGAATATCCCAAAGTGAATATCTTTCATAATAAAATACAAGCAGGCTTAATCAACAAGACATTCAGAGAAAAAAATGCATTTTTTTCTCAGACACAGCTAAATAATCAACTTTTCAGCAGTACTGCCTTCTTAACCCCAAATTATTATTTCCCTTTATTACTTGTCTGCAAAACCAAAAAAAAGAAAAATTTAAAATTAAATGTAATAACCAAGTATGACTTACTAACTGAATAATCCCTTACATTTCTTTATAATGAGTTAAAATTCACATAGGATTTTGTGTTGCCTGGGTGGTTCAATTGGTTAAGCATCTAACTCTTGATTTCAGCTCAGGTCATGATCTCAGGGTTGTAAGATCAAGCCTGAAATCAGGCTCTATGCTGGACCTGGAACCTGCTTAAGATACTCTTCTCTCTTCCTCTTCTTATGCCCTCCCCCAAAAAAAACCCTTTACATAGGATTTTAACAAATGGCTCACATAGGGCTCAAAAATAACCTATAAAGTACCTGTTATCTCCATTAAAAAAAAAAAGTTCAGAGACGACAAGTTCTAATTCACATTGCTGATAGAGCTAGTACTCAAATAAAGCCACTTTTTTTTTTTTCCACTATATATCACCATTTTAAAGTCTAGAAATTTGGGATGCCTGGGTGGCTCAGCAGTTAACCACCTGCCTTCAGCTCAGGGCATGATCCCGAGTCCCGGGATCTGAGTCCCACGTCGGGCTCCCTGCATGGAGCCTATTTCTCTCTCTCTATGTCTCTGCCTCTGTCTCTCATGAGTAAATAAATAAAATCTTTTTAAAAAATAAATAAAGTCTAAAGCTGTAGAAGTCAAGGACACTCCTTTTTTCTCAATGCGTTGTAGAGAGAACAAAGTTTTCCTTGGGAAAAAAAAAAATCTTTCTAAATTTCCCCAACAAGAGAGCTTAATGCCCAGTAAAAATGGGGAATATATTGACAATAAATAAATAAATAAATAAATAAATATATAAAAATAAATAAAGTCTAGAAATTTAATGTCTATTGTTTTAGTTTAAAACAAAGGTTTTAATGAAATGTTTAGAATATTAACATCATGCATTCATATATGCCACACATCTCAAACTATTAATCTCAAACTTAGTTATTACTGTCATAACTCAAGTGTTCAGACTACAGTACTTCTCTTACACATGAGAAATCGACTCATAAAAAAGCTAATTAGTTTATGAAGTGCCTCCAACTATCTTTATATAACGATACTAAATATTATTAAATGAAACTAAATAATAATTACTTAATATTTGAATCTGACACTAATAAAACTCTTATTAAACAAATACACTCTTGGAAAAATACCAAAATGCTTTATAAATACTCTGCTATACCAGGCAAACTAAAATTTAAGGAAGTAAGACTCTATGATTCCAACTAGATGACTTTCTGGGAAAAGGCAAAACTAGGGAGACTGTAAAAAGATCTATGGTTATCAGGGTTAGCAGGGTGAGGTTAATGAGGGCAGAGCAGTAGACTCTGGGGCAGTGAAACTACTGTATATTTTAATGGGGGATACATGTTATATGTTTGTTCAAATGTACACTAGAATGTACAACACAAAGAGTGAACTCTAAATACTGACTTTAGGCGAAAATACTGTGTCAGTGTTGGTTCACCAGTTGTAATAAATACATCATTCTGCTAAGAAATGTTGATAATGGAGAAGCTATGCATGTGTACAGGTGGGAGTATATGGGAAATATCTGTACCTTCCACTCAAACTTTGCTGTAAACCTGAAACTGCACTAAAAAAAAAATCTATTTTAAAAAATTAAGACGACTTATCTGTGGCAACTCTAATCTTTTCCTGCCACCTGTTGCTGTAAGTCCACTATCTACTCAGCAAAAACATTTTTAACCATGAACCCTAACCTTCAGTTGAACTCTTCTTAATATACCCAGGACCCCTCACATTGCCTGCTCTGCTCCTCATAGCCCGCTCATCCTCAAACATGACATTGGTAGACTAAGTCCCAAGACAAGGAGAAAGTATGGTACAGACAACAGATGGAGAAGGAAGGTAATGGAGAAGGAAGTAAAGAATTCCTAAAGAGGAAAATCCACATGAGAGAGCAAAAAAGGAGAAAAGAATACTGAGTTGCTCTGAATTTACTGGTCTACATAATGTGAAAATCATATGAAATGAAATTACTCTAAAATGTAAAAGATATTACAAACATTTCCCTTCTTTAAAAAAAGTTTTTGCTATACGCTATTCTAAAAGTAGAACACTACAACTTGATGTGTTTACTATGTATCCTCCAGCTACAAGCAAGATGATTTTTCAAAAGCTGACCATAAATGCTACAAACATTTTTCAAAAGAAAGATATATAAAAGAGTGTGTGTCAAAGTGCCATTACAAAGACCTAGCTCTCAAGATAAACTTTTGGATAAAACTGCAAAGATTAAATTTTTATGATTTATTACATGGAAGAAAGATGTACACTTTTATCTTCTAGATATTCTTAATCTGAGAAGTCAAAAACCTGCTATGAGTTACCAAGCCAAGCAGGAGTACAATGCGATTTTGAAACAGTCATACAGGAATGACTGTGGGGTGTACGTCCTTACTTGCTTTGGCCCTTAATGAGAATAGGCTAAGCACCTGACAGATCCAAGTATTAAGTCATTAAGGAGAGGTTAAAGGCAATAGTGGTAAACCAGGGACCCATTAGACAGGCTTAAAGATGGTTCTGGCAGGAGCCACCACCACTATCAATTCCACCTGAGCAAATAATGACTCTGCATCTGAAATTTCAGGGGAGGCATAAAGACTGCAGCCGTGCTAGTGATCCAATTCAGTTCAGCTAATAGCAATTAAACACCAATGAAGTAACAGGCACTAAGTTAAAGGTGCCATAAGACAATGAAGAGTAAGATGCAGCCCCTACTTTAAAAGTTTCCAGCCCAATACAGGGTACTACACATCTGCAAATGACTATAATCCAGGCAAAGTAGAGAAAATGCCAAAAGAGAGATACAAAAACAGAGATTCAGAGATTGCATCAAAGAGACAGACTGCTTAGCATAAAACTTGTGGTCACTCAGTTGACCAACAGGTTCTTGCTCTGGTTACTGTTCTTGTTTATAATTTTCTCCCACAAGATGTACTACTTCTATACTAGAAGATATGAAAAAATTGAAAAATCTATCTGCTACTTTAATGTTTCACAAATGATTTTCCATAAATTCGTCATTGAAACTCAAAGCTATGCTATGCCAGGTAGAGGTTGTTATCCTATCAAGCGGCCAAGCCCCCAAGATGATCAAATGATCCATGCCTCATATCCTGTGTAGTCTTCACTCTGAATCAGGGTGGGCCCATGAGACCAGTAAGACATCAAAAATGGTGTACAATGTCCAAGGATAGGTCATAAAAGACACTACAGTTTCTAAAGAGATTTTTTTTCTTAATTTTTTTATTCATGAGAGACACAGAGAGAGAGGCAGAGGGAGAAGCAGGCTCCCTGCAGGGAAGCCAATGTGGGACTCCATTCCAGGACCCCCGAATCACGACCTCAGCTGAAAGCAGACGTTCAACCACTGAGCCACCCAGGCATCCTGGCACTACTGTTTCCACCTTGGTCTCCTGTATGTCACTCTAGGGAAGCCAGGTCCCATGATGAGGACAGCCCCATGGAAAGCCCCTTGTAGAGAGGAACCTGTGACCACCAGCTTGCCAGCCAATGTGAGTGGGCACTCTGGAAGTGAACCTTTTAGCCTCAGGCATGTCCTCCAATATATGTACCTCCTGCTGGCATCTGACAGCAACCACATGAGATCCTGAGCCAGAACCACCCAAAGTGCTGACCCCACAGCAAACATGATATAATAAATAATTATTGTTGTTTTCAGCCACTGAATTTTTTATTATGTTACAAAGCAACAGAGAACTAATGCATCCCAATTTTACATTTGACGCTCAGAGAAACTAACTTACCTACTACCATTTAGGAGTGGGTAGGGAAACCAGGTCTGGAATCTAATCTCTCAGCTTTAGGTTCATTCTTGCCATTAAACAACATTACTTCTCAGGTAAAAATAAGTTATAGCACCATAAGCATGATCATTCCTGTGATTATACCACCACCACCAATATATCAGGTACCCCCTCCCCCCCAAAAAAAAGACATAGCACATGTCCCTATATACTTGACAGACATGAGGAGACCTGCAATAAAATTGAATTCATGTGTTCCTTGGTACTTTGTGTTTTTACTGTGTTCTGGAAGATTTCTGGTTGTTGGTTTTTTGGGCTTTTTTAATGCACAGATTTTAAAAATAAAAACCTGGGATGCCTGGGTGGTACAGCAGTTGAGCATCTGCCTTCAGTTCAGGGCGTAATCCCAGGATCTGGAATCGAGTCCCGCATCGGGCTCCCTATGAGGAGCCTGCTTCTCCCTCTGCCTATGCCTCTGCCTCTGCCTCTCCCTCTCTCTCTGTGTCTCTCATGAATAAATAAATAAGTCTTTAAAAAGTAAAAATTTTAAAAATTTTAAAATTAAAATAAAAACATATTTAGAGCACTTAATACTCAAAAATCACATTACAGACATTGAAAATATTTATATAATTTACAATCTTAATCGCAATAAACATCGGTATAATTTTAAACAGAACTTAACGTCAGACAAGAAATGCTCAACAGCTGATTGCTTAAGGATGTGCATTTTTGCTTTAGGTCTTCAACATTTTAGCATTATACAAATGTAGTATAATATAGCATCAAAATGTTCTTGATGGTGAAGTCTTAAATCCCAATCCATAAAATGATTACTACCTTGCAGGACCAGGTGGCTAGCTCTTAGCCTGTCTACTCCTGGAGAAAGCCAACAGAATATTTCATTGTCACAACCACATCTACCTATAATATCCCTTCACATAATCACCTCTTTTGACCCACACAATTCTACAAGTAAGACAGGTTTACTACCATTCCCATTTTCCAAAGGATGATGGGGCTAAGAGAAGTCTAAGTAACTTAACTGAGGATACATGCTATTAAAAAGAGTATATAAATTCTTAAATATAAAAGTATTATAACTTTTTAGCTCCAAGTCCCAGACTTTTCTTCTGCACCATATTTTAGCCCAATGGTTCTCTACCCAGGCTGCCATTAGAACTGGGGGTATTCTGAAAAATATCAGTACCTGAACATCTTCCCCAGAGACTCTGATTTAATTGCTCTGGTCTGTTTTAGCTGTCTAGCATATAATAACCAGTAGTGGTAAATTCACAGAAAGCTTAGACTGCAAAAGGAGAAATGCAGATATCTCTATATGTAAACTGAAACTTACATTGGGAAACTTCCCAACTTACTCTGGGAAACTTTATTTCCCAAAACTCCCTGAAAGACACAAATCTCTTCAATAAAACAAAAAGAACAAAGAGGAAGAAGGGATGAAAAACTCAAACCCACTCTGCCAGTATTACGGGGTCACCAAGGAGTACTTTATTCCCTCGATCCCACTCTTGAACCTCATCATCCCATACCTTAACTCCACTGCAAGTTCTAGTTCAAGTGTTACCTCCTATGTGAAGTCTTCAGATCACACAAAACAAAGCAGGCCATTTTTTGCATCCATCTTACTTTGAACCTCTATAACATATTGCCTATGTCATTTACTTACACAGCCATTTCTCCCCCTGACCTGAGGTAAGGGCAGGATCTCTCTCATTCATCCTTCCCATCTTATGTATCTTTCCATCTTATACATCTTAAAGCCTTGATGATAGCGGATATTAATAAGTCTGCTAAATCAAATCATGTTTTATGTTTGGCATGGTTAATCCCCCCTGGGCTTCCTAGTACATAGTCCTTTGAAATTTTTCAGTTTTTTGGGATGCCTGGGTGGCTCAGGGGTTGGGTATCTGCCTTTGGCCCAGGGCATGATCCTGGGATCTGGGATGGAGTCCCACATAAGGCTCCTTGCAGGGAGGCTGCTTCTCCCTCTGCCTGTGTTTCTGCCTATCTCTCTCTCTCTCTGTGTCTCTCATAAATAAATAAGCAAATAATCTTTAAAAAAAAAAAAAAGAAAGAAATTTTTCAGTTTTTAATAAAAGAAAGGGGACTTTTTCCTCCCACAAGTGGATTAGAGATTAGGAATTATGCAAAAAGGCGAGATGTGGGGAGAGCAAGTTAGCAGTGGAATTCTGGACTAGGAAAAAAGGGTAAATAGGATATTGAAGGGTAGGGTCAGGTATGCATTTTGTTTGTTTTAAAGGAAAGATTAGGCAAAGAGAGTGACAATCTGATTTTTATTCAAAGAACAGTAATTACAGGCAACCACCTTTTCAACATCTCCCTGTCTGTGGGGTTCCTTCCTCTCAGCATACATACATGCTACCTCTCCCCTCAAAAAAAAGACCCTGCCACAGTGGTTCTCCTCCTGAGACACATATTAGAATCCCTTGGCGAGCTTTGAAAATTCTGGAGTGAAGATAAATGAAGACAAAATCTCTAAGGAGGAGCCTAGCCATACCTACTCTCTCCTCACTCCTCCCCTCCTGTTCACTCATCTAGCCACACACTGTAGTCTCCACTCCCACAAGTCCAAAGGAACCACCGACTTCTAACAGGCACTTTACAATCCTCATCATACTTGATGATTCATAGCATTCCATTTTTAACTGGGTTCTACTTCTTTAAACTCTGCAAGTTGGCCTGAAAAGTTGTGCTTTCTCCTTCCTCCCAGCCTCTCTCGCCACTCCCCTTCAGCGTCCTTATAGCTGTCTCTGTCTTGGTTTATCCCTAAAATTTCAATATTCTCCAGGACTTACTTTGAGCCCTTTTCTCTATGTAGCTCCTCTAAGTACTTTTGTCCTTACCCACACCTTCAATTACTCTCCATATAGTAAGCTCCCAGAAATCTGCATTTCCAGCTTCCACATCTCTTGTGATGCTCCAAGATCCTATATCCAACTGCCTCTGAGACAGCCCCAACTCACCAAGGATATGCCCTTCAAGTAATTTAATCACATGTCCCAACCTAAACTCATCAGCTGCTCCTCAGACCTGCTTCCTCATTGCTCCTCCCTCTCACTACCCGGAAACCTGGCAGCTATCTATTCCAGCATCCTCACTCTCCCATTCCTGTTACATTCAGTCACCAAAACCAGCCAATCTTCCCTCCTTCTAAATATTTTTCCTAAACATTCTCATTTCTGAGTATCCCCACTACTTCCAGCCTTGTTTCTGCTCTTAGGTTTCCATTATCCATATTAATGCACTGTCGGCTTAGATCGCCAATCTTGCCTCCCCATCTGACACCACCTCACTCCACCACCAATCAACCCAGCACACTGATTTCAGTGACCTTTCAAGTCGCTCACAATGCTGCACGTGGCATAGAAGTGTGCCCTGACTTAGCTATCCAGTTTCATCTCCTTTCATTCCTGACTTTGCCCTTCACACTCTAATATAACTGACCTACATATAGCTCCCTGAACACACTATGCCCTCATAATGCCATACAACTACTCATGCCATTAGCCCTGAGTGGAAATGCTCTCTGCTGCTTGTCAACTGGCCCACTTCTACTCAACTTTCAAGATTCAGCTCAAACATAACCACTGCTAAAATCCTCCCCTGGCATTTCCATCAGGGATCAAGAGCTCCTGCTAGCCTTCGTTTGTACTTCTATCTTCATTACGGCAAATAGCACACAATATTTGAACTGTTGGTCAAGATGTCCACAATTCTACTAGAAGATCCCTGATCAAAGACAGTGACTTTATTTTTATATTCTCAGCATAAGTTCAATGTACATAGCATAGAGTTTAAAAGAAAAAAAAATTAATGAACTGTAAGCCAGTGAAAGGACAAGAAGATCAACTGGACTGCAAGTAGAGAAAAAGTCCAGATCTAAAGGAAGTACAGAATCTATTATTAAGTCCCACCTATTAAAAAAAAAAAAAAAAAAAGAAAGAAAGAAAGAAAGAAAAGAAAGAAATTATTATTCAGGTGTTATCAAGGTAACAAAAAAAAAAAAAAAACTTATCAATAGACTAAGCAAGCAATAAGAAGTTAAGAGTCTCTAATGGAGCAGCTGACAAAAGATCAACTGAAAGGCCAGAGATAAAGGTGGTTCTTTCAAGTCATGTAATTCTTCAGCCTAAGTCCATAGACTATGATTGGCATCTTCCTCTGTCAGTTCACCACTCCTCCCCTTTGTCATTATTCTCCATAGCCTTTTCCCAGCCCCCATTATTAAATCCCAGATTTCAGGAGTAATTTCCCTCTACTAGAGCCACAAGTCCTTCCAGTGGATTAGTCTGAGACGTAAGGCAGGGGTTAGGGGGTTGACAATCGTTGTTCTTGTGGCAAGGACCTAGAGGAAAGAAATGAAACTACTATTTATTGAGGGCTAGCTTTGTACCAGATATCGTGCTACTACTTTACAAACATTAAATCTCAGAGTAATCCTGAGTAATTATCCCATTTTACAGATGAAGAATCCAAGATCACAGCTAAGAAATCACAGAGCCTACTTGAAAACTCAGAGATAATAGCCTCTAGAGTATTTCCATACTCCTGACTACCTCAAAATAAAGAGAGTTGTGCTGGGGGGAAAAAAATGAAGAGAGCTGTGGTCTAGCTGTTCTAGGTTGGAACTCAGAATACATTATTCTCTAAAATACTATTATAAATACTGGCTAAAGTCTATAGTACCACGAATACATAATGGGCATACAATGAGTTAAAGTAGCTCAGTTGGTTAAGCATCCAACTCTTGATCTCAGCTGAGGTCTTGATCTCAGAGTAGTTTTTTTAAAAACAAAGAATAAATAAACAAGTAAAAAAAATAGCTTTGGCATCCTGATCTGGAAATCCAAATGTTATTTGTTATTTTATTCCTATATGTACACTGTTCAACATCACAAACAAAAAATGGACTTGAAAATGACTTTTCAGAATAAAATGGGCTCTTAAGTGAGGCTTTTCTTTAAAAATATTTTCCGTCCATAAAAAAATCACCAAGGACAGAAACTATTTTACCTTGTTAACCTGTAAGAACAATGACACTAGAAGACACCTGTGGGAACTGTGCTTATCTGACCAGGTGCTCGTTTACAGTGTGCTGTCATTTGAATAAAACATCACACTAAACCCTGTAGACCAGAGCTTATGATAGACTGCCACAAACTACAGCAGTACAGCTGATATGCCTATAATCTACTGACAAAATGTACTCCTTAGCAAAGTGAAACCAGATGTCTGGTGTAAAATCTGATGTCTGTGGACTTGTCTTTCTTGGCTTCCAGAGCTGTATTAGATACACTAAATACGCAGCTTAGCTGTATATTAAACCCACAACTTGGCAAAATCATGACAGTTTGGACATGAAGCATCAGCATTTTTATTGTAATTCTTATAAACCAAAGACATTTCTGAAATAGAAATCCTAAATTTAAGCACTCAGCTAAATGTGGTAGTAGGTCTTCCCCACATTAGGAACAGTGTCAGAGCTTTTTAAACATATTTATAGAAACTCTTTCCCTTCATTTTTCAAGCTGACACTCTTAGGCATGGCTACGGAAATGATTTTAAAGGGGGTGGGGGGGTGGGATTCAAACCACATCAGGTGTCAGTCCTTGTCCCAGAAATTCCAGGATCAGATAAAACAGGGCGATCACTGTGAAAATGCAAACACCTACCTTCAGGAAAGTTAAGTACTAGATGTCTTGTTTCAATTGCGAAGAAGATCATTAAGAATGTGATAGGTGACCAGATAAAAAGGGAGGGGAAATTAACAGTATCTATATGCCAGACGCTGGTTTTTGCACACTTTTTAATATGCTCAAAGTTCTGTTTTGACAGCTGAGAAGTTAGGGAGCAAAGTTCTAACTGGTACAAAGTTGTAGGGCTAATGAGATAAGAGCCAGAACTCAAGCCCAAGTTTAAAAGACTCTAAAAGACATGCTACTTCTATGTGAGGACTGAGGGTTGAGCTCCCTATGGGGACATAGCCAAGAATATGGAGGTAAAAGTAAGAAATTTACAATTTTGCCATATAGTAACATATAATCATGAAACAAAAAGTTGAAGAAATAAACACAAATAGTTGAGAGAGCTCATCTAAGTTCATAAGAGACTTTCTACTTTTATATCCCTGCAAGACTCATATTTAAGTAACTTTCTTAACCTTAGATATCCTTTGCAACCAGAAAAAGTTATCTTCAATAAAAAATGAGGTTAAATGTACAGAAACTCATACAAGTGAACAATCTAGTATCTTTCTTAAGTGCATCATCCTTACTACTCTCCATGTTTTCTCATCTTATGTCATCTTTATTGGACGATTCAACATATTAGCCTCATCTCATTTTTATACTGGTACATTTATTACACTAGAAAATGACTATAACACATTATAATGGTACTCCAATCTGTCTTAAGGGTTAACTTGCCTCAAGCTTATGCACTCCTTGCTTGCCGACCTAAGTCCCTTGGTCTGTAGCCAAACTAACCTAAATTTCCTTGAGATTTGCAAACCACTGGCCTTGGGGAGTGAAAGACCAAACTTGCCCAGAAGATAACACCTAATCACATTTGAAAACAGCTGCCACTGATACCAGCAAATCAGTTCAGGGTCATGTCGACATATCACAAATTGGGCCCCAGCTTCTCCTGTCTTAAGCACCTCCCCTTTAAAACTCTCCAGCTTTGCCTGGACAGGGAAGATGGTCTTTGGGACATCAGTCCACCATCCTCTCAGTCTGCTGGCTTCCCGAATAAAACAAACTTTCCCTTCCCACTTGTCTCTCAAGTATTGATTTTCAAGCTGCCAGCAGCCAAACCTGAGTTCAGAACTAATTTTCTGTCCAGTAACACTATTCTAAAACAGGACACAAATCACCATGGTCATTAATCCTTGAAAGTTTATCTGTGAAAGACCTAGAAGGTGGAAAAATAGTACTATCCTCCCATAACACTGTACAGACCTGCACATGACTAAGATCAATAGCAAAGGTCTTATACATTAACACTTAAGCATTCCAATAATCCACAGAAAACTGGTGAAAGGCCTGCTCCAAATAGCCTTCTCCAAAGCCAGTGTTATCATTTTTACCATCTTACCTATATATCTGTGCCCCACACTTTGGTAGCAAAAGTTAATAAATATCTACTGAATCAATGAATGTACCTATCATCAATAAACAACTATTTTCTGGTTTTTCATAAATTATATGGTTGTCTATCACTTGAGTACAGACAAGTAAGAAGACAGGTTCAGGGCACACGCAGCCAACATCCAATGGCTACAGAGAGCAATTCTAGCTTTCTTAAGTATCCAAGAATGGTTTGCTACATTGCTTGTGGCTAACCTGAATTTTAACAAATTTAAAATGTTTGTTTATACGGAGCACAGGATGCATAAGGTATTCCCAAGCTTCTCAGAGGAGCTGTGCTTCAGGATAGTATATTGGAGAAGTGATGGAAAATTGGCGCAAAAGAACCAATGAGGGATCCTTGGGTGGCTCAGCGGCTTAGCACCGCCTTCAGTCCAGGGCGTGACCCCAGAGTCCTGGGATCGAGTCCCACATTGAGTCCCTGCATGGAGCCTGCCTCTCTCTCTCTCTCTCTATCTCTCTGTGTCTCTCATGAATAAATAAATAAATAAAATCTTTTTAAAAATAAACAAATGACTAAATGAGATGTGAAGATCTGCGGGCGGGGCTCCCGCCAGTACAGAGGCAGGACCGTGCCTCCCCAGCAGCACAGCCTCAGCGGTGAATCCAAGTCCGGGGAGAGCCGAGGCAAGGGAAGGCCAGTTCTCTGTCAGGTCAAGTGGCCACGAGGGGTGTAGGCCGAGCTGCCCAAGTCCCGGCCAGTTCTACCGGCTCCTGGGGCTGCGGCCTAGGCCCGCCCAGGGGGCCCCGGGGCCTGAGGGAACCGCGGCGTCCGGCCCCCCACGCCCCCCGGGGCAGCCCTGGCTCGAGACCTGCTCCTTCCACCCCTGCCTTACTTCCATCCCTTACTTACCCTTTCTCCCGCTCTTCCTCGGCGAGAAGGGGTAAGTGGTTATTTTGTGCCCAATTTGGCCAAAACCCTAAAAGTAAAAATGACAGAGACAGGTGCTTTAAAATCCTGACGGGCCCGCCTCGGAACTCCCGCCACACGCCCCGCGGTGCACGTCCCCACAGCGCTCCCTCCCGGCCAGGGCTTGGAGCCGGAGCTGCCGCCTCAGGGGCCGACGAGCTGGGGCGCGACCCGGGGGCGCCCGCCGGGCGGGGCACGAGCTCGCCCCTGCCCCTCCCCCGCCGCCCCGCGCGGCGTCGCCGCCGTCAGGGGCCGCTCTGCAGCCGCGGGGGGAGGCGGGGGCGGCCGCGCGGGCCTCGGACAAACACGCGCGCGCACACATGCTCGCGACACCGCCAGACCGCGGCCGGGCGGCCCTCAGCCTCCCGGCATCCCCGCCCCGCCGGGCGCCGACGCCCCGGGAACCGGCCCCAGCCCGGGGTGGCGGTGAGGGCCCCCCCGCCGGCCTCTCAGGCCCCCCCTGACCCGCCGCGGGGCTCCCGCCCTCCGCACCCGCTGCGCAGCTCGGCCCGGGAGGGGGGGGAGGGCCCCACGCTGGCCCCGCCCTCCGCCCGCGGCAAGCCCCGCCCCCTTCCGCGGCGCGCGGGAGCCGCGCGAAGCTCCGCCCCCGGCGGAACCCAGGCCCCGCCCCCTCCCGCTCCGCCTGGGATAAGCCCAAAACCCGGCGTGGATGTCGAGCGGATCCAAAAAGGTCACCGGTTCAGCCAGCCAGATGCTCGCGCCCTTTCTCTGCGGTCTGCACCGCGCTGAGCCGCAGGGAGGGCAACCGAGACCTGGAACTCCGTGGAACCGCGTCCCCGGCTCCTCGCCTTCCTAGAGGTCACGAAGCGGAGACCCCAGCGGTGGCTTGGAGCGCACAGTCCGCGGGCAAAGAGCCCTCCCGGTGCTCCCCCTCGGGCTCCTCCGTTACGGTGGTTTTTCTACTCAAGAGTACACAGGAAAACTATTTCAGTTTTGCATTCTCTACGCAAGCCAAAAGGAATCGTCCAAAACAGGTGGTTTTCCTTTGGAAAAGCTGGAGTTTCACGCCTTAGCTTTTGTCTTGAAACTCGACAGGGTTATGACAAACGACAAAGTGAAACCTAAACCTACCAAACAGACCTAAAATACTTATTCTCTCGTTTATCCCTCCCCCAATTATATATATCCCTTATTCCTTCTGTCTTTATCTTATGAATACTGACAAACTACCCTGTGCATTTTCAAATCATTTAATACAAACTATTAGTACCAGATGCTCTGGTTCTTTGGCTCAAAATTAATCCTAAAGGTTTAAGAACCTACTCAGAGACTCCAACGACCTAGTAACTAGAACCCCTAGCGTCTCCTGAGAATAAAATTGCTTTCCTGCAAAGAGGGTATGTGCCAGTTTTGTAGTTTTTCTCATTCATCACTGAAATAATTGCGGTAGGGCAAGCTCTTCTCTGCCAAGGCTCAAGGATTTAATTCCACGAGTACTTGGCTGTGAGGACCACCCTCATCAAATAGCAGTTGTGACCCATCTGTAAATGGGACTGGAATGCACTGGCCTTGTAAAAATTAATAAAGGGAAACCTCACTAAAGTGGAGTTGGATGAGGCCTGTTCTACAGGCCCCAACAAAGCAATGCTCCACAGGAAAGAATCATCAATGACAGTCCTTCCCAGGGAAAGATGTACACTGCGTCTCCCGCACGAAAAGAGGAGCCCAGACGGTGAGAAACCATCATCATTCTGCACTCTTGCTTTTTTCCATTGGTTTTACATTGAAAGCAACACCTCCTGACTTCCTCCTTCTTCTCCTCTCCTTTGTTGCATTTGCCTGTAGTTTTTGCCACAGTTTGCATGTTCCAAATCATTCTCTACTATTCCTAAATAAACCCATTTTGCTGATAAAGTAAGTGGCTGTTTTATTTTTTAGATTAACAGTACTAATAATTAATAATCAATTTGGATGACCCCAAATTTAAATAGATGGAGTTCCTGGCCATTATTAGCTGACCTTCTGGAATGGAATATACATGGATAAATAACAAAGACAGGTAGGTATGATTTTAAAAAATAATAATAATAATGAAAGTTAATTAGCATACAAAGGGTGTTGCTAAGTCTGACTGGACTTTGTCACTAAGATTCATCAAATGTGCTTAAAAAACTGAGGTCACCTGGAAAGGCTTTGGTATAGTGTATGATGCCAAGTATGTGCCATTCTGGAAAAGGTAAAACTATGGAAACAGTAAAAAGATCAGTGATTGCCAAAGGTCGGGGGGCTGCATAGAGGGAAGAATATGTGGAGCACAGATTTTTAGGGCAGTGAAAATACTCTCTATGATACATCACATTATAATTTGTCTACCAAGAATGAACTATAACCATACACTACAGACTCTTAGTAGCAATGATGTGTCAATGTAGGTTCATTGATTGTAACAAATGTGCCTCTTTGGTGCTGGGATATTGATAGTTGAGGAAGCTGTGCAAATGTGGGGTCAGGGAATATGTTGGAACTCTATACTTTCTGCTCCATTTTTCTGTAAAACTGGCTCTAAAAAATAGTCCGTTAAAAAAATGAAGCTGGGGTAAATCCTCAGAACATCCCACTTTCTTCAAATCCATCAATTAAATTCTAAAGTGAATATTTGGCTCTATGTATGGAGTTGAGATACAATGATTTGTCTTCTAATATTATACCAGTCCTCCAGGGACGCCTGGGTGGCTCAGCGGTTGAGCATCTGCCTTCAGCTCAGGGCGTGATCCTAGAGCCTAGGATCAAGTTCAACATCGGGCTCCCTGAATGGAGCCTGCTTCTCCTTCAGCCTATGTCTCTGCCTCTCTCTATATATATGTCTCTCATGAATAAATAAAATCTTTTTAAAACTAAATAAAAATAAATTTAAAAAAAGAACAATCCTCCATGTGGCATTAATGTCATCAGAGAGAAAATGACTCATATATGTATGATAAGGTACAAAATTAAAGTATGGTTAGATGTGTCTAATATTCAAGGATATATTTAAGCAAGGTTAACCTGAAATAATTAAATTTACAAATTCTATGAATATGTTTATATTTCAAATCTATTTCTATTCACACATACTTACAATTCGTAAACAAACAGTCCAAGATATCACAGACGTTTTCAAACTTTTGGGTGTCTGGACACTTGGGTGGCTCAGCAGTTGAGTGTCTGCCTTCAGCTGAGGGCACAATCCTGGAGTCCCAGGATCAAGTCCTACCTCAGGCTCCCTGCATGGAGCCTGCTTCTCTCTCTCTATGTCTCTGCCTCTCTCTTTCTCTCTCTATATATCTCTCATGAATAAATAAAATAAAATAACAAACTTTTGGGTCTCAAGATCTCTTTACATTCTTAAAACTGAGAGCTTTAAAAAGGTTTTAGCCTGTATGGGTTATATATGTCTATATTAACTGTATTAAAAACTAAGAAAAATTTTAGAGATGTGTTTAATTCGTTTTTTAAATAATAAACCCATTACATGTTACTATAATGAACATTTTTTAATAATAACTACTTTTTTTTAAAGATTTTATTTATTTATTCATGAGAGACACACAGAGAGAGGCAGAGACATAGGCAGAGGGAGAAGCAGGCTTCCTGCAAGGATGCTGATGAAGGACTCAATCCCAGACCCCAGGATCACGCCCTGAGCCAAAGGCAGACGCTCAACCATTGAGCCACCCAGGCATCCCAAGGACTAATTTTTTTAAAAAAAATTAGAAAAAATGGACTTTTCTACATTTTTTGCAAATCTCTTTATTCTCAGGCTTAAGGGAAGCAGGTGAATTCCTACATTCTGCTTCTGCATTCAATCTGTTGCAAGATGTTGTTACAGCTAGGGATATTATGAAGAAAAGCAGCCCTTATTCAAATTCTTAGTTAAAAAAAGGAAGACCTTGCAAACCCCCCTAAAAAGGGTCTCAGTAACCCCAAGGTTTCTCCAACCTCACTTTGAAAATTGCTGCCAAATAGCATTTTGCATTCATTTAACTCAATATTATGCATTCCCACACCAAAGTCTGCTAACACTTGAAATTATAGCCCTTCACTTATTCCAAGCTAAAACTCAAATTTGACAGCTCTTATCAAACCATCACATTTCCAAAAGTTTTTTCAAAGCTTTTACTATAGCAACTCTGATGAAATTGATATTCTTATTTGAATACATATGAAAACATTTGAGATTTCATTTATATCCCTCATTTCAAACTTTCTGGGAAATTTTGAATATAAATTGTGCCACCTGGAAAAATGAAACACTGCTGTACCATTATTAATCTAATTTTAGGTATACTTATAATGAAATGTGTGCATTTTCTTTTATATAAGTAATTTTAAAGTGAGTTTAAAATATAAATAAAACAAGTAATTATAGGTTTATTTTTTACCTAAATAAATACTAGATTCTAAAGTTACTGCTTTGAAATAAAATTTTATTTCATTTTTATTACAAATAAAATAATGTAAGTCACCCATTTTGGCTTTTTAAATATAATTTCCAACTAAAAGAAACTGGAGAAAAAGAAACCACCACCTACCTAGAGAAATGTCTAATTTCAGGTCTGGGGCAGGATATATAGCTGATAAGTGTGGGATAACTTGTGCCACAAAGCCAAGGAATTCATTTACAACCAATAAGGATGTCAAAAGTTCACAAACACGAAAATTACAGAATCCCTTGGCCTAAGATGGGATAATTTGAGAACCAACAAAAATCATGAATGCAATTGTTTGAAACATATTGAATTTATAAAAATCCATGAGTACTTAATGATACTCCAAAGGTAAGAAACCAAAATCAAAAAACAAAGAAAAAAAATTGATTGGACACTGTTGAAAGCAACAAGGGCACTAACTCCTTATTCTATAGGAAAGAAAAGAAAGAGAAAGAATTAGAATGCACATTGCCTTTCCTATTTCAGAAAATCAAATTACTGTTGAGGGAAAGGTGTTTCTTATAATTAATGTAAAAGGAATAAGAGAATTGGAAAATTGCAACTTCACAATCCTGTGTGAAATAAATGATTCAGGCAACAATCATCAATGGATGAAACCATTACATGAAAGGTCAATGATGTACTTTGGAGATTGGCATGTCACTACCTCTGTCTAATAGTCTAAGTAGTGCTACAGATGAGACTCAAGACACTGTGTGCCTTCTGAGCTAACACCATCTGAAGCACTCAGCACCCCCATGGTGTATTCTTGCAAACACAAACAAAACAAAATCAAAAATGGAATCTAAGCAAGCCTTAAAACTGACTTCCTACTCACAGGCTTACAGGAAACACGAGGATGACAGGAACAAGTTAAATGACACCACAAAGAAAAGAAACAGATAAATCTAGAGTGTAAAACAGTGTATAAAACAATTGACATAATCTTCACAGCAAGTTAATAACAGGACAAAAGAGAGAGGGAAATGATTAAGAGAAGCTGTAGATTAAAGACACGCAGGAACCAAATGTAAAGTAGGAACCTTGTCTGGGTCCTGATTCAAACATCAGCAGTAAAAAGATTTGTAAGACAATCATGGACATTTGACCGTGAATTGTTGTTAGACAATGTCAAAGAAATACTGTTATTCTATAAGGTGTAGTAATAGCGTGGTGTGTTTATGTAAGAAAATGCCCATCATCTTTGCAGAGACATTCTGGAGTATGTTGAAGTGAAATGACATACTGTTTGGGACTTGCTTTAAAATACTTTTAACAAGAAAAAGAACAGAGGGGAGGAGGAAGAGAGGGAGGAAGGAAGGAAAGAGAGAGAAAAGAAAGAAAAGGAGAAAGAAGGGATAGATGACATAAACGTGACAAAAATGGGTAATTATTGAATCTGGTGATGAACAGATATGAGTTCATTGGCCTTTCCCTCAGCTTTCATCCATGTGTGAAATTTTTCATAATACAGATTTAAAACTAAATGTAAGTGACTGCTTTAGCCCAGATTTTCCTAGAAAAGAGTGCCAGAGAGAAAGTGTACATGCTAAAACTTTATTGAGTGTGGAGGGTCCAGTCCTAGAGAAGCAAGAATGAGGGGATAGGGTGAGTAGGGTGAGAAGCAAGAATGAGGGGATAGGGTGAGGCAGGGACAGGAGGAAGGAATATGTAGGTGGTATGTTACAAGCTTCACAGTACAGGTGACTTGACTGAGTGGGGACTCAGTCAAAACTCCACATATAACTTTTGACTCCCTGAAAACTTAACTACTAATAGCCTATTGTTGACCAAAAGCCTTACCATAACATAAGCAGCAGATTAACACGAATTTTATATATGTATTATATACTGTATTCTTACAATAAAGTAAGCTCGAGAAAAGAAAATGTTATTAAGAAATGTTACTAATAATAAGGAAGAGAAAATATGTTTACAGTACTGTATTTCTCTTAAAAATTCCACTTATAAGTGGACATGCAAAGTTCAAACCTGTGTTGCTCAAGAATCAACTGTGTATACAGTTGACTGCTTGGTCACAAGGGGCATCTCAAGGAGACTATGAAACCACCAGGCACTGTAACAGAACTGTCCCTCAGAAGGAGAAACAGCATGCAACTTTTTCTACTGGCTTCTTCCTGCCTTCTGTCTCTCATTCATCAATGTTTGCTCCACAAAGCAGGGCAAGCCTGTGGAGAAAAAGGTTGGGAGGGGCCTGAGAGTGGAAATGGAGAGGCAAATAACCAGGTCTCCTAAAGTGACTGAGGTTGATTTATTACAACAATTTAGAATTTAAACCAATCAGTGACTTTCAGGTTTAGTGGAGACTCGCCTGTTAATGTAACTTCTGTTGACTGGAATAATCATTCTGCTTGATCTTTTTACCTCAGAAATTTTATCCAGGCCAAAGTCATTATTTTTGATTAACAAGAGCACACCCACACAAGTGGTTGCAGGAACTAAATGTAGAGGAATGGCTCTACCATGGTGCCCTGGCAACCTGGCACATCTCCACGCAGGCCGCACGACCCGACAACCACCGCTGACCACAGGCTTGATGTGACACCGTTTGATCCTCCCATGACACAGCATCATGGGAGGCTTGTAAGGCGCTGCCACCAGCCACGCCGTTCTCATTTGCCTCCTGGTCTATCACAAAGGCTGTCCCAAGATGCTTCTCCTTGCCTCCTGAGCCCTGATGAGGTATCAAAGTTCCTACCTCACCCTCTGAGAGCAGGGCTGCAAGCTCTAAAGCTGCCTCTCTGAAGCACGCCGTTGGCTCTCAAATGAAGAGTGTCCAGTCATCCATGGCGCAGTCATCTGGGACCTTTCTTCAGTGTCACCCATGTAAACGACACGGGTGCTGATACCTTTGGCCACACGTGGTTTTACCATCTAAATAATTCATAAGCTGTTCGAATCTAAAAAACGGTTTATTGCTGCCTTACTGCATGAATCTGTCTGCCTTGTCTTGCTAAATCATAAGCAGAAATTTTCACTCTGTTTAACCCCAAAGACAGTCTTTACTCTTCACTGTTTGCTCTTTGGTCAGCCTGCAGTGTGGATGCTCAGCACCTAGTACACACACTGATCAGAAGATATGAATGACTTAGAGTCACATTTTCAGAAACAGTACTTTTTTCTCTAAGTGTTGCAGGATAATTTTTGATCAATGATGGAAGAAGACTTCCTTCTCCTTTTATATATGTATTATATACAAATTAATTAGTGGAATACTTGTACAAATCAGGTAAAGAATTAGACCTCCTAAAACATAAAAGTCAATCAGAAGCATTTTCAGGGATCCCTGGGTGGCTCAGTGGTTTAGCGCCTGCCTTTGGCCCAGGGTATGATCCTGGAGTCCCAGGATCGAGTCCCACATCAGGCTGCCAGCATGCAGCCTGCTTCTCCCTTTGCCTGTGTCTCTGCCCTCATCTCTCTCTCTATGTCTATCATGAATAAATAAATAAATAAAATCTTTTTTTTTTTTAAAGCATTTTCAACAAAGTACACACATTTTCTGTTCCTGGTTTGACATCATCCATGTTGGATTTTAAAGGTCTGGTAACCACTAGAATAAGAGAGAAGCAAGAGCCCTACTTGCTCTTTCACAGGTAGGTGACTGCCTCCCTTTCTTATATATAAGATGATTAATAATGATGCCATCCAGCTAGCACTTGGCCATTCTTATTTGGTACACTGAGAGGCAGGATTCCTCTGTTCTCTTACAGAGACATAACAAAGCAGCAAACAGGAAGATGACAGATGACAGCATAAAACTTAAAGACTAAGGAATAGCTCATTCCTTTCATTCCTTTTCCTTCCTTTCCCTTATCGTGACTTATGCAAATTATTTCTTGGGAATGGAAACGTCTAAGCCTTACTAAATGATTCTATCCTATCAACAGTTAACCAAATCCTTAGATCCACAAAGGAAGGAAACGGTGACATGGAAGACACTGATCTGCTTCATATTTTGTCCACGGGTTTCCTGGCACTCTAAAGTGGTAACATGTGCAATTCTTTTCTTTTCTTTTTTTTTTAAGATTTTATTTATTTATTCATGAGAGACACAGAGAGAAGCAGGCTTCCTGCAAGGGGCCCAGTACGGGACTCGATCCCAGGACTCGGGAATCACAACCTGAGCCAAAGGCAGACGCTCAACCACTGAGCCACCCAGGTGCTCCCCATGTTCAGTTCTTTTAATTGGCTTTTGATTGACAATCCTGACATATCTGAAGGAATTGCTTACATTCTCTCATGAATCAGCCAGATAATAATTACAAACCAGCAATCCATAATAACTACTTGTGGGAGAAATGATTCAAAATAAAACAGCACATAGCAAAAATTTGTTAAAGTGGAAAAAAACAAAAACAAAAACCCAAGATTCATTCTTGTTGATAACTGAAAACTGAAAACACTGTGTTAGTAGGTTTAATGGAAATAATCAATACAAAATAATTTACCAAAAGCTTAAACTTCTCATGAATAAGGTATACAATTAACAAATTCTGTTTTCTTTCATCTGAAGGTGTTTTTATATCTCCCTCATTCCTGAAGGATATTTTCACCAGATAGGGAATTGCCAATTCTTGTCTTTCATTCGAAAGGATATTTGAAAAATGTTGGAAAGGAAAACACCACCTGTTTCTGACCTCCACTGTTGCCAAATGAATAACCTGCTCTTGTTCAAATCTCTGTACCTCTGTAAACACTACAGTATTTCTCTCTGCTTCCAAGATGTTTTAATTTGTTTTTAGTTTACAGAAGCATTGGGATGTCTTGCCATGGATTTCTTTATTTATTTGGTTTTGTTTTTTTTTCTGTTTAGGGTTCGCTCAACCTCTTAAATCTGCAGGGTTATGTCTTTCACCAACTTTAGGAAGTTATCAGCTATTATTTCTTCAAATACTATAATACTATAAGACTTATATTCTTTTTCCTCTCCTTCTGGAACTTCAAGGATACAAATGTTTGCTCTTTTGTTACTGCCCACAGGTTCCTGAAACTGTTCATTTTTTTTTTTGTTCCAGTCTATTTTCTCTTTTTTGTTCAGGTTGGGTAAATTCTATTGATCAGTCCTCAAGTTCACCGATTCATTTCCACTCTACAGTTGAACTCATCTAGCAAGGTTTTTATTTTGTTATTGTGTTTTTTAGTTCTGCAATTCCCATATGGAATAAAAATAATTTTTTATTTTTTTGCTGAGATTTTCTATTTTTTTCATTTGTATCAACAGAATTCACAATTGTTAGTTGAACCATTTTTGTGATGGCTGCTTTAAAATCTATGTCTCCTCATTCTAACATCTCATTCATTTTGGTTTTGGCATTTGCTGATTTCCTTTCCCTCTTTAAAAAAAAATTATTTATTTATTCATGAGAGACACAGATAGAGAGAGGCAGAGACACAAGCAGAGGAAGAAGCAGGCTCCCTGTGGGGAGCCTGATGAGGGACTCATCCTAGAACCCCGGGATCACCATCTGAGTCTAAGGCAGATGCTTAAACACTGAGCCACCCAGGTGCCCCTGCTGATTTTCTTTTCTCATTCAAGTTGTGATGTTCCTTGTTCTTGAGTGATGGATAATGTTCAATTATATACTGGATATTGTGGCTATTATAAGACTGGATTTCATTTACTCTTCTTTAAACAATCAGTCTCCAGTTGAGGTATAGCAGGAGGTCCAGGGGATTTTGTATGTTCAGCTTCCTACTGGGTACCACCAACACCACCAAGGCAGAAGCAGAGCACTCACTTTTCCTGCCCTAATGTTGGCTAGTGAGGTGCCTTTCCAAAGGAAGTAAAACACTTACTCACACCACCTAAATGTCTCTGAGTTGAGGTGCCACCAAGGAGAGGGAAAGTAGACAGGTGACTCACACCATTTTGTTACGGCAGGACTGGAGTGGAATCTCAGCTCCCAATTCTGCACTGGGCCTCACTGACACAGCGTGGGGGTGGGGGGTTTTGAGGAGTAAGCAGAGTTACAACTAGTCCCGCCTCTGGGAGTAGAGGCTCAGCCACTCACTGGGCCCTTTAACAGTGGGTGTGGGGTCTGAGGAAGAAAATGGAGAACTGACTAGACTTGATGCCTACCAACTTGTTTAGTCTTATTGGTGCTGTGTGGGATTAGAGGCTTAGCTCTGTCCTAGGCTCCACTTACCTGGTAGTGGATGGGTGGTGAGGTAGGAACTGAGGCATGGCTGTGACAAATCTACCCCCTGCAACCTCACCTCATTAAGTCTGGCTGCTGCAAAGCATAGCTGTAAGCTTGGCTCAGTGCTGGGCCCTGTTGATAACCATGCTGGTGGGGAATTGGTGAAGATCTGCTTCTGCCAGAAGATGGGGGTTAGAGGTCAGTTCCCAGTCAACCAATCAACACCACCCCGTGTGGGAATCAGAGCATTGCTGCTTGCTTCCAGTGAGTGGGGTGGAAAGTCAGCTTTCTCCTTGGTCTTAATAGGACCTCAAGATGGGGAAGGGTGCAGTTTTTCCATCAGTGTTTGACTAGAGTAGGACAGTTATTACCAAAAAGTTGTGGCTAAACAGGCTTTTCTTGGAGCCTTTTTTGTATGTGTCTGTTGGTGCTTCCACGTTAGAAGTTCCTGCAGGGCCCTGTCCAGGACATGTGAAAGGCAACAAGGAAGCCCAGGAAGCCCATCACCATGTCAACCCTCTAGTTTGTACAAATACAAACCTTGTATGCCTGGGGTTTTTAATTGTAAGAATTAGGACCTGGAAGGAATGAGGATACTTCAATTTGACCAAAACCAGAAGTCCTTTCTGTATATATTTTAATACAAGAAATGCAAAGGAGATATGAGTGTACTATTACAACATGAAATCAGAAACTAATCTAAAATCCAAATCAAAAGCAATATCAATTTCTGAAATCAGGGCAAGCAGATAAAATAAATGACCTTATACAAAAGTTATGTGTGCTGTAATACTAACTTCAAGATGCTTTTGGATATGCTTTTAACAATTCTACAGACATAACACAAAATAAAAGAAAATTCTCTATGTCTAGGTCATTTGTTACAAAACAGAGACCAAGGTTACCAGATAGGGCAATTTATGCTTTGTGCATTCTAAATTTTTTATTTTAGAAAGGATAACTTTTAAATATTTGTTCCTTTTTTTTTTTGTAAGTAGATGCCACACCCAGCAGTGAGCTCATCACAGGGCTCGAATTCACCACCCTGAGACTGAGACCTGAGCTGAGATCAAGAGTCAGATGTCTAACCAACTGAGCCACCCAGACCTCCCAAATGATTTATTTCTTTTAAATATTTTTAAAAATATTTTGTCAATTTTTAGTCAATTTTCTTTGATATTTAGTTAATTCTATTTTATTTTTTTCTATTATCAGATAAAAGTCATTTTTGATATGTTGAAATATATATTCCTATAACATGCACTTATTGTTTTGTCCTTATTTTTACAGAAAACCTCTAAAATTTTTAGTACAAACCTACAACTAAAACTTTTAGTACAACCCTATTTATACAGTATATACTGATATACTGCTTATTATTATGGTCACCTATCATTGTTAAAAACACTTAAGTACAATAAAAAATACATAATAACTTATGATTTGAGAATTCCTGGAAACTCCTATTTTTTTCCTAAATCATAAATATATCTATTATGAATTTGGAAGCACTATAAAAATGTTAATGCTCTTGACTGATTGTCTTATTAACAAAGTCTCTCTTTTTTTCTTATTCAATAATAAAGGCTTAATCAAATATTTTGTCTCTCCAACTCACGTGTCCAAACTTACTTGGGTATCCTAGGCACTCTGATGCAGGGAAATGATGATATATGTTTAAACAACCTGAAAACACTCAGCCTACAGCAGGAAAGGCTTGGGTGAGAATTTCATAGCTATCTTCATATACTTCAAGGGCTGTCCTGAACAAGAGAGATTGCATTTATTCTTTGTGACCCAAGAGGATAGAATTAGGATAAATGACATGGGAAGAAAATTTTTATTTCATATATATATCCATTTTCTAGCAACTATAGAACTCTGAAAAGAGAACAGATTGCCTCAAGAAATAGTGATTTCCTGTCAAGGAAAAAGGCTGGACAACCACTTATTGGGGATATTATCAAAGGGACTTTTAAGAGTTTATGATTCAATCTATCTCTATTATCTCATTTTATTCTCCTAGTGAGATACATAGGGCAAGTATCAAAATTGCCATTTATGGATGAGAATAATGAAATTCAGAGAGTATATTGGTTAGGATTCTTGATAAATTATAAAAGCAACCTGAGCTAGCCTAAGCAAAAATGAAAGACAGTATAAGATTGAGTGCTATTTCAGAGAACCTAAGGCCAGTATAATGCAGTGGGGTTCCAGAATGGGGCGGAAGGCATCAGAACTATGTGTCTTGACATTGCTTTTTTCTATAAATTGCTCTCTTCCCTTTCTCTACAGATGTATTTTCTGTGCTTCCCAGCCACATGATAGGTGGGAGATATTTCTCCAAGCTCATTGTTTACATCTCTATTATTTAAGAAACAAGGCTAGAATGACTGGCAGTCTCCATTATTTTGGATTTTATGGTGCCAATTCATGACACCATTCTCCCATCTGATTCCTAAGCCAATTGACACATAACTGTAGTAAAACTGGATTGGAGAATGTGACTTGGAGTTGGAGCAGAAATGGAGTTTTCTACAGCTATCCTTGAATTGAGTGCACTCAGCCTCAGGCAGATTACCAAACAATTGCATTTCTTCCCTCTCAGAAGCAAGCCTGACCTGGTGAGCTTATCTCATGGGGGAGGCATGCAGAAAGTGAGCACACTCCATTCACATACAAAAAGAAGAGAAAAAAAGAGTTTGGTCGGAACATGTGCAATGACCCTTTCCCAAACTCATCATTAAGTAAAACTTCAGGGCAGCCCTGGTGGCTCAGCGGTTTAGCACCTGCCTTTGGCCCAGGGCATGATCCTGGAGACCTGGGATTGAGTCCCACATCGGGCTCCCTGCATGGAGCCTGCTTCTCCCTCTACCTGTGTCTCTGCCTCTCTCTCTCTGTGTGTCTTTTATGAATAAATAAATAAAGTCTTTAAAAAAAAAAGTAAAACACTTAACAGCGATGAGAGACTGAATGATGGAGAGAAGGGAAAAAACTTGCTCCACAGTATTTTCAAGAAGTTAAGAATTTTATAGGATGGACTAAGGCATGGAGACGGAAAGAGAATATCCTTCCCTCAATTGCTAATTCCTACTTCTGGATGTGGAAAGACCAATTGGCCCACTTTGAACCAGGTATTCATCTAAAGCCAATTGAATTATCATTCTAGCACAGTCACTCAAGAAAAACACATGGCTGGCAGTGGATCACCGTTATGGATAGGACAGGCAATTCCTGGAAAAAGATGGCTAGGCAGTATCCCAATACATACACTTAGGTTATTGCAAGGGGAAGGCATCCAATATATGTGTACTTGCATACATGTAAAAAGTGCACATACTTCTATCTCTACATTATAAAGCTATTCCTGATATTAAGGTCCAACTACTCCATGATCCAGTACAAGCACACACAACCACTAACATACACTTTGCAGCAGAAGACTACTCAAAGTAACAAATAGATAATCCATTACACCCCAAAAATGATGTCTGAGGGCCACTTCTCTTTTTTTACATGATTTCCATGTGATGTCCATCTACTCCTCTAAGCCAGTTTTACTTATGCTCTTATCTTACAATGAGTAGACAAAATACAAATATAACCACCCCCGGGACAGCTAATATATTATGCTAGAGGGAAATACCCATGTAGAGAAGTAGAAAAGAAGAAAACACATAGTGGTTACTGGTTCAGAACATGTGATTTATTCTGTTAGCCAGTGGCAGTATGAAAAGCAAAAGAACCATAAGGGCATAATTTTGACTTAAGTCCTTTGGCAAATTTCTCAGTGATGCAATGGTGAACTTCCAGTGGGTGTTATTGTCCTTTAAATTGGCTTGGAAGATTTCCTAAGACTTGAGTCTCCATTTTATTCTGATTTGAGTCAACTATGGGCCACTTTTATCACATTTAGGTGTTTGGGTTTGTTTTTTTTTTAATATTTTATGTATATATTTGACACAGAGAGAGAGAGTACAAGTAGGCAGAGCAGCAGGCAGGGGCAGAGGGAGAAACTGGCTTCCTGCTGAGCAGAGAGCCTGACGTGGGGCTCAATCCCAGGACCCCAGGATCATGACCTAAGTCCAAGGGCAACACTTAACCAACTAAGCTACCCAGGTACCCCATGTTTAGTTTTTTTTACTGGCACTGCAACTCCTATAAAGATTTGTTGGCTGGCTGTCACAGTCGTTTTGGACTCCACTTGCTAAAATCTAGCATCATAAATCTTGCTAGTTAGTGCACTGAAAATTTTCTACTATCTGAATTGAATAACCAGACTTGGCCACTGAGGCCTCTGTGTTTTGTTTATTTGTTTTTGAAGCAACTCTGAAGGCTCTGTCATCTACACTATACCTTACCCCAGGATGTGAGTTAGAAACTGGTCTGAGGTGCTGCAGTTAGAGTGCCAGAATTTATTTCTTCTAACCAGCTATGGTATATTGTCCCTGTTCTATTTTATCTAGTGAGTTGTACTTTGGAAGGATGAGGGTGAGGATGTAGGGATAAGATCAGTGTTTCCTAACTTCTCTGGTTCCTCTAGAATGTCCGCATTCTTCTTTCCAGAATCCCAGTTAAGACATTTTTCTTATGCACAAAAAGGAGAGACAAATCAGGACTTGATTACTGCAGTTCACACCTTCTTGATTTATTTCTTCATATGAACCTCAGCAATCTGTTTGGAAGCTCAAATTTCTTTTTATATTTCCAGTCATACAAATTCAACTTGATGTTTTTTCTTCTGCTGCACCTTTTACTAACAACTAAAAAAAATTGTATATACTAATGTTTTCTACTAAGGCCCCTGATAGTTTGGTGGACAATGGTCTCAGTTCTGTGACACAATAAATAAATTTAACTAGTTACTTTAATGTTGCAATAACTTCTGCACCAAGGCTTGGGAGGGAGGGGGCAAGGCTCCTCCCTGCATTCCGGCTCATCCTACCCCATATCCTGCCTTGACTTGACCAATTTTTTCTGATTAAGAATGTCTTCTTCAAACTGCCCCTGGTACCAATTTTGTATTAAACAGAAGTCTCTGTTGCCCCTAACTATATTTTGAGCCTAACCAAGCAGGAAAATAATTTAATAGTATAGAAGAGCAGTCAAGCCTATGGATGGAGCTGAAAATTGACCAGATCTTTCTCCATGTCTCATGTATTCTTCTGTATGCTTGCTTTGTTTTTCTCCCTCTAAAGATAGGCTTTCTCTTATACTAGGTAGATAGTGGCCACACAACAGCTCCCAAGTTTATATCTCTTTTACTTGACAGATGAAGGATGGTATGCTAAAATCAGCAGTTTCCATTCAGTGATGTTCAAGGAGAAAATCTGATTGGCCTACTTTGTCTTTGATCAATAGTATCTGTCCAACATCCAAACATCTTTCTCATGATAGAGAATCTCAAACTAGGTGGGCAGAAATTTGAGCTCTGACCTCTTTGGTTCCTAGAATGAAGACATATGACTTAATCTCAGCCAATCTGATGCTCTTCCCTGGAACACTGAATCTGGACCAAAAAAATAAATTGTTTGTTTGTTTGTTTGTTTGTTTGTTTCTATAGCTGTGATTCCACTGGCCTTGGCATCTAGTTTTCATGGCAGTAATGGCAGTAGCAGCTCTTGGTTTCTGGTGATGCAGTGCTAACTACTCAGCAATGACAGCGGTCACATCCTAGCTGGGTTCTTTCTGCAGCACGACTCTGGCTGTCTTGTGTTATGGCCTCCCTCAGTTATTGCTCATTGTTTTCCAAGCCCAGTTCTTCAGGTCTTCTCATGGATTTCACAAGCATTCATAAATTCTTGCAATAATTATTTTTTCTTTTTGAAAACAACAGAATCATTTTGTATTGTTTACAACTAAGAATTTGCCTGTCTTCCAATCAACTGTTATAGTTGGTCAAGTTCTTGTAGGAAACCTGATTGTCATAGATCCACCCCTGTGAACAGGAAAAGCAATTTCCAGGGGAAAGAGCATGGGCAAATACCCCCAAATTAGTGTCTTTTTGCACAGATATCGAGTTAGTTACATCAGACCATAGAGGAGATTGATATCAGGATTTCAAAAAGTATCTATGTCTTAGCAATCAACATTGGGTTTATTATTTTGTCTTAGGATTTATTAATTTTAACTTGTGAATTAATAATTAATGGGGAAACATAAGGTCATGAATAGAAAGGCTAACATAAGCATTTCAGAATATCAATAACTTGCTATTCCACGAAACTTAAAACCAATTTAGAAGAAAAAAAGTCTAAATTCAGTTCAACAACTTGGTTCTTTCAAAATAACTGGTTACTTAATTAAGCTTTACTATTGCTCTATACTTTATAATCAGATCCTAAATACCATTATGCTAACATGGGTCAGAGGAATGAGATACTAATAAAATTCATAATTACCTAAAAATTCTGTTAAAGCTATTTTAGTACCATGTAATATAAAATACAACTGTGATTTGAGTTTATCCCCTTGTATTGACCTGTTTAATTTCTGTAAAGGAGGTAATTTTTTAAATAAAGCAAAGGAAAAAAAGAAAGGGAAATAATGATTGGAATAATCAGTCCCAAGTAAATAAAATTTGCTATTTGTATTTGACCTGTATGTACATAAGATCAGATTAAATTTTTTTAAGTAAACGCAATAGATGCACAGAGATCATCCTTGAGCTTCAGTAACTAAAATTAACTTGAATTTCAAATAAACTGAGGAGTCTCAGACTCCTGAAGACATGAATAAGACTGTAGAAGTCCTTAAAGTTTTCTCCTACTCTTCCATTAGCAATGGCAAGAACAGATCATAAGGGATTAATGTTTAAATGCCTAAGGGTATATGTTTCAATATTTTTTTTGAAACACCAAGAAGTTCTTTTTGTATTAATTGATAAGTTATCGTGTATTTCCGATACAGACTTTGGCTTTTTTGTAGTAATAAGCCAGACAAAATCTATTCTTCTGAGAGATAGGCTGTGAGAAGCTTATAGAAGAAATGGGAAATAGGATTAGTAATCAAGTATGGATTCTTGAGACAGCAGTGCTATAGCAAATGGAAACTTAGATTAAGTGTCAACGATGAGAACAGATGCATTTTACTCTTTACTCCATGGTTGGGGAAGTGTCTAATTCAGCTTCCAAATAACAGAGGCAAACAGGTCCAATGTACTCCCATGGAATTATAGAATATTAGAACTAAGAGGGATCTTGATGTATTGGTCAGCTATTGTATAACAAACCAACTCAAAACTCAGTGGCTTAAAACAACAAACATTTGCTTTTGCTCATTTCTATGGATTATCTGGGGGTTGGCTAATCTAGTCTGAGATCAGCTGAGCTGACTCTGTTCCACGTGTTTCTCATTCTCCTTGGACCACAAACAAACAAACAAAAATATACTACTGCGTACTTTTAAAGCTGCCACTTGTCGAGGGCTTACTATGTGTCAGACTCTTTACTAAAAACGCTAAAAATATTATTTCCTTTACTCCTCATAGAAACATTATGAATTGATTACCATTATTATCTTAATTTTATAGATTGGGATGCTAAGAAGAAGCTTTCTCAAGCTCATGAAGTTAGTATAAGATGGGCCTGGAACACATAAACACAGGTTTGTCTGACATCAAACTTTATGTTTTTGTGTTTGTTTTTGTTTTAAGATTTTAGTTATTTATTTGAGAGAGAGAGACTGAGAGAGAAAGCAGCAGCAGCAGGGGAAGAGGCAGAGGGAGAAGCAGACTCCCTGCTGAGCAGGAAGCCTGACTGGGGCTCCATCCGGGATCATAACCCAAGCAGAATGCAGATGCTCTACTGACTGAGCAACCCAGGCGCCCCATCAAGCTTTATGTTCTTAACCACTCTGCTATGTTCTGCCTCGTAAAATACACTATTCCATTTCCAGAGAGCTCTAACTACCAAAAAGTTGCTCTTTATATTCAGAGAAATTATTTTTCCTATAACATTCAGTCACTGATCTTAATTTGGCCCTGGAACGCACGTAAAATAAATATAATATTTCACAAATTAGATGATATAGTAAAAGGGCCCCCCAAACACTATGTGTGCAACAAAGATTCATCTAAGTCCATCCCCATGATGGGCACAACAGTCATTGGTATAATTTCAGTAAGACAGGGCCAGTGCGAATTGCATCTCATCCAGCTTGCACTTCTCCATTTTATGCAAAAAACTATCAGAAAAAGGTAAATGCGATGTTTAAGTCCAGATATACAGATATACCATCTCTTTAATCTACAAGCTGAGTTTCCTTGTCAAAAAAGGTAATGAAAAAAAAAAAAGGTAATGATTCCTAGATTGGTGAGCAACAATTAGAACTTGGGGGGAAGTAGGCAAAGATGAAAGAACATTAAATAATGTTTTTTAAAATTAATAAGCATATATTTTATTAACAGGAAAGTAGGGAAAACCTAGTAAATGCTGACTTCCTTTGTAAATGGGAGAAAAAATTTTTAATAAATTGGGAAAAATAGAATTTGTTTAAAGGTAAAGTGTTGTTTATACTGAAGATTCAACTAAAGTGACAAAAGAACTAAGTAAATAATCACTATTGAGGATAATAAGGTTGTATTTATTTATTTAAAGATTTTATTTATTTATTCATGAGAGACACACAGACAGAGAGAGAAAGAGGCAGAGATACAGGCAGAGGGAGAAGCAAGCTCCATGCAGGGAGCCCGATATTGGACTCCATCCCCAGACCCAGGATCACGCCCTGAGCCAAAGGCAGATGCTCAACCGCTGAGCCATCCAGGTGTCCTGATAATAAGGTTTAAAAAGATGATTTTTCAAAATGGTAAAATATAAACATTATATGAACACATGAAAAAGATTTTGTTAAGTTCATTCATTAATGAGAGAACCAGTAAGGTATTACAACCTATTCAAAAAAGAATCCGATTAGGGGCAGCTGGCTGGTTTAGTTGGAAGAGTGTGTGACTCTAGATCTCAGGTTTGTGAGTTCGAGCCCTACGATGGATGCAGAGATTACTGAAAAAAAAAATAATAATAACTTCTTTTAAAAAGGATCAGAACAGAGAACTATAAGGCAATCAGTAGTCTTGAAGTGAATTTGCTAATAAATGCAAAGAGTAGATCCTATAAGTGCCAAATGATAACACTAATTATAATATTTGGAATCTTTTCCATAGAGAGGAAATCAATTATTGTGGGCTCCTGGGTGGCTCAGCAGTTGAGCATCTGCCTTTGGCTCAGGGCATGATCCTGGGTCTGGGGATGGAGTCCGACATCGGGCTCCCTGCATGGAGCCTGCTTCTCCTTCTGCCTGTGTCTCTGCTTCTCTCTGTGTGTCTCTCAAGAATACATAAATAAAATCTTTTTAAAAAAATTATGTCTCTGCAATGAAGTTCATTTACATGTCTATGGGCAACAATAATTTGCATTTTACTATTAGTCAGTTTTCTACAATTCCCTGAGTTATAAAATAGCTCAGTCAAGGACAGCTCAAAGAACAAGCCCAAGAGAATCAGATAACCCAAAGATTAAGCCAGACGATGTCCCATGTTCTACTGAAGGAATACCCAGTAATTGTGCCCACGTCAAAAATCTTTCCCAATTCTTTCTTTTTTTTTTTTTTTTAAAGATTTTATTTATTTATTCATGAGAGACACACAGAGAGAGAGAGGAAGAGACACAGGCAGAGGGAGAAGCAGGCTCCATGCAGGGAGCCCAACATGGGACTCGATCCTGGGTCTCCAGGATCATGCCCTGGGCCGAAGGCGGCGCTAAACTGCTGAGCCACTGGGCTGCCTTTCCCAATTCTTTCCAATGCAGTTTCCTAATAGGACACTAAAGGAAAAAACTGGGAGAGCTTTGTTGTTTAAATGGGAATTATGATGTTTGGAATATCTTATAATTTTTTCAGAAAGACACTATGAAAATCTATAAGAAATGGAATAATCCAGAAAAATCATGAGATTATTTTCTTAGGTTCTTCTTTGTCACATTCTTCAAGTAAACTGGTTACTCACTATACACAAAACCAGATGGGAACTAGAAAAAAGAGAAAGATTGGAAAAATTAATAAATTCTGCTCATTCAACTGACAAAAATTATATTTAAAAGTGGTGTTATGTAATTGATGACATTTTGTATGTACAGATGATCACTGACAAGCTGAAGATATTCCTGATCTTGTATTTTAAAAAATCATGGGGGGACGCCAGGGTGGCTCAGTGCTTGAGCATCTGCCTTCTGCTCAGGGTGTGATTCCTGAGTCCCAGGGAGCCTACTTCTCCCTCTGCCTATGTCTCTGCCTCTCTCTCTGTGTCTCTCATTAAAAAATAAATAAAATAAGTAAAAATAAATAAAATCTTTCAAAATAAATCTTAAAAAATAAGAAAAACACTGGTTGGAATTCAAAAATGGACAAAGAAAATATTAAAAAGGCCAAGAAGCATATGAAAAGATGTTCAACATTCCTAGTTATTAGGGAAATACATTTCAAAACTGAAATGAGATACCAGTTCACTCGCCTTAGGATGGCTATTATCAAAAAACAAAATAAGTGTTGGTGAGGATTTAGAGAAATTGGACCCCTCTGCGTTGCTGATAAGAATGGTGAACCAGTGTAGAAAATAGAATAGTGATGCCTTATAAAGTTAAACATATGATCTAGTCATTCTACTCCTAAGTACATGCCCAAAAGAATTAGAACCAGGAACTCAAACAGACGCTTATATACCAATGTTCATAGTAACATTATTCACAACAGCCATCAGGTAGAAATAACCCAAGTGTCCATCAAATGATGATGGTATTATAAGGGGCCAAAAACTTCCTTCTACCTTCTTAGGTTTCGTGGCTCAGCCTAAGAATTAAACTAACATAAGACCGATCAACAGGAGAAAAACAAATGTTATTTAATACTTTTTTATGTACACAGAAATTTCCAAAAAGAAAATGAAGACCCAGAAAAATTTTGGAGCCCCAAATCTTGAGTACCTTTTTAAACAAAGAATGAAAAAAAATAAAAAAATAAAAAAAAATAAACAAAGAATGATAAATATGGAGATGTGACAAGTCAAAGGGCTTTAAGTTAGGGGCAGTAAAGTGTGAGACAGTAACGAGGAACTATATGGAGGACACTGACGGAAGTTTTGTGGTTTTTTTTAAAGATTTACTTATTTATTCATGAGAGACACACAGAGAGAGAGAGAGAGAGAGACAGAGACACAGGCAGAGGGAGAAGCAGGCTCCTTGCGGGGATCCCAACGCGGGACTCAATCCCTGGTCTCCAGGATCACGCCCTGAGCCAAAGGCAGATGCTCAACCGCTGAGCCACCCAGGCATCCCCGGCAGTTATTTTAATAGTTTTGTACTAAAATAACTGAAGGATTATTTTAGTAGGTTTGTTTTGCACAGATCCATTTCAGTGTAGGCTCTCAGTCTCCAGTGATAAAAATGTTCTTTTCCTGTTACAGAAAGGATACTTCTCTCATGGGAAATTTTATGGTCTGCTTTTAAGTAGAAAGAAGGCGGTCAGAGACCCCTTTTTGTATCTGTTGTTTCTCAAGTGCATTTAGCTCAAAATAATCAATACACAAAGTGGCATATTTGGGGATGACATGTTCTGAACCCTTTCAGTATATAGATACAATAGAATATTATTCAGCCTTAAAAAGGAATGAAATTCTGATACATGCTACAATGTGGATGAAACTTGAAAACATTATGCTAAGTGAAATAAGTCAGATACAAAAGAACAAATATTGTATGATTTGTGATTCCTTATAAAGTTAAACATGTGATCTATCCATTCTCCTAAATATGTCCCCTAAAGAATTGGCATCAGGAGCTCAAACAGTACGCCAATGTTCATAGTAACAAGATTGAACGTAGAGCAAATATTGCATGAGATACCTAGAATTGGCAAATGCACAGAGAAAGAAAAAGGAGAGATTTTTAATCACTGAGGGAGTGGAGAATGAGGCTATTGTGTAATAGTGATGCAGTTCAGGACACACACACTACTACACACTACACAGTTCATATGGCAACTTGGCATATTGATGTTTCAAACTGAAGGAATTTGAGAAATGGCATGTGCAGGAAGGACTTCTGACCTTCCCCTGAAGTAGATCATAAAACCCTTCTGGGGAGGCACTCTCCCTATCTGGGGAGAAAAGGAGTGTCCTTATCTCTAAGAAAGAGGGTCATCAAGGAGAATCTGATGAACAAGACTTGCCCTGTTTACTACACTTAGGGCATCTTTGTCCTATCACATCACTCTTCATCAAACCTGGCATAAAAACACTAAGGTTTAACCATTTCTTTGGGTTATGAAGGTTCCCCCCCACCCCCGTCATTGTAAAACTTACATTAGATAAACTTGTATGCTTTTCTGTTAATTTGTCTTTGTCATTTTAATTTTCAGACCCACCCAGTTACCTTAAGAAAGTCAAGGAAAATTTTTTTCCTCCCCTACGATAGGTACAGAGTTTCTGTTTGAGATGATGTACAAGTTCTGGAGATAGATAGTGGTGGTGGTTGCACTACAAGGAATGTTCTTAATGCCACTAAAAGTGCACACTTTAAAAAAAAAGATTAAAATGGTGAGATTTATGTTATGTGTAGTTACCATACACACCTGTGCACAAATTTTATTACTTGGAAGTCAAGTAGGTTTCAAAACTCTTTCAGAGCTCCAAACACCTCAAATTGTCTTTCGATTTTTTCTCTCATGAAGTTAATTGATCAATAAGCATTTGAGAGCTTTATACTAAACACTCTGCTAGGCACAGTAGAAAATTCAAAATAAGACTTGTTTCTTTCTCTGAAATCCATGGTTTAGTTCTTCTCAAACCAAGATTAAGAGAAAGCTGGTTAACTTTTTATATGGTTTTGTTTCTTTTACTGGGAAAATGTTGTTAATCAGTGAGCTGAGGGAAAAAATTTTTCCTCTTTACAAATAAACCATTAAACAAAGTTAAATGGATTTTTTTAAAGATTTTATTTATGTATTCATGAGAGACACAGAGAGGGAGGCAGAGACACAGGCAGAAGCAGGCTCCATGCAGGGAGCCTGCCACGGGACTCGATCCCAGGTCTTCAGGATCAGGCCCTGGGTTGAAGGCGGCACTAAATCGCTGAGCCATCCGGGCTGCCCATTAAATCGATTTTTTAAATTGTGGGACTTCTTTAATATGCAAACATATATTGTGAATTTCCAAACAGGATTTAGGAACCAGTATTCCTAAATTTATTAGAACAGGAATTCTTTATTCTCTTGAAGCCCAATTAATTGATATGTGCCTCTTTTCCTGTGACTGCGCAAGTGGGGGATTCTCTTTTTCACAGAGCTAAATGTATTATGCAATCTGTAATTATGGTATGAATGTGTGGTTTATCTTACCTCTAAGTGTTTTAGAATGTATATGTTTATTTTTAACATTTAAAAAAATTAAAAATGTAGATCCAACATTAAAAGACAATAAATGTAATTTTCTTTTTTTAATTTAAATTCACTTAGCCAACATATAGTACATCATTAGTTTCAGATGTAGTTCTCAATAATTCATCACTTGTGTATAACACCCAGTGCTCATTACATCACATGCCCTCCTTAATGTAAATGTAATTTTCTAATTTCTTACCTCAATGTATGGTTTTCTATCTCTCTTGGATGGCACTTAATATTCCTTTTTAAAACGTTATTTATTCCCATTTTGAGAAGGACTTAATAGATTTTACAGAAAATTGTGGTGACAAAATTGTGGTATGTAATGTCTAAACATTTTTAATTAAAAAAAATAGAGCATCGGGCAGCCCGGGTGGCTCAGTGGTTTAGCGCCGCCTTCAGCCTAGGTCCTGGTCCTGGAGACTCGGGATTGAGTCCCACGTCGGGCTCCCTGCATGGAGCCTGCTTCTCCCTCTGCCTGGGTGTCTGCCTCTCTCTGTGTTTCTGTCTCTCATGAATAAATAAATAAAATCTTAAAAAAAAAAAAAATAGAGCATCAATCCTCATTTTTTTCTTAATAAAAGAATTCCTGGGATCCCTGGGTGGCACAGCGGTTTGGCGCCTGCCTTTGGCCCAGGGCGCGATCCTGGATACCCAGGATCGAATCCCACGTCGGGCTCCCGGTGCATGGAGCCTGCTTTTCCCTCTGCCTGTGTCTCTGCCTCTCTCTCTCTCTCTCTGTGACTATCATAAATAAATTAAAAAAAAAAAAGATGGCCTAAAAAAAAAAAAAAGAATTCCTACTAAGCTGTATTCTAATCAATAGCTTTCAGGATCTATGATTTTCCTTTGGATAATCGCAGTGTATTTTGCAGCTAATTGCAATAATTGCAACATATTTTCCATCATTTATAATATGTCTCCATTTCTTCCGTTACTAGACCTAGACTTCAGCCATAACCTTCAACGATATAGTCCTGTATTTTCTACATACTCTCCAATTTTGTACCATTTCTTCACAATTAAACATGGTGGACCAATTTACGAACAATTAAGTTGTACTTAATAATATTCAATTAGTTCTAAAGATACAGCAAATTTGAGCCCACTGATGATTTTAATGTTGGTCTTAATTATATTTTCATTAGTGGTATCACTTTCATGTTTATAAAATATCGAGTAAAACACATTAGGATACTTAAATAATTGCACAGGCATTACAAAGAGAGAAAATGAAGTTGCCAAGATCAAACATTTGGCAGTCAGAAGCACCTTGTGAAAATGGGAAATGTTTATCAATGAAGGATGAAAGTCTACATGCAGCATAGGAAAAGGGTGTAGATGTATACACTGGATGGAAGCACAAATTATCTGAAAGTCAAACATTCTAAAGCCTAAGACCCCCTGAAACAGAATATAGGGCCAAAGGCAGATTGCCCCAACATGAGCCACTCTACCATGAAGATTATTCTGAGCTAAAGGCAATCAAAACTGTACAGGCATGGGACACCTGAGTGGCTCAGTTAGTTGAGGGACTGACTCTTGATTTCAGCTCAGGTCATGATCTTGGGATCCCCTTGGGCTCCACATTCAGTGGGGAGTCTGCCTGGAGATTCTCTCCTTCTCTCTCTGCCCCACCTCTGCTCATTCATGTATGCACATGTGCAGTCCCTCACTCTCTCTTTCTCTAAACTAAATGGAAAAATCTTTAAAAAAAAAAAAAAAAAAAGACTGTACAGTCTGAAGAGAAACATTTTTCCCTCCCTTAACTACACAGAAGACCCTAAATTGGGGGCTCTTTCCCAGAATAAGGGCTATTAGCAGCAATACATTTTATCTTGGTGACCCATCTATAGGACAGAGCAAATATCTAATTACCAAACCTCTGCTCTTACTCCCATTGCCTTGTAAATTGGATTCCTTCCCTCTGCAGTCCTAAACCCCCTAGCCCCTTCTCCTTAGTTCAAGAAGACGTATGTACCTCATTGTGCTTGATGTCTTTGGAATTTCCATACCTGTGTGGATTCCCGATACATATGCTATTAAATTCAATTTTCTCCTGTTAATCCGTCTCATGTCAACTTGATTTTTAGTCCAGCTAGGACCCTTGAAGGGGACAGGAATTGCTCCCCAACAAAAGAACAAACAATACATAACAGGAACTCAAGGATGAATTCGTATTGGATGACTATGGAGGCCTTCATGAAAGAGGAAACATTTGGCTGCATTCTGAGGGATAAATACAATTCCCACAATTATTCCCAACTGAGGAGAGAGCCTGAGATATGAATATATATAGTGCATCTAGGAGAGTAATTTGGTATGCAAACTCTAGAGGGTGTGAAGGATATGGATGTAAATGAGACTAGAAAACAATAGTTTGAGGCCAGATCATTAGTGCTAACAAGTTTAGACATTATTCTTTTAGTAACTGGGCGCTGAGAAAAGTTTTTGAGCAGAGGGCATGATCTGTGTTTCAGGACAATTACTCTTGGGCCCATAGGGAATAGATGAGTCTGGAATGAGGCAGGGAGGCTAGGAGGCTAATTAGGATGTTATAATTGTTAGTGAGAAACAAGGAAGACTTGATTGAATGGAAAAAAAGTGTCAGGGAGGGGAAAATTTTCCTCTTACCCTTCTCAGTCCTTCTGGCTGGTCTAATAATTAAATTGACATAAGACAGATTAACAGGAGAGGAAAAAAATTAATTTCATATATAGAGAGGTCTCATAGATATAGGACCTAAAAAGGGACCAAAGTAGGCTTCTTATACCTATTAGAAAATAACCAAAAAACAAAATAAATTTGTGAACAACTGACAAGGCAAAGAAACTTAGGGTAAGCAGAGTTTGTTTACACAGCCTTCTCTATGTCTCTTCTATCTTTTAACTTTTCTATCTCTTTGATAAGGATGTCTCCCTATCTCCCAGCACACAAGGGAGATTCATTTCCTGCTTTCAGGGGGACAGAAGGAGAGTCAGAGTATCTATCTTTCTTGCACCAGCTGTTTCTCAAGTAATCTTAATTCAAAATAATATGCCACTTTGGCATATTTTGGGTTGGCCTGCTCTGAGCCCCATCAGAAACAATAAATAGGAGAGACATTTCAAAATGAAAACTAACTAACTGAACTTAGTGAATAAATCTATTAAAAATACATTTGGAGGGACACCTGGGTGGCTCAGCGGTTTAGCGCCTGCCTTCAGCCCAGGGCGTGATCCTGGAGTCCTGGGATCGAGTCCCACATCGGGCTCCCTGCCTGGAGCCTGCTTCTCCCTCTGCCTGTGTCTCTGCCTCTCTCTTTGTGTCTCTCATGAATAAATAAATAAATCTTAAAAAAAAAAAAAAGAAAAAGGAAAGTGACCAGATATTGCTAAGATTCTTCATTTTTTAAAAAGATTACTTTATTTAAATAGATGCAGGTAGGCGGTGCTGGTGTCCGTGCAGAAGTTTCACAATATTAGGGACATTTTTCAGTTCTCTTATTTTTGAGTCAAGCTGTTGAACAACCCTCTCCTTCATAGCTGATTGAGGTGTCATTAGCCAAAGCAGAGTCATATGGCAGCTTCTAGCTGTAGCACAGGCTGGGAAAATTGGGAACTGGAGTGTCTTGATTGCCTGAGATTGACCATGGTCCACAACTAGGGGCTGATCACATTGTCTTTTTTGAAACAATTATTAGCATGGAATAAATAGGCATTGGGTATTAGGTAGAGAATTAACAGTGACTAATTGGATAAATGGGGTGCAGTGGGATGCATAGTGTCCCTCTAAAATTTCTGTCCACTCAGAACTTCAAAATAGGACTTCATTTAGACATAAGATCTTTGCAAATGTAAATAAGGTGGAGAGCATGGTGAAATCACACCAGAATAGGATGGGCCCTACATCCTTATAACTGTCAAAGACAAAACCACACTAGTTAAAATGGTAAGGACGGGTTTTAATCAACAATAAACTACCACAATGGGTAGGAGGATCTATCATGAATTGATTTCAACCTTGATTTGTGCACAGGTGACGGGGCATTTTAAAGGAAGAATGAAAGAGTAGGGAGGGAGAAAGGCAGGGTTTGAACACTCTGGAAAGGGACCACTTAGAAAAAGTGGGAGGAGGAGGAAGGGTTGGTTCATGTGAAATCCATCAGATTTGCTAACTGTCACTGCTCAAAGTTAGGCTTCTACTCTCACACATAGACTGGGAGACAAGGGCGCCATCTTCCTCAGGTGTTGCCTGGAACAAACAGTAAATCCTTTTGGCTGCCTTGAGCTCTCCCAGGCAGACACTTAAGAGGTCTGGACTGATTTTCCTAGGAATTTGGCCTGTAATTATTAGAAATGATGGTAGTGTTTGTTCAAATCTTTTAATGCATTTGGAGGGGGTAAGGAAGAGGGGAGAATGGACAAAACCAAAATGCAGTTTTTATAGACTAAATTAGAGGACTAGTAGAGAAGAGAGATTAGAGGAACCTGACCAGAGGTTGATCAAGGAGATAATCCTTGTCATTAGAGATGCAAAGTGAAAAGGCTATATGAAGACAGAGGCAGAGACTGGAGTCATGCTGCCAAAACCCAAGGAGAACCAGGACCCATCAAAAGCTGGAAGTGGCAAGGTAGGATCCTCCCCCAGAAACTTTGGAAGGAGCACTGCTCTGCTGATGCTTTGTTTTCAAATTTCTGGCCTCTTGAACTGTTAAGAAAATTAATTCCACTGTTCTAAGCCACTCAGTTTGTCACAATTTGCCCCAGCAACCCTAGAAAAATAATACACTGGGTGAAGGAGCATAGGAGCTGGGGAAGGTACCATTGACACGGGTTAAGTGTGTTCGCCATGAGACATTTGAGAAATGTTCATATGGGGATGTTAGGCAGGAACGGGATCATGGATTTAGGCTTAAAGAGTGACTTAAAGAGTAAAGAGACTGCTGGGGGAAAAAAGTGAACTCCATCTCACAATAGTTTATAATTTAGAATATAATTGTTGTGCCCACTTCAACACAATGGTTTCCCTCCTATCCATTTCCAAATTGTATCTCCATGTGGGAGGAGAAGAGAAAGCTAGCATTACTGAGGATTAATGAATTTGGTTTACAAGGACCAGTAAATTTTCACAAACTAAGACTGGAAAAAGTCCTTAGCAGGGCTTTGATTTCCTGTTTGCCTTAGTAGCAAATTTAGCAGCATTTTCTAAACTTCACTGTGAATTACTGTCTTTGTTATTTTTTTAAATAAAAAACCAACAAACCATATTCTCACTGCTCCTAGTGCACTTTGCTCAGAATCCTAGTATTGCATTTATACTATTATTTTAATTATCATTCCATCTCCCCCCCCGATTGTGATTTTTTTGAGGGCAATGTACCATTTTTTATTTTTTATTTTTTAAAAAAAGTTTTAAATTTATTTATGATAGTCACACACACACAGAGAGAGAGAGAGAGAGAGAGAGAGAGAGAGAGCGAGAGAGGCAGAGACACAGGCAGAGGGAGAAGCAGGCTCCATGCACCGGGAGCCCGACGTGGGATTCAATCCCGGGTCTCCAGGATCGCGCCCTGGGCCAAAGGCAGGCGCTAAACCGCTGCGCCACCCAGGGTTCCCAATGTACCATTTTTTAAAAGTAATTAATTTATTTGAGAGAGAGAGGGAGTGCAAACGCAGTGTGGGGCAGAGAGAGGGGGAGATAGAAATTTTAGCAGACTTCTCAGCAGACTCCTCATGGAACTCAGAGCCCCCACAGGGCTTGTGACCCCTACCTCTACCCCACAGGGCTGTAGGGCTTTATCTCATGACCTAAGAGATCATGACTCCAGTGAAACCAGGAGTGGGATGTTTAACCTACTGTACCACCAAGGGGCCCCCAGTGCACCATTTTTATTTGCATTTGTATCTCAATTATCTAGCACGATATTCAGCATTTTAGAGAATTTATGTAATAATTGTTGGATAAATTGCAGTAACAATTGTATAATGGCACAGTTTCTGAAGCTAGACCATCTGGAATAAATCCTGGTTCTAATGCATATTAGCTTTGTGACTTTGGACAAATTACTAAAAAAAAAAAAGTCACTCTGTGCCTCAGTTTCCTCTTTATAATATGGAATAATAATAAGACCCTCCTCATGATACTGTTGTGACAATTAAGTAAATTCATACATTTAAAGCACTTAGTACTGACCATATAGTAAGTGTTCAATACATGATCGATAAGCACAAATATGCTATCAAATTATTAAGTAGAATAAAGCCTTCTGACACTCTGTACTGCAGTCTAAAGTAGGCCTGCCTTGTGCTTTTATTTCACATATTCTTGTTTCCTTCTTGACAGTATCATAATCTGTAGGTTCATTAACTTCTCTATTAACAGTTAAGTCCCTTGCGGGCAAGAACCTCGTCTGTTTAGTTTTCCGCCCATTCTATGCTTAACCCTTTGTCTTCATCCAGTGGAGATTAGTAACAGTTTGTCCAAGGAATAAATTGTTGAATGATCCATTTCAGTCAATGATCATTGAATACTTTGTAAAGTCTAAGTAAAATCTTTCTCATGGAGCTAACTCCGAAACTCCTTGTTCAAAGTCAAAAGAAAGGTAAGGTGTAGTAATAATCGACTTTCAGGCAGATCTGGGAAAGGAGACCTTGCTAGTACATCCAGGACCAGCTGTAAGGGTTCCCAGAAAAAGGACAAACGTCATTTGATTCCCCCAGCTATTTTTGTGATCTGTGCCTTACTAGCCCTACTTGCCCAGGCCTACTTCTTGCAGAACCTCCTAGGAGGTGTCAGAATCATGGAGAAATGGAAAACTTTCAGTAGTTTAGAGTTTTAAGGGAACAAAGGGAATGTAAAAATGAACAGCCTAGAGCCTTAACCACATCAGACACAATCAGTGGCCAGAACTCCCAGTGCTGTTTCAGAAGTAAGCCCGGCCCTGAGTTCCTCACCCAGCAGAGGAGCTAAGACCCTAACCAGAGCACATCCAGAGCCCCTGCCCCCAGCCCCACAGTCCCCTCTGCTTCATTACATGTCAAAGACTCCACCCTAAGAGGAGGGTGAGCTTCCCTAACCTAACATAGGATGATGCTCTTACAGCCAAGTTTTCTACCTCCTCCCCGCCTTTACCTGAGATGACAAAGTTCTGTTTCTGAATATTCATCCTAACCCTAAATAAAAGGAGCCCACTCATCCCTGCTCAGGAAGTCAAGCCTTTATAAGTTATTCCCAGCCATCTCCTTATTTGCTGCAAATAAAGTCCAACGCCTGATGGAGCCTCTATCTGTGACTCACCAAAGAGCAAATTCAGCATTAGTTCCCTTACAGAACTACCTGAAAATAAGATAATACTTTGCATCATTGCATTAACATACTTATTTTTATCCTGTTTCTGCTCTTCCGGGCAGCCTTGATAATATCATTCTGTTATTCCAAATGCTCTTAGAAAAAGACTGATCTACTCACTGGTCACAGGGTTCAGGACAGGTTACCCAAATATGGCAACTTGACATCTTAAGAATTTTAAGCTGAAGGATTTTGAGGAAGGGCATGTACACGAAATACTTGCTGAACTTCCCCAGGAGCAGGCTGTACAATCCTCACGTGAGCAGCGCCTTCCCCATCACGCAGACAGGCTGGGTCCAAGGGGGTCCTTGGCTACATGCATAGGATAAAAATCAAACTTGAACCAGTGGTGAGAGCAGAGTTTACTGAAGATACAGAGAGAGTGGAGATACAGAGTGTCTGGGAGACTCAGGATGAAAAGGGGAGAGAGTGTCTTTTTTTGCTCAGGGTTGTAGTCTGGGATATATGTCCTCTTGGTCATTCAGAGACAGGTTAGAACAAGGACAGGGGTCCAGGTGTCCCCCAGAAGTCGCTTATTTCTTGGAGCCATGGGGTCTTGGTGCCGAGACATCTAGCATCAGTGGTCTGGAATAAGCACATGACAGCTTCATCTCATCATTCTTGCCTGATCCCTTCTTAGATGTTATCGATGGTGCTGAAAAACCCTAAAGAAATCATGAATTCCTTGCCCTTTACAAGAGGACATACATTATGAGGCAAGTGTGAGAGGGGGTGCAGATCCTAACAAAAATAGAAGCAGGAAGAGGAGCAAAAAGCAGATTTTTATGGATTCTCTTCAGCTTCCTTACCTCATCTATACCTGGAGGAAAGGAGCATCCTTATTTCCAGGGATGAAGGGACACAGAAAAAAATTGCTAGGTACCCCCTTTTTCCCCAATGTACTACGCTTAGTTCACATTTTTTATCCTGCTTTATCTTCCCATGACTTCCCACTCCTCATCACACATAGCATAAAAACACTCAGATTTAACCATTTCTTTGAGTCTTCGTTTCCTTAGGAAGACTCCATGTCACATAAAGCTTATAGTAAATAAATGTGTATGCTTTTCTTTTCTTAATACGTCTTTTGTGATAGAGTTCCCAACAGAGAACTTAGAAAAGTAGAAGAAAAAGATATTTTTCCTCCCCTATACTGCAATAAAGTGAAAGTTTATTTCACACAAATGTTCATTTTCTAATATGATCCGTATAGAGAGCGTCAATGAAGACAAATCAGCCATTTTTCAAATTGATCCCTCCATCAGGATACTAAAAGGATTTGGGAAGTGAAAACCTAAGAGAATCTTTGTGGCATTAAAAGTTTCCAAACCAAACTACAAAACAGCCTTACTTAACATAAAGGCTTTCACATTGCTTTGTCCTGCCATCCTTCTAGATACACACTGACTCGGAGGGGACGGCAACAAAGGAAGAATATGTAAACATTTAAATCATTTCTCACTTGCCATCTGTGACAATTCACAGTGCTGAAATCAGAAAGGATGGGATCACTTTTCCATTTCTCTAAGGTCACCAAGGACAGACAAGCTCAGGACATACTGTATTTGTCAGAAGCAAAAGAGATGACTGGTGAGGTGGCAGTGACAAATCTGTTCTAGGCTTAGCTCATTTTACTGAAGAATGTGTGTCCCCTTCTGACATTTATCAAAAGAAATTCAATTTTATAAAAAGAAGGATGTCAAATAATAGTACATAGCTAACACTCATTCTACTGCTGTCAGAAGGCCAGATGGGGGCAAAAGGGAAAGGGTAGATGGAAGAGAAAGTCATGCCGGCAAGAAACAAAAAACCAAACAGGGTGGAAGGTCAGGGCTACTGTACTTACAGGCTTGAATACATTTCTAATTGAATCACCTATTCTTGAGATCCCCATTAGTGCCTGATTCACACTTTGGAACACTCGTTTTTTCATGTGCTCTGGATAAAAGGAACGACACCAAGCGGGTTGTTGTTGGGATTTTGTTTGTTCGTTGTATTTGGTTATGCTTTTCTGTTTGTTTTGTTTTGGGTTTTGTCTTTTGTTTTTGTTTGTTTTCCTGCCGCCTCACAGAAGAAGGCTAATGAAACCTGGTGAAATCCCGCCATCCAGGTACAATGAAGTACACCCTGCGGGCAAAGCCGTCGGTATTTCTCGGGGTGAGGGGAACGATTTGTCTCTGGCAGCAAAGGATATTCTGGGTCAAAAAAATAAAACCAGAAGTTGTGACAGAGGCGGCAGAAAAAATAAATGTCAGATTAAGATCAAAGGAAGGAATTCCATTAGGAACTAATGATGAAGTTGACAAAACACTGTAGCCAGTAATAGTGTTTTACCATACTGCATAAAAATATTGGATTAAGGTACAAATTAAATCTCTTTCTCGGTAAGGGGTTTCTGCAGGACAGAAGCAATTAGACTGCTGTCTAGAGAAAGCAGAAAACTTGATTAACAGATCCAAAAAGACAGCGTAGGGAAGATGGGTTTAACACCAGGAGGTGAAACACCAACTGTTATGCAAATTGACTTTTCCCAAAATGTTGGATAATTTCAATCAAGGACCAAAATATACTTAAAAAAAAAAATCACTGTTTTCTGGGCTTCAACTACTCAAAGGAGTTATATTAAGTAAATGCTACTCATGCATGTGTCCCAGTCAGTCTCCTGAGGTGAGAACTGAGACCCTACAGCACAATGAACATGTTTTTGCTCCTCTTCTTTCAATTTCCTGATATTCAAGGTGTCCCAGCTAAGGATGGCAGAGCAGGGAACAGCTTGTGGGACCTGGAGAAGGATGCTGCCCTCTGTAAGGTGCCTATTGGACGTGATCCAAGGCAGTCTTATTTAGAATAGAGACTTTAAGAAGATGCTAAAATTAGTCAATGACAAAACACTCTTGTGTATTTCTCCCACCAATAGGGTATTAGATGCTAAGTCCAGAGGTAGGAAACCAGAAATCCAGAAAAAAATCATAACTATTAATACTCAGTGCCCAAACTTGTACTTACTGTCTTTGAGATTTTCAAAATCAAGGCCCTAAAAGTTTTGCAGAATATTTTTTAAATGTAGCTGTTATCAAGTATCTCTTCTTAAGCAAAAACAAATCAAGTTCGGTAGCATATAAACCACGTCTTTCTGCTTCTTCTTAGAAGATTTTTGGAAGAATTAATGTCATATAGATGATCTTCTACATGGCATTAATATTGTCATTTTGAGAAGTTTTATGACCAGCCCAGCTTTCAAGGTTTGAAAATTTGCACTGGGCTGGCCACAAACATTTGCATTAATCCTTTTGAATATAGGGAATAATAAATAATAAATGATCCAATAAATGAAATAAGTTAACATACAAATTTCAACCCTTCATATCAAGGGTTGGCAAACGGCGTTCTGTACAGCTTCTTGAAACTACTCAGTTGTGCTGCATGACACAACTGCAGCCACAAACAATACTGAACAGGGGCGTGGCTGTATGCCAATAAAGTATTATTTACAATAACAGGCGGTGGACTTTGACCTGCAAGCCATAGATTGCTGACCCCTGCTTCATTTCATCATTTCCCCTTCACTTCTTTTCATTCATCCTCTATCACAAAGTCACAGTTTTACACTCAAAATGCAGCAAAGCTGTGGCTACAGGCCAAACATTGTAAACAAAGATTGCAGGGGTGAACCTGAGAATCAGTTAAAAGTCTGTGCTAAATCATTAATGAAATATACGCTGGGAAACATTAGCGTTAACAACCCATTTCCCATCCTGCTGCTTGAATAATTTTTTTTAAATGCAAATTTGATCACGGAAACCCCTGGCTTAAAATGCTTTCAACTGGTTCTTCTGGCTCCTCCGAGGTTGACCTTGCTTTCCTTCCCTATCTGATTGGCTGCCATTTCTTCCTCTCACATTTTAGGCTCCAGCTACCCAGGAGGAATTGTAATTTCCAGAATGAAATCTGCTCTCTTGCTTTCCGACCCATGGCCTTGTCACCCACTGTCCCTGAAACATCCTTGACCTTGCTAGCTCCTTGAAGATTGAGCTTAGGTGTCTTAGGCGACTTTGACTCCCAAACTGTGTTCCTAAGACATCCTTTGCATACCTGTATTATTACATTCTCACAACTCTCTATAGATGCTTATTTCCTTGTCTACTGCCCCAGATATATTTAAAATTATTGAATGCTGAAAGTGCATTTTCTTTAAGTACGGTGCCTAGCACATGGAAAACAATCCATGAGTGATTATTGAATCAATCAGTCCATTAATTAAATGGTCTTTGGGCCCCTTCACTTCAGCCTGTAACTTCAATTGTTTCCAACTACAAGCAATTTATTTTCTTTTGCATACTATTTATAATGATGCCCAAACAACTAATAGAGAAATGGAAAAAAAAGTCAGCTAAAAGGGTAGCTCAATATCATATAAAGTGGAAAAGTATTAGTAAAACCACTTTGCATTTACCACGTAAGTAGAAATCCTTTCTCAACCGCTGGTTATATGAGAGCCAGGTTTTTTCCTGAAGAACAATTAAACATTTATGGGGTCTACAGGAGACATGAACAGATGCTATATAAAGACGTCCAGAATAACAGACAGTAGAAAAAATAAATTTGTGTTTCAGGGGAAAACCATGTGTTAGCTACATATAGCATATATCCTTCTGGGTTATTAGAATCTAGCCTTTCAAAATCTTTGAATTACTTGACAACTCTTTGAAAAAGTGAATACACATGCACATTCTCTCTGGTCTGGTAGAGTTTCAATTGACTTCCCATCCTCCTGTGTAAACAAGTTTTGCTCCCATTGGCAATTCCATTTCTTTACTCCATAGAAATGTGTGCCTTTTGACTTTCCTATAAACCAATTATAACATCTACCTGGTTCCTTCATTGAATGAGTAACATAAAATCTTTAACACATGCTCGTTTTTATATCCATATGAGAGTTGTGATTTTACCTTGCCCAGAAAATTATCTTTTAACAGTTTTTGAGGTTCCACTGAGATGCCCAGTGGATTTACCTACCAGAGCCAGGAAAATTTCATAAGCCGAGAAGCACACTCCATGGGCAAGTGTATGCCCGAGCTGATTTTTTTCTCGGTTCCCAAAAGTGAATTCAAAATGGCAATAGAATTTTTTGCTCACTGCTTTTGTAATTTTAAGTTTCCTCTCTGCCTATTTTATATTTTGTGTTCGGGTTTTGGATTGTTTGTGGTGTAAAACAGAAAACCACAGGCCTGAAATGCTGCCACTTCGGTTAAAGCCCCAAGTCACTTAACCTAAGCTTAATTACCTAACTTGACTGCAGTTTCAACCACCCAGAAATGTAAACTTTAACGGGGTTATTTCCTGATCAGCACTAGGAAATTTACTGATAAATGCTTTCCGCTCACTGTGATAGGGTGACCTTGCCTTTGCTAATAATTTCCTTTCTTCCACACCTTCTATACCTTTAAAAACCCTCCCTGTAGCCCTTTGGAGCTCCCCTCTGCTTGCTCTGTAGGCTGCTGCCTGATTCATAAACTGATTAATAAAGACAATTAGATCTTTAAGATTCACTCGGTCAAACTTTTCTTTTAAGGATATCATAATAGTTTTTTATTTTATTTAAATTCAATTAATTAACATATAATGTATTATTGGTTTCAGAGTAGAAGTCAGTGATTCATCATGATGTCTTTTTTTTTTTTTTTAAGATTTTATTTATTTATTCATGAGAGTCAGAGAGAGAGAGGCAGAGACACAGGCAGGGGGAGAAGCAGGCTCTCTTCCCATCATGATGTCTTCTATAACGCCCAGTGCTCATTGCATCCCATGCCCTCCTTAATGTCTATCACCCAGTTACCCTGTCCCCCGCCCACCTCCTCTCCAGCAACCCTCAGTTTGTTTCCTATGATTAAGAGGAATGGTTATGATCTCTTATGGTTTGTCCCCCTCTCTCATTTGAACTTTTGTTATTTAACAGTAGTCAATACATTATTTCCCAGTAATTAAGAGGAATTTGGTTTTATGATTGGACTATTTGACAATCTCCATAAATGGATTAAAAGTTTATAGAGATCTCTGCTGGCAGAGAGATGGCAGAGAATCTGGTGTGTTAGTCTTTTCTGTTTGTCTGTCTATTTTGAGATCAAATTAAGAATTTTGGGAAGGTGATATCTAAACTGATGAGCTTATAGTTCTTTTTTTTTTTTTTAAGATTTTATTTTTACTTACTTATTCACGAGAGACACAAAGAGAGAAACAGAGACATAGGCAGAGGGAGAAGCAGGCTCCATGCAGGGAGCCCAATGTGGGACTCAATCCTGGGACTCCAGGGGTCATGCCCTGAGCCAAAGGCAGACACTCAACCACTGAGCAACCTAATGAGCTTATAGTTCTGTGTTTATTCTTGACACATGGCTAAAATTTTAGATTAGAAATTATAAGCTTTCTCCCTCTCTGTGTGTATATATGTGATGATAATTCAGGAAAGCCTTTATTTTCATTGTGTGAGTGTGTAATATTTTCTTGCTTTCAATACTGTTAATAAATTAGATTATAAAAACTCTTAAAGAAATTTTATTTTGATTGGCCAACAAAGCTAAATAAACACATATAATTAAAATATTTCCAAAATCCTCAGAAAATAAGGTAATTTAATTCCTCATGTTTTCAATGTGTTAGATTTAAAAAGTATTCAGCCCAGAAATGTTTTAAGAATTCATTTTCATGGGCAGCCCTGGTGGCTCAGAGGTTTAGTGTCTGCCTTCAGCCCAGTGTGTGATCCTGGAGACCTAGGATCGAGTCCCGCATGGGGCTCCCTGTATGGAGCCTGCTTCTCCCTCTGCCTATGTCTGCCTCTCTCTCTCTCTGTATCTCTCATGAATAAATAAATAAAATCTTTAAAAAAAAAAAAAGAATTCACTTTCATGAGAAAAGCACTGGGTGTTATATGTTGACAAGTTGAATTTAAATAAATATATAATAAAATAAAATAAAGAATTCACTTCCACGTAATTTAATAAATGAGACAAATTTAATATTACCAGTTTTATTTTTAAAAAAATAGCTCTGTCTTCTCTGCTTTGTTAATGCTATATACAAAAATATGTATATACATATACAAACATATACACATATAAATGTATATAAAAGAGAAGGTTTTTACTCACATATATTCTTTCTAATCTTAAACAGATTTACTGATCGAAGTTTATTATGTTACTTCTACTTAATGTTTTTTTTTTAATTTATTTACTCATGAGAGACCCACACACACACACAGAGAGAGAGAGAGAGAGAGAGAGAGAGAGAGAGGCAGAGACACAGGCAGAGGGAGAAGCAGGCTCCATGCAGGGAGCCCGATGTGGGACTCGATCCTGGGACTCCAGGATCAGGCCCTGGGCTGAAGGCAGGCGCTAAACAGCTGAGCCACCCAGGGATCCCGCTATTTAATGTTTAAGATTATGAAATATTTAAAATTTGTATTTACCCCAATTAAATCATTATTCTGATAAACTCCATTTCAACAGTAATTACATTTTGTCATATGTCAGTTTGAAGACAATTCACAAGATCTATAGTTGACTTAAAACCTTAGGCTAATGCTAACTGAAGTTAATTAAGGGACATTCATTTGATAATTAGCGTGTTAGTAAGTATTTAAGATAGTATGATAGAATACTGAAATACTGATTAGTAATCATAATTTTAAGTTTATATCCATTTGCTTCGCATTTTTATGAGCCTATCTCTTGGGTCTGTAATGAGTATGCTCATTTCTGCCACTTTGAGGAATGTATATAAATGATGGCATGTGGCTGTAGAGAGCGATGTTATGTGTATTCATGAGCCCTTCTAGTGTGCTGCAAAATGCTGGTGTGTGACAGGCAGACAATTATCCACTCCTCAGTTTTCTCTGTGAATTAGAAGTTTGTAACTTTCATTAAAAGTTATAATTCATGTGGTTTAGATCATACTTAGGAGCCATAGTTTTAGAGAAATACAGCTGTGTATGTACTTCCATTTTTTTTTAAGATGCTATTTATTTATTTATTTATTTATTTATTTATTTATTTATTTGAGAAAGAGAGTGAACAAGTGAGAGACAGAGATTGAGGGAACAAGTAGAAGCAGAGGGAAAGGAAGAAGCAGACTCTCCACTGAGCAGGGAGCCCCATGCAGGGCTTGATCCCAGGACTCTGGGATCATGACCTGAGCTAGGGGCAGACACTTAACCTACTGAGCCACTCAGTGCCCCTCTACTTCCATTTTTTTTTTTTTTTTTTTTTTTTTAAGGAGAAGAGTAGTTTTGTCCTAAAGGAGTAGGTTATCTTTGGTCTTCAAACTCCTTTGTGATCTTCAAGCTAATTGAGGACCCCAAAGAACTAAAACTATTTCTGAAATTTCTCAGAGGTCTCCTTTGAAATCACAAAGATTTGTTCTTTCACATCATAGAGAAGTGCTAGGGGAAAAAACAGGTTTATTTGATATGCTATTATTGCTCAATTGTGTAGGAAGAGTAGTCAAGTAAGAAGAGATGCTTAGCCTACCCTAGGTGAAACTTATATGAGAAAAATCTTGTTAATACAAGTATTTCAGAAATTGAAGCCAGAATGTGAAGTTCCTAAGAGATTTGTTAATTCCCTCATTGTCCAAAATGTGTTTCCATTTATCACAGTTCTGGCGCTGCTTTGCCTGATATCAGATAACAGTATAATACTATCAGTCATACTTCCAGTTATTATTTTTTACTTAATAGCCTTATTGAGATATAATTCACCTACTGTAAAATTCAACCATTTAAAGTACAATCATTCAGTGATTCTTGATGTATTAGACGACCATCACCACAATCCATTTTAGGACATTTTTATCACCCCAAAAAGAAATCCTGTACCCATTAGCAGTCACTCCCCATTGTTCCAAAAACTCACCAACTTGGATTTGCCTATTTGAGATGTTTCATATAAATGGAATCATACAATATGTGATTTCTTTTTTTGTTATTGGTTTCCTTCCCTTAGCATGTTTGAAGATTCATCCATATTGTAGCATTCCTAGTGCTTTATTCCTTGCTATTGTCAAATATTATTCAACTGTATGAAACCAACACATTTTATTTATCCATTTCTCAGTTTATAGGAATGTTTTCCCACTTCTTGGAATGCTGGTCTAATTATCCATGTACCAGGGTTTGTGTGGACATACTGTTTTCATTTCTATTTGGTTTATACCTAGTAGATTTACTGGGTCATAAGGTAATTCTATGTTAATTTTTTTATGGTAACTCCGTGTTTAACTGCCAAACTGTTTTCCAAATGGCTGCACCATTTTACACTCCCACTACCAGTATATGAAGGTTCAATTTCCCCACCTCTTTGCCAACACTTGTTATTATCTACCTTTTGATTATTGCCATCTTTATAGGTGTAAAGTGGTATCACTTTATGATTTTGATTGACATTTCCCTGATAGTAATGATGTTGAATGTCTTTTCATGAGTTTACTGGCTATTTGTATGACTTTTTTTTTGAGAAATATCTACTCAAATCTTTTGTCCATTTAAAAATTGCATTATTAATTTTTATTATTGAATTGTAAGACTTCTTTTTTTAGTATTTTATTTATTTATTCATGAGAGACACAGAGAGAGAGAGAGAGGCAGAAACACAGGCAGGGGGAGAAGCAGGCTCCATGCAGGGAGCCTGACATGGGACTCAATTCCGGGTCTCCGGGATCACCCTGGGCTGAAGATGGCGCTAACCGCTGAGCCACCCGGGCTGCCCAAGACTTCTTTATATATTCTAGCTACAAGTCCTTCATAAGATATGATTTGCAAATATTTTCTCCCATTCTGTGTTGTCTTTTCATTTTCTTGATGGTGCCCTTTGAAGTAAATTATGATAAAGTCTGAATTCTTCTTTTGCCATTTGCATTTTTGGTGTCATAACTAAGATGGCTTTACCTAACCCAAAGAAACAAAGATTTACCTCCTAAGAGTTTTATTGTTTCAGCTCTTATATTTAGGTCCACAGTCTATTTTGAGTTAATTTTGTGTATAAAGTGGGAAAAGGGTCCAACTTTATTATTTCATATATGGACATACAGTCATATATTTTGGAATGATGCTCACTTAATCAAGCTCACTTATGATCATGTACTCTTTTTAAAGATTTGTGTATTTATTGGGGGGGGGGTAGTGGTGGAAAGAGAGAGAATCCTGAATCCTCACTGAGCATGGAGCCCGACCCAAGGGCTCAATCACGGGATCCTGAGATCATGACCTGAGATGAAATTAAGAGTTGACTGCTTAACTGACTGAGCCACCCAGGCACCCTATGACCCTGTACTTTTAACAAAGGAAGGTTTTAGACTTTATGAATAAGTGCTTACAAAGACTGATCAAGTAAACTAGCCTGTACCTGGCTTATGGGGTTCCCAGCCTTCCAAGTGAGTATGGTCACTTCTGGTAGGTTCAAGAATCTTAAGGTATTTTGGGGAACTGGAAAAGAGAAGAATTTGCCCAGATTTATAGGTGCAGGTGAAATCTAGTGGTGAGTTCTTACCTCAGTCTCCTAACCTCAGAATAGCAAATAACAAGAGGCTTTTAAAAGTCCATTCTGAGATTCCTTATAAAAGCTTCCAGCAAAACAAACTTAATACCTATATATCAAAGTAATATTTTTACTGCACCTATTTAAATAACCAGGCTAAATTCACTAACACCAACTTTATTTTGTAATCAAGAATAATCTTTTGAGATTTTTTTTTATAAAAAGGGGAGAGACTGTAGAAAAAATATGTTTTAGTGGAAAACTATGCATTACCTACATATAGCATATTTTTCTATGTTATCAGACTCTAGCTTTTCATAGTCTTGGAACTATTTTACAATTCTTTAAAAATTGATAGCCACATTCTGTCTTGTCTGATAGAGTTTCAATTGACTTCCTTCTCCCTTAGAAGACCACTTAGTCCTCCATTTGCAATTCCATTGCTTTACTCCATATAGATATCTGATTTCTGACTATTCATTTGAACTGGTATAACATCTGCTTGCTTCCCTCGTCAAATAAGTAAGTAAAATATTTAAAATGTTCATTTTTACATTGTTACAAGAGCCATAATTTTACTTTTTTTTTTAACTATCTTTTCACAAAGCATTTAAAATGGGATAGAGATGAAAATCAGATAGGTGAGAAAGGGACAAAAGAGAAAGCACAGGTTTTGGATATATCTCATTTGGACAATGTATAGGTAATGAACAAAACCTTAGTGAGATTGACTTGTCCAAGGTGATAGAACCAGAAGATAGGGGTGAAATGAAGGTGAAGGGTAAACAATAATTAATGGAAAAATAAATGAAAATCACCAAAAGCATGTGAATGAGTAGTCAATCCCATGATGGTCTTAAATCCCCAAATAAAACTCTAGAACTCTCTTTTCTTCTCTAAGAGAGTGGCAAACACAGGAAAGGGTGCTACTATCCGGTATAAGCAAGGGGTGGTAGGAATAGGCACATTTCTGCTTTATGAGTGAGTGTACATTATAAACTCTTTGGAAGACTAATCAGTAATATTTATTAAGATTTAAATCTGGATACTCCTCAACGAGCAACTCTACTTTTGAATATTTAACCAGTGAAAGACTTGCACAAGTGATGATATATATCCAAGGATGTTTATTTCCACTATTACAATAATAGAAACACTTGAGAACACCCTAAATTCCTATCAGTATGGAGTTGCTTCAGAACAGAGTATATAGAATAATGCTTTTTTTTTTTTTTTAAAGCCATGTATATAAAGTAGTTAGCTTAGAGGGATGGAACTATGGAAGTCCTCCACTACACATTTTTTTTTTTGCTTTATATGTATGCATTACTTTTGTAACATGCAAAAATAATATAGTGAAGATATAAGAGAATCAAAACTTGATGCAGTATCTTTTCCAGTGCTTCATGATGAGCCATATCATACAAATCAACTCTTTTTTTTTTTTTTTTCAATGCACCAGTGGAAACTTACCAGTGGAATTGGGGAGAGTTATAGAACATCATTCTGGATTTGATCTACATGGGGTGGAGAGAGGTGATTACTCTCTGAGAAGATTTTCTATGGATATGCTCAATATTTAGACAAAGATTTAATACAGACCCACGTATCCTGCTCAAACTATTCATAGCCTTTACCTAACCAAATAACAATGTCTTTGGGCAAATAACCGGGAGAATTTTACCCCAATTATTTTGAACAGTTAACTTATGGACTGTGGAATATGTGTGTGTACATAAGTTTGTATATACATATACATATACATATTTTTTTAATTGAAATTGTCTAGATGTCTTTTGGCTATAGTGCCCATTGAAGAATTAAGTTGCGAGATGATGAATTAATGCTAAATTATCTGAACAGGCATCATGTAAATAATCACTTATGAATTAATATAATTCAAATGTAATAACATAAAGTATATTAATTTGTGGAGTTAATTGATTTCAAATTGCTTATACTTCCAATTTCAAAATAGGCCAATTTGAAGTAAGTAAAGTACCTTTAGTAGATGCAGAGCATATTACCATTTTAAAAATTTAGATCACAAATTATAATAAAACCTATAGGAAATAGATTTGATCAGACAACCAAACCAATCTCATGGTTCACTCTCCATAAACACCATGGAAAATAAGAGTAATTAACCTTTACCACAGACTTAGTGCATTGGAATCATCTCCATCAATTGTGCCTCCAAGCAACCCAGTGAGGTAGGCTATGATTAACAGGGGTACCCTGGGGCACAGAGTAAGAAAAGGATTGACTCCAGATAGGCCAGGGAATCAAAGCCAGTACACAGACCAAAATCCTGGAGGACAGCTTCATCATATTAGCATTTACAAAGCCACATTTTGGGGCCTTTCACTTATTGAGAACAATTCTAAAGAAATAAATCACACACATGCACACGCAAATCCCTCCACAAGACTGTGTGTATAGATGAGATAACATGATAGTCCTGGCTAGCTTCTATCCCAAAATCGTTTGTTGTTGAATATATATAATTTCTAACTGCTTTCCATTCATACTACAGTAAAACAGGAGGAAATAGATACATCGTGGAATGGGAAGCCCACAGGGAGACTGTTCAAACTTCTTGGCAGCAGTGTTTAGCATTATGATCCGTGGTCTAATTCTTCTCGCAATGCTCAGGATTGGGCTCTGAGCACAGTAAACAACCAGTGGAGGCTGCTGATTGACTGGGAAAATTAGACTAGGTCACAAGGATATCAGAGACTGTATTTCCCAGGAGGTCCTCAACAAATATTTATCCGTCGAGAGTGAATAATTGGTGTGGAGGCCATTGGGGCTAGATTACTAAGAGATGACACTTTCAGGACTATAATTCTTGAGAAACTATTTTTCTCTCCTTCATGTTTGGTCATAGAAATAGTTAAATCTAGCCTCTTCTGATCTGGTACCTGTCTGCCATCCTCCCCTCTGGAGAAACTGATTTCTGAATAATTTCTCTTGTACATGCATTTTAGAGGTGTGTAATTAACTGGTAACAGGTTGTTAGGTAGCTGATGAGGTGTGAACCAGCCACTAATTTGTTTTCTTTATTTACAACTTTCCTTGCTCTTGAAGATGACAGCATGGTGTTTTTCATTCTCTGCTTACTTCACCAGATTAAAAAGTGATTTGTGAAGCCATTTTTAATTCCTCAAATTCCATTAAAAAGGAATATCCAGGGGAGTCTTAATCAAGACCTAATAGGCACTAAAATGTGATCACACAACAGCACTTCTCATGTGGCCCGATTTCAGCTGTTAATGGCAAAGAATTGCCTCTAGTTAACTGAACTCAGCCCTAACACTGACCTACAGCCTCTGAAATAACCTCCATGCAGTTGGCACTGGCTTTATTGTAAATGTTTGCAGCTAACATACTTTACAGCTTTAGAATTTATCATTTAACCCCCAGGGATAATTTGTTACAAAATTATTATTATTGTATTATCACCCAAATAGCTTGCTTTCCCCTTCAAATTGCCTTGCCTCCTATTTAATAATGCATTTTAAAAAACAGTTTGAGAAGAAACTAAAATAGAAACATAATGAAATGAGAATTGCTGAAAACACGAGACTAGAATACTGAAAACACAGCTGAAACAGAAATGGCTAAGGGTAGAATCAGTATGTAACCAAAGGGGTCCCTTGAAACCTGGGAGACTGTGGAGTCATCAAATCAGTTTGAAAAGACAAATAAGAATAAAAATTCTGTTCTGCCTGAAAAAAAAAATGACTGAAAGTTAAGCTACAGAACACGTGAAAACATATGTTCAAAACTTCCCATAAGACTTGGACAGACAGGAAACTAACACGCAACAAAACACAAACGTTAGGCAAGCAGCAACATTGCCCTTTCTACCTGTCAAAGCCTACACCAGTACTTCCATCTAGAGCACAGTGGCCTCTGGGATACTATTTTTAAATACAGATATGTCTTGGCGCATCGCCTCTAGAAGCTGCTACGGTGACCAGTTTTGTATGACATGAATAGCCAGTGTTTATTGACTTCCGGATTTAGAGGTGGCATTTTTTCTTTTTAAAGATTTTATTTTTAAGTAATCTCTATCCCCAGAGTGGAGCTCAAACTCACAACCCCGAGATCAAGAGTTGTATGTTCCACTGACCGAGCCAGCCAGGTGCTTCAGGGAGGCATTGTTTATTTTGAAATTGTAATAACATTTTATTTAATTAAGTATATCCAAAATATTACCAGTTTAGCATATGATCAATATAAAAATTGTTAAGGTATTTTAAGTTCTTTTTTTCCCATACTAAATCTCCAAAATCCAGAGTGAGTGTACATTTCACTTCAAAATCCAGTGTATCATATTACATCTCGATTCTTGAGTGGCCACATTGCAAGTGTACAACAGCCAGTGGTTCCCCACTCAGGGATTGTCTCCTACCCAACTACCTAAAGTGGCCCAGCCACTCACCTTCTACCACAGTACTATTTTGTCTTCTTTGCAGCCCTTACCAGTACCTCAAGTCATCTTACTTGCTTGTATGCTTGTTTGGTTCTTTAAGACAAGGACTCTCTTTGAACAGTGACTGGCACAGAGTAGGCACTTAGTGCATACTGTCCCTGCCTGAATCTGTGTCCAAGGATGTATGACAGACCCCTGGGCCTCCTCTCATCCATGCCTGGAGCCACATCCCTCATCTTCCCTTCCTAGGACCCATCCTGAGATGTTAGTTGGAATGGTAGATGTGAGTGAGAGAACTCTGCTTTGCCTCTGATTTCCTAGGGAGACCCCACACTGCCCTCCTTTCTCACCAAGGTGCTGCTGCAGGACCTGCCCTGCAACTGGAGATACCCGTTGGTGAACGGAAGGACTTGCTACAGTAGGCACTTCACAGAAGGATCTGTTTCAAGTTCTTTTTAGTGTTCTAGGAGCCAAGGGCAGGCTGTCCCAAAATGGGCCACTTTGACATGAACATTATTTGGAATTAAAAGTAATCAAAACTCAGCAGATTCGGGGAAGATCTTTATCTCTCTCTCTCTCAACTTTCCACTTTACCAGGAAGAGAGGTATAACAGATTCTTCTTTACCTAAGAAATGGATGTATATAATAGGGCAATCTTCATTTCCTAAACATTTCCTTTCACATTCCTGCTAATGATCTTTCTCTCCTTTGTATCCTTGACCCCTTAGAAGAGGAATACCTCTTCTAAGCTCCTATAAGCATTGAATTGCCTCATTATTTGGAATTTCCACATCTCTGTGGATTTCCCATTTGTACATTATTAAATTTGATATTCTCCTTTTAATCTGGCTCAGGCCAGCCAATTTGATTCTTAGTCCAGCTAGAAAGATCTTAAAGGGCAAAGGACATTTTTCTTCCCCAACAGTATTCTTTCACTAAATCTCCATAATAACCCCACAAATAGTTGTACTATTAGGTTTCTTATTTAATAGACAAAGGAACTGAGCCACTATTTTGGAGTTAAAAATAACTTGCATAAGGTTAAGGTGTTGGGGAAATATAATGAGAAACAAAACCTGCCAACCCAGAAAAATCTCTTCACAAAGGTTACAAGAGAAAGTCAACAGTTTTAATATTGAATAAGCATCAAACCAGAATGTGATGTGCATCATAGGCAATCCACTAAGAGACTGCAAAGACAAAAGAAATCTCTACTTTGTTGTGTAGCCAAGCAGGTACAACCCATTACATCCATCTTCTTTACACGAACAATAACTTAGTCCTCCAACAAGGACTGGAGAGCACCTTTAATCATACCTAATTCATCCTTACTTCAGCTGGCCATTGGGGTGGCCATCTGCATATTAGCTCATTGGTTTATTCCAAAGAAACATAAACTTCTCTTTTATTTATGACAAGAAGTTTTGCAACTGGGAGCAAGGTGCCCACCTCAGAGAGGCTCCTATTTTTTCCTGGAAACTGGGAGACTGGGGCACTCTTTCCCTTAATGTCTCCATCTCCCTTCAAAGAGATGGCTCTCAGGTCTTTCAGAAAGACATTATTGGGTCATAAAGCTGACACACAAAAAGCTTATCTAGTTTCGAAAAGGATTTATTTGCATTTCAAAAAAGAGGAGAAAGTACTTATTAAAAGTTTTCTAAAGTAAAGGCTTTAAGGAAAAGGATGGGAGGCAAATCTCTACTCTTAATTTTAACTGAGAGAGTTAAGCCTCCTATTTTTAATTAGTATTTGTCCTTACTATAGCTAACAAATGGGGGAGTTAGAATTCTAGAATTCCAGACAGTCTGACATTAAAACTCTCTTTAAAAAATCAATGGTATATACTACTCTGTCAGCTTCCTACTTGGAAGCCAATGGAAGGAGGAGATGCACTGAGGGAATACATGCATTCACTCATTGGATACTTACTGAGCATCTACTATCAACTAGGCATTTTAAGGATACAATTATGAATAAAACAGACAAGCATTTTGCCCTCATGAAACCTAGGGGCAGGTAGAGAGACCTATATTACACAGTAGCTTTCAAATCAAAATTATGAAAATTGAGAAGAATAAAAGTACGGGGTGTTTTGAGAGCACATTACAGAAAGAATATGAGCGAGTCTACTTGATCTGAAAGGTCCTATAAGTTGAAAATGGAGTTTGTTGGAAAGGAAAGAAGACAATAGATTATTTGAAGTTTAGGGTATTAAATCATTTGGGAAGAATAACATGGAAAAGTAAGTGTGCCACAACCTTTGAATGTTTATTCGGCCAGAGTAAAACAGTAACTTCTGATATAAAACATTGTATCTTTGTCCTTCATTGGTGAGACCATCTTACAACCCATAGAGAAGGCAGTTATGTTGTAGAAAATGGGTAACAATGCAAATGTTTCTTGTCCAAAGCAATGCAAATGCTTATTTTCTTTTATAAAAATCCAAACAAATGTTGTCTGCCAGAGTTATAGTTGATTTCCACCTTTTAGAAAAGATGATTCCCAAATATTACACTTTATTGCTCTATAGAGCAATATTAGCCAATTTGCATCTATTAAGAAGTCATGAACTCATTCTGGTAGTCTATATAAATGTCTGTTCTTTACATTTTTTTTTGAAGTAGTTTTAACTTCTTACCTATTCCCTTATTTATAAATGAGTTAAAAAAAGTATTTGAGGGCAGCCTCGGTGGCTCAGCGGTTTAGCACCGCCTTCGGCCCAGGGTGTGATCCTGGAATCCCGGGATCGAGTCCCACGTCGGGCTCCCTGCGTGGAGCCTGCTTCTCCCTCTGCCTGTGTCTCTGCCTCTCTCTCTCTCTCTCTCTCTCTCTCTCTCTCTGTGTCTCTCATAAATAAATAAAATCTTTTTTAAAAAAGTATTTGACGTGTTCATTTTATTTTGTGTAAGAGTCATAATTATACATTTTTGAAAATTATAAGTTAACAAATATGGTGTAAGATCTAACATCATATATTCAGGCACCAGTTCTTCCTGGTTTGGTAAGAAAAACAAACCTGTGGCTGTATTTCCACGTGGAGAAGTGTAGATGTCCCATGAAATGCTCATCAGTCCTTTAAACTCTTCTAAAATTCTACTCCAAGAATTTTTATTAGGCTTATTTTAATCCTTAAGAAACTCTAAAGTTAATGTGATTCAAGAGGGGAAAAACCATATACAAAAAGAAAAAAAAAAACTGTACAAAAAACATGAAGTAGCCATAGAGAGCTCCAGAGGTTCCATAAAACCCAGTCAAATTTTAGTTAGCTCTGAGAAAAATTACTATTTGGCTCACATCCCTTATTTCTTATGTCCAAGAAACCTCTCTTTTAAAATTATAACACAAAATCAGTGTGTGCCTGCCCTCCCCAGCTCCTCTAAGCTAATTCTTCCACTCTTACCCCTGACCTTTGTTTTCCCCAGGTCATACTAAATTCCTGAGTTGGCTCCCATCAACATTTAAACAAAACAAAACAGAGCACTGAAGCTCCAGCCCCATCTCTTCCAGTTTGAATTCACTGCTCACTGGAAGAGAAGCCATCTCAGTTTATTGGTTTGTACTGCTCAGTGAGTAGTGTTCATTTTCTGAATAATATTTGCATTAAAGATATAAACAAAGACATATGAATATTTTGAATATTTGGAATCACAGTGAAGTTCTCAAATAGTATAGACAAAAAGTGAGAAAGAACATATCACTAGGAACTACTTGTGTAAATAAAAAAGGAAATAAAATATTCGAGAATAAAATAGAAAAATAAGAATGAATAAGAATTGAAGATTTTAATCAGCAGTGCCTAACTATAACAAGATTTTAACTTTGGTAGTTAGTACTGGAATGTTAAATATCTTATTTAAAGTGATTTTTCTTTAAAATTTGAATTTTATACCATCTCCATAGTCCAAAATCCTTCAGATAGCTTCCCATTGTACTTTATAAAAATAATAAAAATTTTGATGGAGTCAGCCTATTCTTGTCCCATCTTGCACCCATGACCCTTGTTTAGGATTTGAGGAGTGGAAGTGGGGGTGGGTCAGTAGGGCAAAGACACATCAGTAGCAAACTGCATCACTTCATTGTCCCATCCCATCTAAAACAAGCAAATATCAACATATGGGCTCCACATCCAACTTCTAGTCCCTTCTGAGAAAGGAGAGCCTCAGCCATATAATCTGGAGCTTGTTGCTGTGTGGGGGTGTGGCAGCATTTCATTTTTGTTTTTGTTTTATTTTTGTCATTTGGAGAAGACTCACCCATTGTGTGAATCCATATTCAAAGGCTAACTCCACACACCCAGGTTTACGTGAGGAAGGAGGCATTTGCCTTTTCTGAAATAGAAAGCGTGCCTCAAAATGTTGCCCTGCCCAACCTATTCTAATTCTCAGCATTGAAATCAGTTCTATGGGGGGCCTGGGTTGCTCCGTCTGTTAAGCATCTGCCTTGGGCTCAGGTCATGATCCCAGGGTCCTCAGATCGAGCTGCGCATTGGGCTCCCTGCTCAATGGAGAGTCTGCCTATCCCTTTCTCTCTGCCCCTCCACCAACACTTGCGTGCGTTTGCACGTTCGCTCTCTCTCTCTATGAATAATAATAAAAAAGTATCAGTTTTATTTGTAAAGGGTTACACTGTTTTAAATAAAATAGATTTCACTTTGGACATAGTTTAGTATAAATTCATTGATTAAATAAGAAGCTCCAATTAGTTTGTTAAATGCCACAAGGCTGTTTCTGCCTTTCACACCATTCCCACCCACATTCATGACCTGAGTTAAAATCAAGCATCAGAGGCTTACCCAACTGAGTCACCCAGATGCCTCTTAAGAATTTCTAATCATGAGAATAAAACCTGAGAGAGGAGTGCATTGAATTGGGGGGTGAGGTGGGGTCGGTGACAACAGAGGAAAGGGTTTAAAGATGGATAGAGTGTTGCTCAGAGACAGGGCATCAAGGCCAGGGGCTCCACGGGTACTTGAACCTGGGACAGGGAGGCAGTTAGAGAAGGAGGTGCATGCAGAAGGAGAGTACCCCAAACAAGCTTGGCCCACTTTGTACTTCCAACCAGAGCCAGGGAGAACCTCTCTTCAGGGATTCTCAGCTGAAGGAGAGCAGTTCTGTGACCGTAGGTGGAAGAGAAACCTGTATTGGGCCAGTGGCTCAAAAAATAGTTTAAGAACCCAAGTCTTAGCCAATTTCTCATTACTATCTTCTTCCAATGCCATTTAAAAAAAAATTCAACCTCTTCCCTAAAACCTTATCCAATTTACTTTTTTGAGAAAACTTTATATCCTTAGGGATCTCTGATACTTTCCTCAGATGCACTTCTTAGAGAAAATCTGTCCTGGTTTGTGAGAACTTTGAAACAATGAGAAACAAGGACTACCTGGAGAAAAATATCCAAAGGCTAAGGAACCTCAAATGATGAGAGCTTGCCTTCAATTGGGAACACTGTGGTGGACTTGTTGGGAATATTTGTGGTGCATTTAAAATCTGCAATATTTTACCAACACATCCAACAGCTTTTTGCTCAAATGCCAAGGAGGAAAGGAAAAGAATAGACAACGATGGGATAAACATGATGGTGTGCGGCCCTGTTGCATTGGTCTGAGGCTGCTCAACACCAACATCAGTTCATTTTCTCCCAAGAAGAAGTGTTTGTAAATTGTATTAAAATGATTCTGGACTTTCAGGCAGGCTGGTTGGCCTGGACTCCTGGAAGCAGCTAGAGAAGCTCTCGTTTGTAATGTCATATTGGTTTCTTATTATTTAATACGTCAGCCAAGGGAGAAAATGCCCAGATATTTGTGCTCACAGCAGTGCATGGTCTCTTCCTGTGTGAAGGATTTTAAGAGGGAGATGATTACTTTGAAGTGCTTGATTAGAAGAAAGAGGTGCATATCTGTTATCGGTGGCTCATAACTATGTTTTCGGTTAAATTTCTGCTGATGTTTTTAAGCATTCTACTCCATATTATGCCAACTGTGTAGTTTCAGATTTTAATGGAAACAACACAGTTCAAAACACATTAGAAATATATTAGTGATTAGAGAGCAACTTTTAAATTCTGTTTACCTCTGCATTTTAGAAATGCTAGAAAAAATATCATTTATTCTCTGCAATACTGTTTCACACTCTGTTAAGAATGTGCAAGAAGAAAGAATATGGTTTCTTTCCGTTTGTTTCTAAATTATCAAATAATGATCATTTATTTTGTTGTTTAATATAAAATATATATACTAAGCTAAAAATGTCAATGCTTTTAGGTCTACCTACCATTTTTCACATTTCCCTAAATGTTTTCATATGTAGTTAACAATACATATCTTAAGACAAAAATCTTACTTGAGAATGTAACAAACCTCCATTACATAGGTTCTTTCATTTGCTGCTCTCCTTGTTTTATGTATTGGCAGGTTACTAAAATTGGAAGAATTGTTTAATAATTTAAGACACCTAAAGATGAGAGGCAATTACGTTTCTCCTCTGTAGTATTGTATTAACTCTTTCAGACTAAGAGAATCCTATTTTCTAGATTATTTTTTCTAATAGACTTCTCAGCATCCCAGAACGGAGGTTAGTGACATTTCAGAGAGTGAATGGGAACACTGAAAAGCATTGTTAGAAGTCGAAAAATCAATCAAGGAATCACTCACTTAAAGACATTTGAGTTCAGCTCAAGTTTGCTGGTAAGAAGCCAGTAGATTGCTCTCTTTTGAGAGGGTTTGATTATTTTTTCCAGGACAATTTAATAGGGTGTATTAAATTACCTTATTAAAAAAAGTAGAACTCCTCAGTTAAAGTTCCTTTGAGTAACATTTTAAAAGCAAAAGAATGCTTTGTATCAGGTAGTATTCTTAGTAAAAAGAGCATATAAATACCATATCCCTAAGGGGTAAGGTTATTGGGATGAGGGTGAAGGGTAAACCCAGGGCATGCAGATAGTTGCCATTTAGACTAACCAGGCTGGGCTTAGTGATTCAGTTGAAGAGCTCAGTTTTATATATTTCCAAGGACCAGAAATTAAGAGGAGAAGACAAAGATATATCAGTGGACACGCCCAGCCACCCAGTTCAACCCACAGACTAATTAGAGCAGTGAAATGTTGCTAACCTCTCCAATTGATGCGCTCTTTGAAAATCATTAAAGACTTCCATCCACCCTGATGAAAACAATTTGTCATGAGGGAAGCTTCCACCTTCCTCAGTGAGGATCTCTTAAATGAAGAACAGAGTTTTTTCTTTGAATCCTTTCCAGAGAAGAGGACTTTATTTTCTATAGCTTACATTTTTAAAAATGGCAGAGTTTTTGGTTTTTTTTAAATATAAAATTATTAGTGACATCGGGTGGCTCACCAGTTGAGCATCTGCCTTTGGCTCGGGGCGTGATCCTGGGGTCCCGAGATTGAGTCCCACATCGGGCTCCCTGTGAGGAGCCTGCTTCTCCCTCTGCCTATGTCTCTGCCTCTCTCTCTGTGTCTCTCATGAATAAATAAATAAAATCTTTAAAAAAGTTAAAATAACTTTAATAAATAAATACATATAAAATTATAATGTTAAATATAAAACATGTTTTTTCAAAGTCCTACCACCACATAAAACAAAAAAGAAACATTTCTCTACTAACTGACTTGAGAGCCCAAATTTCCACATTAGTTCCATCTTTGGATTTAGGTAGCACAGGGATCCTGTTACCACCTAATGTGTCTTCTGGTACTTTTATAGATATTAGTATATCAGATTGGTTCAAATCCTTAGGAGAGTTAACATTTGATAAAGGAGCCAAGATATGTCCTAGGTAGGGCTGCCTATTGAGGGCAGCTTCAGATAAAACTGCTACTGACCGGAATCCCAAGTGGCCATGGAAAGACCCATAAAAAGAAGAGCCCTGAAAAAGTGTGGCTATACCTCTTTTTCCTTAATTGCAATAACATTTGTGCAATCCCTTGAAGGATTAAATGAGTTATAGAGGACAGACTTCTCTGCTTGTCCATGGGGCTTCAAAAGATGTCATCAGAGATGGAGCAAGTGGAGCTAGTTGATTGAGATTTACAACTGGCTACAAATCCACTGGCTCATTTTTGTGCTATTGGCTATGTTTCACTGTCAGTTTTCTGGTGAATATGTAGCGTAAGAGGCCATGATGTTTCCCAGGATATACTATCTTTCTTTTGACCACAGGACTTAAAAACATCCTCTAGGGCAGTATGAAGGAAGAAAAATTTCTCCTCTATCTTTCTAGATTATTTTGACTGGTCTAATAATTAAACGGACCTAACGCAGATTAACAGGAGAAAAACAAATAATTACATGTGTTCAGGAGCCCATAAAAAATATGAGACCCAAGGGTGAGTCAGGCAGTTGAGACTTATATGCCACCCTAAGCTAAGGAATAGATTAGGGACCTAGGACTTCAAAGAGGAGGAGGGTCCATAAGAAAATAAGAAGAGCAGATGTTTGATAATTAGATGTTCATCATGCCATGCAGAGAAAATCCGATACTGTGAAGAATCTGAGCAAACCTGTCTTGCAAGCTCCACCCTCACCACCACCACCCCTAGCCCATACTCTTTAGTAGCATCCCTGGTATAGCTCTCTTCATAGACCAGCCTCTCTATCTAAATTCTTTTAATTAATTAAGGAAGATATAAAAAGCTCTTCCTTTTTTTTAAAGATTTTATTTATTTATTCATGAAAGATACAGAGAGAGAGACAGAGACACAGACAGAGGGAGAAGCAGTCTCCATGTGGGGAGCCCGATGTGGGACTCGATTCTAGGTCTCCAGGATCACACCCTGGGCTGAAGGCAGGTGCTCAACCACTGAGCCACCCAGGGATCCCCATAAAAAGCTCTTCTTGAGCCTTTTGGGCCTTTATTGTCTTCAGCTTAAAATAATCCATATGCCAAAGCAGCATGTTTTGGGGAGGCTCATTCTGAACCTCTTCACCAGAGGCCTGCCTGGCAAATAGAATATGATCATGATGCATAGAATCAACTGCAGTTCTCCCCAGAGTTTTGTGTTTGTCACCTCATAATGATACATTTTGAAAAGTTTGAACAAAACCACACTCTTGTAAATCAAATCATATACTACCACTGACTTTTTTTGACTTTTTGTTTTTTAAGATATATGTTTCCACACAAGATAAATCTTGACTCTGAAGCACCATGAAAATTCATATATGCAATGGAAAAATAAAACTTTATAATAAAATAATAGTATCAAATAGTTACATACGATTTTATATGTAACTGCTGTTCCAAATGAAAAAGTACCTGTTTTCAGTGAAGAATAGGAAAGAACACTAAACATTTTGTAAAGGTGCTTGAAGAACAATTTTTCTCAGTACACAATTTCTTGTCTCAATTTTTTAAAAAAGATTTCATTTATTTGCTTGAGAAAGAGAGAGTGAGAGAGAGCAAAAAGGAGCAGTGGGGAAGGGCAGGGGAGAGAGAGAGAAGGAGGCTCCTCCCAGAGCAGGGAGCCCGAAGCAGGGCTGGACCCCAGGACCCTGTGATCATGACCTGAGCCCAACGCAGATGCTTAACTGACAGAGCCACCCAGGTACCCCTCTTTGTCTCAGTTAATTTAAATAATTGGTTTCCTTTCAGGTACCTTTAAACTAAAACTAGTAATATCCAACAACAACAGCAAAGACACCAAACCAAATAACAGATAACCTCCCCTCCCCTGGTAGCATTTGCTCTGCACAAAGCACTGTGCTAAGTTGTCTACATGGGTTATTTAATTTTATCCTAACAACGACTATTATTATTATTATTATTATTATTATTATTATTATTGGTGAAGGTATCCTAAACATATAGAGATATGGATTTGAAGTTGTTCTGCAGTGTTTCTCAAAGTATATTGCTCAGGTTGCCTGTGCCAGCATCACCTGAGATCCTTGTTAAGTTCATCTTCTTAGGCCCCTAACACATAGAGATTCAAATAAGAGGTTTTGGTAGGAATCTGGAATTTGATTTTTATTTTTTTTTAAGATTTTATTTATTAATTTGAGGGAGAGAGCACAAGCAACACCCGAACAGGGAACCCAACACGGACTTCTGCCTTTAAAAACTTCCTGTCTATGGAAGTACAGATACAAAAAAGTCTATTGCCTTTAAAAAACAAAGATTTTTTTAAAGAGTGTTCCTTAGGAAGTCAGGATGTTTTTAGAGAAGAGTTTTCCAGGTAACATCCAAAATAGAGGAAGTAGCATGTGCAAAGTCTGAGGTTTATAAGAGCAAGGTGGGTTGGAAATTAAAGTGTAGTTTATGTTGCTGGAGTGGAAAGCACAAGGTAAGAACTGTAGGAACCAGAGGACATTAGACTAAACAGGAGGTGACACTAGATAGGGATGTGGGACCAGCTCATAAGAGCTCTTATTTGTCATGTTAAGAGGCTATTTATTCTGTATGCAATAGGAAGTAGACAATAATTTTGAATGCAAATATAATATAATCAGACTTACATGTTTAAAAAAATCCTTAGAAAATTGAGTAGAGATGGCACCTGGGTGGCTCAGTGGTTGAGTGTCTACATTTGGCTCAGGTCATGATCCTGGGGTCCTCATATAGAGTCCTGCATCAGGCTCCCCACAGGGAACCTGCTTCGCCCTCTGCCTGTGTCTCTGCCTCTCTCTCTATGTCTCTTGTGAACAAATAAGTAAAAATAAAATCTTAAAAAAAAAAAAAAAGAAAACTAAGTAGAGTTGAAATAATCTGGATCACAGATTATAAGACTTTGAGGAGCCATAGCAGTTGTGGTTGTAGGCTTGGAGATGACAGGACTCTTGGGATGTAGAACCAATAAGTCTTAGTAATTGATTAGACGGGCAGAGAAGGTGAAGGAGGAATTTATGATGTCGCTAAAATTTCTGGCTCGGGCAAATGGGTCTTTGGTAGTATCATTTTATGAACTAAGAATTAATGAAAGGGAAACAGATCTTTCCATAATCTCTTTCGGGTATTCGCAACCTTATTAAATACAACACGTTCTTTTTTCATCAAAAATTTGTAATATCCTCTGACCATACTGAAAATTCATGGATAATTTAACTTACATATACACATACTTTTTAACTTTAATGCAGCGGCCCAACAGTAAGATAAAGAATAAGGAAAAGAAAAGTAATTGGGGAAAAAGTATCTTTAACAATATGTAAATGTTCAGGCATAATTACATAAAAGCATAATGAAGTAGTCAGATTTTTGGACCTACAGGTGAAGTCACTGTGACTTAGCCATGTGTTAGTCCAATATACCAACGTCATGTCCCAGAATGTCCCAGAATGTTGGAAGAGAGTTCATCTTGGTTGCAGTATTGGAGAAATCTTCACAATGCTGGTAACATTTCAGTTTGGCTCTTAAAGGAGGAATGGGACGTTGAGAGCTAGAACTAGTGGAAAGAAGACAAGGGCATTCCCAAGAAAGGACAGGACAAGCAGGGAATAAAGAAAGGAAATCACAGGGTGATCTTTGGCTTTGGCTATGACAGTAGTTACATGGAGTTGGGCATGAAGCTGGCAAAGCATGTTCTGGTTAGTTCAGAGAGGGCCCTTAAAGCCTACCGATAAGCATAGACTTTAATAATCTCAGTTGAACTTTTAACTTGCTTTGGTAAGTTATTTGCATTAATCATCAGCATGAATAATTTTATTTTCCCATAAATATTGAACAGATCATCTTCAAGCTAGCCCTGCCCAAATTATCTCAAATTCCAAAGTGATGGAGTACAAATTAATGAGATTTTATTGTCCAAATTGATAAAGCTGCATTAAAGAGAGTTTGAGGGTAATGAGTGGATATAAAAATAGATTTCTTGTCTTTTCATATAATGTCGGGCTTGAAAGGCTCAAATGAAGTATTTTGTACTTTTTCTTCTGGATAATAATCTGTGAAGAGGACATTTATGATCTCTGCTGGAAGTGATGGCAGGAGAAGAATAAAATGCACGTAGATGATAAGTGCCAGCCTGAGAGAAGAGAATGAATTCTATTAAACAACTTCCTAAAAGAGGGCTCATGTTAACATCCTATCATTTAAATCACAGAAGCTTTCTTTTTCAAAATATAAAGGTGTATTATGTAATAATATTGAACAGGTCTAAGAGGTTTGTTAACTATCCTTGTTAAAAGACAATAAGAGACTTTTCATTCAAGCCAAACTCTTTGGAGAAAAGTTAATCTTTCTCATTTTATTTTATTTTACTTTATTTTTTGCCTGAAATGTCCCATTAGGTTTTCAAAGCCCTAGCTACCTTCACTAAAGTGATCCATTTGGCTAAAGAGTCCACAAGAATCAGGAATGGGATAGTTTATTTTTATTTTTTATTTATTTTTTTAAAGATTTATTTATTTATATTATTCATTATAGACATAGAGAGAGAGAGAGCTCCATGCCGGGAGCCTGACGTGGGACTCAATCCCAGGACTCCAGGATCACGCCCTGGGCCAAAGGCAGGTGCCAAACCGCTGAGCCACCCAGGGATCCCCAATAGGAAAGTTTAAACTACTTATTCTGTGCATTTTAAGTCTCATAAATAATTGAGTTACAATTGATGGTTGCTAGGCTGCAGTTGAATTCCATTTCATCCTATTCCATTAAAATGTAATTTAGATTTGTTTGGTTGTTGTTATGGTTCTTTAAATCTGATGGGAGAGGAGGGAAAGCTTTTGGTGATCAAAGTGCTATACACAATAGTATCTATTCTAAAGCAATGCTTGGAGGTATTTCATGTCAATTTTTTTTTCATGTTTGGAAAATGAATGTGTAGAATTCCCACGCTAGCCCCACCACTGACAAAGTCAAAGAGCATGAAAATGAGTAGGGCCTGAAACTTGCTTTCCTGGGTTCCAAAGTGACTTTTCCCTTCAAGACACTCAGAGCAGAGGGTTCAAAACTCAGTTACATCAGTTTCTTGGGTGGAAGTCACCATATCAATGGAGTCAACACGAGAGCCTTGTAGCATCTTGTATTTCAGCCTCAGAACACTGGATAGGTTCCTTCTTCAGATGACAACTTTAGTTGGTAGGTATTTAGAGCAAGGACCTACAAACTATAGCTGGCAAACTATAGATAACAGTCCGTGGGCTTAAACCAGCCAGCCACCTGCTTTGGTAAATAACATTTTTTTGGACCACAGCCATACTAGTTTCTTGATTTGCAAAATGGACTCAGAGATATGTTTTGTGATATTCTCATTCATTCCATATGATCTGTGGCTGTTTTCACCCTACAATGGCAGAGTTGAGTAGTTGCAACAAAGACTGTATAGGTTCACGAAACCTAAACTATTTATTGTCTGGTCTTTTACAGAAAATGTTTGCTGATCCCTGGCCTAGGGCATTATGTTGGGAAGACTCCTGAGCTAGTCTCAGGAATAAAGAATACTGTGATTGATTTTTTTTAATGTCTGCTATATTCATACAGGAGGAGTGCCATACATTTATCAGCCACACTCTACCCTCTTCCCAGAAGTAAGAACAGCATGATGAGAAATATGAGCTATGAAAAGATAGGTTCAGCATCAAACCCAAAGCCTAATTATCTCCACCAGGAATGGGAGGACATTGATTAGTATATCAAAAGTGTTGGTGGCAAGGATGTGGGAAGTGATGTCAGGGAAAAGAGGTGACTTGTCACTGGGAATGACAGATAATATATATAACCAAATCTATCATTCAAACTGTAAGTGCATTAAGTTTAGTTTTCTATTCTATGGATTGATTTGCACTCATTAGCAATACAGAAAATCTGGAGGAAAAGTCTCTATAGGTTTATTTAAGGGAAGAAAAGCAGGCAGAGTGGTAGGAAAGAATTCACCCTTCCTCGAAAAAGCCTGGCTCCTTCTTCCCTCTGTATCATCCTTCACACAAATACACATGCACTGGCACTCCAGTCCTCCCCGTCTCACAAAGTTGGCTGATTTCCTCTTTATTGCAGTCAGAACTGAAATATAAAGACAACCCTGTCTAGTGGCCAGTAGTCACTTGTTTGAAGTGAGCTTAAATAGAGTGCTTGTGATTGGACAAAGGGAGTATCTTTCCCAGTCTCTGGATCCTAAAAAGCTTATTCCTATGCCTTAGAGAGTCAGAATAGAATCTGCGGAAAGACAATCTAAAAGTATCTGAAGGTTTTTAGAATGTGGCACTAGGAATGCTCATTAGTTGAATTGCAAAAACCTCAATTTGGGCAAGACACAAAGAATCCATTGATTGGCAAATTTGCAAAATAAGAGTGGTCAGGCAGTCACCAAAACAAATCTTTAGGAAGAAACCAGCAAGTAAGTTTAATTTCTTTCTTTGACACACCAACAAAGGAGAAATGATAGATGATGTATATCCAGACTTCAGTCAGGCTTTTGATATCATTTCACATGACATTTTTTTTCAACAAGCTGGTAATGCATAGCTTGGATCACAGTGCTGTCAAGTGGCTGAAGAGTCGCAATCAAAGAACAGCTATCAATGATTTCGTCTCATCCTGAGGACATTTGTCAAGTGGTGTCCATCCATAAGGGCTAGTTGTGGGCCAGAGTTATCCACAGGGTGATGGAAGTGTGTGTAAGTTCAATAAATTTGCTGATAACATCAATCTGGAGCAGCTTCTTACACTGGCAAGACAGGAACAGCTTTCAGTGACCTTGATTAAGTCGGGCTCGTAGAGTGGGACAAGCTCAAAGCCAAGATGCCAGGCCAAGACACAGTGGGCAGATTTTCTATGCAAGAGAGCTTATGGCATGTTGCAGCAAAATTCGACAGTGTTTTATTTCCAAAATTTTCTGAGGCACTATAATTAAGTAACAACTCTCCACGATGCCAAGTGGTTTAGAGCTACTTTTATTATACTAGTTTCCTGATTTGCAAAATGAAGACTCAGAGATATGTTTTGTGATATTCTTTTAGAATTTAAAAACCCCTGGAAAGTAGTGGATGCTAAATGTTAGTTCTCTTCTTCCTCCCTCTTTTCTCACTCTTGCTGTAGTGGGACTAGCACTGGGAAGGAAAAGCTCTGAATTCAATACAGAAATTCAAAAGGAAAAGGGAATCTTCCAAGAAACAAAAATAATAGCATTGGACCTTAAAGCATCCTCTGTTGGATCAAAACACTATCCTTTAATAATATTTTAATCAAGTGGAAAATTTTTGCAACATTAATTAGCTAATGCAAAGATATAAAAATTTTAAGAAATTGGCCATCAACCATTGGGAGAGTTAGAGAATTACTGCTTCTTTTACTTCATAAATCTTAGAAAAGATTAGTCCCACGCTGAACCCTTGTGCATCATTGGTGAGAATGTAAATGGGCACAACTACTGTATATTGGAAAACAGTATGGAAGATACCTCAAAATATTAAAAATAAAAATACCATATGATCCAGTTATTCCAGTACAGGGAATTTATCCAAAGAAAACAAAAACACTAGCTCGAAAAGATATTTAATGCACCCTCATGTTTATCCCAGCATTATTTACATTAGCCAAGTTATGGAAACAACCCAAGTGTCCATCCATAGGTGAGTGGATAAAGATGTGGTATATGTACATAATGAAATGTTACTCCATCATAAAAGACAATGAGATCTTGCCATTTTCGACAGTATGGATGGACCTAGAGGGTATTATGCCAAGCAAAATAAGTCTGACTGAGAAAGACAAATATATGATTTCACATATGTGTAGAATCTAAAAGACAAAACAAATGAGCAAACAAACAGAAACGGACTCAAACACAAAGAACAAACTGGTGGTTGCCAGGGGGCAGTGAGTGGGCCGGGGGGATGGACGACATAGGTAAAAAGAAATAAGATATACAGAATTGCAGTTGTAGGGATTCCTGGGTGGCTGAGCGGTTGAGCATCTGCCTTTAGCTCATGGGGTCAAGGATCTAGTCCTGTACTGGGCTCCCTGCGGGGGGCTTGCTTCTCCCTCTGCCTATGTCTCTGTGCCTCTCGTGAATAAATAAAAAAATCTTTAAAAAACAAAAAACAAAATTGCATTTGTAAAATAAATAATTCACAGAGATGAAAAATAGAGCATAGGGGATATAGTCAATAATATTGTAATAACATTGGATGGTGACAGATGGTGAGAACACTTATTGTGGTGAGCACTGCATAATGTACAGAATTGCTGAATCACCGTAATGTACATTTGAAACTAATATAACATTGTATGTCAACTGTAATTAAACAAAAAGTATTAGTTCCAATGTACATGGTGGGTACTTAGTAAATGCTTGTTGTATTTGCCTTGTATATTGTCAGAAGGAATGAATTTTTTATTGAAATGTAATTGATATCCAATATTCTGTTATGTTCATGTGTACAACATAGTGATTTGACATTTGTATCCATTGCAAACTGATCACCACATTAAGTCTAGTTACCATCTGCCACCATGGAAAATTTATACGGTATTATTGACTGTATTTCCCCATGACCTATTTATAACTAGAAGTTTGTATCTCTTGATCCCCTTCACCCATTTCCCTTACCCCCATACCCAGGAATGAGTTTTTAATAATAATTCTAAAGCAGGTATTCTTAACCCCTGTGGGATTAGATCCTGAAAACAAGGAAGGAGTAATAAGAGCCAGTGCAATAACTAAAACACAGTTTTATTAGTAAGATCTTATCCAAGCCTACATAGAAGAAGTCAAGGTCAGTCTTAAGCTGTACTCCATTAGTAATGTAGCTGAACAGCTCCTGGTTCTTGAAGCAATGGAGTGACAGGTTAAGCAATGAGATAGCTGGCAGGCGTTCTTGGTCAATCTCTTTCAAAAAGTCAAAGATGTCCTCAGTTGTAAATATCTTCTGCTTACAGAGGATAAGATAGAAAGTCTCCCACTTGCAATTCCTTAAACTCAACTGAAGAAAATAGAGAACCACTGTCAGGAAAGAAAGTTTCTGGTATTTAACATCCCTTCCCCTATCTTCACTCGTGGCTTTTATTTCATGAAAGAAACTGGCCAGTCAAAAGAGCTTCTCCATATTTCCATCACTGAATATACAAACTTATTTGCATCTGTATCCCAGACTTGGCCCTTTTCCCTATCAAATTCAACTTCGTGCACTGATTCCGTTCCCTCCCACCCCGCCTTATCAGTTGCTACCTCTCCGTCCCCTTCCTGGGATCATTCCCATTAGGGTACATGCAAGTTAGCAAATCTCTAACCTAATAAAAAATAAAAAATCCCCAAATATTTTTAAAACCCTTCCCTACATCCCTTTCTAGCCAGAAAGTCACTCTTCGCTGCCTTTTACCTCAAACTGAAAAGAATTGCCAGGAAACAAAAGCAAAAATGAGCTATTAGGATTTAATCAGGATAAAAAGCTTCTGCAGAGCAAAAGAAACAGTCAACAAAACTAAAAGACAACCTACAGAATGGGAGAAGATATTTGCAAATGACATATCAGATAAAGGGCTAGTATCCATGATCTATAAAGAGCTTATTAAACTCAACACCCAAGAAACAAACAGTCCAATCATGAAATGGGCAGAAAACATGAACAGAGATTTCACCAAAGAAGACCTACACATGGCCAACAAGCACATGAGAAAATGCTCCGCATCCCTTGCCATCAGGGAAATACAAATCAAAACCACAATGAGATACCACCTCACACCAGTGAGAATGGAGAAAATTAACAAGACAGGAAACAACAAATGTTGGAGAGGATGTGGAGAAAGGGGAACCCTCTTGCACTGTTGGTGGGAATGCAAACTGGTGCAGCCACCCTGGAAAACTGTGTGGAGGTTCCTCAGAGTTAAAAATAGAGCGACCCTATGACCCAGCAATTGCACTAGTGGGGATTTACCCCAAAGATACAGATGTAGTGAAACACTGGCACACCCGTACCCCAATGTTCATAGCAGCAATGTCCACAGTAGCCAAGCTGTGGAAGGAGCCTCAATGTCCTTTGACAGATGAATGGATAAAGAAGATGTGGTCTGTATATACAATGGAATATTACTCAGCCATCAGAAAGGACAAATACCCACCAATTGCTTCAACGTGGTTGGAACTGGAGGGTATTATGCTGAGTGAAGTAAGTCAATCGGAGAAGGACAATCATCATATGGTTTCACTCATACGGGGAATATAAGAAATAGTGAAAGGGATTATAAGGGAAAGGAGGGGAACTGAGTGGGAAAAATTAGAGAGGGTGACAAAAACATGAGAGACTCCTAACTCTGGGAAATGAACAAAGGGTAGTGGAAGGGGAGGCGGGTGAGGGGATGGGGTAACTGGATGATGGACACTGAGGAGGGCACTTGATGGGATGAACACTGGATGGGTTTGTTTGTTTTTTTTTTAAGACAGCCAACATGCCAGCTGCTTTATTTTTATTGAGAAGAACATTATCATAAAGGCAGCCTGTTTGCTGTAAAATAAGCCACTACACTGGACACTGGGCCTGCCTTTTCAGCACTTGGAGGTTTAGAGTCTGGCCCGAGCCCATCTCCCTCCGTACATTAAGAAGGGAGTACTATACAGCCTTGCCCCCATGGCCATACAGTGACACTTCACTGTCCCCGCCACAATTAGGAATCTGCTAGTATCAGAAAAATTAAAAGACGTTTTTAAAGTAAGAGAACTGAGCACATTTATAAGAGTATAATAGTTTGGGCCAGAAATCTGTTAAACCCTATTTAGAACAGACACAGACTGTGAGGCAGATGAAGGTTTAGACGCTGGATTGTGGAGATGCTTTGTTTACCTGGAGTTAGGAGGCAACGGCACCATGGAGGCTTTGGAAGCCCTTAAGTTCTCGACCAAAATACGGGAGGGCAATTTCCTGCCATCCAAGCAACTGAATGGTAAAAGCCTTAAGGCTTAACAACAACAAAAACCCACACACAACTTTTTGCACTTTCTTTTTCCCTGTAAAAACACAACCGGCAGCACAGTAAGACAGCTGTCTGTTCTGATGGTTTTATACCTGCTCCAAATAGCCACAGACACGGTACTTTTTCAACCTTTGCCCACCGGTGCCGGGGACAGAGGTTCCCACAATTCGGGGCGACTGGCCTCACTACCCAGCCTGGGCAGCATATTAGCCCGTGACTCAGTTTCCTGTTCTCCAATCACCACAGGGCCTGCCAACTGGCCGTGAACAGGCTCAGCCTCTAAGCCTCTGTGACAGTCAGGTCCCTGGTGACCTGGAAAATGGCAAGAAGAGCTCTCAGCTGAATCTTCTCCTGGATACCAACAGAAAGTCTGTACTTTGTGTCTGTCTTTTTGGTCAGTAAATGTGCTCGAAGCGAAGGTGGGAAGTCAACTCTGTGCACAAAAAGTTCTTTCTGTCAGGCTACCATGTAGCACCAAACCCCTCAGCGTTTTCAACTCCCTAACATTTCTGTAGGCTGTGGGGAAGCCTGGAGTCAGCGTGCAGGCCAGGATGTCAACAATGTTTGACCTGAGGGGGTGCCCGGCACAGGGGTGCACCATTCCCTCTGTCACCTTCCCAAAGGTGGGAAGTCAACTCTGTACACAAACAAGTGTCTCTCTGTCGGGCTACCACGTAGCACCAAGCCCCTCAGCGTTTTGAACTCCGTAACATTTCTGTAGGCTGTGGTGAAGCCTGGCTTCGTGGTGCAGGCCAGGATGTCAGCAATGCCTGACCTGAGAGGGTGCCCGGCTCAGGGGTCCACCGTTTCCTCTGTCACCTTCCTGAAGGCCATATGGGTGCTCCGCAACATGGTCAGAGGCCTCCGCATAGCTCCGCTGGAAAGGGTCACCCGTGGTTTCATCCCGTCCTCACCGAGGCCCACTTTCTGCTCCCCTACCACGTGTTCTGGGTGGGGAGCCATGAGCTCTGGGGTCAGGGGACCGCATGGAATCTCTGCACCGGGCAGCAAGGCCAGGATGATCTTTGACAGTCGTCACCCCTGAGGCCGAGTGAGTATTCTTGGTGAACTTCTCCAGCACTCTCCTCAAGGCATTCCAGTATTTTTGTCTACACTTCCTTTCCTCTAAGTCATTCTCGAATGGACTACAATTACACTTTTGTTTCCTCTGTTGTACCCAAATTCCTATTAGCAAGATTATAATAAACCTCCACATAGATAGACCCAATGATGAATGCCCGGTCCTCGTTTTAATTGACCTGTTTTGATCACTCCCCCTTTATCTGAAACACTTCCTTCAAGATCCCACTTTCTCTGGATTTTTCTTCTACGTCCCTGCTCCCCCTCCTCAGTCTCTTTGACTCCATGCGACTACTTTCCTGACCTCTAAACACTGGAGTGCCCCGAGACTATGTCCTCAGACTTCTTTTCAATTTTTGTTGGGGTCTACAGAGTCAAGTCATGGAAACTCCTCTGGCTTCATTTCCTACACAATCCTTTGCTCACGCCTCTCGAGACATACTGCCCTCTTTGTGTTCCTCTAGTACCATGAACTCATTCCTGCCCCATAGCCTGGGCCCTTGCTACTCCCAGTGCCTGGAACCCTTCCTACTCACAAATCTGCATGACTCTCTCTTTCATTACATTTAGGTCTTTGCTGAAATGTCACTGACTCCAAACACCCTATATGAAATCACATAAACACAATTATCTCATCACTCTCCACCCTAAAGTAGGGTGATTATTTTAGTTCCTTTGCACTCATCACCATCAGACTAATATAAATTTATTTGTTGTCTATCCCCATCCACTAGGATACAAACTCCATGAAAACAGGAATTTTTGTCTCCGTAATTCACTGCTTTATCCCCAGCACTTAGAACAGTGTTTCACATAAAATAGGTGCCCCCTTCCTCCAAATATTTGTTGCATAAGTACTGCCTGGTGCAATTACTCAGAACTACAACCTTTGCTTCAGGAGATTGAGCTAGGATTACTTGGAATGATTTAAAAAATCAAACTGCAACATCCACATTTTTCTCTAGAATAATCCTGCAAGTGTGAATACTTGGCAAAGACTTTTTAAGACTTTTTTTTTTGTTGTTATGGATATTACACCTAAACTCTAATTTGGTAGTATATTAGTTAGGGCTCTCCAAAGAAACAGAACCAATAGCATAGAGAGAGATCGAGACAGAGAGATAATTTATTTTAAGGAATTGACTCATGTGATTATAAAGGCTTGGCAAGACCAAAATCTGATGGGTAAAGTTGGTGGGCTGAAGACTCAGGGAAGAGTTATAGTTTGAGTCCAAAGACAGAACTCTTTCTTGCTAGGGTGAGAGGTCAGTCTTTGTTCTATTAAGGTTTTCATCTGATTGCATGAGGCTTTCCCACACTATGGAGGGTAACGTGCTTTATTCAAAGTCTACCAGTTTAAACGTTAATCTCACCCAAAAGATACCTGTACAGAAACATCCAGAATAAATGTTTAACCAAAATGTAGACACTGTGGCCTAGTAAAGCTAATACATAAAATTAGACATTAGGTTATTTCAAATATAAATTTTTTGAATTTGCTTGCTTTGTCCCTGCACTTATCTATAAACTCCCTGGGTACATTGGTTTTCAGGAAAGCAGGTGATTAATAAATATCTTGTTGTTATGTTGTTTTTGTTTGTTTGTTGTTTTTCAGTAGACTCCATACCCAGCGTGGAGCCCAATATGGGGCCTGACCCTGAGATCAAGATCTGAGCCGAGATCAGGAGTGACATATTTAACCGACTAAGCCATCCAGGTGCCCCCCAGGATTGATAAATATGAGGTGACTTTCATATAATGAAGCCAAGGCAACATAATGAACAAAAATCAAAAATTTACTTTCACCTTTAAAGGTCTCCAGAAACTGTCCTGTTAAATTGCTCAGTTACTTTTATAAAAAAGGTCACTGTCGATTTTTATATCCTTTACACAAGCTAAGAGATAAGTATAGAAAGTCCTCCAAACAACCACTTCCACTGGAGGTGGCCTAACAGAATCTGGGTTCTTTGATGGACAACGACCTAGAATATCATTGTTACATAAGGCTTTTCTTGGCTTGGAGAGACATGTGAAGCCATAAGCCCTGGGTAAAAATCTTAAGCTCTACAAAAAGTTGGCAAAGAGACTATGATCATTACAAATTGTAAAATTTTAGCAACTGTTGTGATCAATGCAAACCACATGGGTTTAGAGGTCATTGTAAAGCCTGTAGATGCCCAAAATGAGAGGGTGTGTGTGGGTCTATGGGTGTATATGGTGGGCATGTGCCTTTCTATTTTTTTTTGACAACAGTGCTCTTGAGCATTGATGTCATCTAGCATTTTGTAGTTAACCCCTAAACGGTGAGATATCACAGGATAAGGCAATGGCTTGTAGTCATTTCATATGCCAGCATAGATTTGGAACTCAATAAATGCTTGACTGTGAATAACTAACTAACCAAATAAGACATTTTAAAGTCTTCATGTGGTTAAGTCCAAGGCCATGAACTGCATTTTCTCAGTAGTTGATACAGTGTTTTAGCAATGGCTGTCTTTTGTCAAGGCAAAAAATTTGACTAACTTTTAATGGACTAGAAGCTCTTATTTTGTTTTTTGCTATAGATTTAGCAAGAACTATTGAAATATGGGGTCAAGAAAACACTAACAGTAAAAATATAGCTATTCTAACAGATTGACACCAGTAGCTCTAATTTCATATTTCTATTTTTTCACTGGGATCCCTGACAAATTCAGTTATCAGCTGAGATGATCCTGCCCTTTCAGATTTAAATAAAGTTGGTTTAAATTCTTTGTTCTCTGTCCTGTGGTAAGTCTAACAACTCTCCCTGATACTTGCACAAAGGCCTTCAGGATCATGTTTCTATAATTATATCTGCTCTGAGTTCCCACTTCTGCTGACCTCCTCGTGCCCTTTGGTCTGGCCTCCCTGCCCCCACTCTTGTACTAACCCAGATGTGGACTGGAGCCCCATTTTCTTCTTGAGAAAATCACACAGATGAGACATTTGAGCGTGTAGCAGGCTTTACCAAAGATATTGGGAAACAGAGGTTAAATCACAGCAAGGTGAACAACTTAAATTTTATAAAGCTTGAACCACTCATTGTGGATTTTCCTCTAGTACCTCCCACCCACACCCGTGCTCCCTTCCATTCTCTTAGATAGTCTGAAACCAACAACAGCAAGACTGCCTAAAGGGTCTGATGCTGGCTGTTATAAGTTTTTTTCATCCATATCTGGAAAGGTGACATGGGAAACTCCAATTCTCTGTCTCTGTCTCTCTCAACTTGGATCAGCATGTGCCAAAATACTGATGGACTTCTTGCAGTTTTTGCAATTTTATCCTTTTCCTGATTCCATGACAAACATCACTTTAAAAAAAATCACCTTTTAAAAGTTGAATGTCCTTTTAAAAATTCTACATTTATATTCTTATAGCTGTAAGTAGATCCTGGTGTAAACTTTTTGTAAGCTGAGAAGTAGTTAGAGAGTCTGAACTGATTTATAGACAGACTTTTATTTCCTAAATATTACCTAATCTACTGTAACAGTTCTCTGCTTACATTATTTAAATTGTTCTATATCCAGAAAACTAGAAAGCAGAGACTCAGTGTCATACTGGAAAATTCCAGAAGTATCAAATTATAAAGTAAATATACTTGGATTTGTACCTCCCTCAGTACATGAGGACTATTTGGGTGGTACCTTGAACAGCATTATTAACAGTTAGTTATGGGTAAATCCAAAGACCTTGGTTTAATGGTTGCTCAAAATAAAACTTTTTCATTGGAGCCAAAAGTACATTTTAAGAAGTAATGTGGTGGAACATTTGGATCCAGATGGAGCTTTCGGTTCCTCAGAGAATTCATTTCCTTTATTTTGACAAAAATATACTTAAATGTTCACTGTGTGCCAAACACTGTGTTAAGTTAAGCTGTATATGAATTAAATAATTTAGTTGTCGCCACCAGCATAGGGGTAGCTATTTTTATCTCCATCTTACATATGAAAATGCTGAGGTTCGAGAAGGTTGAGTAACTTGGCCAAGATCACAAGATGCTGACACATCCAGGTGTATCAGACAGGGTGCTGGCAAGAGATGGTTGGCACGTAGAAATAAGATAATTGAGGAGAGTTTAATAAAGGAAGTGTTAGTCGGGGTGTGGGCAGAAGTAAGCAGGACCAGCAAGGAATGGTGAGCCATACACGGGCTAACAACAGTGGGGGCCATTACCACCTCTAGACCTCCAGGACCACGGGGAAGGAGTGCTCACCAGAACTCAGAGAGACCTGTAGCCGCAGGAGAGGGAATAGTCAAGAGAAGCTGTAATATGAGGTAGAAGAAAGCAGGCACTGCCAAACTGGGGCCCAAAGGGATGGGGATTGACCGAATCAATTCCTCAAGTTCTCATCATACCTCCTGATCTGCTAGTGCAGGCTATTGACCAAAGTCAACCTTTAGGCAGAGGTCAAAGGCACCTGAGTGGTACAGTTCATAAAGATGAGTCTCCTTGAAGAGTAGAAACGTAATCAATGTGAATCCTTCTTCCTCTTGGATGGTAGATCATGAGCTTCCCATCACATGATCTAAATTCCCAGGTTGTGGGTGTCTGGGTGGTTTGGCAGTTGAGTGTCTGCCTTCAGCTCAGGGCATGATCCCAAAGTCCCAGGATCGAGTCCCACATCGGGCTCCCTGCATGGAGCCTGCTTCTCCCTCTGCCTGTGTCTCTGCCTCTCCCCCTCTCTCTCTCTCTCTGTCTCTCATGAATAAATAAATCTTTACCAAAAAAAAAAATTTCCAAGTTGCAATGATTGAAGGGCCACAGCCTTCTCATCAAAGTAATAGGGCTGTGCATGATTTGAAATGTAAATCTCTGAATTGTAACAGCTGATGGGAGTCCATGTCAGTAATTTCCCAAGCTTTCCATTATCTGTGTTTTGTTAAAACAGAAGCACCAAGAGATCGTCCTCTGGTGATATGGACTGGATGTTTGTGTGTCCCTAGATTCATACACTGAAATCCTAATCACCAACGGGATGGTATTAAGAGGGGGGCCTTTGGGAGGTAATGGGGTCACGAGGGTGGGGACTTCAGGAATAGGCTTGGTACCCTTATAAAAAAAAACAAAAACATGAGAACCCTTGCTTCTTCTCATCGTGCTCTCCATCATGTGAGGATACGGTAAAAAATTGACAGTCTGAACAAAAAAAAAAAAAAGAAAAGAAAAAAGAAATTGACAGTCTGCAACTTGGAAGAGGGCCTTCACTAGAACCTGATCCGGCTGCCAGCATTCTCTCAGACTTCCAGCTTCCAGAACTGTGAGAAGTGGGTTTCTGCTATTTATAAGCCACCCTGTCTATGGTGCTTTGTTACAGCGGCCCAAGCTAAGACACACAGTCTACCACGAGCCGGGCATACTTCTGTGCAGAAGCCTACAGTGGCAAAACCATAGCCCCTACAGATGCCCACCTCCTAATCCCCAGAACTTGTGAATGTATCCTGCGTGGCAGTAGGGACTTTGCAGAGATGGTGAAAGTTAAGGATCTGGAGATGTGGAGATTAGTCTGAATTATCTAGGTGAATCCAATCTACTCACAGGAGTGCTTAAAAGCAGAAAAGCATCCTCAGCTGCAGACGACCAGGAACATGGCAGCATTAAAGGGACTTGAATTCCTCTCACTGGCTTTGAACATGGAGAAAGGAGGCCACGAGCTCAGGAATATGAACGACCTCTGCGAGCCAGAAAAGGTAAGAAAACAGGATCCTCCCTGGAGCCTCCAAAAAGAAATGCTGCCCTGCCAACACCTTGACTCCAGCCCCGTAACTGTATCCGAATTCTGACCTACAGAATTATTAGATAATAAGTTTGGAACAATTTAAGTTGCTGAAGTCGTTTGTTAGATCGGAAAGAGAAAACTAATACAAGGCCATGATCTTTTTGGTTCAGGGTAGAAAGAGAGCCTCTCAGTATATGCGTTTCTGGATGTTTGATGATTGACCTCAAATGTGTAACGGGCTGCAAACGTCAATCTGTAAGCAGGGCGTCTCTACAAGCTCTGGGCTCGGAGCCGTATTTCAGTTACATGCTGGTGTTACTTAAGAAGAGGCTGCTGCTTTGTGCTGTTGGTGCTGTTTTTCACACTGTCGTTTTATTTGGGGGAAGGAGGGTAGAGAGAGAGGGAGAGCGAGAATCTTAAGCAGGCTCTGCACAGGAGGGCTTGATCTCACAACCCTGAGATGGGGACCTGAGCTGAAATCAAGAGTCCGACGCTTAACCCATTAAGCCACACAGGCGCCCCTGCCTCCTGATTAGAAAAAGCTTTGTTTGGCCTGTCGTGAAATAGGGTGGTGTAGCCTTTGAAACATGGTCCCAGAGCCAGTAGCCCAACTGGCGGCCTTGTGCGAGTGGAAGAGTGAAAACTTCTTAAAAATCCACCCTGGGTGGCTCAGTAGTTGAGTGCCCACCTTTGGCCCAGGGTGTGATCCTGGAGTCCCGGGATCGAGTTCCCCGTCGGGCTCCCTGCATGGAGACTGCTTCTCCCTCTGCCTATGTCTCTGCCTCTCTCTCTGTCTGTGTCTCTCTGAATAAAAAAAAAAAAAAAAAAAAAATCTTAAAAAAAAATCCACTAAGTCAGCCACAGGGCCTTCAGTACAGCAGACACCATTTCTGCACCAGTCATCGCTTCTGTTGCACACACGAATGTTTGCGAAGTTTCTGACTTGTGTTCACCGTGGAAGTTTTAAAACACTCAAGCTCCTCAAGTACCAGATGACTCCAATGGCTTCGTGTAGCCGCACACGAAGTGCATACTGAGTTGTGTAAACGCACGCCCCCTGTACCCGATGGGTAACAATAATAAGGATGAGAGGGGTGCAGGGAAGATGTGAGCTGTCCAGGTAACTCACCTGAATTCTCCATCTGTGAGCCCAGCACTCGGGCCCTCAAGTGTGCTGAGAGGTAACAGCGCAAGAAGGACTTCTGGTGCTTTGGCAACTGTGGAGCCTTAAAGGCTAATTCACTCCACAGAACAAAGCTGATTTTCCAGACGCTTCCCCTGTGTTGTAAGTGGCACCACCTAAGGAGCCTGAGAATCTGTCTTTATACGAAGGCTTCCTTTGTTATTTTTGCTTCAGACATGGTTTCTGAGTTTGAAGTCCCAGGATTTTTAGATGAAAAGAGTTGTAGAGTGAGCTAAGGGAGGGCCCTATGCGCCAGCGCCTGTTTGCAATCTGCCTGTTTGCCATCTCGCGGGGTGCCCACATGCAGAGTGGCTGATTAGACAAAGGCCGTGGAAAGAAAACAAGAAAGTGAGCTGCATTGGGATGGGGGATTTTGAGTTTCACCACGGTTGACACTTATTTATTTTTTACTTGTGATGAGTTTCCCAAGACAGAGGAAGGTGTCTCCCCACCACCACCTCGCCACCCCAGCACCGTAGCACACCCCGCAGGGCAAGGTGCGGGAGTCGCCTGCAGAGGAGCCAAGCAGAGAAACCTGTCAACTACTGCTGATTTTCTCTACAAAAGAGGCTGTTTGTATTTCATCTCTTCATCCTTCCAAAAAGTTTTGGCCCTAAGTATCCTTTTTGCAACTTTGGCAGGTAAACTGGAGACCACCTAATGCATAAGACAAGTATTTCTGTCCTAGCTCCAAAGAGTGGATTCTGTTAACATCTCTCAGAAAGTTTATTTACACAGGTTCACACCTGTTGATGATTTTTCTCACACCTTTGGGTAGATAGCAGAAATGTGCTTGTGCTTCTGCATGTTCGAGTAGATAGAGTAGAAATCACATATGTCATGTCTCTGGTCTTAAAAATAATCACTGCGTTTCTGGAAAGATTAAGTGTACTTTAAAAAAAAACTACTTACTTTGAAATAGTTACTGAAGACTCACAGGAAGTTATACAAATGGTAGTCTGGTATATCCTTTCCCCTTCTTCTGTAGCTGTAGTGGAATACCAACACCAGGACACTGACATTGGTGGGATACCATTAACTAGGCTATAGGTGTCTGTTTTGTTCTGTGAACTAAGAAAAAAATGTGTTGGTCTCTCTCCCCAGTTCCTGACCCAAATCTCCTAAAAAAAAAAAAAAAAAAAAAACACCTTGTCATTTCCTGGTAAGAGTAAAGTAAAAGAGGTGCCAAGAGCATCCTTTGTTCTGATATTTGGTGTTTGATCCTATTTCCTGGCACAAGCTCCTAAATCCTTGTCATATTCCCAGTAATAGGGTCATCTTTTGTGTCAATAAAGTGACTCCTGGTGGGCTCCTGGATGAGGGCTGGCCAAAAGAAAGACCAAGCCATGATTTGAAACTTTGAATTTTTAGCTCCAATCTTCATCCTCTGGGGAGGGGAGGGAGCCAGAGATTGAAATAAACAGGACTACTTTATATGAAGCCTCCATAAATTCAGGAGTAGGAGAGTTTCTGGGTCGGTGAACATATCCACAAGCTGAGAAGGTGGCACAGAAGCTTCTGGACTCTGGATCCTTTCTTGTTTAACTCTTTGTACCTCGTCATCTGGCTATTCAACTGTGTCTTTTGTCATCTCTTTTGTAATCAGCCAGGGAACGAAAGTGTTTTCTGGAGTTCTGTGGGTCATTACAGCAAATTACTGAACCTGAGGCGGGACCGCCAACTTGTAGCCACATTGGACAGAACCATAGGCCAATCTAGGGGACTGACTACTTGTTCCTGGCACCTGAAGTGGGAGGCAGTCTTGGGGAAACTGAGCCTGTAACTTGTGGGTTCTGTGCTGACACCAGGTAGTTTGTCAGAATTGAATTGTAGGACACCTGCTTGGTATCCAGAGAGTTAGAATGACAGATTTTCCTTCTTCTTACAGCTGAATAATATTCCATAGGTATCCTTTAACCATTTGTTGATGGACGCTTAGGTTGTTGTCCTACCTTGGCCCTAGTGAATAATAATGCTGCTATGAACATGGGGGTGCAGATAGCTTTCCAAGATGAGGATTTCATTTCCTTTGGATATATAACCAGAAGTGGGATTGCTGGGTCATAAGGTAGTTCTGTGTGTAAGTTATTGAGGAAGCTCCGTATTGGTTTTCCCGGCGCCTGTGGGCTGTGCCAGTCTACATTCCCACCCCCTGCAAACCGGGCTCCCTTTGCTCCACCTCCCTGCCTTGCTATTGCTTGTCTTTTTGTTAATCGACAGATCGAGCTCCATCTCACAGGATGTGAAAGCACATCGGCGCCTTCCCCTGATGATGAGTGCTGTAGAATACCTTCTCACGTACCTGTTGGCCATCTGTATGTCTTTTTTTGACAAATGTCTATTCAGGTTCTCTGCCCATTTTTTAAATGGAGTTGGTTTTTATTTCGCTACTGAGTTATATAAACTTTTTGTATATTTTGAATGTTAATCCTTTATCAGATACATGGTTTGCAAAAATTTTCTCCCATTCCTTGGTTGCCTTTTCATTCTGTTGATAGTTTTCTTTGCTGCATAGAAGCTTTTTATTGGATGTAGTCCCACTTGGTTGTTTTCCTTTTGTTTCCTTTGCTTTTGATGTCAACTCCCCAAAAATTCATTGCCAAGGCCAACATCCAGGAGCTTACCTTTTATTTTCTTGGAGGAGTTTTAGGGTTTCAGGACTTACATTCAAGTCTTTAATCCATTTTGAGCTGATATATATATTTATTGTTCACTTTTATTCTTTGGAATATAGCTGTCCAGTTTTTCCAACTCGATTTATGTCTATTGTATGTATATTCTTGTGTCGTAAATTGACCATATGTGTGTGTGTTTATTTCTGGGCTTTCTATTCTGTTCCATTGGTAAATGTGTGTGGGTTTTTGTGTGTGTGTGTGTGTTTAAAGATTTTATTTATTCATGAGAGAGACAGAGACAGAGACATATGCAGAGGGAGAAGCAGGCTCCATGCAAGGAGCCTGATGTGGGACTCCATCCTAGGACTCAGGGATCACCCCCTTAGCCAAAGTCAGACAGATGCTCAACCGCTGAGCCACCCAGGTGTCCCTAAATGTGTGTTTTTATGCTAGTACTACAATGTTTGATAGCTATAGCTTTGTAACATGGTTTGAAATCAGTAGCATGGTTTGAAAACAAAATCAACTTTGTTTTTCTTTCCCAGGATTGCTTAGGCTATTTGGGAGTCTTTTGGGGTTCCATAGAAATTTTAGGATTGTCTTTATTTCTGTGACAAAATTGGAATTTTGGTAAGAGTCGTATCAATTCTGGAGATGGCTTTGAGTAGTATGGACATTTTAGCAATATTCTTCCAATCCATCAACATGGAATATCTTTTCATTTATTTGTGTCTTCAATTTCTTTCAACAATAGTGTATAGTTTTCAGTGCACAGATAATTCACCTCACTGGTTAAATTTATTCCTATGTATTTTTTTGGTTTTGATGCTATTGTAAATGGGATTATTTTCTTAATTTCTCTTTCTGTTGTTGGCATATAGAAATGCAAATGATTTTTACATTAATTTTGTATCTTGCAACTTTAGTGAATTCATTAATTCTATCAGTTTTTTGCAATTGTCTTCAGAGTTTTCTATATTAAATATCATGTCATCTGCATATAATATGAGACAACTTTACTTCTTCCTTTCTGATTTGGGTACCTTTTATTTCCTTGCTTAATTGCTCCAGCTAGGACATCCAGTTAGTATGTTGAATAAAAGTACTGAGAGTGGTCACCCTTGTCTTGTTATTGATCTTAGAAGAAAAGCTTTCAGTGTTTCACAGTTGAGTATGTTAGCTGGGGGTTTGTCATATATGGCCTTTACTGTGTTGTGGTCCGTTCCCTTTATACCCAATGTGTTGAGACTTCTATCATGAACATGAATGGATCTTGAATTTTGTCCAATGTTTTCTGTGTTTATTGAGAGGATCATAAGACTTTTATCCTTAGTTTTATTAATTATTTATCTGTGGATGTTGAATCATCCTTGTATTACTGGAATAAATACCTCTTGATCATGGTGTATGAACCTTTGGTTGAGAATTTTTGCATCTGTGTTCATCATTGAATTGAATAGATGCTTACCTTCTAGAAAACTTTTTTGAAGCTTTCAAAAGCAATCCAGTATGAGTACTAAAAACAAGTTGAAGTTATGGATAATAACCCAAACAGTTGAATATGACACTATTAAAGCCTTCCCACTTAGAAACTAAGTTAGGGATAGTTGTGCATGATATATCTGAGATGCATTTAAATTTAAAGTATTAATTACTTCATTTTTAAAAAATGAGGCATGATGCTTTGCCTTAAGATCAAGTTGACAATGATATTGGTTTAAGAACATGTCCATCTTCAAAAAAGGTAGTGGTGGAATAGTTTCCAGGTAAACTAATAGATCCCCTTTGCAATTTTTGCTATATATGGGCACCACCTGGTTATTATCTCTTTAAATCAACTCACATTTTCTTAAATACGTGTGATTATAAAAAAGCTCTAAATCACCGTCCCAAACTGGAAAACATTATTGCTGGTCATGAATAAAAGAGAACACATAAATACAAATGAAACCAGGTCTTCTATTCCAGCTGGTTACCATTTTTCCCAAATTCTTCGTTAAAAAGAGATACTATCATTACCAGAAAGACGTTAAAAACTTATTAACACTAAACTGAGCCTATTACCTTGGTATGATCAGAAGGTAAATTTAAAAAATCTTTTTAAAAAATTTAAAAGAATGAAGGGCATCTGGGTGGCTCAGTTGGTTAAGCATCTGCCTTCAGCTTAGGTCATGATCTCCAGGTCCTGGGATCGAGCCCCATGTCAGGCTCCCTGCTCAGCAGAGAGCCTGCTTCTCCCTCTCCTTCTGTCTGCTGCTCCACTTGTTTGTGCTCTCTCTGTCAAATAAAATATTTTTTTAAAAAAAGAATAGAACAAAATCATTTTATTACTATGATTCAACATCTACATACCTAATGAAGTTTGTGTGGCACCAGCCGAAGCCATCAGGATTATCAAACACTGCTGTGAAGCATAACTTCCCCCTTTCCTACATAATTAATATTGCAGATCTTCATCCATTAAGACCCATGTAGAAAAAAATATCTTATGACAGATTTAACGAGGGGATAATGTCTGACTTAACTAAATGCTAACCTAGGTAACATCTTTGGTATCATCCCAGCTGATCTGTTTTACAATTCTTCTGCAGTCTATAGCATGTCCTCCTTGACGCATCAGCCTATATGTTGGCATGGTACCTGCCATCTGTCCTATAAAGCTATTCCCCTCTGTAATATTTTGGCACCCAAGCCTAGAATTATCATCATGGGAGCAGCCAGTAAAGCCCGAGATGGACACTAGGCAATATACCAAGGATAACACCCCAGCAGACATCCACTGACCTTGTTAACCTCAAACATAAAACCATCAATTATTCTACCAGCAAAAATGTGTTTATTTGGGAAGAGCAGGGAATTTCAATTCAGTACACACAAACTATTGCAAAACCACAGGCAAGTGCAGAAAACAAAGGGAACGGTTGCTCTTCTGCAGAGGAAAGCCCAAGGAAGGGTAGTTGGGAGGGGTTCTTATAAACAAAAAGCCTATTGGAATAAACTGGGAGTTCAGTTCAATTCACTGAATTGTGACAGTCTCTCTTTGGGCTTTTTCCAGGCCAGGAGAAAACCTTTCTTCCTATTGGGGTGAAAGTAGTATCAATTTGCAAAGTACCACTCCCTGTTGGTTTTGCAATTGACTAAAATCATAGGATGTGAGAGTTTCCCTCGTGGCCTCTGGACTACATTAGTAAGGTCTCCTTTTATTAATTTTCACAACGCTGGTGAGAACGGGTTGAGTACAGGCAGTCCCTCTCTATTGCTGGATGACGTTTCAAGCCAGCAATCAGGTACTTGTAACATGAGAAAATTGGAAATCATAAAAGGCAATGTGACAAGTGCAAAGAATTTAGAAGGTTTTTGCAAAGGGCGTTTCTTAGAATTGGAGGTTACAGCCTTCAGGAAGGGCTTAGCTGCTTCACCTGACTCCTGAGAACTTCAGCTGCTCCTCAAGGGGTATTAACCAGGGCTGCTGGTAGCAATAACCCAGGGGCATATGAAATGCCCACACCCAGCTTCTTCCCCGGAGACTGTTTTAATTAGTGTAAGGTAGCTTCTAGAAGTATTTTAAAATAGCTCCCCACATGGTTATGAGGTGTAGTCAGGGTTGAGAGCCAAAGAAGCATCATACTCAGCAGACAGTGTCTACTGAGCATTAAGGGCGGTTGAGGGGCTAGGGTTCAATATACACATTTCGAAGGTGGGATGAGATCCACGTGTGTCTAGAAGTAGACACTTCGCCAGCTAGGGTCTGCATGGCCATTTCCCGTTTTCCGATGGCTAGCTACATAAGTTTAAAGCTCTGCTACTAAATCAGTGTTTATGAATAGAACGGGATCCATAGAACATTGACTTGAAGCTGATTTCAAAACATTGAAAAACCGGATCAGTTATTCAGAAGGATGGATAAAAATAAGTATCTTCACATACTGTATGAGTGCAATTACTTGATAGGAAAAGTCACCCCATCTTCCTTTGTTAGAGCAAGTGGAGCATCGTGGTGTCACTTGTAATTCTGGCAGAATCAGCACATCTCCTCCCACAGGTTAGAGCTCCATGTGCTGATTGTGAGTGACAGGAACAAATGTCATTCCAACCACTGCCTCAGCACGAGGAGGACTCCTGGGTAGACTGTGGTCTTCTCCCTTGCTGGGCTATTGCAAAGCTTAATTAATGCTTGTAAAACACTTGGAGGACCTTAGAAATTGCTATGCAATTGCAAAAGATGACTGTGACGGGAAATGCTAGTAGAATTTACTGGGAGAGGAGAAGGATTTAATTGGTAAACCTTATGCTTTACTTTGAAAATTATATTAGAAGCAAATGGACTTGATACGCACATAAGAACAAAGGGAGCTATGTTAAGAATAATGATCTATCAAGGGTATTATTAAGTTCCATGGCTCAATTTAATTTTGCTTAAATTCATAATAGTACAACCCTTTTTACATTAAAACCATTTGTTACAGAAATAAAGATCTGCCATTTATATGATAGCCGTCTTAAAAAAAAAAAAAAAAAAAAAACAAAACTACCAAAAAACCCAACCCTAGTGCATAAGCATTCTTGGTTTTCTGTGACCTTCAACCAGCTACCATGATGGTAATTGGGTTTACTTAGAGGTCTTTGCATCTCCAGAAAGCTTTTGGATGCTTGTGGAAGCTGTGTATTATATTTGTTGGATTATATCTTGTGAAACTTGAATAACCTCAGTTATATCTTTTATTAGTTTTTGTTTTTCCTGAAGCAGAAGGTCTCCTTTGTGCTCTCTCTGTCAAATAAACAAAATATTTTTTTTAAAAAGGAATAGAACAAAATCATTTTATTACTATGATTCAACATCTACATACCTAATGAAGTTTGTGTGGCACCAGCCGAAGCCATCAGGACTATCAAACACTGCTGTGTTTGGGCTGGACTTGATGACGCAATGTTAGAACCATGTAACTTGTAGTGTTCCTCCCCTGCCCCTTCCCCCCCAGTCTATCCTACGGTACAATATTAATCTTATACATGATGCTCCCTTATGTGCTAACAGATTGGGGAGAATCATTATTCCAGCCAACTCAAAGGAGCCCAAGGTTTGCAAAACCCAGTTACTGTGTGACTCAGGGCTTGAGTGGCTGGGAGTTGAGCAGCTCAACTCAGGACTGAGCTTGTTCGTGTGTCCAAGGCTGCAGCTGCCTGTACCCCTACACTGTAGGAAATGGTGCGTAGATCACCAGTGCCAGCCCTTGTCCAGGCTGACAACAGGCTGACTGTAGGGAAAATTAACTAGGTTGGTGCAGCAATCCAGAATTTGCCAATACTTTCCTTTACCCAGGAAGTGCTATTTAACCAAGATACTCCCCCGATGGTTTAGGAACTGTGGGCTGGTGTGATCAAAAGGAGTCAGTTGGAAGGGAGGAAAGAGATAAGGTTCTCTAAGAAAATGGGTTAAAATATGGTGTAAGTCTTATGAGGAATGGTGGTCTTGGTATATGCAAGCCTCAGGGCGAGAGGCAGGAATGGGAGACTCCTGGTCATCAAACTAAGATATGATGCTTGGACGGAGATCCGGGGAGCCTGGGGTTAGTGTCAAAGATGAAAGTGAGGAACAAGACAGGCGCATGTGATAGGCCAGAGGCTCGTGGAAGGGGAAATGAAATGGGGTTACCTATGTCAAGGAGTTTTTAAATGGAGACGGGCTTAGGAGCATCCTCACCAGTAGAACCCTGAAATTTTGAACTGGACCAAACTGTAAATATTCCCAGGACTCAGCCCAAAAACCTGCAACTTGCTACATAGAGTGAGACTTTTCTAGACAAAGCCTTAGTAACCAATTATATTCGATCTAGATGAGAAGAATTCCTACTGCCCACACTAGTTTAAAAAAAAAACAAAAGAAAAGAAAAACCTTTGTAATCAACATATACAAGCATTCCCTTTGTGCTTAAAAAAACTCCTGACTTTTGCTCACGTGGGGCACTATTTGGGTTGCTACGATATCTTGTACCATGAATTGCAATTCTTTTATCTCAAAAAAAAAAAATATTCTTGCCTCCTGACAAGGTTAGGTTGGCAGGCAAGTTCTTCTGAGGGGGAGGAGGGGCAAGTGATGGCTGCGGTCAGTGGAGTGTGCCTCATGTGATCAGACTTCACTCCTGCTTCCAAACCTTGAGTGCCTTGACTATCCTCCTTGGGGCAACCAGGACAAAGTCTGATGACTTTGAACGTGGCCTGGGTCTTATGCTGAAGGAGGCTGGAGGTGGGGGAGAAACCACCCACCCCCACCCTTTGTAATCCTGTGAAGGATCAGCCTGCCCTTGCATGTTCCCTGATAAAATCCAGAGACCTTTTTTTCAGTGACTTGCTTGTTGTATAAAATCTCCACTATCCTCCCTCTCTGGAGACTGTCCTCACTGATGAATGCTCTCCCTTTCACGACAGCCTGAATAAAATCACCTCTTTAATTGTCTGATGCATTTTGTCTTTCACAAATCTGGACTCATTAGCATTTCACAGAAGGCCCTTCATGGTCTAACTCCTTCATGCCCTAACTCCACACTCCCTCCCCTCTTGCCACTCAAACAATCCTCCTCGTACTCCAGCCTCACAGGCTGCTTGAATTTTTCCACCAGCACCACATTCCCCTGGGTCTCTCCGCCCTTGCCCAAGCTACCCCAACTAGACACTATTTCTTGCCCAACTTCTCTTCCCAGCTAGTCCCAACTCCTCCTACAGGATGAAACTGAGCTTTCCCATCTCTGTGGAAGCCTTTCTCAACCTCATCTGCAACTCCTGGCATTTTATTGACCTATGTCAGAGTGTTCACCATGCTAGTTTGGGCGTATACCATATCCCAACTGTCCTGTTTACTTACCTTATGACAGGTAAAACCCTATTAGACTCTGAGCTACACAGTGCCTGGGGAGAAGTTACTTAAATTCTGGAAACAAATTTGTTTGAATACTGCTCATTGGTTCAGAGTGGACCATCTATGATGATAACCACCTCTGTGCTGTTAATGTGCAAACAAGCGTTACCGCTCTTCTGATTTGATTGATAGCACTCATCCTTACAAATTGGAAGCCCTAATTAAGTGTCAAAAGGGACTAAATTGCAAAGCATGAATTGTTTCTTAATTAAAGAGAGAGGGAGCAATTGAATTAAATGATCGGGTAATTTTTTTAAATGACCATGCTGAGTCCTTAGAATTATCCTCAGTTTCTTTCTTGTCTAGGTGACAAATGAGAGTAGAGGGGCAGGCATTAACATTGTCAAAAGCAGAGCCTGGAGAAGGAAACCTTCTACTACCTAAATGAGCAGATCCCTTCCTACATACTTGGCCCTTATGACTTTTTTCTCTGGTACACTTTAGTTTACTCTTTCCAACTTTGAGTCATTACAACACAAGATTTCTTTTTTATAATTCCTGCCACATCGATGTCCCATTAATATTTTTACATGGTTTGTGTTTTGTTAATGTACACTAAAGGCAAAGCTAATATGACAACCTTAACCAGTAACCAGTATAACTTATCATGAGCCAGAGATCACCTTGAAAATATATAACAAATTCTAGGGGCACTTGGCTGGGTCATTTGGAGCAGCATGCAACTCTTGATCCTGGGGTCATGAGCCTCACTTGGGTGTAGAGATTACTTAAATATATAAACACTTAAAAAGAAAATTCTAACCTGCTAGGAAATCAGATCCACACTGAAGAAGAATTCAGAGAGGGCTCTTCTCTTGGATCCTAAATATGTTCTTCCCCCTTGATGATCCGCTTTGTATGATGGGCTTTGTATAAGCTGAAAAGCTATATTTAAAATGACAATTCAGGTCCTCTCTAAAGCCAAGCAGCTAGTAAGTTGCCAGTGGTGAACACCATGCACCACCACTGGTACCCGTACCACACCTTGGGTAACAATGCATGAGTTTACGCTCTCAAGAGATGAAAGGCTTGTGACTATCTTGATCACTTCTGTGTTAAGTAGGAATTCCTAATTTTTCCCCCCATATGTGCCCTAAACTACTTCTGATTACTTTAACATCTTCACTATTTTACTTTCCAACCATGTTAACCACTTCTGATGCACTGCTCTAGGGTCCTCCTTATGATAATGCAGCTAGATAGAATTTGGAACTGACATTGAGCAAGCACCTATCTTAGGATGATTGATATGGCCTATCTCTTTTAATCTTCATAACAACCTTGAGAGATAGGTATCATGATCTCTATTTTACAGATGTGAAAACTTTGCTGAACATTACAGAGCTAGAGATTTAAATGGCTTGTTTGTTCACCCCTGCCCCATGCTGTCTTCATGAAAGTGCTGGAGTTTTTTTAGTAGTCACATCATGGCTGAGTATCATGGCAGCATTGCCTCGAGATTCCTATTGATAAGTGCCCTATTCCTAGTAATAAAATCAAATCAGCTATGCCCATGACTTATTTTCAGTTTGGATGAAATGGTTATAGTGATTCCAGAGATGGCAAATAGGTTTCATCTGAATGTCAATGCCAAGCACAAGGCAAAAGCTGCCTGAAGCTCTGCATTGGGAGACAGTTTGAGGGCTTGGCAGGGAAAGGATAATTAATTAGAAATGTCTCCCATGGGCTCTGGAGCAGGGAGTGGCATAATGAGTACCATGAGTTTGCCATGCTTGATATAATCTTTTCTGGAAGTACTTATGTGCTCGGTCATTTCCCAGTGAGCATTTATATGCTCTATATTTTTTTCTTTTATTTACAGCATAATAGCATTGGGTTTCATATTATTTCTTTGGTGACTCAAGTTTTAAAATTTAAATCCAATTTTGTGAAGGTACTAGGGAAACTTTGTCATTTTTCTTCTTTACATAACTCAGTCTTACCTACCTACCTAAGATGGTAACAGAAAAACCAATATAGATACTTCACAGAAACAGCCACTAATAGCCTCCCTGAAATTTTATAATCTGTTAAAAAAAGATAAAATTCACAAAGTATACAATAAGGTCTTGCCAATTTTTTGCTTTTTGATTCCTAAGTCCAAAATCATTTGCTTCTGTCTCGACAAGTCTAATGTCAAATGGATCATGTAATTCATTGGCAGTTTCAGAGACTAAATTTTTCTGAGTTTGAAGACCAGCTTAAGGGTTCAAAGACAATTTTGTCTTAAGAATTTCACTGTTTAATTTGTTGCCTAGAATTCAATAAAAAGTGATTTTTAAAATTTACTTATGCTTTTTAAAGTGCCAAATCATCTTTTTTCTTCCTTCTCAAACTTCAGTAAGCCCCAGATACCGGTTTGCACATAGACTTCTAACCAATACCTGAGAGGGTCATATTTTCTAATATCCCTAAAAAGAAAAAAAAAAAAAAAAAAAAAGAAATCCTTTGCTTTGAAATGAAGTTTTATGTAAGTATAGAATATCTTTGAGGAAGGAAATGAAAACATATGTATAAGGTTACAATTAAAATTCTTATGTTTCTAGAGTAAGGAAAGCACAGTAATTTCTTTCCTACAAAAGAGGATGAACTTCGGTTTCATTTTCATTAGTCATTCATAATTACAATATGCTGTGTTTAGTATTTGCATGCTGATTCTTGGTTTAAAAAAAAAAAAAGGTTGACTCTAAAAACTAAAATTATCTGCTCCAAATTACAGTATTTTCTTTGAAAGTCTTGTCTTTTCTCAAGGACCCCAACCACAGGCAAATGAAATGAGAGCTCAAGTCCTATGGCAGTCTCAAGAGAAAATTCATTTTAATTGCATTGATCTTACTTCATAAGGTTAAATACAATTGTTTCCCAAGTTATATATCATTTTTATTGAGGTTAATGTTGAGTCAAGATCTAATTTCAGTGCTTCTTAAAGTTATTTGAACTGTTTCTGCCAGCTACATCATGATACTTATTGTTCATTTGAAATTTCAATTCACAATGTCTTATTCTACTCATAAATAGTTCAATATGCTTTTGATAAATTCTGGTTCAAAATAAGAATATGTGCTAGTTATGCAAAGAAACATCAAAGGAATTCCATTTCTGAACTTTGCCAAAATTGATAGCATTACAAAACAAAACAAAAATGTGTGGTTCTGGAAGTTTTGAAAACACGGCCTCACATTCTTTAACCCATTAAGAGCTGAAGTCCGTACCCCTCCCATTGAATTTGGGCAGGTTTGGAAAGGTGCAACAGTAGAGCTCAGCGGAAGTGACACTAAATGATCCATGATGCTGGAACACAAAAGACCATAAAACTTGTTTGCAGGAAAAGACCTGGGAGCCTTAAGCTACATGTAAGAAGTTTAGCTACTGTGCTCAAGAGGCCCCACATAAGTTCTCTAGCTGATGGCTCCAGTTGAGCCTACCTTTCTGCCCTCATCACAAAGATGCCAGACAAAAGTGAAGAGGCCTCCAGATGGTTCTGGTCCTTTAAGTTACCTGCAGCTATTCAAGCCTTCTCAACTGAAGCCCCTGACCACATGGAACAGAGACGATCCAACCTCCCCGTGCCCTGTCTGACTTCCTCACTAACAGAATCCACGAGCACAATAAAAGTGTGGCTATCTTATGCCTCTAAGTTTTGGAGTCATTATTCAGCAACAGATATATGGAACATAACTTGGTACCTCAAAAAGGGATGTGATCATAATAAAACCAAAAACATGGCATGTTGGGGGCCAGGCAGTCGATGGAAGCCTCTTGAACTTTGAGGAACATGAGGTGAAATATAGAGGGAACTTGACTGCCTTAGGGGAAGTTGGAGGAAAAAAGGGTCCTTGTTAGTGGGACGTTTGGTAGCACTGTCACCTGTGATAACCTAGAAAATAGAAAATAGGGCAGCCCGGGTGGCTCAGAGGTGTAGGGCCACATTCGGCCCAGGGCCTGATCCTGGAGACATGGAATCGAGTCCCACGTCGGGCTCCCTGCATGGAGCCTGCTTCTCCCTCTGCCTGTGTCTCTGCCCCACTCCCCCTCTCTCTGTGTCTTGAGGAAATAAATAAATAAATAAATAAATAAATAAATAAATAAATAAATATCTTTTTTTTTTTTTTTTTTTTAAATAGAAAACACACCTGATAAACTCAGTGATCTAGCTGAAGGAGAGTCTGTGCAGAATATAAAAGGTCTCTCCTGGCTTCATTTCTCCCTCTAATGAAATGTGAGAAAAGAGAAATACATTAAAGAGTTTGGAAAAAGTAAAAAAGGCACAAGTGCGTTTTCCCAGCTTGTAAGGGAAACTAAGAAAAAAATCTCAGAGAAAGGACCAAATGCTAGAAAGGACCAAATGTTAGTTGGTGTCAGGATAATGTGGTCTCAGGGAAAAGATAAATCTTAGGGTATGACCTTTAAACCCTGTGTTTAGGCTTTTCAAACAAACAAAAATCTTCTAGGGGTCTTAAGTGTATACCTGGGAGACACTCCCATTAGAGACTTTGTGAGAGAGACACACAAACATAACTTGATGTAATAGACCAATCAAAGACTCTCAAGGTCATTGTTCCTTGGCAGCCTCAGAGGGCCCAAGATAAAGACTTCTCAGGACAGAGTTCTGTGTGTGTCTAATGAAATATATTAATGGATCAACAAGAAACATAATTTTTAAAGAAATACTTCGAATGAAAGGGAGAGAAATAGTATAAAATGAAATGAGGTCTTTGGACCCCTGGACTTCTATGGGCAAGAAGCAAACTGAGAATACTTATCAGATGCAGAAATGAGTTATTTATTTTAGGAAAGGATGGAGGACACACAGAGTAAACCCAGGAACCCAGAGTGTGGAGTCCAGAGTCATGGTGAGTCATTTCCAGGAAGGCACTGGTCTGGAACTTACAACATGGGGCTGACTGATTTCAGAATTGCTAAGAACTGGTGACTGCTGTGTGCCTTCTGGTTAGCACTCCCCTCCCAGCCCCTGTCCCTTTTAAAAAAGATTCTATTTATTTATTTTAGAGTGTGAGAATGAGTGTGCATGTGTGTGCAAGCAGGGGGGAGGGGCAGGGACGAGGGAGACTATGTATTGAGCCCGGAGCCTGACATGGGGCTAATCTCACGACCCTGAGATCACGATCTGAGCTGAATTCAAGAGTCGGTCGACTGAGCCACCCGGGCACCCTTACCCCCTTTTTGATTTTGAGTAACTATTGCAGTAATTCTAGGTCTGTCCTGGCCCTGAATGGTGATACAGAGGGGTAGATTACTTATCTCTTTAGTTCACTGGTCTTTCAAACAAGAGAAATCCTATCTGAGAAACTGTACCCCCAAGAGCCTCAGGTACACCTCTGGACCTGATTTGGTTAACAAGATTCTGGTCCTCAAACCTGAACTTGATATTGTAGAAGGATGAGACTTTTGTGAGATATATATATATATATATATATATTTTTTTTTTTTTTTTAATAAAGTGAGTATATTTTGTGTAGGGGAGGAATGTAAATCCTTGGGACCAGTGAACCAGTTATGGCAGTTTTAAAACTTGGCCATAAATTCTTTGACACTTTCCCAATCAGAAGGTGAGGTTCTATAGATTTCCAGTCCATGAACATGGATATTGACCATTTGTGTCTTCTTCAGTTTTTTATTGGAGGACTTCTATGTTTTCCAATTTCCAGTGCACAGATCTTTTACCTCATTGGTTAAAAAATTTATTCCAAGTATTTTATGGTTTTTGATGCTTTTCTTCTTTTTTCTTTTTGTTAATTTGTTGATGTATAAAAACACAATTGATTTTTATATATTTTTGCATCATGTAACTTTTTAAAAAACATTTATTGTGAGAGAGTGCGTGCATGCACACACACGGGGAGGGGCAAAGGGAGAGGGAAGACAGAGAGTCTTAAGTAGACTCTACACTGAGTGCAAAGCCCATGTGGGGCTTGATCTCTCACAACCCTGAGATCACGACCCTGAGATCATGACCTGAGCCAAAATCAAGAGTTTTAACTGACTGGGATGCCATGTTCTCCATGTATTATGAAATTTTACTAAATTTGCTTATTCTGACAGTTTTTTGGTGAACTTTAGGATTTGGTTTATGAAATTATGTCATATGCAAATATAATTTTGGATCTTCCTTTCTGATTTGGATGCTTTTTATTTTTTCTTGCTTGATTGGCTTTGCTAGGACTTCACTACTATCTCGGATGGGAGTGGTAGGAGTAAGCATTCTTTATCTTGCTCTAATCTTAGAGGCAAAGCTTTTAACCTTTCACCATTGAGTATGATGCTAGTTGTGGGCTAGTCATGTATATCCTTAATAACGTTGATGTTTGTTCCTTGTATATTCAACTTGTTGAGAGTTTTTATCATGAGTAGATGTTTAATAATGTCAAATTATTTTTCTATATTTATTGAGATGATTGTGTGACTTTTTTTTACCTTTAATTCTATTAATGTGATGTATCACATTTCTTGATTTGTGCATGGTGAACCATCCCTGTATCCCAGAGATGAATCCTACTTGATCATGGTGCATGATCTTTTTAATGCTGTTAAGTTTTGTTTGAGAATTTTTACAGCTATATTCATCAGATATACCTGTAATATTTTCTTCTTGTAGTATCCTTATCTGGCTTTGGTATCAAGGTAATGCAGGCCAATGGAAGTATTCCCTTTCTTTGATTCTTTTTGGGAAGAGTTTGAGAAGTATAAGAGTTAATTCTCCTATAAATGTTTGGTAAATTTACCAGTGAAACAACTGGCTCCTGGGTATCCTTCAATGATTGGTTTATTTCACTTAGTATAATGTCCTCAAGGTTCACTGATGTTCTACTATATAACAGGATTTCCTTCTCTTTTAGAGCTGAACAATTTCCCATTGTGTGTATATACCACATGATTCCACTTATATGAGTTTTCTAAAATAGTCCAACTCAGAGAAACAGAAAGTTGAATGGTGGTTGCAAGGGGCTAGGGGGAAGAAGAAATTGGGATTTGCTGTTCAATGGGTATAATAGAGTTGGAGTCATATAAGATTAAAAGTTCTAGAGGTCTGCTGTTCAGCATTGGGTTTATAGATTGTATTGTCCTGTACACTTAAAAATGTTTTTTCTTTAAAGATTTTATTTACTTATTCATGAGAAACACAGAGACAGGCAGAGACATAGGCAGAGGGAGAAGCAGGCTCCCTGAAAAGAGCCCAATGTAGGACTTGATCCCAGACCCCAGGATCACCCCCTGAGCCAAAGGCAGATGCTCAACTGCTTAGCCACCCAGGCATTCCTAAAAATTTGTTGAAATAGTAGATCTCCTGTTATGTATATTTTACCACAATAAATATAAATATATAACTAAATAAAATTACTACATTAAAAAAAAGTTGGGTACCTGGTAGTACAATCAGTTAAACATCCAACTCTTGGTTTTGGATCAGGCCCTGATCTCAGGGTCTTATTGATCCCTGATGCCTGTGTTGCGCTCTGCACTCAGTGTGGAGTCTGCTTAAGACAGCCTCTTCCTCTCCCTCTGCCCCTCCCATCTGCATGTGCACGCTCTCTAATAAATCTTTAAAAAAAATCATGGTTAAGGCACTTTAAGCTACATATATGTCTGGAATAGAGATCATTGTACATAGTAGTATCTCCTTTAAAACTGATCCACTCAGAACACACTGGAACCTTGCTTAGGTTCTAAGCACACTGCTGAGAAGGCCATAGCAGGCCTTGGGGGGGGGGTAGTAAGGGATCCTGAACGCATGGTCACAGAAGGTTGGGAGGAATGTGTAGTCCAGTACAGAGCAGATTAAGCTGTATTCAAACACATGAGACATTGTTCTTGAGCAGAGAGACTTGTTTTCCAAAGGGTTAGGCTTCAGGGGGCCAATGTTGCAGTGGGAAAGCCTTTGGCTTTGCCAGAGTGCCCCAGAGCTTCACAGCAAGACAATACAATGTCTCCTGAGGGGTGAGGCAAGTCATGTAGCTGCTGGGTGGCCATCTGCTAGGGGACGTCAGAGGAAAGTCCCTTCCAGCTTTGAAAATCCTTGACTCAATGACAATACTTATCAGTTAAATTAACAAATTATTCTGTTAGACAATGAATTTTCATCAAGAACTCCCTCTACCTATTCTCTGCTATGTGATAAATATTAGCTGTGACTCAGAACCTGGGGGAAAATGTTTAAACCTTCTTTAGAGACCTCTGTGTGAGCACTGACATGGTGCCCTGACACTCCGGTTTTCTGGCCTGTGTGGCAGGGGCCATGTTACCTCCTGCTTGGAGAACCAGGCTCTTGTGTCTGTGAATCATAGAAATCCTCTTCAAACCAGCATAAGAAAAATGTGCAATTTATCTTAAGTTTCAACAGAGCTATTCCAGAACATCGAAGAGCAAGAAGTATAGTCTAGCCTGAAGGAATTCATTGTAGGAAAGCCATCAGGCAGGCAGCCACTCGGTTTCTCCCTATGTCTTTGTCTCCCTTAATCTCAAGCACATGATCTTCTTATACTCTCAGTCCATTAGCTTCATTCTCCTCTCTGTAGATGAGTGTTCTTAGCTTTTCCCCATGCAAAGCTGTCCCACAGGGCTACAGGCAGGCTTACAGAACTCCCCAAACTGCTGGCACAGTCTTGATTGACTAGCTTGGGTCAGATGTCTGCACCTGCTCTGGGTGGTCGTTGGTCAGTGACAGGTGGTAGAAATATGGGGGTTTCTCTAAATAGAAGGTAAATCTCAGGGGTGCCTGGGTGGCTCAGATGGTGAAGCATCTGCCTTTGGCTCAGGTCATGATCCCGGGGTCCTGAGATCGAGCCCCACATTGGACATCCTGCTCAGCGGGGAGTCTGCTTCTCCCCGTTCCCCCCCTGCTCGTGCTGTTGCTATCTTCTCTGTCTCTCTCTCTCAAATACATCTGTAAAAAAAAAAAAAAGAAGAAGGTAAATCTTGGAGAAAGGGAGCAGTTAATGAATAGAGAAGATAACTCAAGGTGTTATTGAGATGACCAAGGGATAGAAAGTTTTATCACAGTACTTGGTACAGAAAAATTGATAAAATAAATATTAGATTTAGCTTAGCTACAAATACCAAAAGCAAAAAAGTTGACCCGAGATAGGAATTTAGCATGGGAGTGAACTGTAATTTCCTATACTAGCTGGGTAACTTGAAGCTCACAGAACTCAAATTTGTGTCCTAACAGAGTTGCAATTCATAATATCGCAAACTTCCAAGTTCACTATTAGTAACTCAAGGTAGTGATTGCTGAACTCAATAGTGTCAGAGATCTCTGATAATTATTACAAATAATTATTATATTTCTTTCTGAAACATCCACTACTAAAAATTGCAAAGAAAAATAAAAAGGCCAGGGGTTCAATATTTAATTCTTAAGATATAACATTGATCATGGTCAAATAAGATAAACTTAGGCCACTTAAACATTTCAAATTTGGCCCCACATAATGACCAAAATAATAATTTAGGGGCACCTGGGTATCTCAGTGGTTGAGCATCTGTTTTTGGTTCAGGGCATGATCCCAGGGTCCTGAGATCGAGTCCCATATCAGACTTCCCACAGGGAGCCTGCCCTCCCTCTACCTATGTCTCTACTTCCCTCTCTGTGTCTCTCGTGAATATATAAATAAAATCTTTAAAAATAATAATAATTTAAAAGCAGCAGGAAGGATTATTGAATATGTTACATCTTTGAAGTGCTTTTTGAAAAGTATTAGGTAAACTTGGATATTTTACTTAAAATCATCCATCACTTCTAGTGAAACTTCCATTGGGAATATCAAAACTATCCCGATGGGGTTAAAATAGGCTCAAAGACTGAGAAAATTGCTTTACGAGAAAATATAATCTATGGAGCTGTAAGCTCTGAGTTGGTGTGATTTTATATGACAAAGCCAATTATAGGCATATCCACTCTCTACTTACTGAGAGCTAATTTAAGCTAACATTATTTCATATAATATTCTTTGGGAACTAAATCCTTTGCTTCTTAGATGCATAAAACTCCTTCTGACTTCAAAGGGAGTTTTGCCTACCTTAGAAACTGGATCATGTTCCTAGACATTACTCTTATATGATCTTCCTTTTCTCTTCTTTTTAGTTTCTTGATGCCTGGAGATTTTGATGGATGGGTGCAGCTCCCATGCTAGTGTGTATTAATGTCTCTCCCACTGGCCTCAATGGCCCAAGTAGCATTTAAGAATAGTTCTGTTGGCATGCTCCTGAGAAATTGCACACTTTAATAGACACAATTTTAAAAATATATCAGTAGGTATTTAAAACACTAAAGGATGTGCCAGATGAGAAAATAAATAGTCCACAGCGCTGGCACGATGAACAGAGACATGTGCTCTGTTTTGCTCTATTGCACTCGTAAAGCGCTCTGAAATGCTATGGGTCAGGTAAGAGGGTAGAGAAACTATAGCAAAGGGTAGAAACTCACCAATTATTTGATACTTTAAAGAATTAATGAAATACAGCCCATTGGCTCTTGCAATTCTTTTCAAATGAAAGCATATCATCAGTCTTCTGTGAAGAAAAAAAAAAAACTAGCTTTGTCAAGTCAAGGCTAATTTCATTCAACAGTTATATGCAAATTGATATTTTAGATGAAGATGTTTCAACTAAAGGTCAAGAGAATGCCCCCAACTAAATTGGGTTTCAAAGGGCAAAGAGGAACTCCAGACTCATTTGTTTTTATCAGTATTTTGCTGCACCCACAGTGCCTGTGTCCTAATCGGATTCAGGCTGAGCGGAGAAGCCTGACGATTGGCTCTTTGGTCTGTGATGGTACCTGGCTCTGGAGTCCAGATCTATTCACATGACAGACATGGTCTGTTTCCCTCCTTGCTGCCAATCACCATTTTCTTCCAGTTTGGGAAAGTAATGCCAACCTCAGTTACTTGAGTTGTTTTCTTAATTAATTGAGATTATGTGATCATAACTAAGATTTTGGCAGCAGTGGCTAGAACAGACTTATTAATGATGATCAATTATGACCAGGTGGGCTTTTTGACAGCTGATTTTTACCTGACAATATGTGTAAAGCCTTTAATTAGATAAATATAGCTAACAAGCTGACCTCACCATCTGCTGTCATTTCTTGCGTAGAACATTTCATTCATTGCATATGAAATATTAACCCTGTTTAGTGCAGTTTCTGCTGCACAGAACTTACAGTTGATCCATCTGTAGAGCCAGGGGTTGAGAGCCTCTCGACCTCCTTGTAGCCTCATGACCCAGAAATAATTGCCCAAACCTGGTTGGTGAAGATGTAAACATTTCTATTCTTGCTCCAAACCAAAGTGGGTAAACTAGGCCCCTTTCCCTTTTGGGCAGTTCATCAATAGCTTCCCGCCAAAGCGATTCTCAGGCTTGAAGGCTTGCTTTGCTGTGATGGCTGGTGGCAGGCAGCTGCAGTGACAGCTGTAACCATGGCAGCGGTTCAAGTACACATAGTGGAGCTGCCATACCAGACTTGGGTCCTCTTCAGGCCTGAGGTGTCCCTTTCCCCAGCAGCGGGGGTGAGATGGGCAGGAGTGTCTCACAGGTGTGCTCCCCACCTCCACCCCCCCACCCCCCAAATTGCTTACTCTCCATTACATGAGCTTGCTCAGAGCTCCCTGTGGGATCAGCTCAGGCTCTTTGGCAAGACATCGAAGTTCCTCTGCTCCCTCTGCCACATCTTGTTTCCTCGCCTTCTCCCAGTGTTGTTCCTCAGCTCCCCAATAAAAGCCCTGCACCCAAATTTCTTTCCTACAGTCTGCTCCCGGACGCAAGAGCTACAACATACAGTTATGTTGCAAGAGCTTGCTTGTAGACGAATATTGAACCAAGACTGAATTTTTGCCTGGTTTCACATTTCTGGGCGCCTGGGTGGTTCAGTCAGTTAAGTTTCTGCCTTCAGCTCAAGTCATGATTCCAGGGTCCTGGGATCAAGCCCTGCATTGGGCTCCCTGCTCCTCGGGGAGTCTCCTTCTCCATCTCCCTCTGCCTGCTGCTCCCCCTTCTTGTCCTCTCTGTTAAATAAAATCTTTAAAAACCAAAAAACCCCAAATCTTCACATTTCCAGGTGCCTTCCCTAGGGATAAGGGATGGTGGCTTTATCAATGCATTTTATTATGAAAGACAGTATACTGATGGCTGCAGCTTATCTGGGTGTTCACCTACATTCTTTCAATGCCTACAGTTATATCAGATACAACTGAAACATCCATGCACTCAGTCAAAGATTTTAGGAGCATAAATTGACCTTGAAATGCCTTCTGCCCACATCTTGTCCATGCCTATGGAGGATCCCTCTATTTTCCCTCCCTTATGATCACCTACTCTAACTCCCAGAAATTCCCCTAATATATTTGCTCCTAATATAGTTTGTGTACATACATATTGTTTTTACAAATAGTGTGCTTTAAGAGTTCGGACCAGCTAAACCAGAGGTACTTAATAGATATCCAACCAGAAAAAGCAAATAGTCTATTTGATAGAGCAATCTTGGGGCACTTGAGTGGCTCAGTCTGTTAAGCATCCAATTCTTGATTTCAGCTGAGTCATGATCTCAGGGTTGTGAGATCGAGCCCTGCATCAGGCATGGAGCTGGCTTAAGATTCCCTCTCTCCCTCTCCCTCTGCTGCTTGCCCCCCACCCCCACCACTGCTCATGCTCTCTCTCTCTTAAAAAAAAAAATGATAGAGCAATCTTGAACTCAGAAGAAATGTGGGAGTCAGCATAACACTGCCATATAAAACCATGGGGAGGGAATGAGGTTATCTAGGGAGAGTGAGAAGAGAGAGACGACAACTGAGGATGAGCTTGGAGGTTCATTCTAGAGGCCTGGCAGAGGTTGTAGGGTCTGCAAAGGAGACTGAGAAAGAGTGACCAGAGTGAGAGCAAACAAGGACAATGTCATATTCTGGGTGCCAGAGTGCTTCAACAGGGACAGAGTGGTCATGTGTGGCTTTTTAAAAAATAACAGCATTTTTGAGATATAATTCACATATCATAAACTTTGCCCTTTTAAAATAAACATTTCAGAGACCTGAGCATCCATTACTGCTATCTCATTCCAGAGTATTTTTATCTTCCCCAAATAGAAATCACATGTCCACTATCGGTCACTTCTCATTTTTCCTTCCCCTGGCCTCTGACAACCACAGATCTCATTTTATCTCTATGAATTTGTGTGTTCTGGATAATTCATATAGATGGAATCCTATAATATGTGGTCCTCTGTGACTGACTTCTTTCACTTATGCTTTCAAGATTCATCGTGTTGTAGCATTATCATTACTTTATTCCCATTTATTGCTAAATAATTTATCACATAGATATGCCACATTTTTGTTTGTTATTCATCGGTTGGACACTTAGGCTGCTTTGCTTTTTGGATATTATGAATAATTCTATGAACATTGATATATAACTTTTCGTATGGATGTATGTTTCGTTTTCTTGAGTATATACCTAGGGGTGGCATCGATGGGTCATAACATAACTGTATTTAACTGTTTGAGGAGCTATCAGACTGCTTTCAAGGTGGCTTCACTATTTCACATTCCCACTAGCAGCTATGGGTGAGGGTTCCATTTCCCCATATCTTCACCAATATTTGATATTATCCATCTTTTTTGACTATGGTTATCCTAGTTGGTGACCAGTGATATCCCATTGTGGATTTGATTTGCATTTCTCTGAAAACTAATGATGTTGGGTATCTTTTCACATGCTTATTGGCCATTTTTATATTTTCTTTGGAGAACTGTCTGCTGGAATCCTTTGCCAATTCAACTGGGTTGTCTCTTATTTTTGAGTCATAGGAGTTCTTTATATGTCCTGGTTATAAGTCTCTCATCAGATAGATGCTTTGCAAATATGTTCTCTTGCTCTGTGTCTTTCCATTTTCCTAGTAGTGCCCTTGGAAGCACAAAAGTGTTAAACTTTGGAGAAGACCATCTTACCCATTTTTAGTTTTGTTGCTTATTCTTTTGCTGCCATAGTCAACTGTGCTTTGAGTACTGGGAGAGATTGGGTAGAGTGAAGACAGAGAAATCCCTCCAGGCCTGGCAATGAGGAAGTCACTGTGACCTTGGAAGGTTCCTGAAATGTTGGGGTTGGACTCCTGCTGCTGGAGTAGATTGTGCGGGGACTAAGCCCCCTCCTGGTCCTGAGGCACATGGGGTAAATAAGAAAGAAAACCTCAAGTTGAGAGGGTGGCAAATTGCAGGGGAGGAGGGGTCCTCAGAGGTGTCAGATTTTAGATCAGACAAGGGAGTCAAAGGGATGTTCAGGAAAGGGATTAAAGTCATTGAACAGTTGTTGATCAGTATTTGGAAGTTAGAGAAGCCATGTAGGAGGGTTAGGAGGCTGGTGTATGATTGGGATGTTGGGCTACTTTGAGGGGAATCCTGGAGTGAATTCTCATTGATCCTTTGTCTTCACATCATTAGAACAAGACTTAAAATCCTGAGGTGATTTATCCAGCTAGAAATCTCTGGCTGCTGGGGAGCAGAGAGAGATGCTAGCACTCTTGGTTTCCACAGTGGGAGACTGAGTAACTGCCTCCCACCAATACTACCCACCAGGAAGGCTTCTCCTAACTGAAAATGGGGATTTGATTCTGGGTTGTTCTTCCTCTCAGAAGACAAAAGTCTGCCACACAGACTATTTGTTAAATTTTCATGTCGTCTTTAAAAGAATGTTTTAGATAAAATCCTCTGGGCTAGGTGACAGAGATTCAATATCAAGTCACATTCACATATAAATATCTGATTTGCTGTCACTTTTAACTGCATGTTTGGTCTAGATGGTTTGAGGTATGAATTCTATCAGCCTAGATATTTTTTTTGGAAAGTGTAATCTTCAGAACTATTTTTAAGGCATCATATATTCCTAGAGTTAAAGTATTCTCAACACATGCACATACACACACAAAGACAACTCATTGAAAATAATCTTTCCTGTATATGTAAAAATATGCTAAGTGTCTGCTTTGATTTATCCCATTCCACTTATGGCTGCTTACTGCAGTACAAATATCCAACAAGAAGCCCCTGGCAAACATGGTTTAATTTTACTTGCATCAATCTTTAATTTAAATTCCACATGTGTTGGTTAAGTTGCTTTAGTACTGTGGATGAAATTAGGTAGAGGTTTTATTTTCTTCTCCCCACATAATCCTCCCCATGTTCCAGGATTGGTCAATGGCTCTGATCCCTGTCCAGAAAGCTTTGCTCCGAATGTGTGGATTCCATTCCTAGACCCGAGGTCACTCGTATAGTGCTTCCTGTTTGCAACTGGCAGTGAAGGGGAAGGGCTGTGGGGCAGGGTAAGCAGCTGGTCTCTGTGTTAGAGCTGCCCCAGAACTTGCATGTGTCACTTAGGGTCACATTCCATTGGTGTGGCTTTAGCCACATGGTCACTCCAGCTACAAGCACGCTGAGGAATGTCTTTGCTGGGAGACCAGGTAGGTCTACCAGGGGTGAGGCTCTGTCCACCAAATCAGGGGCTAATGTGTGGATTTCTATCTGTTTTTCCACCATTCCTCTGTCCTTGCTGCAATGCAGTTCGAAGAGGGGTGTCCTATCTAACAAGGACTCTCTTACTGTTTGCTCCTTACAGAGAGAAAAGGCGGTTACCCAGCACATGAGCAGGGAGAGTGTGGGAGCTACCTGAGCTGGTAACTCGAGCCTTGCTGTGCACTGGCTCTGTGACTTTGAGTGAATGACTTTTCTGTGCTTGCATCTCTTCACAAAGATGAGAGGGACGAAAGGTAGCTGTGTTACAACAAGCTCTCAATTATATTAGTTTGTATTTCTAGTGGTCACCGAGGGTAATAACCTGCGTTTTGGCTAGTATTTTTTTTTTAAAAGATTTTATTTGTTTATTCAGGAGAGACACAGAAAGAGAGAGGCAGAGACATAGGCAGAGGGAGAAGCAGGCTCCTCACAGGGAGCCCGATGTGGGACTCGATCCCGGGACCTGAGCCAAACCTGAGCCAAAGGCAGACATTCAATCACTGAGTAACCCAGGTGCCCTGGCTTCATGTAATGTTTCTAATCTCATCCCTTGCTTCTCCCCGAAGTTCTTTCCCATTCCCAAGACTTGGCTGTTTCCTGTTTTGGCTCATTCCACTTCCTCCTTCCAAAGCCCTTCCATACAATTCATGCTCAGAATTTCCTTAGACATTTATCCCAAGTCCCACCATCCAACCTGCCCCCCACAGCCATAAATTCTTTGGTAACTTGATAACACTTTTAGTTATTTGGGGTTTGGGATTTGTCCTTTTCACAATACCACTAAAGCCCTGAGGGTTAGTTTTTCTTTTAAAATTAAAAAAAAAAAAAAGAAAAAGACCTCTGAAGGGATATGTTTGAACATATAATAGGTGCATAATAATGGTTGAATGAATGGAAAATGAGTCACTGAGGCCAGGGAAACCCAGAGGTCAGGATAACAATAGTGCTTTCTGTCTTCCGAACAGCTTCAGGGAGTCTGGCCTGGTTGTAATTGATAAGGAAAATAGGAGTCTTTAATTCTTTCCGGTGCTGTCTTGTCTAATTAACACTACAATTTATAGCCAGTGGTTACATGGGAAAAAAAAATGTTATCTTGGCATTTATGCTAGTAATTCCAAATGTGACACAAATGACCTGGACACTGCACATGGTAGAAAATACGAAAAGGGCTTAATGTAAAATCCAACCTTTTGGGCCTTCGGTGACCACCTCTGCTACTCAGGATCCACTCACACCTGACCAGCAGCACAACCTACTTTTAATCCAAGTGTCTGGTTCACCAGCTGTTCCTTGGATCATTACATTTGATGGAGTTCCCAAGGCCATGCAACTAAGCTTCTCTGGACTTTTTTTTTTTTTTTAAACTAGGGAGAGACAACAAACATTTTCATCTTCTCATGGCTGTTTTTAATGGGATGTCAACTTATTTTTTTTGGGGGGGGTCATATTTGAAGCGATAACTAGTCAATGAAAAATGCTAGAGCATGAAGAAAAGCATGAAAAGAGGTACAAAAAAAATGACAAGTGGCCATCATTATAGTGCGAGTCAGTGAGTGAGCCATGGTAATTACACATATGTTGGTCTACAAATAATGTCACAGCTAAAATAATAAAATGTGTGTGTGTGTATGTGCAAGTGTGTATCTCTCTCTCTCTCTCTCATAGACACACACACACACACACACTCCAAGGAAGATTGCACAGAGGGCCAATACAGCCATGTACGTTACAGGAACATACGGTTACATACAGCCCTGTGTTTTGATTTCTGACTCTCCCTTCCCCTCGACATGAACCACCCACTTCCACTGCACCCTCTAAACTGCTCCTCCCGTAGAACTGCTCAGAAATGGTAATCACCAGTACCCAATTCTTGGCCTACCTTCCTCTCCTTCCAGTTCTCACTTTTCCCACATCCCCTCTTTGGCTTTGTCCAAACCTCCAGTCATCTTCCAAGTCTATCAGAAGTCCACAAGTTTTGACTTCCCTTCCTGCCTGACCCAACCCAGTGGCCTATTGTTTTACACGTGTCTTTGGGCCCTCGTCCTTCATGCCCTGTTAGGCCTCAACTTATAATAAACTAGGATGAAGGCAACTTTCACCTACTTTCCTGGAAGCCAGCCTTTGGCCACTGAATGCTCTTGGAGGAAGTCAGAAAATGGCACCAGTTGACGTTATCAAAGATTTGTGATCTCCAATCACAGCTGGCCCTCCACACTGCCCACTAATACTTAAATACTTAGATGTCACCAACTTCAACAATTTTGGCCAAAACTTCACAACAATCCTTATGCCTACTTTATCAGCTCACTGTCCTTACTCTCAGAAAATAATTCTTCTCCCACTACATGGATAAAATAGGGCCACTGGGTAGGAACTCTTCAAAATCCCACTATATCCCTACAAATGCTGGTCCATATTCAATACCAGGAGCATTGGAGGAAGGGGCATCCTTCTTCCTGTTCAAGAAAAATCCCTCTCCTGTCCCCTGGATCCCATTCCCATTCTCAGGAACACCTTCCCCCACCCTGTAGGCCAATGCTTTCTCTGGCAGATGCATTCTGTTATTTCTCTTGCAGATCTCTTACATTGGTCCTCCCTGTCTCTCTGCATCTCTGCCTTTAGTTATCCCTTAATGCAAACCTCTAGGAACTCCTGGCTGATTCTTCTTCTAGTCCATCCTCCTCACCACTGTGCATAATCTTACAACAATCTTTCTAAAATGTAAGTTTGAGCATCCCTTCCTCCATTTTAAATCCTTCCGAGGCTTCTTATATCTACTACGGGAAAAGTTTCGACTCCCGGGCATGGCAAACCATGCACTTTGTAACCTACCCACCTCCTTAGCAGCAGGTCTCTACTCTCTGCCACCTAAGGCTCCTGCAGTCAGAGCCCACTCACCATCCCTGAAACACTACTGACTCCTGGGTCTCTGCTTGTGTAGGTGTCTCTGCCTGGAGGTCTTACCCCTGTCAAACTTGGTGGTTCCTCAAGTCTTTGATCAGGGCTGCCACCTCTGGGGTGTCTTCTCTACCCACTTCACCCTATTACTCCCCACCTAGGTTAAATGCCTTAGCATCACCATAGTATTCCTCTCATGGTTCTTTTATAGTTCTTACCATGTCTTATTATTTATTTATCTGTTTGGCTATTGATTTCTTTATTTATAGAAATAATCATAGAAAAATAAAAAATATACATAAACAAACCCCCTCCAGAAAAACCAAATGTATAATCCCCCAGATTTAATCAATTCTAGCCTTTTGGCATATATCCTAGCATTTCTAAGTTTATATAGGAGTGTGTAATTATTTGATAACGAGTTAATGCTATACGTGCTATTTTACATCATAAAAATTTTGTTAGCAGTGATGTGAATATCTTTCTATGTTAATAAATAGGCCTATGCATCAAACCTTTTAAAAGCTGTTGAGAGTTACAATGTATGGATATTTTAATCCATTCCCTGCTATTAGCCATTCAGAATATTTTAAATTTTTCATTATTATAATCAATGTTGAAATGATTATGCGTAAATGTGCACATTTCTACTAGGGATAGTTTCTTGGAATAAGTATTTATTTTTCTTAAGATTTTATTTATTTTAGAGAGCAAGAGAGAGAGAGATCGGGCATGAGTGGGGGGAGGGGCAGAGGGAGAAGCAGACTCCCCGCTGGGCAGAGATCCTGACACAGGGCTTGCTCCTAGGACCCTGAGATCACACCCTGAGCCCAAGGCAGACGCTCAACCAACTGAGCCACCCAGGTGCCCTGTTACTTTCATGAATAAATAAATAAGTTTTTTTTAAAAGATTTTATTTGACAGAGAGAGCAGGGGGAGGGGGACGGGCAGAGGGAGAGAATCTTTCAAGCGGACTCCCCACTGAGCGAGGAGCCCAATAAGGGGCTCCATCCCACAACCCGTGAGGTCATGACCTGAGCTGAAACCAAGTTGGATGTATAACTGATTGAGCCATCCAGGCTCCCCTGGAATAAGTTTTTAGAAGTACAATTTCTGGGTCAAGAGGGGTATTCATAGATCCTCGGCCCAATAGCAGAATCACTCTATGTTTAAATGCTTGTCCATTTCTCTTCCTTGCCATTAATCTGGAGCCTCCTTCAAGGTGGAAACATTGTCTTGTTAGTTTTTATGTCCCCAGGAGCACACTTGGAGTATTACCCCCTCATATCATAATCAAGTATGTCAGAGATTCATGCCATTCAGCTGATTGCCCTTTTCTAAAAATAAGGAAACCCAAGACAGGGCTTCAGGATCATCAGCTCCAGATTAACTTAGTTTCAGCATCTTCAAGAAAATCAAGTTAACAGCATGACAAGCACAGTGTTTGAACCTGTATGTTGAATGGGATATATAGCATATGAAGTCAGCATTTATGGGCTGTGCTGCTAATTTCATAATGAATCACTTATTCATGTCCACGAATGGCTTTTCTTGTGATATTATTCACCAGTTAATATATATATATATATATATATATCATTCCTGGAAAACAGGGACAATTATTTTCTTTGTATGCTTATAAGTTTGTGTTCTAAGTAGGCCCCAATTAAATGTTTTTTAATCACCCAAATACATCTAGTCTTTTTTTTTTTTTTGAAGATTTTATTTATTCATGACAGAGAGAGGCAGAGACACAGACAGAAGGAGAAGGAGGCTCCCAGCAAGGATCCTGATGTGGGACTCGATCCTGGACCCTGGGATCGTGCCCTGAGTCAAAGGCAGACGCTCAACCGCTAAGCCACCCAGGTGTCCCTAAATATATCTAGTCTTGATGATAAAACTACTAGGGGAAAGGGAAGGGACTTGTTCTACTAATGTTTTCAGCCCCTGACAAAGGGCCAGATAAGAAAAAATTAACCACCTCGCATTCTGCTTAGATACAGTTGAAGGTGGCTGTCTCTGCCCCATGTCACGTGTCACTCACGGGTGACAGTGAGCAGATCATCTTGGCTGAGGCAGCCAGTGGGCATTGCTAACAGTCAAGTCTGAGGCTAAAGACCATTTCAGCCTCTCAAGTAAATGTACTTTTGCTGTTGCCACCCAGGCCCCACCCTCCAACCCATCTCTTCCTTTCAGCCCTGTGTGTCTGATATTTTCTGTATCTAACTGGAGCAAATTGTCTGAATGACATACACCTTCTACCAGCTTAAAGAACGTAGGAATATTCTTTAATAACAGGAATATGGGAGAAAAGAAAATGAGTCCCTGGGAGCAGTCACCCACTTAGCAGCTCGCTCTGGTAGTTTTGACTTGAATCCTATGGCAACTAAGCACTCAAGGTTCAAAATGTACCCCGGGCCTTTAGCCTAAAAGGTTTGAAATCACAGCTCAGCATGGTGGAGGGAGAGAGCAAGAAGAGTAAAACAGGTCAAAACTTACTAAATTATAAAAAATGATTATTAAGTAACTACATTCTACTAACTGGTCCAGGCCAAGGTAAGAACTGAGCCTCTCATTCCTGTGGGACGGTTTGACTCTTGCATAGCAAAGTCTCAAAACCAGTGTCTGTAATTGTGCCCTCTCATCTCCTCAGGACTCCTGAGTGGCCCCGGGCCCTACGCCGTCACCCACACCGTGCACCAGCTGGAGGTGGGGCTTCTCCTCTGCTTCCCAGCCTCCCAGGTTTCATGAAATGGGAGAAAGCGGGGCTGGGCAGCAGGGTTGTGAGGCTGCTGCCTTTTAATGGTGCAAGTTAAAGATACTGGGGATGACCCTGGCATCCAGGTTCACTAACTGTATAAAAACACAGAACACAGCAACACCCTCGAAGGAGAGAGAGGATAAAGTGCCCCCTAAATTTGGAGAGTAAGCCAACAACAGATAACTACATCCTCTTATTCTTGTTTCTCTTTTTGTGAAAAATGCGTGTAAACTTGCTAATTGGGAAATACGGGCATTTGGGAAACTCTCTCAGTCTGTGCCTGCATGTTTCCCACTTTTCCCCAGCACATGCCTCAAAGCACTGTCTCTCTCTTTCTCATTTTTAAAAAATATTTATTTAGAGGGTGAGCAAGTGAGCATAAGCAGTGGGAGTGGGCGAGGGAGAAGCAGGCTTGGGCCAAGATCCCAGGACCCTGAGATCATGACCTGAGCCAAAGGCAGTTGCTTAACTGACTGAGCCACCCAGGCGCCCCATCAAAGCACCGTCTTGCTGTTTCCAGTCTGTTGTTCTGGGTCTCCTGCTCCTCTCCCCAAGCCCTTGGCCTCCTCTCCTAACACTCATCCTTTTCTTTCTCTGATTCTTCCTCCTGCCCCCCTCCTCCTTTGACCCCATGGAGCTGTGTGACTCCGTCGTGAGCCAACCTCTTTTTCTTACCTCTTGGCTCTGTTTCTCCAAACTCTGTTATGTTACATCCCCACAGGTCCTAATTATAGTCCATTCCCAGCATCCCCAGAGCTACTAAGGGAGGAAGCTGACTATGCCTTGGGGTGGAAGGATGTTCCCCCCCCTTTCCAACCCCATTCAGCTCTGAGAAGATGAGCAAAGTTCACCAGATCCATGCCTGAGGCTGCTCCTGCTTCTCCTCCCCGAAAATTTTCTCACTTCTAGAAAATAACTCTGAGTTGGTTGTTCCTTGGCCCTCTTATCTTTTTTGGTAAATTATGAGTAATTATTTTAAAAGTTGAAACATTAAAAATAAACACAAATCGTCATCCATAACTTCACTACTGAAAACAACTTTTATCAGTTTGGTGTGTTGCTTGAAAGTATGTGCTTAAAAAAAATGTTCTGTCGGTGAGAATGTAAATTGGGGCAGCCACTGGAAAACAGTATGGAGCCTCCTCAAAAAAAGGAAAAATAGGAATGCCATACAATCTGGTAATTCCATTACTGGGTATCTACTCAAAAATAGTAATTATGAAAAGATATATGTACCCCTGTGTTCACTGCTGCATTATTTATAACAGCCAAGATATGGAAGTAACCTAGATGTCCACCAAAGATGAATGGTTAAGAAGATGTGCTAGCTACACACCGTGTACCATTAGCCATAAAAAGGAATGTGCTCTCACCATTTGTGACCATATGGATTGACTCAGAGGATATTCTATGTGAAATAAGTCAGACAGAGATACATGCCATCTGGTTTTACTTACATATGGGCTCTAAAAAAGCAAAAAAGAAACAAAATCCATAACTACGTAGAATAAATTGATGGTTGCCAGAGGAGAGGAGTGTGGGGCGGATGGGCAAGCAGGAGTGAAGGGGAAAGGAAGATACGGGCGTCTAGTTATGGAATGGATAAGTTATGAAGATCAAAGGGACAGCATAGGGAATATAATCAACAGTATTGTGTTATATGGGAACGCGGTGGCTGAACTTGTGGTGACCACAGCACAACATATGCAGATACGGAGCCACCGTGTTGTATACCTGAAACTAAGGTAACATTGTCAACTGTTTCAATGTATTTTTAACTATATTTCAACTTAAGAAAAATTCCTGTAATCATAGTGTGCATATAAAGTCTTTTTGCATTTCATGCACTATTAGGGTTTCCTCTTTATTACCGGACTTCAAAAATATTTTAAAAGGTAGTGTGTACCATTCCATTGATTGGCTGTGTTCTATTTTATGCGACCATCTCTATACCAATATTTCTATGTCTTGATATTTTTGCCTGTTGCTTCTCCATATGCATGTCCCATTTTGAAATATTTTTTTAGTATAGATTTCCAGTAATGAAGTTATGGCTCAAAGGACATGACCATTTTTTAGACTCTTGATCCATATTAACAAATTGTATTTGAAAAGGTTATCCTAATTTAGTGCCACCAGCTGTATCAATGGATACAGCTTTTACCGATTCTTCTCAGAATTGAGTGCTATCATTTTATACATATAGCTAATTTCATCAGCAACAAATGTTACTTTGTTTTATTTTTCTTGGATTAGTGGTTTTTTTTAATTTCCCATGTTTACCCGTCATCTTTTATAAATTACCTATTTATTTGCCTGTTACCATATTTTCTCCCTTCCTTTCTGATCTCTGTGCCTTTTTTTTTTTAAGATTTTATTTATTTACCCATGAGAGATATATAGAGAGGCAGAGACATAGGCAGAGGGAGAAGCAGGCTTCCTGTGGAGAGCCTGATGCGGGACTTGATCCCAGGACCCTGGGATCATGACCTGAGCCAAAGGCTGGCACTCAACCACTGAGCCACCCAGGCGCCCTGATTCTCATGCCTCTTAACAGTGTCCTTGTTATTAGTTTTAAAAATCTGCATGTATGAATTCTTTATAAAGATATTAACATTGTCAGACTTAGTGCAAATGGTTTTTTGTCTGTTCTTTTGTCTTAGCTGTATTTTTCTTTGACTTACTTAAGTTTTGAAATTTAACACTGTGAAGTCGGTCAACTTTTTGTATATCCTTGGGCTTAGAAAGTTGCCTTACCAAAAGGAATAAAAAAAATGAGAAAGACAGAAAATGAAAGTTATCCTGCTGTCTGGGTTGGTATTCAGTTATCTCTATTCTGGGGTTTCAGACTCAGGCACTTTCAGATCGCTGTGATAGATAGGGTCAAAGGTCACCACCAGATTCCCTCTCACTTCCTTAGGGTAAGGAAGGGTTTCTGATAAGAGTTCAGAGGAGGGAGGGAAGTAAGATGGGATTAGCTCCTGGATGGGAAGCTTGACTCTGATGAGGAGACCATCTCTTCCTCTGGGTTGGGAATGAGGATTTGTGTAGGTTGTAGGTGTTCAGGCAAGAATTTGAACGTGAGTGGAAGGACAATGAGTGTCACAGGAGATCCTCTTCCACCAAATTTCTTGCCTCTAGGCCTGAAGCCCACATAACACTCACTGTGTATCTGCTGTTTTTTCCCCGTGGAAGGAACTAACCTGGGACTCCTGGCTATTGTTGGCAAGCACGTTACACCCAGACCTATGTGTGCTTCTACCAGAATGAGAAGTCACGTCCCTGACACAAAAGGAACCTGTAAACCGGTAAACCTTGCAGTGTCCTTTCGGAATCCTGTCTCAAAATTGTTGCTGCAGGGTGCCTGGTGCTGCTACTAAAGAACAAAGAGGATCTTGTGCTTTAAACCTGCTGCAAATGACTTAAGGAGTGTGATTGAAGTGAGCTTGTGTTCCTGCCAATCACTTTCACTCCTGGAGGACTTTCACCTGGGTCCAGAGACCCCCTCCCCTTCACTTCCAGCGACCTGCCTGCGTCCCGTCTCTATTCCTTTAGGTAGACACCTGGTGGTAAACTCCAGGCAGGCTTCTCAAAGAGTGTTAGCTCCTAATCAGCAATGTCATAGAAAAGAGAAGAAAAAAAATAAGTCGGGGAACATGAAACCAGCATGATGGTATCTGAATGTTGTAGAATTCTTTTTTTTTTTTTTCAGTCTCTTAAAAATGTCTCACAGTTATATATGCATATAGTTCTACAAAACCACGTGAAAGGCGTCCCCGACGGTATTTCTGTCCCTAGCCATTTTTAATTCCCCAGAGACCAGTATTTCCATTTTAAAAGTTATTTCTCAATGTTTGCCCTGATATCTCTAAGTAAAAAAGTATCTTAAGTTGCTATCTTTTGACGGTCTTTAAATTTCAAGCATTTTCTATTACGGGGATCAAGGGCAGGCTGCCTAAACTATGCTACTCTGGCCTGTTGATTACCTTAAATAAAACTTATTTATAGACAGTCCGTGTGAGAAGGACAGTCAGACCCTCCTCTGTCCCCCTGAAAGCTGCAAATAAATCTCCTATGTGAAAGGTCAAGAGACCTCCTGATCACCAAAGATAGCAAATTTAGAGCCAAGAAGGCGGTATAAACAACCCTTGTTACTTTTTATTAATTTACTCCCCTAGTCCAAGTTCTGCTTAGAATTCCTTACCAACTGAAGCTCCCAAAGTTAAGTTTTCTTGGTCCTGAGGTCAATTCCTCACAGATTTATTGTCTCTTGGTCTAAAAGATGTAAAAGCTGCCTGCATTGGTCATTTCTTTTGGTCTCAGTTGCACAAATCCATGTAATAAAACTTCGGTTTATTTTCTCCTGTTAATCTATCACATGCAAATTTAATTCTTAGCCCAGCTAGAAGAACCCTGGACCAAGGAAAAGTTCTTCCTGTCTTCCACTTGACATAGCAGGATAAACTTCCACTGGATATTGGCTCCGATGATTTCGTAGCTTTGAGATCGTGGGACATAGGACACAAAACCAGCAGAAGGTAAGACGACTTTTTTTTTTTTTAAGATTTTATGTATATATTCATGAGAGACACACACAGAGAGGCAGAGACACAGGCAGAGGGAGAAGCAGGCTCCCCGTGGTGAACCCGATGTGGGACTCGATCCCAGGACCCCGGGACCACCCTGAACCGAAGGCAAACACTCAACCACTGAGCCAGCCAGGCACCCCGAAGGTAAGACTTCTTAAGTCAGCCTCCCCAAATCCCTGTCTTATAGGGTCAGATGGAGCAAGAGAGGTGAGATTTTTGTTCCTTCTAAATTTAGTAGATTAAGTACCAGAATAATTCCTGGGGCTTAAGGACTCTTGGTAAAAATATGGTACTCTGGGGTTACTGATCCATTTCCTCCCAGAGATGGCCTTTGTTTCTCCTTGCCTGTCTTTTATGCCATTTGTCACTACAAAACAAAGCAAAACGAAACTCACCATTGGGCAGAATGCAGGCATGGATCCTATAAGCTGACTGTTCAGACTGGCTTCCCAGATAGGGGAATTCAATGATTGTCAGACCACCGTCTACTTTGACAAGCTTTGTTGTGGGTGATTGTGCATATGACGTCAAGGCTATTGCTATGGGACACGTTGAAAGCTAAAGCTACAGAGCTGGTGGGCATGGGGGACGGGGTGGGGGGGGCACTTAGAAGTTGTTAGAGCACTCACCGCCTAACCCAGAGGCCCTCGTGTTAGGATAAGTTGGTCACGGAATGGGTTATTTTGACACTAGGTCACCCGGAAACCTCAAAAAGTTCTGTGCAATGAAATACACTACAAAACATACCATCTCCAACCCTGTGGCACACCCCTTCTAGGTATTAGCGTGTTTCCAAGAGATCCAAGGCTGAGCTAAAACTGTTAATGTGCACATTAAGAAAAATTGGATGAGATTTTTGCTTTTGTCTTGTTCTGTCAAAGAGCTTGACTTTGGGACCAGTGAGGATACTCCACATGGTCTTGACCATTCAGCGGGTGCACTTCCCTGGATGCACCTTGGGTGCCACATGGAATGGGGATCGGAGACATGTAGTAATAAGCAGCACTCTTTGTCCAGCCCTGCCAGCCCTCAGGAATCTGTTAACCAAGGTCCTTTGTGGGCTAGGAGCTATTATCTCAACCTTTGTTGCTTGTTAGGACTGGCACGTCCCATTCCAGTAGAGCCTGCCTGGACAGGTCTCCCATGTTCTTATCACTTGTGCAACCATGGCCTTTACTCTCATACCACTTTTGGGAATAAACTTTTGGATAATAGAGAAAATGATTTTTTAATTCTTAGCCCAGCTAGAACAGAATCTTGGACTCAAGAAAATTTCTTCCTCTCCTTCACCATTGACATCCCTTTATAGAAGATGAGAATTTATTCTCCACACATACAATTCCTTCCTTACCTTCATCCTTCCAGTCTAATTACATTATAATTTGGGATTAGATCAATATATGTTTAACTTTTCTGTGGCTATGTAAATATTATATGTAGCTGACCCCCACAGTGTACTATAATTACATTTACTTTTATACAATTTTTTTTTATTCTCTGGAGTTGACTTCATTTTTTTTTTTCTACTTGAATAGCTTGCTAGAAACCCATCTCCTCCACCCCCTGACCCCTCCACCCCTCCACCCACATACAAAGTAAGAACTTACTCTTTGGTAACTAAGTTCAAACACAACAGACTTTTTATCAGCCTCATCTTCATGGAGACAGTTGACTCAGCAGACTGTGGCATTTACCACAGCTGTTCAGGTCGCCGTCCTCGCTTCCAGGTTTTTGATTCCTTCACGGATTGTGAATGACAGGGGTAAACTCTGGATAAGTGAGGTTGTATTTGTGTACAGAATGCTAAGGCTTTTCTAGTAAGGATCTTCCTAGCAATTTCTTCTCTGGGATGAAGTATTTTCAGTAGGTGCCATGTGAATATTAGCATTAGCTCGTTTCTTTTCTGTCTTCTTATCGCTCCTTTTCATTTCCTTTGTAAAGACATCAATTTCCTTAGCACAAGATTCTGTAAAAGACTTATGAACATTTTCTCAAATTTTGGGTAAGGCAGCAATGTTTTCTTCCCACATAGCACAAAATACTGCATCAATATCCAATCACGGAAAGATATTGCTGGTGGCATTAAAATTGGTACAACACTTTTGGGAACAAATTTGCCAATACGCAAAAGAACTATAAAAATCCTCATTCCTCTGCCTCTGCAATTTCAGTGTAGGAATACTTTGTAAGGAAATAACAATCCAAAACCTGGACAAAGCTGTATGTAAGAAGAGTCAAAGTGGTGGTGTTTGTAGGAGCCAGAGGTTGGAAACAATATAATGTCAATTAACAAGGGAATGGCTCAATGAATTATGGAATATATTACTTTGCCTTTACTTATGTTATATGCAAATAGTATAAAATAATTTGTCTAGGTTTACTGTGACTATAACTATATAAAATGTATACATTGAGAACTGAAACTATCTCATACAGCTGTAGTCTACATGACTATGACTCCATATTCCAATGTTCATTAGCATCAAGTTTACGAGGACTCTCTTGGTGAGGCAAATAACTTTATTGTTCATAACAGGAACTTTTCAATCGATCCTATCAAATCAGCAACAGAAAGCATCAACTGACAGTTCCTATCCTAGCACTTTCTGAACCCCTAAGCCCAAAATTCTGATCTTGTTATTTCCATCAAACCTGAACAATCCTATCATGATGTTTACCCAATCTTCAACAATGCCTGCTCACTGAAAGTCCCACCTTAAACAAAACTTCAAAATTCCAGCAAAATCTGATCTTGCCCTTCCCTCCCTGAGACCCAAAGAAAGCTCTATTGAGGTGTGGTGCTCTCCCCACTGGCAATGAGTTGGCCCTGTATTAACTGGTTATGTTGGTGATTCTTGGGGAACCACACTCAACAATGTAGAAAAACTATGCAATAAATATACGTAGAAAAAATGAAAGGAATGTGTAAAAATAGTAATAGGGGATTGGAATTTGGTCAAATTTTCAAGGCTTTTTAAATAGTATTCTTATGTAATGAGGGCAAGGCTTATTTCAATCAATAACTAAGAATTCATTTGGTACAGCCACGTTTTAATATGTAAAGATCAAATAAAGGCAAAGCTGTGCAACTTGTTATTCTCTTTGTTGTGTTTTGTGGAACAATCAATAACCATCCAGAGAGAAGACTACTTCGGTAGGAAGCAGAGCTATTCATATTGTAATTATGCTTGTAGAATCGAAATACTTAGGGGCTCTGTTGTAATGAAAATGATCCAAAAATGCTCTAAAATCACTTAGTTAATGTTGAGAAACAATCAGGAGGACATGACTATGGCCTTTAAATGGGTTTTGGTATTTAATGGGATGGAGGCTTTAGACAATGGCTTGCTTAGCACTGAGTCACATAAATGTTGTAAACCTAACACAGAATAGATGCATCTCACAACATTAAACGCCAGGTTCTATTAACAGAAATCTTATAGTCGATGGGTTTTGCAGTGTTTGTCAAATAGGTTTTCTATCTTTTTATGAAAATCAGGAAGAAAAGCCGGCCCGTGGATAGAATTTGTCACAGCTGGCACCAGCAGCTATTCCTTTGCATGGTTGGCAGTTACCGGTCTTGTGTCAAGTTTTTCAATGTAAACAAACCTGGATGGTTTTAGCTTTCTTTTGAGAGAAAGAGACAGTGTGAGCACAGCAGCAGCAACGGGGCAGGGAGTATGTGTGGGGGTGGGTAAGAAGGGGCGGAGGAAGGAGGGAGAATCCCAAGCAGGCTCCACGCCCAGCATGGGCCAGCACGAGCCAGGCAGGGAGCTAGATCTCAGAACGCTGAGCTGATGACCTGAGCTGAAACCAAGAGTTGGCACCCCCCATGCCTTGACTTTTGAAAATGGCTCTGGTTAGGTTAATTAATAGTCTCCCGCCCAGGTAAATCTTGCTTCTCTACTGGTAGTGACCAATACCATTACTTTTTCAACTTTCTTTTCCTCTAAAGCATAAATAAGCTTTGCAGGCGGAAGAAGTACATCAACCAAGGCAAGACAACAACAAAACAGATCTATCAACAAAGGTTATGACCAAGAGATACACACAGCTTTTGTTTTGGGCGAAGACACACTGATAACAGGAATAAAGACAGTTAAATTAAGATTAATCAGGTAATTTTATTAAATATTTACCATTCAGCAGCAACCAACATGAACATCTGAGCTAAGAGTCTTTTGAAATGTTCTGCTATATAGCTGCTTCAGAAATACACGCACGTGATAAATTGAACTGTTCATTGCCAAAAAACTTCTTTAAAAAATGGCTTCAAGAGCAGATAACACTGATTTATACAGTGCCCAAGCACTAGTCAACGATCTATTAAATTACAAAGGAAAAGGAAATCAAAGAAGCTTTGTTACCTTATGCATGTCAACTTATTTAAATGGAAGGCTTTACTGCTTAAAGCAACAGGAATATGGAGCTTCCTATGTATGTGTGTGTGTAGATAGTTTTAAGAATGTGATTACAAACACAAAGTGTTATCATCAAAAGCAAAAGCTAGTTCCAGAAATTTCTGACTGCAAAACTTGCAAGATACAAAGCTAAAATTCGTATGTTCCTTTTCTCCATTATGAATACTTTCACTAAACATAAATATTTTAACATATATTAATCTTTCTGACATTCAAAATTGTAAAGTCAATAATGGCAGAATTATTGTTAAAAGCACATATGTACAAATATTCTTTTCCATACATAAAGTATTTGGCATAATTATAACAATCATACTGCATCCACGACTGTTTGCTTTTATTTTTACTTTTTTTTTTTTACACATAATGGTATCTCTTATTAAAATTAACCAGTTATGTACAAAAATACTTGAACATTTATTATAGAAAACCTCTATAACCAGCCTCAACAGCATATACCTGCTGAATGGTTTCATTAAGAGAATATAAAAAAGTGGTCACTGCCTTCCAGGTAAGCTATCAACAAAAACAAACACGGTTAAACTAAAATGAGCTTCCCAACAAAAGAGGGAAAATATTTAACAGTATGATTTAAAATACAGTCATATTTATCGTCAATTGAGTGTTATAAACAGTCAGTAAAAGAAAAAGACATAGATACAAAATCCATTACTACATACAAGGTGCTTTTTTCACACTCCTGCAACTGGGGCCTTAGCATCCCTACCCAGCTCTGAGACGCTGTGCAGCAATACCCAAGCCAGAGGGGTCTGTGGCCATCTCCCCCTTCAACAAGAAGTGGGATCCGCTACGAAGGCAAGCTCCGCTAGGAGCCTGGGGAGTTGTGAAGACTTTTCCACTCAGTGCAGGACTGAAAGTTAATGCCCTTGCCTTCTGAAAGTCCTTTTGCCATTTAATCATGCTAATCTATTTTCTCCAAGGTTTTTTTCTTCATTTACGCTATTGATTTAATACTGTCCTGTATCGATTCCTGAATTCTCGTTAATGGGACACATTAATTTGTGCCTATTTAACACGTGAACATCTGCTCTTCTTCAATGACAAAGGCTGCGGAGGAAACTATCAAGTACGGAAGCACAAGATTCAAGTAAACATTTATCCCGGGCTCCTCTGCTTAATCGAGCCGACTGCGACTCCGACAGTCAACTGTACCTCGAGAAGAACTACAGTAGATGCCCTGGTGTCGGGGCACTAAGGGACCCACCAAGCAATTCACAGAGCAGAGGCTTAAGAAAGCAGACAAGGGGTCGAATGTCAAAAGCAACCTCCAAGAATTAGTTTTTGTTTCAAGAACAAAATCACCTGCAGCCCTCTTCCTTGCAACCACTTAAGTGCATGGCCTAGCGAAGGCCGCCTGAACTGGGAACTCGGGGTGGGCACCCACGGGCCCGCGAGAAGCCTCCCATTAGCAGGGCCACCACGTTAGGCTGTGCGCGGCCTTTGCTTTTGCAGGGGACCAAGTGCAAGGTCACAAGGACACGACAACTGCACGCGCCCTGTGGTTCGGCGACAGCCTCCTGGTGTGGACGTGCAACTGGATTATAAAAAGAAATAAAAAGTGTGTGTGTGTGGGGGGGGGGGCGGGGGTGAACATAAAAAGATCCAAAAGAAGTCTTTAACGCTCTTTACCACTTTCAGAGGGGAGACACCTAAGGAAAGTCAGCCCCAGGCCACGGACCATCCGGCGTTTGAGATCAGTGACTTTTTTTTTAATATTGTGCAACGTGTTAATAAGCAGGTTTTAATTCCGCCGGCTGAGGGAGCCAGGGGCGAGGGTCCGGGGCGCCCGCCCGCAGCGCCCGCCGCGGCTCACAGCTGGGACACCTTGCGGGGCAGCGGCCGGGGCCGGGGGCCGGGCTCGGTCCTGCGCGGCCCGTTCTCGGGGGGCCCGGGCCGCGGCGCGGGCGGCTTGGGGGGCAGCGCGGGCGGCTCGACCGTGGCCGCCACCGCCACCGCCACCGGGATGGACAGGCTGTGCGGCAGCGGCCCGGGCCGCCGCAGGGTCCGCTCGTACACGCTGTAGGGCGGCGGCGTCCGGCTCTCCCGGCGGCCCGGCTCCTCCGCGCCCGGCCCCGCCGCCTGCGCCGGCCCCTCGGGCGCCTGGCTCTCGAAGCCCGAGGTCTCCGACGTGCTGCACCGGCTCAGGGAGGAGATGCCGCTGCTGTAGCTGCCCGACAGCACCGGGGAGTGGGAGGTCAGGCCCGGGGACTGGTACTCCACCGGGGAGGGCGTGAACCCCTGCCCGGAGCCCTGCTGCGGGGAAGAAGACGGGGTGGTGAGGGCGGGCGGGGTGGGAAGCGCCCCCCCCCCAGCCCCCTCCCCGGCCCCGACGGCGCCAGAGCTCCAAGGACGCCTTGAGGGTGGCCCTCGCGCCCTCTCGCGCCCTCGGATGGGGTCCTCGGAGGAAGCAATGTGGGTGCAGAGGCGCCGCAGGTGCGCTGAGGCAGCGGCCGTCTGCAGGCCAAGGAGGGGCCCCCCCGCGCCAAACCAGGGGGCGGCCACCCTGACTTTGGCCCCCGTAGCCTCCGGGGCCTGGAGGAGATGCGGCTCTGCTGTTCGGGGGCCTGGCTAGGGCGGCCTGCTGCCAACACCCACACTCGGGTGAGACCGCGGCATCCCCAGCACGAAGCACTTGCCGCGCATTGTCCACCTCCCTGCCCACTTTCCTCCTCCCCATCCTCCGGGCAGAAAGAGGCTAAAAGTAAGCAGATGGAGAACTCAGAGATATAGAATTAGTCCCATGACTCGAAAGACATGGAACTGGCCAACACCAGAGAGCGCTGGCAGTGCCATTCTCCCCTTTCTGGCTCAGCAAGGGTGGGGCGGTGCTGGAGCCTGGAGCAGGGCACGGGGGCTGGGTGGCAGAGGCACCAGAGGCCTGCCTTCCAGGTCTCTCGCTCCCCAGACCCCCGAGCTGAAGCAGCTGCACACCGGCAGCTCTCAGGCTCTGCTCTGAAATAAGACTTGTTTCATCCGGAGTGGTTTCTCAAGACCTGACTCAGTTGCTTTTTTTTTTTTTTTTTTTTTTTTAAAGAGGAAGATTTCTCCTAAACCCCAGATTTTTGGCCTTGGATAAATAACTATTAGTTCTAGCAACAATGGCTCGCTTTCTCTTAATGGAGATAATCTTTTGAAACCGAGCGGGAGCTTTTCCTTGGTGACGGGGCATGAATTCTTCAGGATACCATAGTCTTCATGCGGGGTTCTACAAGCTTCCTTGGCTCATTTATGGTAGCTGTCCACTCCTCTGGCATCTGAATCTGCTACTTCCCTAACTGGTGTCCGATGGAAATGGGGGCCTAGGTGATGCTCTGTGAAAGGACGGTTCTACCGGGGAAATGCGTAGTACTCAAGTCCTCCTTGACTGCATTCAAAGGGTAGGAGCACGTTAAAGTCTTACAATAAAGAAAATGAAAGGACTTTGCAGCCCAGGGTTGTCTAAACGTATCTGACCACAGATCAGTTTTTTTGTTTATCACATCATGGTACGTGATAAACGTTAATCAAAAACTAATGTTCTAAGCCAACCACACCTTGGTCTCTCTTTTTAAACAAAATGCTGGGAGACACAAAGTCATTTAGCAGGAGCTTAAAATTAAGTGTTGCCAATGAAGAGATCCAAATTCAATGCTGGTCACTGTCGACAGTTAGACAGCAAGGTTAAAACAAGGCAGGTAAGCTGAGTCTCCCCCCCTCTCCCCCCCAGGATGGACGCCATCATTTAATTGCTGAAAAAACTAAGTCAAGGCAACTAACTGCATTCTAGGCATAGCGAAACTCGTAACCTGGTAGCAGTGTGCCCTCTAATGTAACGCAGGAGTCACAACAGAAACACTCCATTCATTTTCTCTCCAAACCCCATTTGTAAAGCTATGGCCGTGAGCTACACCTGGCTAGGGAGACCAGCAGCAGCTCTGCGGAGAGAAAGTAGATGCTACCTTGCTAATAAACAGGACTGTTGGGTCACCACTTGAGTATTTTCATCCTTCAGTTCTTTTTTACAGAATCAATCTCTAAGACTTACCATCTTATCACTACTCTGCAAAATCAAGTTGGAAAATGCAGATGTTAATTGCATAGCAATACGTGGGAGCTCCTCGCGGGTAAGGCTAAATGTAAGATGTGGAAACATCATGATGCTTCCTCTCCCATCACATCAAAGTGATGGTCCGTGGCTTCCAGAGTGAAGGCAGTCACGTGCACTTTATGATTAACAGCTGCATTGCAGAATGACAAAAAAACCCAGCAAATAATTTGCTCTCTCCAGCAAATTTCTACATCAGAAATGTTGGCAATGCAAATGAAATCACACTTCTTTGCAATTTTCTCCATTTGGGGGCTTTTGTTTTCCAGATTCTCAGTTTCTATCAGCAACTATCCTTAGCAACACAGATGCACTGGATCACGACCTGCCCCTAAGTGTTTTTAGAAGCTAATTTGTCTTTTTCTTTCACATTAGCTAGAAATACCTCCCTAATAAAAAGGACACAGAGCATGTACATCCTCAGTCACTCAGATCCAAAATCATTCTTTTAACACTTCAACTTCATATTTGCCTCTGGTGCAGTAGCTCTGAACACCAATGTCTACTGGTATTGACAATCCTTGCAGCCAGTCTGATTCAATTTGGATAGAGACTAAATATTATTCTTTACCTTCATGAGGGATTTTGTATGTTTAGAGATGTTAAATAGCCTACATTTATATATCAATTTAAACATCTCACCTTTAAAGCTCTTCAGTTTGTTGCCTAGAAATTTTTTATTCATTTTACTATCTTGTTTTTCACTGTCAAGTATATAACTCTAATGTAAATGAAAACCTTGGTATGAAATATTAAAGGAGAACAAGTTGGTTTTGACTTTGCCACAATGGGTGAGGCTGACAGAAGCAAAAAGAAACAGGAGACCATTTACTAGGCTTGATTACTGAGTTTTTCAATTCTTTTCTTTCACTCCTTTCTTTCTTTTCTACCTTCCTACCTACCTTCCTTCCTTTTTTTTCTTTTATGTCCCTGAAGCCAGTAAGACCAGACTGAAACATCCTAAGAAATACAGTGTATTTCCTTGTAAATACTTGTTTCCTAATTTAGTGTATACACAGACTCTAGCCTGTATATTCTCGTTGCCACCATTTGGGGAATGAGGCTAATAACCTGAACACAAATGACTCCATTTGTGGAGGCGGCCTCCTGAAAGGAAAGCCTAGTGTCTTCTTACCAATCTTCCTCCGTCCCTTGCCTAGTTTGTGCCTATGAAAGCAGCTCAGTGGTGTGCCAGGGATGAGTCTTAAGGAAAGAAGGAAGGTGGGGCCAGTGTCTGGCCTGAGTCTAAATATGAGACTATACCTTCAACGGAGACCTCCCAGCAGGTGAGGGGGACACGGACGTCGTATGTCTTGCTGGTGAAGCTGTGAACAGAGAGAGAGAAGTCCTTTCAATTGAGAAAACCCAGGAGGTTGATTCTCTGCAAATGCCCTTGTGTACAAACCCATACAGATGGTCCAGTGCCTAAAGCCCTCCTAGGCAAGGAGAGGTAGGGGAGAAACTAAATGACGCCCATCCAAAGCAGATTCCTCACTAAGGATGGCAGCTCCAAGACATGGGCCAATTAGCGAAAAGTCACCAGCACATACATGATGCTATAAGCAGTGACAGGGGCTCCAACTGGGCCAATGTTCCATTTCCCAGAAGTCCCGGTGCTTTTCCACTGCCTGGCCCATTTCGAAAGGTGCTTTCATGTGTGAGGTGCCAGGGAGCAGTCTTTGGAAAAGAGCTGCTGACTGGTCTGAGCAGTAATGGGGAAACCCACGCCACTGAGGCAGACTAGCAGGGGTCTGTGAGAATAAATCTATACCCGCCTCCCTTTTCACAACCTAATCCTCCTGGAATAAAAAACCCTTGGCCAGGCCCAAACAAGAAGCAAGAAGTTTTCCATTTCTCCCCTGCAAGCTTATACTCAGGTCTTCCCTCTGTCCCGGCCGTGGGGTTGCGGTGGCGGTGGCGGTGGTGGTGGCAGCAGCAGCACTCAGTGGATTTCATCATCATGGCAAAGAAATGCTCTCTTTCTGTTTTTCCCTCTAGGTTTTCAAGCCCTGCACCTGGGATGCAGCAGGCGACGGCCCTGCTCTACGTGCTGGTAGGTCAGGCCCTGCCCCCTGAAACACAAGCACGTGCGTGGAAAGCTGCCGCGACACAGTCCACGCAGCCCGTGTGAGCCCCATTTCCCAATTCCACCTGCACAGGTTTCACTGAGTTCAGGCTTTGCTGCTCTGGCATGAGCTGCCATACTCCCTGCTGCCCAAGTGAGGTTTGCGACTCTTAGGAAAACTAGAGCGAAGCTGAAGGAAATACAGACAGACAGACCTCCCAACAGTGACCACGAATGACGACATGAGGACAGACCAGGAGAGCAATCAGTGCAGAAGGGAGGGCAGCCCTGCAGGGTTAAACTGGGAGCTGTAGGGTCACCTGCGTGCTCCCGGCGCTAGAGCCCAGGGAGAGGGGCCCTTGACTGCTCTGGGGGCGGGGGGGGGGGGTATGCAGCCTCTGCCTTGCGCCCGAGGGCATGCCATCAGCACATGCCACGCTCAGACACCAGGGTCAGCTCTAGCCTGCAGTTGGGGGTGTTGCTTACAGAAGAAAATCCCGTATGGGTGGAGAAACAGATCCTGACTGGGAACCGCAGTCCTGCCACGCTATGTGTGGCGAAGTCAAGGTCCTCCTCCTCCTGACTCTGGCATTCCGTGACCCCACCGCGGTGGGCCCTTGGAGCCACAGCATGTCCACAGTGATGTTTCTCTAGAAAGGCATTCTCCCCCAGACACCTAAAATGGTCCCATCATTATTCTGGCCTCTAAGTCTGAATGGGCCTAGGATCTTAACTACCATCAATAACACTGTTCCTCTGAAGATGCTTTTTGAGTTTCCAACATTAGTGATACGACCAGTTTAAACTGCAGACTCCTTGAACATATGTACAGCATGAATAGATACAAATTACTTGGTTGATGAATCTTATTAACCATCTCGGGTGATGAATCTTATTCACCATCTTGGGTCACGGTGGCATTCTAGTGTGGATTATCGAGTAAGCCTAGTTATTTCTTCTGTTGAAAAACCTCATGTGCTCTTCAAAACCTACTGGTGACTTTTAGCTTTGGCAAGTACCGAACACACTGGATAGCACATGGTTTGTTTTAAAAAGACAGAGAAAGTCAGTAAAAAAAGAAAAAGATGAGATGCTAAAATATAGTGAATGAAGTATGAACGATCAACCCAGGAACATCTGTGAAGGACATGTCATATTTCCTCTTGCTTTAGGCCAGTTCTATTTGTAAAGCTTCAAAACTACTCTAGATGTGTGCAAATATTGAAAAGACTCTCCTTATCACCAGGATAGGCAGAGTCAGCAGAGTCGGTTAAAGACTGTACCATGTCAAGGTTACCAAGGTCACCAAGCAAATGGCTTATTCGGTTGGAAAGCCCTGTTATTGCTATAAGCTCATCAAGAAAGTTTCTTCAGAATTTTCACTGGTTCCCAAAATCTAGAAAGGTTTGGTAAAATACCGATTCTACGGCCTTACCCCAGAAATGGTGAACTTCTGATTCAGTAGGTCTGACATTAGGCCTAAAAATTTGCTTCTTAAACCACCACCTGACGGGATGAAGTACCCTGAATCAACCCTTTGAGAAATCTCACCTTTTTTTCTTTTTTTTAAAAGATTTATTTAGTTTAGAAAGAGAGAGAGCGAGCATGCAAGTGAGTGCATGAGCAAGGGGTGGGGGAGGAGCACAGGGAGAGGGAAAGAATCTCAAGCCGACTCCATGCTGAGCCCTATGTGATGGGGGGCTCGATCCCACGACCCTGAGATCATGATCTGAGCTGAAATGAAGAGTCAGACGCTTAACTGAGCCACCCAGGCACCCTGCGAAATTTCACTCACTCTTGAATACAGACCCCTCTATGCAAGGGACATCAATGGATGGGAGGTTGGATGCTCCCCACAAGCCTGTCAGAGTTAGAGTTAGTCAGTTCCTATGTTGGGGCAGTGTGAAACCCTGGCATCAGTCCTGAGTACGAGTGAAGTGGCTGAGTTAGCAGAAGTTGATAAGAATGAGGCAGTTCAAGCAAAGGATCCAGAAAAATGCTAATGGCTTGGTGAGGTTAGGGGACCTCCTCAAATTCTGAGGATGAGGCCTAGCAGCAGAACATTCTACAAAATCGGTCTATGGGGTTTGTAAGGAACGGAGCACGGTGTGACTTAGTGTAGTTAGAAGTTCAGGGAAGAGGGAAAACATTGTAAGTGGATTGGGAGACTAAGGTTTTTACCTCAGAACCAAATGCCTACCTTTCTCTGAGGAATTCATGACAAGCTGGAGTAGTCATAAAAGTTATTTTATAAAAGTGATTGTTCAAATGCTTCAAATACCCACCAGTTTGTGTGGGTCTTGGAGGGACAGGGGGAGAGAGAATTTTCCCACTATCCGACATGTTCTTGGCTTCTTTCCCACTGTCCAGGCTCCAGCTGCTAGGGGTGGGATTCACAGCTGGAAGGGAATAACACAGCTAAAAACACACGGTCCACTTTGCCTTTTGAACACCTGAGATCTTAGAAGAAAGTCAAAATTATCCAGAATGAAAAAAAAAAACCCAACTGGATTAAAAAAAAAAAAAGCAAAAACAAAAACAACCCAGGAAACCTCCTAAATACTAAATCTTTATTTAATTTTCTACCTCACAGTTATAATTGACATTTAATTGGACGATGTCATGTCTGTTTATTTCCCCTCGAGCAGTCAAACAGAACTACCTCTCTTGACACCAGTTCGCGGGATCTTGTTGAGAATCACAAATGCTGGATAACAGATGGAGGATGGAGTCAATAAAGTATTTTAAAACTTGGTTTTTAGTGGAAACTCCTGGACAACTGGTGCCCAACAAGGGGGAAGGCAGTAACAGGCTAATATTTCAACTACCTGGCAGGATTACCCCGCCACACCACCCTGTTGACGAACTCTTTGGGAAAAGGACCCTCGTTCCTGAAATCAATGGATTACACTGATGTATGTCCTAAGAAAAATGATTTGGGATAGTGACAGTATCATTCCTTTTTTTGTAATTTGTCTGTTCCACGCTTCAGTAAGATGCAGAAATATGGAACAACCCTGTTAGGAGCAAGGGCAAGACACACCAGATTATAAATAGCTGCTAGGAAATCAAGTTTACAGAAAAGCAAGTCTTAAGATTTCCAGTGGCTTGCTCCCTGTACAGACACTGCCATCTGATGGACACGGCTAGGATTTCAGCATTTTACTCTAAATTACCACATCGATTTAATGGATAGTGGAATCACCGGTCTTAAAATAATTTTTCTCAGTCATTTTAAATCGCCTTTGCGGTTTTCGTAGGTAGAAGGGCTGAGAAAAATACCAAGTTCTCCAGGCAAAGATTCATATTTGACTTGTCAACATGAAAGCAAGATTTGTGTCTTAAAGTCATTTTGGCCACCGTCTCACTAACTTCAGTCTCCCAAGGAAAAGTTTTAATGTTAATCTCTCTGTGGACTCAAATGACAATACAGTTTAGCTCTTAACGAGGACAATTAAAGTGCACTTTACGGGAACGTTTCATTAGTCACTCGATTCGTTGGCTTCCGAGACTGGCTGGGCTTTTTGAGGCCTGACCCTGAGGGAGGCGAATGGGGGACCCGCCGCGAGCCCCCACCTGCACCGTGGAGCAAGTCGCGCGGAGTCCGCTCTCCATCTTCTGCTGTGTTGCACACACTGCTGCTAATTGGCTATTAAGGGCTATGCACGTGTTTGTCATGTTTTGTGCGACCTTGAGGCAGGGCACACTCCATTATGCACTGGATTGCGATTCTTAAATAGTCTCTGAGTCACCACAAACAACAGATGAACCAGCAGAATGAGCTTCGTAAGGGAAACAAAGGGTGGGACCAGAGACTCGAGCTGGGCAGGTGCTATTTTCATGTGCTGAACAAGGAGCCTCACTGGCAGCTTTGCTGCGGGGACCACAGGGATCGCCTTGGTGACCCGACACCAAAAGCCAGCTCGCAGAGGAGTTCCTAATTTGCCTAGATTCTGCTGTTACACCCTACAAGAAAACAGTTTGGAAAGACTGTATCACGAGTGACCGCCTTTCACGAATCCCCAAAAGGGCAAATGAGTCCCGATCATTACAGACTGGAGATCTGCCTTCCACACAGACACACGGTAGACTGGAGAGAATGAAGACACAACGAAGCCGCACACCTCTCGGGACCGATGGAGGGGCTGGCTTTATACCCACCTTTCTCAGGTGCAGAGAGATTTGGGTCGCTGCGTGGCAAGGCTCCTTCTGCAATATGATTAAACAGCAGCCTCTGGAAAGTACAAGAGTCTATTTTCATGATGCAACATGCTGTCACAGTGAGACCTTCTAGAGAATGAGATGACTGTCTCATTACTGAAACTTTTTGTTCAAAATAATTTTTATATGGCACATGATGAGCCTAGGAACCAAGAATTCAATCATATTTAAGGGAAAAAAGGGGGAGAAGAGTCTCAAGTTTAAGAAGCTTGTATTAGACTTTAGGTGTAAATGGTAAATAAGTTTTCATAATAAGATGGACGGAAAACTGGTGAGTAGCAGTTAAGCTATGGTGCTCTTTATAAACAGGAATGCGAGACTGGCCACAGGAAACGTAAATAAAAATTGAGAAATAGTAGCTCAAGAAATCTCTAGTGGATGGGCACGTTTTCGATCCTAGGTTAAAAACATGAAATGGATAATATTCTACAATTTTTAACCCACGAAAATGCCGATTTTACGTGCTTCTCCCTGACACATTAGAGGGAAAAGTGCAAGTCCTTAAAAGTAGAGGCACCATAGCAATGTGTATTACTGAGGTTTTGGCAACTACACACTGCTTCACATTTTACCAAAAGCGGACAAGGCGGAGGCTAATCAAGGAAGGTTTTCAGGGTCCCCCGCGCTGGCACCGCGCTCCTGGAGCAGACGGGAACAAAGGGTGAGATTCGCTTGCAACAGCAAGTGACAAAGGGAAGGAAAACTGGTGAGCTGGTTCGGCCAAACGCACTCAGAGAGAGTTTCTGCGAGACATCAGTGCTGTGCAGAGGAGGTATCCTGGGGCTTTCGGGAAGATTACACAATCAGCAAAGATAAACCAATCAAGCCACATCCCACTCGCTCTCATCCACTTCCAGATGCAGCTACCGACTTCTGCCAGGATGGTGTAGAAAAACAGAACAATTAGCCGGAACATACATAAGTATTGTTGTCCGCTCCTAAGTCATTCCCAGATCATCGGTAAACCTCAGGGCTACCCAAGAATCTTCGCCTCTGAGACCCCCCCTTCAGAGCCCTCGAAGTGCGCAGGGGGGCAAAGCCCTGTCCTCACCTGGCATGAGAAAGGCCACGTCAAAATCAAGTGGGAGCAGGAACTGAGGGCCACGCTCCTTTGCTCTTGGGGGGGGGGGGGGGTGCAGGGAAAGCCCAAGCACCCAACTGCTCTTCCCTCGGCGCATTGAAGAACGGCAGGGGTGACCAGGATTGTCCTTGCTCTCCTGGGTACCCCAGAAAGGAACCAACTGAGGCTCTCTCAGACTAGGGGGACGCCAAGAGGAGAGGCTGCTGGACAAGTCCTGTTTCTGCTCAAGGGTCTTTTGCTAACATCGAGAGTCGCTCGAAATTTTTGCTACACACGCATGCAAACACACCCAGACACTCCAACGCATCCACCTAATTACCCCTTGTGATGGTTACATCAGGTCAAGGAGGGCAAAATCACTTCCCATTTTCCGCTCAGCTTTACTGCTCAGGCAACCACCCGTGTATCTGTATCGGAAACATGGCTCCAACAGAAATTGCGAACAACAGGCATGGGACAGAGAGGTTGGCTCTTCACTCAGCTTGCCTTGTCGTCTAACAGCCCATCTGGTTGCCTCTGGCAGGCACAGGGCTTCTCTGCAGAGGTATGTAAGCCATTCCAGACACTGGCTTGTTTCCTAGTATCTCCATCCCATAAGGACTACCTGAGAAGGTTCCACAGGTGTTGGATAGATGGCACTGCATGGCCTCTCTCGCGGGGACAGGCAAGAGTTTTCTCTGGAATGTTTGTGTTTGTCAGACAACAAAGGGGAAGCTGAGAAGAGAAGGAAAGGAAGGGTCATCAGGGGGTGGTGCTGGACCTGCCTGGAGGGCTTGTGTGCTGTGGCAGCTGGCCGGGGATGAGGAACCTGAAGCCACAGCTCCGGGGGCGCCCCGGCTCAACCCCACAGCCCGGCACTGACCTCTGGCACTCGATGGGGCGGAGCTTGTCACGTTAGGCGAAGCGGAGTGAGTCGAACTCAAGCTTGAGGTAGATGGACTTGGCTGCAAATACACGGGAGCTGTTATCACCCACTGCTTAGAGGCCCCAGACAACACTGACATATTGAAAACAGCATCGCTGCTCTTTTCTTTCAAAGAGGCCAAAAAACCCAAACAGAACAGAACGAAACAAAAATGAAAGGAAAAAGGCCACTTAGAAATCTAGAAAAATCTCAGGGACCCCTGGGTGGCTCAGCGGTTGAGCATCTGCCTTCGACCCAGGGCATGGTCCCGGGGTCCCGGAATTGAGTCCCACATCGGGCTCCCTGCATGGAGCCTGCTTCTCCCTCTGTCTCTGCCTCTCTCTCTCTGTGTCTCTCATGAATAAATAAATAAATAAAATCTTAAAAAAAAAACAAACAAACCTCAGACTGATAAGACTGTCTGGATTAATCAAGGACCCGAGATTTAAAAAACAAACAAAATACTCTGGGGGAAAAAAACAATACTCTGAGATTTTTGACTCCTGCCAAAGGATCGCACTCGCGTTAGTTTTGTGGACGTCCTGGGACTTAGGCCCGGGGAGCAGTGCCCTCCCTGACTAAAGTACACTCTGGAGGCCCCCGCCTAGGGCCCCGAAACAGCCGATGCTTCTCAAAGGTGGAACACGCACCTGCTCGTTTTCTCCAAAAATGTGCTCAAGGCATGAGTTTGGCAACATGTATTATGCCCCCTTTTCTAAGGGTAGTGGTGAGGGAAGTTTCAGCTTATTCTCAATAAATTATTATAAATGCTGTAGCAGTGGTGTCTAAGTACAATTTTATGTTGCAGGAGTTACATGGACTCCTGTCCTTAAAAACTACTTTTTTCCCCCTTCAATCAAAATCTTTTGATCAGGGAAAATTTCTGACTCGTAAGTAGGTAGAGGAATCTTAGAACGACCTCTCCACCTTGTACCGTGAAGCAAAAAGGCCACTTAGCAATGCTACGAGGCGGCTAGTGGGTGGTGACAGGCTCCACGCGTCCTGAACCCAAGGAGCCAGTCCCAGGTGGGTTTCACAGCTAACCCTGCACGGCTGGCCCGGGCTTTTCTCTCTCTCGCTCACGTCTCCTTGGAGTGGATGGGGCGGTTTGGGGAGACACGTCTCTGGAGACTCTGCGGGGACCCACAAGGCCGTGAGAGCATTTAAAGGTGAGTCCTTAACTTAGCTCTTGCCCGCAGATCTGCCCGATAGGACGGCAGAGTGAACAGAAACTCTCAGGATGGAGACAGAAAAGGAATACACACGAGCAGACGATTAAGAAGCCAGTCAAGTACCTGCATGTTAAAGACTTCATCAGAGCTTTCTGATTGCCCTGTAATATTGCTTACTTCAGCAGACGCTTGTGAGGACAGTGAGGAAGAGGAGTATCGGTTCACAGCTGGGTAACTTAATGGGCTGTTTTGGGGGGGAAAAGGAAAGGTCATTCACTCAGTCTCTGAATTGCACTCTATCCCATGCTGGTGCGGTAGAGAACCGAAGGGGGAGAATACACACACACACACACACACATCCCCTTTTGTTGTCTCCCGTTTGCCTCAACATAATCCAGAGTTGGAGTCTGTTTGTTTCTCAGCTGTTCTGTTTTACCAGTGGCAGATGTCTGCAGCTGCCTCGCGGGTTAATTATTTCATTAAGAAATCGCGTGTTTGACAAATTGTGCCATAAAGAATGAGAGAATCAGCTGAGATCATCTTGTGGGGCTGCCAAATTGTCAGATAATTCAGAATATGACTTACCTGCGTCTAGGAATTACCCTGGGGCCATCTGGGCTCAGAGAAGCAGGTGCAGAGTTTCTACACACGCGGGGGCTTCCATTGGGAAAGTGGACTGGGCTGGCTTGTATGCAGGCGGAGAACTCCTGGAGAGGGAGGAAAGGAAATGTTCTGTGGGCAAAACAAGTCGTGAGGTGTTTGAGCCTACTGCTGTGGTCTTTACGTCGGGTTACAAAGGTGAGTTTCGGCATCCGTAAGTTTTCTCACCCTTTTCTGTTTTCATAAAAGTTGAAGGGGGCAGATAGAAGATGACGCAACTTCCATACTGGAGGACTCCCTGGTGGAATGGTGCAGTTTGGTAGGAAAACCAAAAGATGTCACTATTGGATGCTTCGTGGTCCCTCTAACAAAGAGCAACCAGCAGCGGGCAGTGGGCAGCGGGCAGACTGCCTCCTATGGACGCTTGGTGGACGTACCTGTATCCCTAAACTTGACTTCATCACAAAGAACTGGTCGACCAGCTTTTTGTGGAGGGGTCTCATATCTTGAGGCACAAACTTCTCGTGCACGGCCAGACCAAACTCCAAAATCTGTGCCTGGATAATAAGACAAGGGAAAAAAAAAAAAACCCCGCATCAGTGAGTAACTCCAAGTGCCTGCAAGGGGGTCAAGCAGTGTACCACGCGTTTGGCACGTGTCCTCGCTAATCCTCTCAATCCCACAAGTAAGGAGTGGTCCTTCATTTACAGATGAGGACACAGAGGGTCAGAAAGATCCCGCAGGTACTAAAAGACGAATGGGGATTCCAACTAAGGTCTGATTTTCCTTCTGCCCTAAGCTTCCTTCCCATGTATTTTAGATCTGTGATAACAACCCGTGTAAGCAGTTACGTGGCGTTGGTCCCCTTCTGCACTTTCCAGGATTGGGCAGGAGCTGCTCTCTGTTAGTGGGTCAGGTGCTTCTCCCCAAGGGATCTCTTTTCTGGATGGCACCTCCTTTTCCATGATACTCTCTTTCTCTTCCATCAGATTCTGCTCTGCCCATCTATCCTCCCCTGGGTTTCTAAAATTTGTTGAAGAGGACATGGAGGTAAGATAGGAACAGGAGGGACGCCTAGGTGGCTCAGTGATTTAAATAATTTTTTTAAAGATTTATTTATTTATTCAAAGAGAGAGAGAGAGAAAGGCAGAGACACAGGCAGAGGGAGAAGCAGGCTCCATGCAGGAAGCCCGACGCGGGACTCGATCCCGGGTCTCCAGGATCACAACCCAGGCTGCAGGAGGTGCCAAACCACTGCACCACTGGGGCTACCCTGGCTCAGTGATTTAGCACCTCCCTTCGGCCCAGGGCGTGGTCCTGGAGACCCAGGATCGAGTCCCACGTTGAGCTCCCTGCATGGAGCCTGCTTCTCCCTCTGCCTGTGTCTCTGCCTCTCTCTCTGTGTCTCTCATGAATAGATAAATAAATTTTTAAAAATCTTAAAGATAGGAACAGGAATTCTGTAATAGTTGCTATGCTTTTTTGCTTTTTGTTTTTGTTAAAAACTATTATTCTGATTCACTATTATAATGCAATAAGGAGAAGCTCCCTTCTTTAAAAAAAAAAAAAAAAAAAAGAGCGAGAAAAGGTTTCCTGCATTGAGGATCCAAATGAGATGAACACAAACATTCAAGTTTCTTTTGTTCTTCAACTACTAATAGTGCTTAATTCCTTTGAGTATTAGCTGTCTTTTACATTTTAAAAAATGCCCCATGCTAAAGTGGTTAAAAGAACGAATTTCATGAACTGTGAGGAAAGCCCATCACACCATCACCACAGTGGTTTTTCTCTTTACATTTTATGAAGATTCAAGATTGAAAGCTCAAGTCAAACAGGACTGAGCCTGGTGGGTTAGAGCGTCCGGCACCCTCTGTACAGGGATGGGAGGGGCAGAAGCAGGACTGGACTGAAAAGAAGCCGAGACACAGAGAAGTCACACCGGGGAGCCCTGGGCCTCAGCTTTGTATGTGTATTTTGGATGTGGGCCATCCAAGACCAGGTGGTCTTGGGCCGGGGAGCATTCTGCAGCTGAGGCAATAGCTAAAGGACCTGAGAGCCCAAGGTGTATGTCGACGGCCACCACTCCCATCAGCTGGGACAACAAATCCTTTCTGGAAGAGCCACTGGGGCAGTACAACTCTGAGTCTCCTAGAAGTTTACCTGAACCAGCTCACAGAGGTCCACAGGAGGATGGTGCGCTTGCTAGCCTGATCCCCAGTCCCCTACTACCACAGCCTCACAAAAATGGCACGGCCGGCCCAAGGCCACACGGCAGACGCTTGACTGCTTGTCCTATGACAGAGATCTAAAGGTTCCTTGTGTCACAGCTCTTGCCACAAGACCCTGTGAACATAACCAGGCAAGATATGGAGGAAACAAAGGTTTCCAATTTTATTTTTCTTGAGAGCCTCCTTGGCCCTTTTGATTTTAATTCTGGGGAAAGAATTCAGTCAGACACCAAGTCAGAGTCCTAGTGAGGCAAACCACTCGCTAGAGACTGTGCGCAGGTTAAATATATGTGATTTTGAATATCAACAAAGGCCACAATCATTCCATAGAACTGAATAACCTAAGTTGCTCACTTCTAGTATCTATATCGCCCCCAGGGCCACATCGAGAACTTAACTTATTCTCTATTTCCTTGCAGGTCAACTTAAAGTAACTCTTTTCTCTTTTCCAGAAGCTGCATAACTGACCCTCTTCCAGCCATGGTCCCTGTCCATGGCCACTTCTTTCTCCCAAGTATTAAGTTCTGTGGGTTAAGCCTGCAGAGCATAAAATATGGATGAAAATCAGATGCAGCCTCATCACTTTCTAACCCCAAAGGGCATGCCTTATTTGTTGATTAATTTGGTATTATCAAGTAGAAAGAGTTGCCTTGGTTATATTTTATGATATGTATTCTATTTTTTATGGATCTAAAATGTCTTTATTTCCTATTGAACCCCAGCCTCTTAACCTCACGTCTCCTCCTTCAGAGGTTTTCAAACCTTTTTCAGGCCAGGAGCTATCTGCAGGAACACAGCAGGAAAGAGATTACTCTAGTTCTTTGTACTTGCTGGAACTAAATAAATAAACCATGCTTCTCTGGAGAAGAAAATGATGAGCTTGTATCCAGTTTTGTCCATATCATATTATCTATAGGCTTTAGTCTTTGTTTTAAAGCAAAGTCTATTGATTGCCCCCTCACTGGAACATTTAAGTAAGAATCTCATTCCTTCACTTGTTCATTCATCTATTCATTTATTTTGAGCTGGCTTGATTCGAGCCCAAAATTTTGAGGGAAAAGTTGGCATCAAGCCTACAGCAAGTCTTTAGGGAGAGAAACTTCAAGCATTGTTCCAAGAGACTACATGACGCGGTCTATTGTAAGGGGCTTAGTTTACTCATAGTTTACTCATTGTTTACTCACAGTTTACTTATTGCTGATTCAAAGAGGAAAGTAAAAATAAAAATTAGCAAGCTGGAATACATTACAGATGAATCCCTAACCCCTGACTGATGGCTTCTCTTAGAACACAGACGTAGAAAAGCCAAGTAGATGGTCTCTGGGTAATCATGCATAGCTAGGCAGGAAAGAGAGAAGGTGATTGGCTTCTGCCCCCACCTTACCTGCTCAAGCATCAGCTCTCTTAACCGTGCAATTTTCTCTCCATCTTCAGGGTGACTTAAGATATATTCTTTGACAAAAAATGCCTAGAGAGAGAAAGGATAGTCAGTTTACTTCAGGGGAGTTAAAAAGAAAGTATGAGCCACAAACCTGCTCCTAAAGACCCAGCATCTTTAAAGAAGCACCAGTGTAAACCACATTTGTGGTGGCAGAAGGAATTACTCCTACTATGGACAGCTGGTCAGAAAGGGCCTATAAGGAAAGGATTGTTTTTTTTTTTTTTTTAATTTTTTTTATTTATTTATGATAGGCACACAGTGAGAGAGAGAGAGGCAGAGACACAGGCAGAGGGAGAAGCAGGCTCCATGCACCGGGAGCCCGATGTGGGATTCGATCCCGGGTCTCCAGGATCGCGCCCTGGGCCAAAGGCAGGCGCCAAACCGCTGCGCCACCCAGGGATCCCCCAGGAAAGGATTGTTTAAGGGAGAGCAGAAATTATGTAAATAAGTGTCTTTGATATAGCAAGCAAGTAGCAAATCCAAATCAATAAGCTTTATATCATAAAATAAAGTGCTTGAAGAGTCAGTATGACTAAAATGGTGGCCTCACCTTCCAAGCTGTTGTGCTTTTCTGTTTAAAACCACAAGGGCAGATGAAAAGTCCACTTAAAGAATCTTCTAAACAAGATCAGATTTTTCTATGCCCAGGAACCTCTTTGGTCAGGGAACTGGTTTTAGGTAGACATTTATTTAACATTCTTGATAACCTTTATTCATCCAAGAACACACACACACACACACACACACACACACTTTTGTCTTCAAAATATCACATATAGGAAAATGGAGTAAGTGTGCATCACAAATGACTTGTTTGCTCTACTTAACAAAGAACTCTGTATCAGTGGGAGCCCTATATTAGCATGTGGCAATTTGTACACATTTTGAAAAAAGACTTCTGAACCCCTAAGAAATCACACTTAAAAACTTTAAGATTTTATTTATTAGAGAGAGAGAAAGAGAGAGAGAGATAAGCAAAAGAGAGCACAAGCAGGGGGAAGAGGCAGTGGGAGAGGGAGAAGCAGGCTCCCCGCTGAACAGGGAGCCCCACAGAGGGCTTGATTCCAGGACCCTGGGATCATGACCTGAGCAGAAGGCAGACACAACTCACTGGGCCACCCAGCTGCCCCCATTTAAAAACTTTCAAACAACAACACTGAATCCTCACCTCTTGATACCTGGAAACCCCGCCATTCACCGCAGCATCTATAACTCCATTCAGGCACATGGTCAAGGGATTGATATTCTGCATCTGTCTTGTCTGACACTGACTAATCAGAGTCTTCAGCTGCTGATTTTTATTTTCCAATACTTCAATTGCATTCTCCAGAGGACTCATTTCTACCTGAGAAGCAAATGAGAATAAACCACATTTTGGATTTTGTGACATTCAAGAAGAAAATAGAATGTCCATGTTCTGAATGATCTGTGCTCCCCCCTGACCCCCATCAATATCTCTACCGGGGGGCCATACAGTAGAATAGACAAGGATGTGGAAGACAAATGAACTGTGCATTCAGAGTTCTGGAAAGTGAAGGTGATTATACTGACTGGTTGAAATGAGGTTTGGGTAATCAGCAATCATCAATTATATATTAGTACTGCAACAAGCCATGTAATCCTTAAAAGAAAACTCGATCTCATGTCTATTTAAACTCTTTTTTTTCTTTTTAATTTTTTTTTTTAATTTTTATTTATTTATGATAGTCACACACAGAGAGAGAGAGAGGCAGAGACACAGGCAGAGGGAGAAGCAGGCTCCATGCACCGGGAGCCCGACATGGGATTCGATCCCGGGTCTCCAGGATCACGCCCTGGGCCAAAGGCAGGCGCTAAACCGCTGCGCCACCCAGGGATCCCTCTTTTTTTTTTCTTATGAAGGGTTAAGTATTCAGGGGCCCTGCATGTTATTATCACCTTTTCAGTTGCTTACTTAATGAAGAGCACCACAGGAGATACAAAGATGCATTTACAAATCCTCTGATGTCAAGGAGCTTTCAGCCCAGTTGGGAAGATGGGACATATGCCCATATGGACCCCATATGCATATATATCAGCACCATAAGGTGGCACAGGATGGTACTCAGTTGGGAGTTACAGAAAATAAGATAATCATATATGCTGCAGGATCTATTTGTTGAAGGAGAGCCAAACAGAATTATAATGAGTTAAAAATTCTAGGTTATATGGGCGACCTGACTGTGAAAATGATGAAAGTGTTCTTCAGATGTTAAACATTGTGGCCATTATTGTCATTGACATTCTTTTTGAAGTGAAGGTCTGCCAAGCTCTTAGCCGTAAAATAATTCAAGCTTACAATAAGCACATTTAAATATTGGTTTTTTCAGTTAAGGAAACAAATTAGATTTTTAAAGGTCACTTACATCATCTTAAAACAACACTGAAAAGTACTAGAATAATTTGACTATGTCAAAATTAAGATTATACATTCTTCAAGAGACACTATAAAGAGAAGGAAAGATAAGCCAGAAAGGAGAAGATATTAATAACATATAATGCCATCAAAGAGCCTCTGTCCAGAATATATAAAGAACTCTTACAAACCAATAAGAAAAAAGCAAGTGACCCAATAAAAATTGGGCTAAAGACTTCTATAGGCACTTTACAAAGGAAGAAATCCAAATGGCCAATAAATATATGAGACGGTATTGAACCTCACTTGATCAACAATGTGAAAAACAATACCACAGTAATACACTACTAAGCACCCACCAAATGGCAAAAATAAATAGGACAAGAGCAAACAAGGATGAGAAAGTACATGCTAGACTCTCTCGATTTCGGCTGTTGGAAGTTCAAATTGTTTCAATCACTTTGTAAAACAATCTGGCATTATCCACTAAAGTTAAAGAGCTCTTTATTATACATTACGGTCCTACATGCAGTTCTCTGCAGGCATATATCTGAGAAAAAAGCAGAGTAGGAGATGTGTGTACATGTATGTGAAGAAACATACAAAAATGGTCATAAGTGTCTCAAAAATCTCTATGTTCACTGATAAGAGAATGCATAAACATACCGTGGTATGTTCACACCATGGGACAGGACACAGCAATGCAAAGGTCAGTCACAGGTAATACCATGGACTAACGTTACAAATAGTACTGAGTAACAGAACCAAATTATAATAGAATATACACACTATGACACTGTTAGATACAGTTCAAAATCAGGCAAAAGGAAACTGACTTGTTTTGGGGAAACAAACTTAGATGATCAACCAAGCAAGGGAATGGATACCACTTAAGTGAGGATAGCAGTGACCTGTAAGGGAAAGGAAAGGGAGCGAGTTGCAACTGGAAAGAGTACATGGGAAGCTTCTGGGGTGCTCCTGGCAATGTTCTGTTTCTTGACTGAGTGCTGGTTAGTGGGTATTTATGACACTATTTATGACAATAAACCTTTGTCTTATAATCACAAAAGCTAAACTATAAAGGAAAAGTCTGAGGACTCTGATGGATGGAAAGTTAAAAAGTAAGATGTCTTAGGAAGTACAACAGGGGCCAGTGAGGGGGAAAAGAGGAAATGTTCAAAGGATGCAGAGTTTTAGTTTTGGGAGATGAAACTGGTCTGTTGCATAACAATGCCCACATAGTTAACACGGTTTTACCATACATTTAAAAATAGTTAAGATGGAAAATTTTATGTGTTTTGGCTGATGGAGAAAAAAAATCATGCTCATCTCTATAGATTCAAATGCTGTTAATATGAATACTTAAAAAGTAAATAAAATGCAACGCAGACCAAAGATAAATAATAACTTCAGGAAATGTTTCCACAAATATTCCTAATTATTGATATTTCTCAAATACTGAAGAAAATCAGACATAGAATATAACCAGTGCATTCACAAAATAAAGAGAAACAAGTAAATAATATGAAAACATATCATCTCCTCCAGTATTCAACAAATGCCAAAAAAAAAAAAAAAAAAAAATCAACCCTAGTATGATCACTTTTGATCTGTTATTTGGAAAGATTTATTTTTTTAAAATTATTTATTTATTTATGATAGTCGGGGAGAGAGAGAGAGAGAGAGACCAAGACATAGACAGAGGGAGAAGCAGGCTCCATGCACCTGGAGCCCGATGTGGGATTCGATCCCGGGTCTCCAGGATCGCGCCCTGGGCCAAAGGCAGGCGCCAAACTGCTGTGCCACCCAGGGATCCCTGGAAAGATTTAAATAACACAACCCTGTTGTGCCCAGGGTTGGAGAGGATGCTGGGAAGCTGGGTATTCCCAAGAACAGTTATTCCCGCCAGACAAGATATAAGTTGATAATATGCTGTTGTTGGTCCGTGAATCAAAGGTTAAACTATGGACTCTTTGATAGATCGTTTCACCCCCAAGGAAATTTTCCTAGGGAGATGGTCAGAAGTGTGCAAAGAATATTGTGTAAAAAATGTTCATCAAGGGATTGTTTTCTGCTAGTCCCCAGACTGTGATCTTTAAATACCGTTTACCACTACAAAGCAGCAGGAGTCATTGGAGAAATGGTTGCTTTAAGGTCTGGGGCAGAGCATGTATAACTGAGCATGGAGTACCTAAGTCATCCCAGTAAGCCAGGAAGGCAGCTGGGAGGAAGGCATTAAAGCAGCTGGCCTGTGACCCTTCACTCTCTTTAACGGAGGCATATCTTTGGGGAATAGAAAAGGCGGCAGGTGAGAGGGTCTTATCCCCTTGTCAATTGAACCTTCAAGTAAATACATTAAGACTAATTACTAGGAGGGAGAGATGGTATCTGTGTCCTCAGCTAAAGAATTGCTTATACTAATAAAACCTAGAACTCTGCCTGAAGACATGATTTCCTACAGAATGTCCCAGGAAAGTTTCATAACTCTCTGCCGCACAAAATGGAATATTTCACAATTTAAATGTGCCCCCTGCGTGAGAAATCCTGTGAGCCTCACTTAAAGACTTTATTTCAAATTATTATTGATGTGGGGAAGAAGGATCTAGAAGATAAGGCTTGAGGTCTCAGATGTCTCTGTGCTTCATCTGAGCCTCCTGATTGCCTTAAAGTTATCAGCCAAGCTTGCTGCCGATTCCCACATCTGATTTGACAATCCAGGCCTGTGTGTCAGCTCAGTAACGACTACTGGATACTATCAGAGACTCAGAAGTCAATCTGAAGAGGCTCCCAAGGGCAAAATGGAACAACCTGAAAATTAATAACAGCAATAACTGCAACGGATTTAAAAAACTAAGCATGCTTAAATCCATGAATTACCAATGATACGAAAAACAAAACCAACCAAACAAGAACTTCTGTGGTCACTTTTATAGGCTGTTATCCTTCCCCTGCTATACCTCAGGGTACTCATATGGTTGAGGAGAGAACCTTCTCACTGCAGAAGTGTTCCAATGAATAAACAAAGAAGGAATGATAAGATACCACCATTTTGTGACACCCAGTAGCTGGGGGCCATGATCATCAGTGGCTGCCAACTCAGCAACAAGAGAGACAACCAGAAGCATGTAACATCCCCTATGAAGTACTCTTGCAAAAAAAAAAAAAAAAAAAGAAAAAAGAAAAATCCAAAATAACAGTATCTTATCAAACTCCTAAATCTAACTGCCAATTTACAAAAAAATATAGGGACAAAGAAACCCATTAAATTATCCCACTGGTTCAGTCTGCAGATTGCAAGGAAAAAAAGCAATTCAAGGAGAACCTATAGATCAAAAGAGACTTTAGGAGACATTTCAACTAGCTGCAATGTATGGCCCTTATTTGGATCTGAACTGAAACAACAAACGACTATATGTTGGCAAATTGAATTTAAATGAAATATTAAAAAATAAATAAAAAATAAGACTAAATAAATAAAATCTTAAAAAAAAATAAAAGACAACAAATGACCAAAAAAAGACCCAAACAAAACTCATAAAATAAACAGACCCTTGGTGAAGTGTGAACACTGACTTGATATTTTATGTGAAGGAATTACTGTTAATTTTTTTTAGATGAGATGATGCATGATATTGTGGTGATATTTTTTTGTTAATATACATACTGGATTATTTATAGATGAAATGATAGGATGCCTGAGATTTACTTTACAATAACCCAGTATAAAACAGGTGCTGGTAAAACAATATTGGCCTTTTGGATGGCTGTTTAAGTAAAATGATGGGCAAATCAGGTTCAATATATATTTTCTTTATTTTTGTATGATACAACTTTAATTTAAAAGGGACACCGGGTACTCTGCACAGAGGTGATTGCAGGGGATTAAGGGAGAAGCACATGACCACTTAGGTAGGACACTACTGCAGAAACCAGACGCTAGATGGTGCTATTAGTGGGGGCTGGCGAAGAGTGGCTGGATTCTGCGTATATTCTGATAGGAGAGCCCCACGATTTCCTGATGGATATAACATGACGTGAAAATATTCTCATTATCTGTAATTGGCGTTTAAAACCTCATCATACATTTCCTTTATAATTTTTAAATCTTGTTTAAAAATTTTTTTAAATGAGCTTACTTTATTAATCAGAAAAAAGTACAGATTTTTTTGTTCTCAAGACAATAAAGGCAATTTCCAAGAAAACAGTAGTTCAAAGGCATTGTTATCTTCAAAAGAATAGGATAATATATTCTGGGGTTATGACTTAGTGAGTAAAGGCCCACAGCCTCCTGTAACACCTCTGGTGCTAGATGTTTCACATTTCAGAAAATTTCAAATTTTAGAAATGTGATATATAGCTCGAAGCATATTACATAATCCTCAAGAAAGGTCTGGGGAGACTCTCTTTAACCAAATGCATTAATATTTCTGCAGCAAAACATAGGAATATTTGTACTAAGTGAAATACAGATCATGAGTGGTCTTACGTCAGATCAGGTTAGGCTTATTGCCAAACTGAGTTTTGGAGATGAGCTTATGAAAACATCTTTTGGTTTTGAGAATCTTTTAAGTTTTGGCATTGTACATAAGGAATTCAATTCAGGTTGGGATACATGTATTTAGTACCTACTACATGCCCCTGATCTCGAGGACCTTATATGCCATGAACTGAAGCGGTAAACCAGCAACTTTAGTAGAAGGTGGGGACATTCCAGGCAGTAGGAACAAGAGAAAGACATAAGGTTGTTATGAGTGGGCTGTGTTCAGAGAACAAAGTAGCCCAATTTAATTTGTTCTGTTTGACAGAATGTAAGATTATATATATTCTAATAAAGTAGGCAGCTGACGTTTGAAAGGTTGTGTTTTGTAACGCTTCTTTAATCATTATCAGCATGGTACTTTTTATGCCTATTTGTACGTGTGTGTGTGTGTGTGTGTGTGTGTGTGTGTGTGTGTGAGGGGGAGGGGGTTATATTTCAAAGGTTAGGACCATTGGTAAGGCCTCAGAGAATTTAACACTCTGGGTAGTAAGTAGATGAAAAGGCTCTCTGAATCATTAATGCAGGGCTAGATGACTAAGAACATTCCGTGGTTTTGGGGCAATGCCATTCAGCAGGAAGCATAATAAGACCTTCTGACGCTGTTGAACAGCCTCTCCTCTTCCATGGAAGGCACCAGGGTATACTATGTGGGCAACCAGCTCTGGGCACCCTTGACTCACACCCTACAAGAAGATGAGTACACTGAGGCAGTCTACTGAACTGAGTTCCATTTGTTTTGGAAGCCACGTGGATTTTTCAGCACTGTGAAGGGAAGATGCCCCTAAATCCTGAGCTTCATCGACCATGATAAGCTGAGTGGTTTCAGTGCTTAGTGAAGTTTCAGGTTGGATAAGCCATTCTTGGAAGATGATTTGGGCAGGAACTACTTACTTACTCCCTGACAGAGTAGGCTTGTCATCTAAATAAGAAAGGGGTTAAATGATATTTTCACAATTGTCAGGTTTTCTATCAGGTAGAGGGCTACGGCAATCAAAGGGCTGGCTTTGATCATGATGGATGCCCCAAGGGAGGGAGAAGGGCTGCGGCTTGGGAGCAGGGCTGCCATGAGGTGCTGCGAGCCTGAAGAGCGGCAGAGGCACCAGGGCGAGGTCTCACCCCCATATAGCTGCTGTCGGCTCCAGAACTGGGGCCCAGAGCTGGAGCATGTTTTACAGCCTGAAGGGTTCTGGGGTGCTGGTTTCCAGGTTCTAGAATGCCACCTGCTGGTCTCTAGCTGGTGTTCACCCGGGACTGCACAGTGAGGCTAACCCTTCTACTGCCAACAGGAAGACAGGGTGCTGGGGCTCTGCGCCAGCCCCCCTGCAGCCCCTAAGGACACTGAGCTAAAAGGCATGGATAGAATTGGCTTTCGAGTCAGGAAAATCTGGGCTCGAATCTATCCTTTTTTATTGTCTTGATGTGAGACCTCTGGCAAAGGCTTTTAGCTTCTTGTTGAAACTTGCAAAAATAGGGGTAGGGATACATACCTCATAGTTTTGGTAGGATGAGTCAATAAGACAAGGTAGAGAACCTCTTCCCTCTGGCCTACAGGCATTCGAATTCCGGATCTTTTACTCAAGGACCCGAGTTGTTCCCATGCTGTAGTCAGAGTCCTTTTTGAGGAATGCCTCTCGCTGGCCGGACTAGGAGTACAGTAACTCCGACCTCGGTCACAAGGCGACCTTCAAGCCTCGGTCACACAGGGGTCAATACCATTAACATTCACTAACTTACTCTGTGCGCTTCCGGGGACTTGGAGTCAACAGCAGAAGCAATGAATCTATGGCGTGACTCCCGGTGAGCAACTGTGATGGGAAAGTACCTGAGAATAAGCTCTGATCCTTACCACTTCACGCTTTTCCACCTCAAACCAGCGGGAAATTCCAGGTAAACTCTGCACCAAGTACAGCGATGTTCTCTCCACCCAGAGACTCTACGGAATACAAAACAAATTAAGTCCCCAAGTGTCCCTTCTTTGTAGTTACTGAGCTATGACTAATGTGTGCCATTCAACTTGGTCAGGTTTGCTTATTTCTGTAGGCTTCTCTCCAGCATGTGGGCCATCCCTTCACACTCGTGAAGCCATCACAGTAAGATACCACCGAGGCCGGGTTAATAGTTCCATTCTATGTTGTCAGACACTTTTTCCTGCGTGGACTACATGATCTACTTCAGACAGCAGGCCTGAGATATAGGAAGAGGCCACTACGTTATTTCCTTTGCCTGTTCTTTCAAATTCCAACGTAAACCCCCATCACTCTTTAAGGTCTTGCCATTTTTATCTAGAAGGGTCAAGAGTATCAGCCAGTCAACACAGGATCAGAATAACAACATCCTCACGGAGGAAAGGTCCGTGAGGAATCATGTAGCTCCATCTTTCTCTTATAAAGAGGAAGAAGCTAAGCATCAAGGAGGCAGTGCTGGGGGGTGACCTGCTTGGGGGTATGTTCTAGTTTCCTGGAGAAGCAGCACAGACCCTATCTCCTAGAACTTCTGATGTCCTCACTGGGCCACATTTTCTCATGCCCATTTCAAAGGCCATCATCCAAGAGGATCTGTATTTAAGGAGCTGAGGCTTCCCCTGGCCAGGAAGGGCACCCCTGTGACACGTGAAGCCACAGCTGCCTTGATGGGAGCCGCTGCGGGTGACAGATTTCTCTTTTGTCAACCACGTTTCTGTGTGCATGCCTCTTTTTTCTTACTTCAACAAAGTACATTCTCAAGAGGATGATAAACTGGACAAACTCCCTGAAACAGTGCCACTTATTCCAGAACAACAGAAAATGGAAGGATTTCTTCATGTCGGCCAAGATAGACTGAGACAAATAGGGCAGGGTCCCTGGGACGGTGGCTGGGAGGTCGGTGGGGAAGGGAGGGCTCAGGGCCAAGAGGAGGGAAGGTCTGAGGTGCGGGGAGAGAGCAGGAGGCCACAGGCACACGGCCGGTGGGGGGAGGACGGTGCTGCTCAGAGGAGGTGACGCGTGAGCGGGCTGCTGACGAGCGAGTAGGAGTTTGCCAGGTGGAGGGCAGGGAGGGAGGCAGCGGGAAGCAGCCCGCACAGGCCCCATAGCAGGAGACGGGGGAGAGAAGTTCAATGTCGTGGGAGCCCACGAGGAGGGCAGGCGAGTGGGCTGTGGCACTGATGAGGCTTCTGGAAGGGCAGCTCGGAGCCAGATGCCAAGTGCTGCATGCACAGGCACGAGGAGCCAGATTTCTTATCATTTTTCTAGGGGGACTGCCATCCCACTGACAATACTTAAAGTGACGGCCACGAGGAACTGCGGTGCAGAGAAGGTACTAGAAGGTGTTGGGGCTCCGGGTCGTTAGGACGTGACTTTGAGCAAGTCGACTGCCTGACTCCGGGGGATCTCTCAGACTTGGCAATCAGTGAAAACACCTGCAGCCAAAACTACATCACAAACGAACGATCGCTAATTGGTTTTGTGGGACACAAAGAAAAATGTAAGTATCCAAAAGGACTAGAAAATGATCGTGGGTTTTCTCAGTGACATCCCAGGACTGTCTCTTCCAACAGGTTCTTTGCCTTGATGCGTAACCCGTCAGCCTCTTGGTGCAGAGGACGGCTTGGTGTGAGGCCCGTCGTGACACTGCGGCCCAACCTCAGCTTCCCGTTGCGATCACCGGGCCGGGCCCGATCCCGGAGCCACTGCTGTGGGCACTGGGAACGGACACTTGGGCGGACGGAGGCCACGAGGCAACCTGACATCACGCCGGCAATGCTAATCGTGTTAGGAGAACGTTTCCCAGCGTAAGTAGAGACTCTGTGATGAAAGAAGCTAAGCCGATTGGCCCACAGTAACGGGTTTGCTTTGTGTTCTGACTACCTGGGGCTCTATCGGGTCTCACTGTTATCAAGGAAAGAAGAGATTATAATGTCTCTGTGGCACCCCCCCCCCCCCCCCCAGTGGGGCTGTGACAGCCTGAGAGACAGCAAGGCGTATTACAGCTGGTGAGAACAGACAGCTCACAGCACAGGCAAGGGGTCTATGGGGCGCCTTCACTCTGTGTCTTCTCAGAAGTCCTAGGGACACCCCATCCTAACAAGAAAAAGCAGGGATCACACGGAAATCTTCCACCGTACCAGCGGTCTACCTGGCTGTTCCCCGTCTCAGAAGCTCCTCTTCCCTGTCGGTCAGGCATTCGCTACTCACCGCTGACTACTGTCTCTGAGAATGAACACCCTGAGGTCCCCTCCACTCGTTCAGCATGAAGGAATGAGAGGACTGGGCTCAACCATGACATCTTTGACATGGTCTGAGGACCACCAGCATTGTCACAAAGAAGCTGATCCCAGGCCTTCCTCTCAGACCTACTGAGGCAGGATTCCTGAGCTAAGAAGGCTGGTTACGAAAGCACCCCATGGCACTCAACTCATACAGCTGAGTTTGAGATCAACAAGACTAAATGATTTCTGGTCCCTTCTGGTTCTATCACTTGATTCCATTCTTTTTTTTTTTTTTTTTTTTTTTTAAGATTTTATTTATTTATTTGACAGAGATGGGGAGAGGGAGAGATGGAGAGACAGAGAGAGAGCAAGCTAGCAAGCACAAGCAGGGAGAGGGGCAGAGGGAGAAGCAGACTCCCCACCGAGCAGGGAGCCTGACTCGGGGCTCCATCCCAGGGCTCTGGGATCATGACCTGTGCTGAAGGCACCCAGATGCCCCTACTGGACTCTATTTATCGAGGGGCTTGTCCCAAGAAGCTCACAGGAAGCCGTATGTAATGAGAACTGCACGGTACCTTGAATTCATTCTCTTTATCTTTAGTGCCTTTGTGAAATGGTCTGTCATAGCGGAATTTCCAGATATGATTCACTTTATAGAAACTTTTGATGTTGTCCGGAACACCCTCTCTCTGCAGGACCTCCTGGCTCTCCGGAATAGGAGTCACGGCATATATCTGCAAATCTAGGATTAAAAAGTCAAGGAAGAAACCTGACTTGGCAAACGCCACAGAAACCTGGCTTGAGCTGCGCTGTGGCAGAGAGCAGAGGATGGGTAATAATCTGGTGCTTCCGTTGGGTCAAAGTCATTTAAAAAAATTGCCAAGAAGGCGCCAAGAACTCAGTTGACAACAAACCATTTCTCAAACTACAGGCCTTGCACTAGGTTTAGGGAGGTGATTCTAAGCACCTGATTAAAATAACTCATGAATTTATGTGTCACTGATTTTTTTGTTTCTTTTTTCCTCTTTTTGGTGTTTTGGTGGGGGTGGGTGGGAAGGGCTTGGATCTTAGGTACTCAGAATCGTATTAATCCTAATCCTCATTTAAGAGACACTCTTCTCTTTAGTTCATGCATGGCCCCTCTTAATTAATGTTTGTAAAATAATGTATAAATACCCATGCAACCGTGGCCAAAGACAGAAACCAGTTCTGACAGTGATTTATATTTACCTGTGTGATGCTCTGTGTCTCCAGCCTTCCCACACTTGGGGTATCACTCTCCCAAATCTTGTACTGATTAGCAGAGTGTTGTTGTAGATGATATTTTTAAAATTACATTAAAGGGTATCATATTTACTAGTATAGTTACCTTCTTCTCAAAGAAGGATAGCAAAATCTTTTCCCTGATGTAAAGTCTTGCTTCTGTTGCATTTTATTTTCTACTTTGAAATGGTATCCATGATTATCAGTGGGAGCTTCTTGTCTCCTTAAAGATCGTAAGTTTTAGGAAGAGGCAGAAACATTCTCAAGGGGTGAATTCCGTTTGTCTCTAGGGCCTGGGTAATTTCAGTTGAGTTGTTCGTATTTTAGACCACGAGAGTGTCAATTACACAGCAATCATCAAAGGCTGTCCAAGATGCCATGGCTAAGAGTCCCCCAAAGATACTAAGGCACCTCCTTCCCTGCCCTTCCTTCCAGAATAAAAATAAAAAGGGAAAAGGGGCTGAATGGCATATGCCAGTAAATATGATGCTATCATTTCCTCCAACTGAAGCGGTTTCCACAGGATATGTTGGAGGAAAGTTATTCTAAGGGAAATCACTAAAAGGAGCTTTAAAAGCAGGGCTGAGATAGAAAAGTTTTAATTGAAAGGAAAAAAAAAATCTTAACCAGAATCCTTAAGGGATTTCCTTTCATCTGACATTGTGATAATAACTAGGACAATGTTGTTTGGAAGGAACTAAGCTAAAAATCAAGAAGGGAAGGAGGGAGAGTAAGAACTTGGCTATTGCAAAGGGGCCAGAGGCTAAACAACCTGGCACAAAAATGCTCTGCAGCTAATGGCCAGTGGATCTAACCCGTCTAGGTGTGGATACACTGAGCTTCCGCCTGGAAGATGGTCTCGTCGGGCTGGTTGGCATGCTGCATGGCGATGGCGTGGGGGAACTCATTCAGCATTCTCTGTTGGAAGGCCTCCAGCCTTTCGTAGTCATGCCCTCGACACACAAACTCCTTATTCTGGAGGTGAAATTAAAAAAAAACAAAAAAGAGAGCCATGTAATTGAGTGCATTAATTACAGAGAGAAGCCAAAAAGAGAGGACACACTGGCAACTAGTGAACGTATGCCTCACCTCCATACACTATAACACAAAACCCCAAAAACAGTTTGAAAAATCTGCCCACATATGGAGAATGCAGGGCAAGGATCGTGAGCTTCAGACCCGGACGCAGTGTGCCACTCTTAGTGTCAGTGTGTCGGGGACAAAGAGGCATCTGATTCTCAGAGCACCAAGATTCAAAACAAGGCAATTGTGTTCCCCCTGAGCGCTAACGAGCACGTGGTAAAGTTTTTTTTGTTTTGTTTGTTTTTTTTTTTAATAAGCTAGGTATCAGAGTTTAGGGGATACATTCTCAATATGGAAAAAAAGAAGTAAATGCAATCTTCAAAAATGCATTTTGCTGCATCCTTTGCAACGGCCACAGAGATCAGCCTCAACTCCGGATCCCGGCGTGGAAAAAAGAAAGGCTGCGCCTGTTTGTGTTCCTGCTCTCAGCACGGCTGGCACAGGAAGCTTCTCTGCCATCACCAACTCAGCACGGCTTCCTGTAGCCAAGGGTCTTATTTACGGGCCCAAACTGAGATTTAGGATTTTTAGGGACTTGCCAAATGGTGGACACATTTTTTTTCGTTGTTTTTTGTTTTGTTTTTTTTTTTTTTGTTTTTTTTTTGGTTTGTTTGTTCTGTTTTACAAGATGTACGAGTATTCTGTGGCCTGGGACTGTCTCTCATTCCGGAAAAATGAAGGTTATCCTTGAAGTAGGCCCGAGAGCTGGGAAGGTGGGCAGGGGTTTCTGGAAAGCCCCAGCACTGGTCAGGTTAGGTAAGAGGGAACTCTGCCACTTTGATGGTTATCAAGTTCACTGTGGACAAGTCACTGACACTCTGCACATAACTTATTTAACCTACTAAGAGGTAGCTGGCTCCCGCGTGGCACCCACTGTAGAGCTGGGACCGAGGCTCAGTATCCCCACGCACTCTGTCCGCCTGCACCGCATTCGAGCTCAGGGGTGGGACCAAGGCCTGAGCTCGGGCTCTGCTGAACGCGGCCAGTACATCCAGGAAAAAACTCCTACTTGCTACCGAGACCACGAAAGGTGGTGTTGTGGGTGACATGCCCTGAAGATCTTTTCAGAGAAAGAGGGAGACGTTCGAGGTCTGGGAGAGCTTGCTAAGGCCCAATGTTCTCAGCATTTCTCTGCTTGATGAGGTTCCTCTGTTGTACAAAACTGCCCTAAGAAGAAATCAGAGCCACCACCGGACGACTTCGAAACCCTGAGCAGGGCGGGGGGCTCAGGGCTGCGGCTGAGAAAAGGCAGCGGCAGGCAGAGGAGACAGCCGGGCCTGGGCTCCGGAAACCGGGCACGATCCTTTGGTGACACAGGCTAAGACAGACTACGTAGATGTCAGGCCCCCCAGACGATCCCGTGTTTAATATTTTCTAGGTAAAAGAAGGTATACCTTCTGATGCTATGTGCTTTTTACTCAAAAGATAATAAACTTGCTTGATAAGACTATATATATATACATATATATATTCCTGCATATTACAGAAGTCCTAAAATAAATATCTGAGTGCTCTAATAACTGCAATCTTGTGTATTACAGCAGTTTGTAAACTCAGGGGTTATTCTAAGCATATAATCAGTCAACAGTGTTAAGGCATTCTGAAATAAAAATGAATTTGGAGTCTGGTATTGGAGTTGTCAAGAAATAAAAAGGAGGGCAGCCCGGGTGGCTCAGCGGTTTAGTGCCACCTTCAGCCCAGGGTGTGATCCTGGAGACCGGGATCGAGTCCCATGTCAGGCTCCCTGCATGGAGCCTGCTTCTCCCTCTGCCTGTGTCTCTGCCCCTCTCTTTATATCTCTCATGAATAAATAAATAAAATCTTAAAAAAAAAAGAGAGAGAAAGAAAAGGGAGTTAAGCATTGCCCCCATCAATCCATTTTTTTCATCACAGCTTTGAGATATAGTTCACATTCCACAAAATACACCCTATTGAAGGTTTTTAGTATATCAACTATCACCACGGTCAAATGCGAGAACATTTTCGTTACCCTGAAGAGAAACTCGTACCCTCTAACAGTCACTCCGTTTCCCTTCCCATCCCCCCAGCCTCTGGCGACCACTCCTCTACTTTCTGTTTCTATGGATTTGCCTCTTCTGACATTTCATATACATGGAATCATATAACATGTGGTCTTTTGTGACTGGCTTTTTCAATTAACATGATATGCTTAAAGTTCACCCACTGTGTAGCATATTTCAGTACTTGATTCCTTTCCTACTGCTAAATATTCCACTGTGTGGATATACCATATGTTGATGTTGTTTATCCATTCACCAGTTGATGGATATTTGGGCTGCTTCCACTTTTTGGCAATAGTGAATAATGCTGCTATGAACATTTGCGTATAGGTCTTTGTGTAGACATATGTTTTCAATTCTCTTGAGTATATACCTAGGAATGGAACTGCTGGGTCACATTTGTTAATACTTAAAATTTTTTTTATTATCTTTTTCTTTTGAAAAGGAAATATATATCTATGGATTAAAGAAAAATCCCAAACAGTACAGGGCATACAATGAAAAGTAAATCTCTCTCCCATCCTTGACCTTGTTCATTCTTCCCCAACAAATCAGTCCTCAGAGGTATTCTGTGCCTAAAGAAATTGTCAATAAAGAAGCCATTTTTCATGAGGGTAAAAAAAAAAAAATCTACTTAGATCATACACTTATATAAATGTATTAATTTATTGCAGCTTGAAAAATTATCTTGAAATTGATCAATAAGGGAATTTTTAATGTTGATATTTGCTTGTTTTTAAATTGAAGGACTAGAATCTGATTTCCTAAAAAGAGGTCCAGCCCTGTGATTCTGAAGGGTGCGGTGCCCCTTAGAAACCAATAGAGGGTGACCCTTCACTTTCACTTTGAAGAAAATGCTATTTATATCTAGGAAAGCTGTTTTGAAAAGACTAATAACATAGGTTGATTTATTCTAATTGACTTTTTTTAGAAGATTTTATTTATTTATTCATGAGAGACAAAGAGAGAGGCAGAGACATAGGCAGAGAGAGAGGCAGGCTCCCTGTGAGAAACTCGATGCAGAACTTGATCCCAGGACCCCAGGATCATGACCTGAATCAAAGGCAGATAGATGCTCAACCACTGAGCCATCCAGGCATCCCTCTAATTGATTTTCTAACAAATTTTTTTTTATTAGCCAATTCTGTTTTCTAATTTGCTAAGTTCCCTTTAAAATTGTGGCTCCTAAATTTCTGATTTTAAAAAAACTTTACACTTCTATCACGGTTTCATTTATTAGATAAGCATCTAGAGTAGTTTATAGTGTACTTGCAGCTGAATTCAGAATTTGAGCAGGGCCACAATATGACTTTTGTGGGCTCCTTCCTCTATAAAAAAGCATTAAAAATCATACTGAGAGACTGATTTGGCATAGGGACAAATGAATACACGATAATCTAGTGTATCAGATACAATTTAATATATATTATAACATTTTCTTCAACAAAAAAACCTCACTTTTTTCTTCTGATCTTTAAAAGAAATTAAAATGCTTTGGTAGGTAATATTATGATTTGTAAACATTATACCCACTATATGTAATAGATTGATTAGTCCTGAGTATGATGTGGAAGAAAAAGTAATCTTTTGCTTTGCTTCATTTTGAGCCAAGAGAGGAAGGGCATCTGCTGCACCAGAGTTATGTCTGTACCCTCCTGTGGGGTCTCCAGCCCTCTCTCTGTGTGCTAGATTGTTTCTCTTCTACTCACTACCTGGATCCTGGCCATGCATTCTTGGTGGGGGTTGCTGATGACAGTCTGGGCCTAGTACGTCCACTTTCAAAATTTAGTCTTCAAAGTCAGCAAGTGTTCTAAACCTGTCTCTATTTTTGATCCAGAATCAAGCTTTCCTCTGTCCTTAGGTCCACCTGCAGAATCAGCTTTGTGATCATGTCACACACCATGACCATCATGCAGTTATTTATTTATTTATTTATTTATTTATTTATTTATTTATTTATTTAAATATTTTATTTATTCACAAGAGACACATCTTACTTATACTAATATAAAAACAAGTAATGAAGGAGAAGTATCTGGAGTAATTTAAAAATTGAGCGAATTCATGACAAACTTTAAATCTCAGCATACAAATACTTCAGTATCTGTGTCGCTCTGCATCTTGCTTTAACTGCCAGCACAATACGAATAAATATAGGATGGGGATCCTTGAAGGAGAAGGGAGAGGAGAAAGATTGGACTTCATTGTTTGTTTAATAATCATCAACTTATCATCAACTTTTAGAATGAAAGTTTTATACGTATTTCCTTATTTATATATTTATATATGAAGTTTATCTCTATACGTATATGCTAAATATAGACGTAGATTCCAAAATATCCAAACGTCATAGGCAAAAATTCATTTTAGTCTTACATAGAGCAAACACTCAAATGACAGGTTGATTGAAATGACCATATGCTTTGATGCCATGTAGACATTACATAAAATCTCCTTGCTGGGTTAACAGGGAATCTGCAGGGGATCCCTGGGTGCCTCAGCAGTTTAGCGTCGCATTTGGTCCCGAGTGTGATCCTGGAGTCCCGGGATCAAGTCCCACGTCAGGCCCCCTTCATGGAGCCTGCTTCTCTCTCTGCCTGTGTCTCTGCCTCTCTCTCTCTCTCTTTCTCTGTGTCTCTATGAATAGATAAAATCTTTAAAAAAGGAAAAAAAAGAAATTTAGGAAGAAAAATCAAATAATTGTTTGATACCTTGGGAAATTATTCAAAACAAGGTATTCTAGATTTAATATAGTGTCTGCAAACCAAAAAGTTAAATCTTATGACGTTATTGTCCTAAAAGGACAATAATGTCATTAGCATCTTCGTTTTCTTGACTGGGATATCTATACTGAAGGTATAACAACAAGTTAAATAGTGCATTAACTTACTCTTAAGAAAAATGGAAATTTCTTCCCATAAAATCCAACTCTGAAGAACTCTGGTTCAAGGCGTTGCTGGTCCATGATTTTATCATACAAAGAGGCTTCCATCATCTGGAAAGCAAAGGAGATGTTCCAATAATTTTATCTCACCCTTCAGCTCTCCCTATTTATGGAAGAGGATATTTCTTTTCTATAAACAAGAACTTCATTGTAGTTTCCAGTTTGCAGAAAAGAAGGTTTCACTCCCTTTCTATGCTTTAAGGTGGGGATCAGCAAACCGGTTCTGTAAATGGCCAGAGAACAAAAAGTCTAGGCTTTGCAGGCCATTTGGTCCATGTCACTACTACTCAGTCCTGTGATGTTCCACAGGCTCCGTTTGTTGACCCTGTATTTAAAGGAACAATTTTACCACATGTTCTCACCAGAGAAAATAATTTCTATTCACAAAGTCTCTCAAAAAGATATTTTCTTCACAATTAAATAAAAATCAACAAAAATGAAAAGAAAAGGAAAGAATGATTAGAGGCCGGATCTTTCTGGAAGATTCTAGTGCCAAAGGTACCACACCTGTGGATCTGGTTCTCCTTGGTCACAGTAATTCAGGACATTTGGAGGGTGCAACCTTGCACAGGGATAAACCAAACCAAAGGAGACCCATAGTGCAAAGTGCTGTCTGGGCTGAAAGCCCTTAAGTGTGTCTCTGACAATGTTGGCATTATGAAGCACATAAAGCTTATGGTTTTCCATTCATGGTATTATCATCCCCAGGGTTTATAGAGAAAGACTAATATTGCACTTGAAAACTTCTCCCCCTCCCCCTGCCCCTAGTAACAGCACCCCAAAGAGCAGTTGGCGTGAAGTGTAATGCTCTGGGTTTATAAAAATCCGAGTGACTATGGTACCCAAGGGCTCTCCCGGGTAAACACTGTAACCTCACTTCTGTCACGGGGACAGTATGCCAAGAGATGCACAGCAACGTTTTTATATAAAACTGCAGGGCCTGCCAGGGCCAGCATGATGGACTGAAGTTAAAACAAGGTTTTTTCTCTTTGGTTTTCATGTTAGGAGAAACATCGATGAACCACTGGCATGAAATACTACGCCAGCAGTACAGGACCAGTTCCCGCAGGCTGGATGAGTTACTTGTGGGGTATGGGATTTTACGAGCTGTTAAGGGTTGACGATATCATCTCTTAAACTGCTACCTCAGAATTAAAAGGCAACATCATAATCTTCTTCCTACTTCAGAAACCCTGCAGAGCTTAAGTGTTATGAGATGACACAAAATGCTCATGGCTCTGAAGAGTAAGGACTCAGGGTGCAAGAGGGGCCCATTTGAACCTAAAAAGAAAAGAAGGGACAAAACATTTGGTTCAGGGATACAGAATATTGAACTCCTTGAGCTCATGAGTACTAAGACCTTGGTTCAGGGTTAGCAAATAAAACATATTGCTGAAGCTAAAGGGATGACACTGACAGAATTTAGCCCCGAAATAGTTCCAAATGGGTCAGCACGCCATGTCTACTGTTTTGCGGTGCAGATTACGAAACTAAGAATGGTATGTTGTTGCAGAGCTCTGCGTACAGGTGAGAAGCTCTTCAAACAGTGGGGAGATTTTTCTTCAATAAACCAAAAGAATTAATCGTGATTAGATTGTGTATTCCAGAGGTGATGTTTAGAAGAGATCCAAGGCTCACTTTTGCGTACTAACTAAAAGCATTTGCTATTTGTATAAATAGCTGAGCATGCTTCAGAGGCAAGACTTCTCTTTCAAAAGCCTTCTGCAAGACAGGTCGAGATGATCACAAAGTTAGTTTTTATGGAACGATACGGGAAAGTGAGTGAAAAAAGGATGCCTGAGGCTGATTAGCATGCACCCGGGTGCCTTACCCTCATCTTGCTCAGGTTTCTATAGTCGTAATAACTCTCGTACTGCTCTGCAATCTTCCGGCACAAGATGATACCGTTCTCCCAACACTGTGGACAAATGAATGATATAAATGCTTACGATCCCACATCTACTTATTTCCACCCAGAGGTCAGAGTGGGACTGCTTTCAGATCATCAAGCCTTATTTCTTCATCTTTATAATCTACCTTTAATAGTGTCACTGCCACTTTAAGCTTGATCACAGCATGCAATCAGCATGTAAATTATTAAAAATCTTTAGGAAGCGAGAAAATATAATCCACTACAACAGGCATTAACATATGGTGCGGAAGCATTTTCTGGTGTCATTTCAGAATCATCATCTTGAAATAACTACAGTTCCACAATGGCCAAGTACATGAATAAATAGGCCCTCGGTGCTAAGGAGGGAATTACCACTGACCCCTAAGGCCCAATTATCCACAGCTGGCATGCTGGATGCCTTGCTTGGCTCAATTGCACTTGTAAATTGTGAGGATCTAACCCAGCTGGTTGCTATCAGCAGAAATGCAAAAATTCTTTCGTCTAGCCCAAGTGTCAGCAAACTTTTTCTACAAAAGGCCAGACAGTAAATAACTCAGGCTTTGTGGCCATACAGTCTATGTCACAGCTACTCAACTCAGCCATTAAGGCACAAAAGCAGCCACAATGAATAAACTTGTCTGTGTTAAAAAAAAAAAAAAAAAAAAAAAAAAACTTGTCTGTGTTGCAATAAAACTATCAACTAGGGACACCAAAATGTGAATTTCATGAAATTTTCATCTGTCAGATATTCTTTTTCTTGTGGTATCTTTCAAACACTCAAAAATATAAAAGCAATTCTTGGAATGTGGGTGATACAGAAATGGATGGTGAGCCAGCTGATCCAAGGGCCATGGTTTGTAACCTCCAATCTAGCAAAAAACTTTTGGAAGGGCCAAGGTAAGCAGATAGAGATTTAATGACAATTTATCCTAAAGATGGAAACTTTACCAATGGAGGATACAAAGGCATTTCCTTACTATTAATGTTAAAAATGATATGTCAGTGTATTTAGATAAATAATAAAGGAGAATCGCAAAGAGGCAATTCCCTTGCATCAAATTATGCAATTATGTTTTGTAAAAGAACGACAGCCACTGTTTGTATTTTAGTCTCCTGTTTAACCTTGGCATTTGAGGAGCTATATTTAAATCTAAGACAGGTATCATCAAAGCAGCCAAATGTCCAATCAAATAAACAACTGTGGTTGGATTCATAAGTTTTCCTAAAGGGCACTGCAAGCTCTTGAAGAGGGAGATGGGTGGGGAGCAGGTGAAGTAATGGGCTGAATGGCATCATTAGTTCAGTGAGGTTTTTCCATACCCCATGGCATCTCTTAAGTATATGATGGGATGCCATAATATTCTTTAAACAAAGTGAGTTTCATTTATTTTGCCTTACAAAGAAAGTGGAATGGGGCAAAACACATGCCGATTTGGGGAGGTGGGTGAGGGTGGTAATGATTTTCCAGAAAATAAAATACCTGGTGTTAAAACCTCTGGACCAGTGTTTTTCAAATATGGCCCCAAGTTTGCACACACTGGAATTTCCTGAAGCCCTTGTTAAAGTCACAAAATCCCCTGCTTATGCCAGACAGACCTAATCAGAGTGTCTAGAGGTGAGACCTGGGAATTTTAACAGACTCTTAGGTGTTTTCAATGCACATTAAAACCTGAGGGTGCCTGGCTTGAGGAGGTGGGCATCAAAAAACTAAATGAAAGGACACATGCCACCCATACAACCACCTTGAACGAGGCCATGGAGGGGGCGGGGTAGGGCTACATACTTTGCCTCGGTCAAAATTCTGGATGATGGCAAGGTGTAGGTGCTCCTTTCGCTGCCATTCGGTTTGCATGGGGTAGGTCAGGAACTCCCGGAGGGGCCGATCGGACCATTCCAGCAGCTCATCGTACAACAGGAGAGTATATGCAGCCTCTGAAAGTTGAGTGGGAAGGCTGTGATCAAGACAGGATCCCAGGGACACCTGGGTGGCTCAGTGGTTGAGCATCTGCCTTTGGCTCGGGGCATGATCCCGGAGTTGAGGGATCGAGTCCCAGATTGGGCTCCCTGCATGGAGCCTGCTTCTCCCTCTGCCTGTTTCTCTGTCTCTGTCTCTGTCTCTGTCTCTCTCTCTCTCTGTGTCTCTCATGAATAAATAAATAAAATCTTGAAAAAAAAAAAAAAAAAAAGACAGGATCCCAAACAGCATCCCCTCAAACGGGGCTGGTTTGGGACGAATTGAAAAAAAAATTTGTTGAATTTCATGATAACGAAGAAAAAATGTTCAGAATATATGCAAGAGCAGACTGATGAGTGATGACTTCCCCCCCTGGAAGATGGAACTGTATATTTTATATTTTGGCTCCCTATATTAATTCTCTCCCTTACTTCTCTTTCTTGCTTTCTCTTCCCATCCCTCTTCCTTGCTTCTACAATGCTGCTGGGGTAATAAAAATGTTTAAGGATATATTGTTGGAGCTTGTTCAAAGAAATAGGGCAACATGCCTTTGATTGCTGGGGAAGTGCACTGGTAAATCCCTTGGGGTAAGACTATGGGCATCTTCCAAAGGACATACTAGGAAACGAAAAATGGTAATTAAATTCTTCTTGATAATAAAAGGCTGAAAAGTTTGAAAATGGTGTTCTGGGGCAGGGTTAGGAGATCGAGGCAGAATTTGGGAGGTGCAAAGAAGACAGAGGAGCTAAAGGTAGAGAAGAAAAAGAAAAAAATCTAGTAACAGGAGGAACTAGAAAGGGCAAAAGTGTTGGTAAGAAGTGTGTGTGTATATGTGTAAAGAGAGAGACAGGGATATAGAGGGAGGACTGTTGTGTGGTATGATGCTAAGTTGGCCCCACAAATCTCAGTAATGACGTGGTTGGGATTTCTTGGGAAAACATGTAAAGGGGTGATATTCTGTATACACACATGGAAATGGTGATCTGTAGGCCTAAGCACAGTTGGCAGGTAGTGCACTTAACAGAATACTTGCCATTCTGCAGGTCTCTCCCTGAATCTGGCCAAACAGATCAACAGGAACCAGAGTTCCATTGTCACTGATGAAGACTATGATTATTTTTTTTCCTTTAATATTGTGACAGCCAAGTCGTTTATTAAATTGAATAGACAAACCCTTATGCTATTAATCCATTACCATCCCTATATGTCTCTTAAATGACGTAATGGTTGGCGTCTGGGTGGTGCAGTCGGTTGGTTTCAGCTTGGGTCATGATCTCAGGGTCATGAGATTGAGTCCCATGTTGGGCTCTGTGCTTGTCAGAGTCTGCTTGAGATTCTCTCTCCTTCTCCCTCTGCCCCTCCCGCTCAAGCTCTCTCTCTCTCTCTCAAATAAATAAATCTTAAAAAAAAAAAATGTAATGGTAGCTTTGAACATAATACCAATAAATGGTCATACTTAATCTTCACTTATTTGCCTTAAGAGTAGCTACACATAAGGCTCTAAAGTAGCATGCTAAGTCCTACATGATTTGACCATCTCAGCATATAAAATGTAGCTGTAATAAGAAAGGTCTGTGTCCCTATCACTTTTTTCTTGCCTCTTCTGCACAGAAGTCCTGTGAAGCACAGGCTCTGGCTTTTCTTCTTCTTAATTACCTTTGGTGAGCTTAGTCTCCGGGCTTCAATAACTGCAAAAGCTTTCATAACCCACCAGTGGTCTCTTATTCCCCTCTGTTCAGTTTGCACACTGTTACCAGTATGATCTTTCAACCGCCAAGGATCATGTCGCTCCCCTGAATCAGGGTGATTCTCAGTAGCTCACAATAAATGTAGGCTTCCTAACGTGACAGAGAAGGCTGGCCGTGAACTGGTCCCTACCAACCTCTCTGCTCACATTTCCCTTTATCCCTCCACCCAGTACAGGTAAGGAGGAGCTCACCACGGTTTCTCCTAAGAAGCCTCCAGCCTCCATGGTTGGGGCCCCTGGATCCCATCATCGGCTTTTGCTGAATGAAACAAGATGTATCCTGACCTGGAAGCAGCTGTTGCAAGAAAGCTTCCCCAAGGGATGGAGGTACCTTCTGCTTTAATGGGCACTAGCCACAGCTTTCTTGTGGAAGCTGAATGTGACATGGACAGAGAAGAGTATTGGCTAAGGGCTGTTGGTTACTTGGTGGATGCAGAAACAGAGCCGAATCGCCACAACATAGGTTGCCATGGAAGGCTGCTTTTGACAGGACAAGAATGATGATAATAATGACTGTCAGTTCTGCACTGTATCTGAATAGCTTTCTAGTTTTCGGTGAGACATCCTGAGATGATTTCCTGATCTCTAATTCCCCACATATCCTTATAATAAATGCCAAGCATCTAAGAAAGCTCTGTGTGTGTCTTTGTTCCTCTGTCTATACACTTTGCTCCTGCCACGTGAATAATCCATAGTTCCCTTCATTTACCACATGGGCTGACACCTGCAACCCCTCACAGACTGTTCCTTCAAACTCTTGCTGAATAACTCCTTTTTCTCTTAATACACAGCACAGGAATGATCACTTTTATCTCTCAAATTTCTTGTGTGTCTCCCCCAGGCCTGCGAATTCACAAAATATTCTTGCGATTAATTATTTCATAGAGAAAAGGATGAGAAAGACTAAGTTGAAGCGTTCAGCTGCCCACAGGGAGTGAATGGAAGGGCAATGAAAGTCCAGTTCACAGAGCCAGAAGGTAGAATGGTGGGGGAAGAGAAAATGGGAAGTTACTGTTTCATGGGTATAGTTTTGGTTTGTGCAGATGATAAAGTTCCGGAGGGAGAAAGGTGATGGTCGCACAATAGTGGGAATGTACTTCATGCCACTGACATGTGACCTTAAAAACAGGTCAGATGGTAAATTCCATGTTACATAAATTTTACAATAAAAAAAATTAAAAGTCGGGAGAGGGGCAACGAAGGGATTTTAGTCCCTAAAGTGCTTTCCAAATCATGCTTGCCCTGGGATGGTCCCAGGGCGTGATAGAAGATGGGTGTGCCCCTGAAGATAAGCAGGTATTGACAAGCCATCAGAAGCTGATGAGTGACTGAATGGGGACATGGAAAAGTGTGAAATTAGTGACACTTGTTTCAGAATCTGATTCAAGAAAATGATGTCTTTCTGGGGAAAATGGTATGTGCAATGGAAGCGGTAGAAACTTTTCATGAGGGACACCTGGGTGGCTCAGCAGTTGAGCGCTCCTTCAGCCCATGGTGTGATCTTGGAGTCCCTGGATCAAGTCCCACATTGGGCTCCTTGCAGGGAGCCTGCTTCTTTCTCTATGTCTCTGCCTCTCTGTGTCTCTCATGAAGAAATAAATAAAATCTTAAAAAAAAAAAAAAAAAACTTTTCATGAAATCAAACATATATCTGTTTGAGGCATGACCGACACAGGAGACTACTGAGGCTGATTTTAAACACATTAGCAAACTGTAGACGCCTTATGGCAATACATCGGATATTTTTTCTTCTGCATCTCAAGAAGACAATAGCATGTACTGAAGAGGGAAGAATGAATCATATCCAAAATTTCCAGCAATCATTGAAAAAGTATTTATAATTTTGAACAAAAGGCATCACCACATAATTAAATATGGACCCTCTCACTCCATCATCTTGACAAATATACAGTGAGGACACCAATATGCAACAAGGAAGAACACAGGAGAAGACTGGAGATAAATTAGGAATGAAGAGTACTGTCACGGAAGGCTGCAAAGGGTTAAAGCCATTTAAACAGGATCCTATAAAGATAGAGAAGTTTTCCCATTAATTTCTCTTTCTCCAAGGACACACAAAAATGAGGACAGAGGAGTGATGAATAAAATGCTGCATGGGAGGAGAACTTATTTCTTATGACTTTGAGGGACATAAAAACTGCAAGTTCAGTAAACAAATTAAAGGAAAACAACCCACCCATTGCTGAAATATAATCCAACAGATTTGGACTGTTTCAGAGAACCAAAATATGTCTATTACATAGCTGCAAGAGCTTGTCCTAAGTTCCCTCCCTCATTTCTTTTTTAATGACCTTTAAAATTAGTCCACAAGGTGGTTTCTACAGCTCTAATAACTAAGCTCACCATTTCTGTCAAAATTTGGCTACTAACTACTATGAAAATGGTCAGTGAAACTCCCAGACAACATACCTCCAAAATCTTAGTCTATTTAATCAAAACCATCAGCGCATCTGTGTGAAGAGATACTGGGGCTTCCTTAGTGACTCAGGAATTATCAATATTGAAGGAGAAAAATCTCTGCAGGTGTTAAAATTTAACCAAGTAAATTTATTGGTGATGCATTTATTTAAAAATCTCACACTGCTGGGGGATCCCTGGGTGGTGCAGCGGTTTGGCGCCTGCCTTTGGCCCAGGGCGCGATCCTGGAGACCCGGGATCGAATCCCACATCAGGCTCCCGGTGCATGGAGCCTGCTTCTCCCTCTGCCTATGTCTCTGCCTCTCTCTCTCTCTCTCTCATAAGTAAATAAAAATTAAAATAAAAAAATTAAAAATCTCACACTGCTGGGGCGCCTGGGTGGCTCAGTCGGTTATGTATATGACGCTTGGTTTTTGCTTAGGTCATGATCTCAGGGTCCTGAGATTGAGCCTCATGCCAGCTCTGCTCTGGGTGTCAGGCCTGGAGCTTCTCCCTCTCCCTCTGCCCACCACCCCCCCACGCACATGTGCTGTCTCTCAAAGACAAAAACAAATCTCACACGGCTAGGCACTAAAAGGAGAAGACTAAGAAGAAAAAATTACGTCTGTCTTCAAGGAATTCACTCTTTAACTAGAGATATCTCAAAAAAAAAAAAAAAAACCCTAGAGATATCTCTACCTACCTACCTACACACACCCCTTATATGACTATTAAATACAATTTGATAACTACTTTCATGAATCTGAAAAAATGCAATGGTTAAAGAGTGGGAATCATCAACTCAGGGCATGGGCGAGGGGTGGGGGGCATGAGGTTGCTGTGGGAAATAAAAGGAAGAGAAATCCAGAAAAAGATGGTAAAGACACACGCCCTGAAGGATGAAGACAAGGCACGTAGTCCAAGTGGTAAGATGAGGCTGCACAGATGGGCAGGTGTTGGTTTTATGATGATGGACTCTGAATAAAGAGTTTAAACTTTTTTCTTTTTTTGTAGAAGATACCAACTAAAAACAGTTCTATCTAGAGAAGGGGTTGGTGAAATTGTCGAAAGGGGCCAGACAATAAAAAAAACTGATAATTAAAATGATCATGATTTACAGTCTAGCTTGCAGGTGATGTGATTGTTGTTGTAGCTACTCAGTTCTGCCTTTTGTGGCACAAAAGCCGCCATAGACAATGTCTGCGGAAGTGAGTGTGGCTGAGTTCTAATAACACATTTTTTTAAAAAAGATTATTTATTTATTTGAGAGAGAAAGATAGAGAGCACATGCACACATACCTGAGAGTGAGCACAAGCATGGGGAGGGACAAAGGGAGAGGGAGAAGCAGACTCCCTGCTGAGATGGGAGCCCCATGTGGGGCTCGATCACAGGACCCTGAGGATCATGGTCTGAGACGAAGGCAGACAACCGACTGAGCCACCCAGGTGCCCCTCCAGTAACACTTCCTTTACAAGATCAGGTGGTTGGTCTGCAGGCTGCAGTCTCTGCCCCTCTGCTCTAGGGAAGAACTCTGGGGCTACTTAAGAAACAGTCCAGGCGTGAGACCACGAAGGCCGCACAGAGGCCTGTGGGGGGCAGGGAAGGGGGGAAACAAAGAAAGGGAAATATTTTTGAGAGATTGTTAGGAAGGGAAATGAATAGAACACGGTGAATGATTAGGTTGCAGGAGGCTCAGAGATACCGAGGTCTCCACACTGAGTCAATGGAGATGCTGTTAATTGATACAGTGACACAGTAGCTGGAGGCAATATTTAAATTCTGGCCACACAAGCACCATTTCTGAAAGGATTGCTTTCTTTTAAAGCTGGAGGAAGGGCCACAATTCAGGAGTTCCTGGGAAGAACAGTGTGGCAGCAGACTCAGATTTATAGTTCCTACATCGAGCTAAAGCATTGTTTTCTGGTTACAATGTAGGGAGCATCTCATATCCTATCTTTCCCACTGATTGTAACTAAAAACCCTAGGCAGAAAATATAAGGCAACTCTTGGAGGATTCTGAAAAGTAAAAAAAAAGAAGGTAGGAAGAGTAAGAAAAACAATACTCAAAGAATGACCATAAAATAGTGAGTTCTCGGGGAGCCTGGGTGGCTCAGTGGTTGAGCATCTGCCTTTGGCTTGGCACGGGGTCCTGGGATGGAGTCCCGTGTCAGGCTCCCCACAGGAAGTCTGCTTCTCCCTCTGCCTATGTCTTTGCCTCTTTCTCTGTGTCTCTCATGAATAAATAAATAAAATCTTAAAAAAAAAAAAAAAAGTAGTGACTTCTCGGTTTTTATTTTTTTGCCTTTCCCATCTCCTGGCTTAGCCTTCCTGGTCTCCTGGAACTACAAATGGAAATGGACAGAAAAGGCTCCAAGGAAAGCTCCTCTGGTGAGAGGAACTTCCTGGGCTGGGTGGAGTACTTTTGACCCTTCCAGCCTCTTCTGGGTCCCAGGAACACAGAGCAAACTTGTGGGGGCGGGGGGGACAGTGCGAACAATCACAATGGCAGCAGAGGCGTCCACGGGCTTTTCTTCTGTTCAGTGATTGGCTCCCAGGAAGACCAGCTGTATAGAGTGCATCATAATGTGTGTGTGTGTGTTTGGGGAGGGGGGGGAGATCAAGCCTTGGCTTTGACCAATTTGGCTTTGATTAAGCTAGAGTGCTAGGTAAAGGAGCCCTTGGGAGATAGGAAAAATGAGGAAGATCACAGAGAGGAGGCACATAGAGAAAGCAATTTTTAAATTTGGTGTGCGATGTCATTCAAACATCTCATTCATTTTGGTTTTGGCATTTGCTGATTTCTTTTCCTTTTTTTATTTAAAGATTTAATTTATTTATTCATGAGACACACAGAGAGAGAGGCAGAGTATAGGTAGAGGGAAAAGCAGGCTTCCTGCAGGGAGCCAAATATGGGACTCGATCCCAGGATCCCAGGATCACAACCTGAGCCCAAGGCAGACGCTCAACGGCTGAGCCATCCAGGGGCCCCGAAAGTGAACGCTCTTAAATAGAAAGATATAAGCTCCCTGCAAAGAAAAGGAAGCTACAAAAAAACCCACAAAACAACAACAACAAACCAAACAAACAAAAAACCAAAAGTGGAAAGGAAATTTTACAACTGAGTAATAAAGTAACAAAAATTAAAATTTCACTGGAAGGTCTCAGTAGCTGAATGGAAATGGCAGAGAAGAGACAGTGGATTTGCAAATGGATCAGCAGAAATTATCCTATTTGAACAAGAAAGAAAGAAGAAACATTGGGGAAAAAATTAATAAAGCCTCAAGAACTTATGGAACAATACCAAAAGGCCTAACATTCATGTCATCAGAGTCCCAAAAGACAAGGACTGGTACAGAAAACACATTTGAGGAAATAATGCCTGAAAACTTCCCAGATCTGGTGAAGGAAATAAGTCTGTAAATTCAAGAGACACCATGACCTAAACAGGATAATCTTAAAGAAAGCCCATGCCCATGTACATCATAACAAACTGCTGGAAACCAAAGATAAAGGCTTAAAAGCAACCAGAGAAACTTAGACATTAAACATAGGGACACAATTTAGATGATGCTGATGTCTTACTGGAAACCATGGAGGCCAGAAGACAGCAGAACAACATTTTTCAAGTACTCAAACAAAAGAACTATCCACCTAGAATTCAATATCCAGCAAATGTATCCTTCAGGGATAAAGGCAAAATGAAGACATTCTCAGATGAAGCAAAACAAAGAGAATTCTTCACTACTAGATCTAGTTTTTTTGTTTTGTTTTTAAAGATTTTATTTATTTATTTGAGAAAGAGAGGGGGGGGAGGGAGGGAGAGAGAATCCAAAGTAGGCTCTGCACTGAGCACAGAGCCCATCACAGGGCTGGAACTCACAATTTTGAGATCATGACCTGACTGGAGACCAAGAGTCAGCTGCCGAACTGACTGAGCCACCCAGGTGCCCCTCACCACTAGATCTACTTTATTTTTTTTTAAATTTTTATTTATTTATGATAGTCACAGAGAGAGAGAGAGAGAGAGAGAGAGAGAGGCAGAGACAAAGGCAGAGGGAGAAGCAGGCTCCATGCACCGGGAGCCCGACGTGGGATTCGATCCCGGGTCTCCAGGATCGCGCCCTGGGCCAAAGGCAGGCGCCAAACCGCTGCGCCACCCAGGGATCCCTAGATCTACTTTAAAAGAAATATGAAGACAAGTTCTTTAGGTTGAATAAAAATGGTAACAAAGAGGAGCTGAGAACTTTCCTGAATGAAGAAAGAGCAATACAAACAGTAATATGGGGTTTTCAATGCATGCACATGTAATACATAGGACAATGACAACATAGCATTTAATTTGAAGTGCTACAATACCAACTGTAAGTGGACTCTGAAAAGTTAGATATGTATTTGGTAATTGCAAAAGCAACCTCTCAAAAAACAATGCCAAGTGGTATAGTGACAAAGCCAATACATTAAAATGGAGTATTCAGAAACATAGATCCAAGCAAAAATTTCAGTTTGGAAGTACAAATGCAATGCTTGAGGCCTCAGCTCTAAATGTAAAAACCCAGGGAGTGACATGTCTAATAAACCAGTGTCCAGCCCACTCTCCCCAGCCTGAGCCAAAAGACAGAAAGAATTACCTGTAAAGTTTTGGGCTTTGAGATGCAGATCATAGAGTTTGTGGATGTAGCGTATGTACATCTCTTCCTTGTTCAGTTCAGTTTTATAGAAGTTCTGTAAAAAAAGAATACAGGTATGGACCGTTTCTCAACAGTCAGGCCTGCAAACAGCTGCCTTTTACTCTGTAGAAGTTCCATGTCTGGAACCACGAGAATGGATGCATTCCTCCATATAAGTGTCTTTTTTTTCTTTTTTTTTTTAATAAATGTCTTTTTAAAAATTAAGTAAAGAGACCCAGTGATATACTTTTAATGCAATACTGTCTGTGTTAAACATTACCTAGCAACTACTGGATAAGTTGGTAATGCTTGGATAGTGTCACTACCAGTGACTCACATTTCTTTTGTACACTATTTGTTAGTTTTTACTGCCTATTCAACTAAAAATATTAAAAATATGTAACACATTACTCTGCTTATTAAGCCTGACTACTGATAGTCAAAGGATAGCTTAATTTCAAGTTTCAAACATATTTTGCTCTAAAGAAAAAAAAGTTTCTAAAATCTATGGGTAAGGATAAATAAAAATAAGGTAAAAGCATTTTTTTCTTCCTCTGAAGAATCCTGTAAAAGAGGGTAAATGAAAATGCTCTTTACTGGTAAGGCACTATTCTGAGTTTCTTGTGTTGGAGTTTCAGTTTTTCCAGCCAAGGGATTATTAACAAGAGATTTCAAACTATTTATAGAGGGGCATGCTTACTGAAAATATTTTTGTTTATTTAAAGAAAAAAATATCTGGATCTTATTAAACTTCTCTAAAATGTTTTGAGAACATTCAACTCAACTCTGACCTACCTGGACACATTACATTGGCTTTTTAAAGGCGTAAGCTATACACACCCACATGTACTCCTTCACCACATTGTACAAAGTACCTCAGCCCTCACTGAACTTAGTAAACATAGAACAAAAATGTACATGACGTTAGGTTCTGGCAAAAAAGCAAGATGCCATGAGGTTCTAAATGGGGCATTTTTTGTTAGCAGATCATTGTACAATATGAAATCCCTGCTCAAGTCAGCCAAACTACTATCACTGTTGTTGACTGATCTAGCCAGTATGGGGAAGAAAGGAAAATGAGTGGTGATATGGGAATAAATCTGTTGACCTCAAGGAGTGACAGGTTTTCTTTAAGGGAGAAAGACCAGGAATTCTAAAAATCTTTGAAACTGATTAGCTAGACAGGGCTCTGGTGATGAACCAAACTAGCCAACGTGGCTGCTTAAATTGTTCTTGGCTTCAAGCCTGAGGACTTTCTGTCAAATGTACTTTCTGTCCACTACCTAATAGGTGTCTATTCTTCAATATGAGAACTCTTATAACCTTGAGGCACTGACATTTAGTTGAATGCATTGTAAGAGTTTTTTTCTTCCAATTTATACCATTATCCTCCCTCTTTTCTTCTTATCACCTATAGATCTTGGCATTCTTTAAATATCTAAGCAAATAGTGCTAGTCACATCTCTCTTATTATAACCAAAATCATTTTAATTAGCAAGAATTGTTGTACCGTAAACACGAGTCTAACAACCCCCCAGCAGGCTTTTTATATTATTAAGGGATGATTTGCTCTAATAGCTTTCTGGTAAGAAGCAGCTTTTTTTTTTTTTTTTATAGAAAATAAGTGATCACTTTGTAAATGAATGATTCTCCTTGAAAAAAAAAAAAAAAAAAAAAAAGAAGAAGAAGAGGAAAAATTTCTCCAGTCAGCAGATGAGAACTCTTCACATATGTCTGGCAAAACTTGTGACACAAAGAACAAAACAATAATTACATTTCCTAGTATTAGTCATGTCAAACATTATGCATTTTTTTACCGATTTAACACTAGTTTAACTTCAATCTTGTGAAGGATGCCAGAGCTCTCCTGAAGACTATCTGGAAGTGGTCTTTCCAAAGAGTTAAGAAAAATCTCTAAGAGGAAGTGAGTAGCTGAAGAGAACCATATTACTACCAGAAAATATCAAGAACTTTCCATATGGACTAGAAGCTAAAAAGATTAGCTTCAAAGTTATGTATCTGGCACTTGGATAATAAGCCTTCTTGTGCTAGTTTGAAATTAGAACAGCTCTCACAATGTTAACATTTTCTGTGAAGATTGTTCTTAGTGCAAAGCCAACAGGATAAATTCTTTGTGTCAAGTGAATCCTGCTGGGGCTACTGATTTTTATTAGGTGTCTGGCTTATTCCTGCTGGGGGACTACACACATTTTGGGCAGAACATTCATTCCTTCATCCGAGGAAATGATCTCTTTGGTTACACCAACTGAGGAAGTGAGCCTAGAGTCTTGCACGTACCTGTTTACCTGCACACAGAAAGCACTGTGGGAGAAGATGGAGACAAGAGAAGACGATTGTTCTGGAAAAAGGTAAAGGTTGTCCTTTGAGGTTATTTCTAAGACTTTGTGGCAGGCACTGGGAAAAGCTGGGGTTAAGGAGACAGATTAAGAAAACAGAGTTTACAGAGCACTTTGGCTCTTCTTCCCAACACTGATACAGAGGCAGCTCGGGCTGAGGATCTCGAATGTGGTAGAAGGCTGGCAAGGGCAGGCAGGACACTGGGGAAACACACACAGGAGACTTAAAAGTGGTAATGACTACGCTCAAGGTTAGAAATGAAAGCCCAGGGCAGCCCGGGTGGCTCAGCGGTTTAGCGCCGCCTTCAGCCCAGGGGCTGATCCTGGAGACCCGGGATTGAGTCCCACGTCGGGCTCCCTGCATGGAGCCTGCTTCTCCCTCTGCCTGTGTCTCGGCCTTTCTCTCTTTCCTCTCTGTGTTTCTCATGAATAAGATCTTAAAAAAAAAAAAAAAGAAAAGAAAAGAAATGAGAGCCCAGGGAGGAGGTGAGTGGGCTGGCCTCGTGAGTCTGGCCTGGTGGCCTGATGTCACTGTTGGGTCTGATGACAAAAATGATGGAAGAAAGCGCATAAGATGTGGCCTGAGAGAGGACTCTGGGGCACAGTTTTTAGTGACCAGTATTGGAGGTGGAGATGTGGTGCCTGAATTCGAAATGAGGAACAAGCAGCAGGTGTGGTTAAGAAGGACACGGGCACGTACCCGGAGGGGAGCACGGCTTAGTGAGAAGGCAAGTGAGGGACACTGGTAAGGAGAAAGCAGAAGTCCTGTGCTTTGAAGAGGGGCTCTGAGGGGAATAAACAAGACGGGCTGAAAAGACTAAAGCCAGTGAGCTGGGATCAGAGAGAATGAGAGGGGGGCAAAGGACACTTCTAGGGTGCCGGCCAAGAGAGAAGAGGGGGGCATGCGAGCGATCCCAACAACCACGGTCAAGATAAGACTGTCTGTACAGGCACTTAGAATAGCTGGTGAGGTTGCATCTCTTCTGCAACATAAGTACTCACAAATTTAGAACTGGAAGCAGTCACATAGTCTGTATTTCAAATCTGACTAAGGGAAATCATCAAAAGCATCAGTACACCCTATATTAAAAAATATATATACAAAACAAGAATGTCTCTATGGATGGTTATTCTTTAGCTCTTTGGTGGGAAGTGAATCCTATCAACCATCCTATTTGATAATTAGTCATGAGACATTTCAATACAGTTCAGTTTTCCAGGAAAATTCTGGTGCAGCCTGTTTTCCTGACATCATTTTTAATTTTACTCTTAAAAAAAAAAAAAAAGTCCTGTTTGGGTGATCGATTATATGGTTATCTAAGTTATAATGCAAAACTTAACCATAGTGGTATCAGACACTTAGTTTGCCAACAAACTAGAGAGCGAAAATTAGTGCGTTAAGCAGAAACTGTCATTTGTTCACAAAAGAAGAGATGACGAGTATTCATTAAAATGTAGACTGACTATAAGAAGAGGGACAGAAAAAAAAAAGAGGAGGGACAGAAAGAAAGAAACTGTCTGCACAGAGGTAAAAAGATCTCTACCCGGGGACCCTGTGCCTTTTCCTAGGAAAGCCACCAAAGACTCGGGGATGGTGAAGCAGTGCCACAGGAGAACAGGGGGCATCACTCTGATCTCACGGAGCCTCGGGGGATGCAGTGGGTGCATTCTACAGTGTTCGCAGCTGAGAGTTTTCTGGGATTTAATTCAACCTGAAGCTTCTTTTGAAAACACTTTTAAGCTCTTCTAAGAAACATCCAGATAAAAAAAAAAAAAAACACATTGTAAACTAAAAACAAGCAAAACAGTATTTCTGTGAAAAATCAAACATTAGGCTAAAAGGAAGAAAAGGGGAATATGTTTACTAACCAGAAGGCTAACTGTGCAGCCAATCTTTTTGCCATCTACCTCTCCCATTTTCATGCAGTCCCTAAAAACAAAAAGCAATCGTCAGAACTCAGAACTCCCTTCCTAGGGACAGCTTCTTCATTTTAAGGCAGGGGTGGGGAGGTGGGGAAGTACTGTTAGAGACCGAGGCAATTTGCAAGTAGTAGAGACAGAGGCTCTGGGGACCAGAGGAGCTGCCCCAGGCTATATGATCTCAGGTGAGACATTCCTGAGCACCCGTTTCTGGGGCGCACTTCACTTGCATGTGGACTGCGCTCCCTGTCAATAGATGGGGGGGGGGGTCCCTCTGGGAGAAGGAAGAGTGAAGATGTGTTCTTATACACCTTCTTCCAGAGGGGTGAGACATAGCTGGAAGCCTGGCCATCAACAATGAGAAGGAGGGATTCATTCTTAAAAGAAAAACACCACCCATTTAAATGGGATGAACTGCTTTAACAGTTGAGATAACTTAAAAATTAAAAAAGAAAAAATCCCATCTATGAAAGGTAACGGTGGTGCGCGCCACACAGCACCCCCTTTCATAAGAAAGCAGCATGACTGTACAATTTTCTGTCACAATGTCCTCACCTTAAAACCCACACGGATCGACTGGTTCTACTGGCTGAGTCTAAACACCAAAAAGGATTCCTTTACTACTGGGACTCTGAGAACCTTCTCAACTCACTCTAAGACTTTGAAAGAACCGTCAACCAAAACAAAGAGAGAAAAAGGGGGGAAAAATCAACAAAAAACTCAAAACCAGCCAGTTACAAGTGCATTATCCTACTGCACAAGGTTCTGCGATCTGATTATCAATCCTTTGCGTGATTAACTCCAGCGGAAAGTTGACTGCGTTTGAACTTTGGGATTTTCTAGCTGGAGCACATCACACCTGGGAGATGGGGGGACTCTGCTTACCTGTAATCTAACAACCTCTCCATCAGACGAGTTACGGTGGCGATTAATGAAACGCCACTTTCCCTCCATGTTTCCCGCTCAATTTTCTTTAGTAGACTGGAAAAGAAAGAACCCAGGGCATTTTCAACATTTATTTTTATCAGTCACCATGACAACCATTTTACTTTCATCAGTACCTTAAATGCCTTAGCAACCACTGCAACATCTCACAAGTAGCACGATTTGCAAACAATGTCTTACCTAGGATAGGGACCAAATAGTGGAATTCTAATCCAGGAAGCATTGACAAAGCAAATTGATGTTCAGATTATCCAAGTCATAAAATACGAACACATGCATATGATCATTTTTTACAAAATATACAAGCACCCCCATGGCTCCAAGACATTTCCCCCTGGCTTCTCTCTTACACTCACAGAGGCTGGAGCCTACCCACAGCAAATAACACCACGAAAAGCAACAACAGGAGTACCTCGAAGTTTACTTTGAAATAAGATCTTGCTTTTATTCGCAGAAAAATGTTTTCCTACCTCTCGGTGGAATGCATCTTCATCCAGGCAATTTTACTGCAATGCAAGTGCTAGAGGAAAATCCTTGTACAGACGGTATGACGTTTGGCGTTCTTCCCTTCCCTTCACATTTGCCCACTCAATACATATTGTACTATCTGTGCACTCACTCAACAGTTTCATTCATTTTGTCATTAATCACGGGGGATTGTCTATGTGGCTGTTACAGCAGATTGATGACGAGTACCGAACCACATCTCTCCTCCTACATCTCCCCTAATCTTAAGCCCCTTGGAGCAGAGGCACTTCGTAAACACAAAATCACAACAATCAGGATAATTAGGATCTGTTTGACTTTCACTCCTGCCTCTTGGCAAATTAAGATTGCGGTTGGCAAAGCCTTTAGGGACTGAACTTTCTCCGAAAGATAAAAGTAAGAGCACAGGCATGGCACTGGGAGGATCCTTCCCTGCCCCTCCGCATTTAATGATCTTTTCTGTTTAAAATCTTGCGTCCCTTTCATCTCGGTCTCGGGGAATAGCGGAGAGAGAAAGCATTTCTCAAGACTACAATCTAAGTCAATCATATATTGTGCTTAAAGGAAAAATAAACATTAAAGAAAAAAGCCATTCTGCCAAAGCTAGCTAGCTTCCTTCTTTCCTTCCTTTCTTTCCTGTGGCTCTGCTGTCTCTCAGTTTCCCTCCCCACTTCTTGCTGTTGCCATTCCAATGTCCTGTGTCTTGTTTCCTCATCTGTTGCCCAAGCATCTCTGATCATTCCTTTCCTGGTTTCTTCTGACTTGCTTCCATGGATTAAGTGGGAGGAGAAAGGGAGCAGGGGAGGGAGAAGTATAGGAAGCGATGGGGCCTGCCCTGGCTAATCATTCCCCAGGGAAGGCCCCTTAGTTTGTTTAAATGTGTTTTCTTTAAAAAACAAAACAAAACAAAAAAACAAACAAACCTCTGAACAGCACCTGTTTCAAGCTTAAATGCCAAACTGGTATTGAACCAAGTACTCAAATGCAAATCTGCCTGCCAAAGCAATGCAGGATGATGGAGAAATTTCCCCAAGTGACAGCCCACACCTCATATACTTTACGGGCTGAAAAACAAAGAACTCAAGTTAAGTAATGATTCTAAAAATATATGGAGACTTCCTTTGTGGGCATGAATTTCATTAATTTGCACAGCTCCTGATGCAGTAAGAAATCAGAGCTAGAGAAGCCCTCCTGTAAGAAGGGGCACAGCTGTGCAGAGCCTCCTTAACCTCGACTAATCTCAGACCCTAAGAACAGGTCCAGAACCCAAGTCATCTGCTTTCACAGCCAGCCTGCTCTTTCTGTCAGGAAGCTTGTTCTCCCCATTTAACTGAGAAGGGGAGCCTATCAGCAAGAAGAGAAGAGTCTTTCTAGAGATAACTTTGGTGAGACGGGGTATTTTTTTATTTGGTCTATAATCATGCCCATGGGCCCAGGCTGAGGACACAGGGAATGCATCCAGTAACAGTGAAGGGTGATTTCTGATTGCCAAGTTGATAGGCAATGGGCTTCTGTAACATGGGAGAGAGGGATACATACACCACAGTTCTGTAGGATGACATAATGCTCAACGGGCTCTTACGCTGTGAAAGAATATTAACAGGGGGAGGTAGGATCTGACCTAAGTTGGCTTCTCTCTACGCCATCGTGCCATGGCCTTGAGGCCATCACTCCTACATGAAACACTCGTGTCTGTCCATGCTCTTCTTAATCCAAAGACAAGAGTTAGACATATGTATTGCATAGCCAATGCTGGTCTCCAAACTAAAATTAAATGTGTGATCACCAAAGAAAGAGCTTCGAGGGACGCCTGGGTGGCTCAGCAGTTCAGTGTCTGCTTTTGGCCCAAGGCGTGATCCTGGAGACCCGGGACCGAGTCCCGCATCGGGCTCCTTATGAGGAGCCTGCTTCTCCCTCTGCCTGTGTCTCTATATCTCTCTGTGTCTCTCATGAATAAATAAAATCTTTAAAAAATTTTAAAAAAATAGCTTTGCAATAACTTGGAGTCTTATTTAATTACTTAGAGCAACACACGAGAAAGAAATGAGAGGGATGGTATCTCTTTCAGCAAGTGCCCTACTGTGTGCTCTGACAGCACAGTCACTGCAATGTCCCCTGTCCCAGAAGAAAAATTCATCCCTGACACAGGGAGGTGCTTGATAAATAAAACCAAATAAGTAAATCACGTAGAGTCAGGGGAGGCAGGATTTAATTCTGGTACTCTATTCGGGAGATATCACTCTGGTGTCTATGATCTACAATTTCAGCATTATCAAAAATAATAAATCCTGACTCAACTTATCTCCAAAAGATGTTTTCTGGGTCCCTGAAGATAATAGGGGGGGGGGGAGGTGAGTGAGCTCTTAGGAAGGAAACTACTGCACACATTTCAGGTCTCCTTCTAAGGAGACTACTTGGGCAATTGCTACATGTTCAGGAAGCAGGGAGCTCCTTTCAGCTTCTGAACAAATGTGAAGAAGTTTTAGATATGAATTACAGAGAACAAATGAGAATCTGTACCATAATGGCATTTGTTCCTAATTCATAATGTGTGCGGTGACTCACTGTGCCTATACTAATTCATGGTGACTTCTATTGCCAAAGAAGCATTTCATTGTTTCCTGAAATATAGTTAGATTTTCACTTTCTTTTCTGAGCCCAGGTAGTAATGATATTTAATTATCACTTTAGGTTTTGTTTAATCCCAATATGCTGATGAGAAAAGCATGAAAGAAAAATATTTATAGTAACATTTCTAATAATATGCTAAAAATCACAAAAGAAAAATAATCTTCATTGAATGAAATCAGGCACCTTAAAACAGTCTTAACTATAGAGGCTTAATACATTAATTATTGGTTTGATTCTAATGTCAAGGTACATCTTCTATTTCAAAGCCCCATTTATACACAAGCAATCCAAATTGCAAGCTATAGGCTTTTATTAAAGCAGATAAGAGGCACTATAAAATGATGTATTTATTAATCTTGTGAGTTTATTATAAATAATTAATCACAAATCTCAAGAGATTCATTTCACTGAGTGCTTGCTCATTTTATTTCTTTGTTCCAACCAAGGACTGGTAACTGAAATGAGAGCAGTTTTCAAAGGCAATTTATTACACTGGATGAGGTTTTAATCAGAGTTCTTGCTAAACTCCAGCTGTCATGAAACGCCGGCGCTTTGTACACTAGAATGAACAAGGGCTTGGTGAATAATTACTAAAAGTTCCAGTTTAATTACAGTATCAGAAGAAAATGGTTTTGTTCAGGATTCAGTACAAAGAATGTATTTTATCATCACCCACCACCATCCTAAGAAATCTGTATACCCTTTCTTGACTTTTCCTTTGAATATAAATTTCTTAAAGGGTTCAGGGATGATTCTGAATTAGGCAACTTGAAATCTATCAATCACTAATAATACTTCCTAAACCTGGATACTAATGTATCTACTTTTTAAAATTAATAATCATAACACGAAGTATACAACTTTGCTTTTGGCTTATCAATCCTAAAGCATTAATAGTTTTACATGACACTTAGGCATAAATACATGGAAAGGTACATTCTGTAATAGAAAAATATATTGCTGAATGATTTTTGTATTTCTGAAAGACTTGCAAACATTTTCCAAGCATCATAAGCTAGTCTTGCCTTCAAAAAGAAACACACTTTATCAATATCCTAGAACTGAAAATGGTTAAGATCCACAGAAAACCATAGAGAAAACAAGTGTTAGACTTTAAATCCTAAAGTACTAAAACATTCTTACATGTCCTCACTGGCCATCTCACACAGTGCATGAAAATTTGGTATAAGCAATTCACCCTGGACTGTGATCACCTTCTATTGATAAGGACAACCTCAAAGCTCCCTCCCAGCACCCTGTTGTCATTCTGTCCTCCATCTAAATCCAAATCACAGAAACTACTAAAAATGACTTGCTTCTGTGATATTCTAATAAGAAACAGGTAGACAGTAAATGATAATGCTGAGTGAGCAATCAGTATTGATGAATCAAATCAAGCGCTGAAAAACAGATGCCAGCTAGGTTAGTTTCCCCACCAACAAATCAGCCAAGGACATCTTGCCTTGGAAAGCATTGCACACGAACATGATAATCACACCACTCCTCTCCACTCTTAACCCTACTTAAAATCATGATCTTGCAGCCCCGGTTTTAATTCTTTGGGTTGAAAAGAGAGAGGTTTGTTACATAACACAAGTGACCTGACCTAATCAGAGATTAAAATAAGGAGACGTGTCTAATCATCAACATAAAAAGATCCATTCGCCAGAGTTAGGCAATTATCTTTTATTTCACACTACACAAAGACAAAGCACTCCTGTGAGACCCAGGCTGTCTTTGCAGCTCTCAGTCGCTTAGCACTGACACCAAATCCTCTGAATGGAACTGACTTACATACACATGCTACTCACATACTGTTGAAGAGCTCGCGGTATGTTTCATCACCTTTGCCTTCCGACATCAGGCTATCCAGTTTGTCAATGAGCTTGGCTTCCACCTGAAATATACCCAAATGTTACTCCCTTTCTTCCCCTTTACAAGTGGGATCTCTAGGCAAACCGAAACGCATTTATATCTGCAAGGGGAAAAAAAAAACCCACAGTGAATTTTATGAAAGCAACATTATCATAAACTGTGGTTAATAGCAGACAGCCCCTCGGAATTCTAGGGGGCTAATTTAGATGGAGCAACATGACTTCAAACTCCCGGAGGGGTACCATTTGCTGCCACCAGAGACATCTATTTGTTGACTCAAACACAAATGCTTGCAGCCCAGCTTAAACACTTGGATTTTTTTTTAAGAGCTATAAAAACTGGCAAGTCCTACTTATTTATTTTTTTTAAAAAATCACTTTATGTGTAAGAATGTTAGCAAAGAAACATACCCACAGACGTTAATTTAAATCTTTGATGTGTTTTGTATCTATTTTCTTTCTCAAAACAGTTCGAGGTTGCACTAAATCTTTGCTCAAGTTGAGAACTTGCCTTATCCATGTACAGATGGTAGATCCATAGAAATATTCTAAGTCAGCAATAAGCTACATGAGAGAGAAGGGACATATTTCCTGAAAAACTGTAGTCAAAACATTTATATCTTCAAGAATGTAAATCCTCTGGGCCTTGAATATCAGGAAAGCAGAAATAGCCCTTCATCTGTCTATTGGAGGCAGCAGAGACAGGAATGAGACACCCCCGCACGGCCAGAGAGAGGTAAACAAGTGCAGATTGGGAGGCATATTTGACTTTGTCAAAGGACGAAGCTCAATTCTTCCTTTGAATCAAATTCTATTAAGGGTAAGAAGACCAAAAGGAAGGAGTGCCCCACACCCAGGAAAGGTTTTAAAAGAGCCTTCCATTTACTTATTAGTTTTTTTTTTTTTTACTTATTAGCTTTCTTGAAATGAGATATTAATACAGGTGAAATGCCATGCTTCCGACAGTAGGAGGGCTCTGTGTTGTGTTCAGCTTGCTCATACTGTTTATAATCATTTTTAAAATTTGAGAAAGGCTTCATTTGGAGAAGCATGAAGTGGGGGGGCAGATCCTTCACACAGGTAAGTGTGTACAGGTCACTGCAGTGAGTGTGTGAACAGAAAGAAGCTATTATCCTCAATTTGAGTGAGCTGGTGTGGTGAAGGCAGCTGATTTCTTATGTGATCTGGTTTTGTAAAACAACAACAACAACAACAAAATGTGTTCTTTCCAAAACTGGAGCAGAGCTATCAGAACCTGTGTCATTGAGAAATAATAGGCTCATCTTGGAATCTCCTTTGCAAGAATTTCCACTGCTTTCCTGTTTAAATTATCCATGCTTCAAGCAAACAGCAATATAACATACTGGGCATCCAATGCTCAAAACAAAGCCATTCACCAAATGCAATGATCAGACCACTGAAAGGTCCATGATGTTAAGAAACATTAACCTTCTGATTCCTCTGTGTTGTGTCTAACTGGGAACAGATCAAGTCTCTGCTGGCTCTTAAACAGAGACCTTGGAAATCACAGAATTTTTCAGCTGAAAGGGATTTGAAGGCTTCCCCACAGGCTTAGGGGGACATAAGACTGGAGAGGTGATCAAGGCCACAGGAATGGGAGAAGGCAGGCCGGGCTGGAATCTAAATCCCTTGACAGCTGGCTCAGTGCTCATTTCCCAACTCAGAGTTGAATCTCATAGCTCAGAGGTGCTCAAGGAGAACTGAAACTCTCCCAACTGCTCTGAGCAGCTCATCCACCTACCTGTTTAAAATTGCCGCTCCGCCTCTGCTCCCAATCCATCATATCATGAAAAATAGGAATCATGACATTCCGGAGATCTGGCTGGGGTATCAGGGTCACTTCTAGGAAAGGGCCAATCAAGGCAGGGATAAAATGAAGCTTGTGCTCTCCTAAATTGAATAACACATTTGAGTTTCAGTATATTTAACCATAGCAGGATTTCAGAAAATTAGTATTATTAAATTTATTTTAAATGACTACCACCAGTATATTCAATTATAGTTGTCTCTCCAGGCAAGAAAGTATTTCCCCAAGCAGATATGTAAACAGTAAATTTCCATATGTTGATCAATGTTTCTCCATCATTTTTTATTGAAAAACTATAGATTTACCTTTTCACAGTTAAAAAAAAAAAAAAGCTATAAGATACCAGGAAAAAAATTACACCACAAGTTAAAAATGACATTACACCAAAAGTTAAATCTTCAAGAATTGGTTATATATGTACTATTATACAGTCACGAACATTCAAATTTTTATGTAGTCACTAAAAATGAGGGGCTTAAGAAGGATAATCAGGCAAAGCTTTTCAACATAATTAATTGAAAAAGCAAGGTACAATACAGTATGGACAGGTACCTCTTTCATTAAAAAAAAAAAAAAAGCTATATATAATAGTCAAGAAGATCATATCCCCTAATGTTAACCACAAAGGTTATGTCTGGGTGGTAAGAGTACAGTCAATTTTTATATATGAAAAAAAGTGGTCCCTGCAACATATAATTTTTCTTATGTTTTTAAACATAATAAACACACAGCCTAAATAAAAAACTAAATGGTACTCTAAAAAAAAGAATGTAACAATTTTCTAAAAGTTTACAGTATAATTAATAACAGTGACCTCAAAATGGGGTATTACCAAAGTACACAATATATGGTACTGATACTTCTTTGAAAAGGAAGGTAGAGGGTAGGATGGACACTGACGATTTCATCTAGCAGATGAGTACTGTGTAAACCTGAAGAGACTCTCGCCATAGAAAACTTAATCCCTTCCTGATCAGCAAAGCAAAATTCTTTTTTTAAATGTCATATCATGCTGCACCTTCGTCCTTGAATATGCGCATGTTATTATTTTTTAAAAGATTTTATTTATTTATTCATGAGAGACACACATAGGCAGAGGGAGAAGCAGGCTCCATGCAGGAAGCCCGATGTGGGACTCAATCCCGGGACTCTGGGATCACGCCCTGAGCCAAAGGCAGATGCTCAACCACTGAGCCACCCAGGCGTCCCAGCAAAGCAAAATTCTGAGCTATGTATGACAACAGCAAAATAAACTTTACTTAAATGATTTCTTTTTAAACTGAAGATTTAGTATACTTTCCCCAGCTCTAATTGTCAGCCACATGGTCTTGTTTTGAAGTATTTAGGGCATCTGCTACTTGGGCTGCTGGAGTTTTATATTTATGGGCGCAGAACAGCCTGTTAGGGAAGTATTGATTTTTCTACGGCAGTTACAAGACACTGTGTTTGCAAATGCAGAAAAAAGAGCCCACTTTATATTTAGTAAGAATGTTGGTTCAACTAAAAATAGCAAGAAAAAACTTAACCTTGAAGCACAATGAATGCCAAAGATGGGACACAGTAGTCAAGACTAGCCTCTTTTCAAAAAAAAAAAAAAAAAAAAAAAAAAAAGACTAGCCTCTTTCTTAGTAGACTATTCTTGTCAGTAGTAATGTACAATATTTTGGGGGAAACTTTATGCCTTCCCTATTCCCTTGACTGCAGTTTTAGTCCTTCCACTGGACTGAGGAATAACACATTTCAGAAAAGGTATTTACTTTTCACTACTTGGTCCTTACTCTTCAAAAGAAAATTATTTTATCAAATCTACAAGGAAATACCACCTCACACCCATTAGCATGGCTATTTTCAAACAAAAAAGGAAAGGTAAGGGGTTCATGGGTGGTTCAGTCAGTTAAGCATTTGACTCTTGATTTTGGCTCAGGTCATGAATTCAGGGTTGTGGGATAGAGCCCCACATCAGGCTCCATGCTAGGTGTGTAGCCTGCTTAAGATTCTCTCTCGCTCTCTACTTTTGCCTCCCAGCCTGCTCACACCTGTGCTCTCAAAAAGAAAGAGAGAGAGAGAGAGAGAGAGAACAAATGTTGGCAAGGATGTGGAGACACTGGAACCCTTGTGGACTGTGAACAGGAATGTAAAATGGTGCATCACTCTGGAATACAGTATGGCAGTTTCTCAAAAAATTAAACCTATATTTACTATACGATCCATTGCTCAAAGGTAAATGTGGGGGATATAATGATCAGACTTGAAAAGCGTACAGCTTTGTGCTTAAAAGCAGACTAAATTATATGCACCCTTTAGTCCTTGCTCTCAACAGAAGGGAAAAAACAACTTGTTTCTAGCGTATGCAAGAGTTTCTACACTTCTAGGTAAGCATCGATGACCAAAATCTGATTAAAAAATATTGTTCAGTAAAATCTGTGTTTGTGTATTAGACTAACTGGGTAGTTTCAAGTGTCAAAAAATACATATATATATTCAGTACTCTCAGTATTTCCTCTTTGCAATTTATTTTTTAAAAGTTAATGTTTTTTGGTATCTACTAAAAACTGTTAAGGATCTTGATTTATGAAATCATAAATCCTACTTGCTTTACTAAAACATGATGATTGGTTTTTACCAAGATTTTTTTTATTCACACAAATTGAACAAAAAGTTTAAAATATGAGATTTAAAAACCAAGCTCTGTACTGGTATGGACCATTTTTTCTTATATCCCTCCAAATAAGTTGCACATAGCCAGTGCTTCATCAACTGTGATAAACTGAATTTATTGGCCTGATCTGTTAAGAAATGCACATCTATAATTATCTGAATAAATTCTTCTTTAGCATTCAAAATACTCAATGTGACATATTTACAGATAAACCAAATTATAATAGATATATTTTCATATTCCTAAGTAACAAGCTGACTTAAGGTCTATAAGGGGTGTTAAAATAGTACTCTGAATACTTGATTTTTCTTATCATTTTGTAAAAATATACGTTGGAAGAGAGTCTTCCACATTTCTGAACATTTTCCAATTCTAGTCATTGTACAAAGGCAGTGACCTTTAGAATTCACCTTACGCTGTGGAAGTGTCAGAAAAGTCAGAACACAACTCTAGGGAAATACGAAGAGGATGAAATACCAAGAGGAAAAACCAAGGAACGAAGTGAAAATTTACACTCACCCTGCTTTGGAACTATGTCATGCTGGGAATTTGTAGCTGAGTATAATGAAACTTTTCTAACAGACTGCTAGAACTGAGCTAGAGCTAGTCTTTAGGGCTGGGAAAACAAAGAAAGGGGAGAGTATCTAAAACAGTGCTTTTCAATCTTTCGTCAAGAATCACCTGGAGAGCCTGTTAAGACTCCGTTGTGTCCCACTCTTGGTGATTCTGTTTCAGCAGGTCCAGGCTAGAGCCAGGTAATTTGCATTTCTCACAAGCTCCCAGATGCTGCAGGCCCTACTGGAATTCCAGTGTTCTAAAGAGTACTGACATAATGCGTTACGGGGATCAATATGCTCCAGAGATTTTCCTCTAGATTTCTGAGGAAATTTTTGAGAAATCATTTCACATAAAAGCCAGAGAGCTAGAAATATTTTTGTTTTAAAGACCAAAGAGTTGGGAAAAGTTTATGAAGAATACAAAGACATCTTTAAGGAGACTAACGGTGCTGGCTTTATTTAACAAGCCAAAGGTCATGCACAAGGTGCATAGCTATCCTGGCTTGAATAAAGATTTATGTGGAAATAATTATACGTTATTGGCAAAGCCAATGTTCATCTAGGAAAGGAAACCCTCCATGTCTTCTAACATTTGTCATCTGAGTTCTGAGAAGAGTTTAATCAACCACAATGGCATTCCAATGCAGAATTCTTCGGAAAACATCTTGTTAAATTAATGCCAAATGCAATATGGACACAACAGGGCTTTGAAAAACAACACAAAGAATTAACAGAACATAAAGACTGAAAGGAATACTCTTTAAATAAGATAAACCGATGCTATTTTAGAGCTGAATCTAAAGATACATCATGGACTTCTTCTGGCTGGCCTTAGACAGAGTTGGAGGTTGCTTTCAAGATGCTCACTTTTTTCCTGAAATTACCAGCAAGCACTGAACACCAGGCTCAATTATATATAACAAGGCTTCCTCAAACTGCTATGAATATTGCTATACATATATACAGATCGTGGTCAAAAATCACTCTGTAACATGAATTGAAGTAAAACGATAATAGTTCTATTTTCATTTACAGAAAACAAATCCTGCCATTTCCAAGATGTGCTTGGATGAGCCCAAGAGAAAAGATATTTTTAGATCATTACGTATTCAATTCAAATAGGCCCATCACTTTAATGAATCACAAGAAGTTTACAGTGCAGTAATAGTAAATGAATACTATAAACTTGCATAGTTAGCATACAAAATTAAATAAGTTGGAATCTCCAGAAATAAACCCTATGCCAATGAGGTTGTAAAACAATTTATTTTCCAAATATTATTATTTTCTATGCAACCAGGTCTGGGTCATCAATTTGCTGGAGTAGTATGCTCTATCTGCTGTGTCAGAGTAACAAAATTGAATTTAATAGTTTCTTAGCAACGGCAGAGGCTTTAAAATCCTTTGGCTACACTCTTTATGGTATAGGTCCACGGTGTCAAGTTTTCAAGAGTACTTTTGTGCAAGTCAATGTTTCATGAAGTTAATTTTAAATCTTTTATGATTCATAGACTCAATTCAGAGTTCTAGAAACTTTTGAGTTGTTACAATCTCAAATTCTGAAAGGTTAGCTCATTGCTAAAAATGTGCATGTTATTGGAGCAATGCTAGATTATAAAATTTATCATTCATTAATGATGAAACACACAAAAGTAAGGTGAGTTTTCAGATATCGATTTTAAAAATTAGTTATAACCATATTCAGTGCCAAAATGTTGATTACTTTCTATGGATAACTTAATTGATTTAAACATTTGGTTTCAAATGCTGTCATTGGTAAATTGCCCTTCTTCAGTTATTCACTTAGGAATATAGTGATAAACTGTACAGTGGAGGCGGCTTCTCTTTCCATCACTTACCTAGGTTTTGCCACATGCTGAAAATTTCACAACCCATTGTGACACGCATATCACCATACCTGAAATAAAACAAAAAGCAAACCTGATACAAAACCTCCAACAAAGAAGTATTTGTGTCTCTTTAGGATATAGCCTATCATTCTGAATTAAGGGACACTATATTTGTAATTAAAGATGTTTAATGTAGATGTCTTGATGCTTCTAATGTAAATCCTTATATAAATCCTTTGATAATACAGATCTATCCTCTAATTTATTTGCTTCTATAATATATTGATTCCTGAAAGACTGAGGCAAAAAAAAAAAAAAAGGGTAAGTTGAAAATTTCCAGAAAAGAATGCTTCTTGTCCTCTTGCTCATTGCTTCTCTATTGTCATTTCCAGTTATAGACATCTGATCTATGAATCATTTGAACTAAACACCACTTTAAAGGCACAACATTTGATTTGCCTCACGTTCCCACCCAATTATACCCTGGTACTTACTTTTCTAACACCTTTTTCTTTTTGGAAGGTGTGAACATCTCCAACTGCAGACATAACTGGTTTATAAAAATGACCGCAAGGTAAAAGTAGGAATCCCAAATCTAAAACAAGAACAAAATATTTAAATGCTATAGTGTTACAAAAATATTTACAGATTAAGTGACACGATATCTTGGATTTGCTTCAAAAGTGGTAAGTGGAGGAGGGTACAGTTGAAATAAGATTGGCTCTATGTGGATAATAGTCAAAGTTGGATATGGGTATGTGGGGGTTCATTACACCATTCGCTCTACTTTTATATATGCTTGAAATTTGCTGTAACAAAGAAGTAAAGCAAATAAATACTGTCTATTTATATACTGCTTCAGTGCTGCATCACAGGTTTCTTAAGCTCTTGGGTATATGTTAAATGTTTTGTTTCTCTTATAATATGTCTTAGTATCTCCATGGAAGCTGAGGTATAAGCTGGGTTACTTTATTCCTGTGAGAATTCATTTTTGGAACTCCTTTTAATGGAGAATTAAAAAAAAAAAGGCATACACTTCTCTGGATATGCTAATTGCTTTAAATTCAGACGGTGTATAAAAATTCCCTACCCAGACAAATCTTTTGAGACTAAGTTTTCTTATACTAAAAACAGCATCAGAAAGAGATCAGAATAAAATTCCCAGAAATAAATTTAACCAAAAACATGACATAATGGAAGGAAACTACTTCTTTACTGACACCAAGTAAAAATTAGAAATAATAAGGCAAACCATTGCAAAGAATTAATATCTTTTATATATAAAGAGCCCTTACAAACAAAAAAGAATATGCTTAGACTAAGCAAAATAATGAACAAAAGTCAAGAACAGATACTTCACAAAATATGAATTTTAATCATTTCAGGTTGGTATATACGTAGGAAATAAAATACAATTGGTATAATCTTTAACTCAATAATTTCACTTATAAATATTTATCCAAAAAATAATTAAGGAGGTATGTCAAATTTTACTTTGCAAGAAGGCAAATAGAGTAATTTAAAGAATAAAATAGCAGAAACAACTTGAATATTAGAAAACAGAGCTGTAATTATAAAATTTACATGTATTTATTATTATATGGCATGATATAAAGACATATTATACAACCTTTAAATTCCATTGGTGTTTATTGTATTTGTGTTTGTTTGTTTGTTTTGTATTTTCGAGTTATCCAATAGGGATAATTTATTCAATGTTTAATATGAAAAATGTTATTTAAAAAGAATAATAAAGATGCCAAAAACATAAAACATCATTAAGAAGGGAAGCCAAAATAGGCACTGCCCATCTTTGTTTACCATTTAAAAAGTAGTATATCAAGAATTCTTGGGCATATCAAATTATATTATAGATGTATAGTGAGTTCTGCCTTAAAGAATTTTACCAACCTTTTATTTTGTTTCTTTTCATTAATTCATTCTAAAAAAATGTGAAGATGGAGAAATAAAGGAACTGGAGCATTTACTTTGCGAATATTTTCTTCACATAAACTCTACTTTAAAAAATGTCTTAAAAACTTATGTTGCAAGTTCCCTTTGCCACACGTGAGGACCATACAGGAAAGAATGAAAATTTATAGTAATGACAAGGAATTACATACAGCCTCTTAAGCACTGATTTCTACTAGGTTGGTAAGCATGATTAGTTTTAACTTGTTCACAAATATAATGAAAACTCTTCAATATTATTTATCATGAAATCTAATATAGCCCAAGATTAAATTAGGGTAGGGAGACTACATGGGTTTTCCTATTATTAAGAGGAAGAAAATATGTTGGGAAGTTTCCTTAAGTATAAGGTAAAAGATTTCAGCTCATGCAGGATAGTTATCCAGATGGACACTTACCTTATAATCAAAGTTTTCATTTAAGAAGTTCTTACGAAGTGCATCTGACAGGTATAGAACTGTTGTAATAATAACACTAATGATAAAAAAAACAACAACAACATTTTACATTGGAAACTTTGCATTAGTGAGAATCATTTATTTGATAAGAATAAAAAGCAATTAAGGTAAAAGATAACTTTTAGGGGGCATTGGGTGGATCAGTTAGTTCAGCCTCCAACTCTTGGTTTCAGCTCATGATCTCAGGGTCATGTGAGATAAAGCCCCATGTCAGGCTCCACACTCAGGGTGGAGTCAGCTTGGGATTCTTTCCCTCTCCTTCTCCCTCCCTTCTACTCTGCAACCCTCCCCTCCAATCAATCAATAAGTTTTTTTAAAAAAGGAAAGAAAACCTTCAGAAAGCATGTAAAACAGTATTATGAATATCCTGTGCTAGCTTTTAAAACTTTTATTTAAAGTAATCTCTACATCCAACTTGGGGCTTGAACTCATGACCTCATCCAGATCATGAGTCACATGCTCTACCGACTGAGCCAGCCAGGTGCTCCCAATGTGGAACAATATTAGATAATTCATATTTGAAACAGAAAAAAGGGACACCAGGGAAACAAACAAAAAACAAACAAAAAATTAAAAATTTTATAAAAGAAAGAAAAAGAAAATCAATCACTGAATTTGGGTTCTTTGTAAAATGATACCCAGATCTATAAATTCATATGACCCAGGCAGAAATATATTAAACTCTTGATGTTTTTACAATGCTTTTATTAATTTCTGAACAAATCAAAATGATGAATCCAAATATAATATTCCATATTTTATTAACATGGAAGAAAGCCACACTTCAAAAACAAAAGGAAAAAGAAACGGAGCCCAAAGATGAAATGGATAAAATGATAGAATATACTAAGTATTTATTAAAAGTCTTCTCTCTGTTCTCTCCTGTTTAAGGGGTTAGGGGGCATGCAAGAGCTATGGAAGGCGGACTCCCTCTGTCCTAGTGACAGAGTGCCACTAAAGAAACAATTACAGACTGTGAAATTGTCTATAACACAGCGCTAAACTGTGTGAAACTGCCAGTGGGTGTTAAGGCAATTCAGAGAATGGGGCATCTCGGGGCTGGAGAAATTAGGGAAAGCCTGACAAGGGGACATATGCAGCCATGTGTACCTTGCTAGGGAGATTAAAAGATAAGGGTTTGGTGAACACTCGTGGCTAATTCTAGAGTTATACAACTTGTTCAAAACCTGCTCCTTTTTTGCAGCTATATGAGTTGACATTCAGAATCCAATGCATACATATCTAGTTGGTTCATTTAATATTACATACAGCATTACACTGAAGCAACATAGGCCATTCCCCCAAAATACTATAATATAAACTAATGGAATATATATGGTTGATACTCAAAACCTCCTCAGCCTTTGCTGAGATGCACGCCCAGTGGAGAGTTTGTGATGTGATGAGACTCCAGTTGTCACCACAGGATTTAGAATCGAGGGGTAGAGTTCTGTGGCCGCAAATAAAATGAAATGATACAGAACACCCCACCAACGTCATTCACACCTTCATTATCCTACTGGTAAAACCAGTAGGAAAACCAGTAGGATTAGAGGGATATTTACTAATTAGAAGAATATTTATAGTCTTTGAAGGACATAAGGGTTCATTATTGTTATCTGCTGGAAAACCCATTACTATAGCCTTCTCCTGGGATAGGAGAATATTACTGAGACTAAGGGGCTGGATGGTTGAATGAGAATAGCTCAAGGTAAAGAAAGGGAAAGAGAAGAGAATCACCATTTTTCGGGCACCTACTCTACCATAAGCAAGCATGTATGTTTTATGTATGTCAATTATATCTCTCAATGAATCTTACTGTGAAAGTTAAGTATAAGCAAAGCCTATGAAAATGAAAAGTCCCTTTTTTCCAACGGGTTTGCCACCAGAACACAGGTGTGGTGAAAACCACCACTAAACCTAAACCAAAATGGGAAAGGAAAAGACTCACAACAACATTGTCGTTATTGGACACGTAGATTCGGGCACGTCTACCGCTACTGGCCATCTGATCTACAAATGTGGTGGGATCGACAAAAGAACTATCGAAAAATTCGAGAAGGAGGCTGCTGAGATGGGAAAAGGCTCCTTCAAGTATGCCTGGGTCTTGGACAATCTGAAAGCTGAATGTGAATGTGGTATCACCATTGATATCTCCCTGTGGAAATTCGAGACCAGCAAGTATTATGTGACCATCACTGATGCCCCAGGACACAGAGACTTTATCAAAAATATGATTATAGGCACGTCTCAGGCTGACTGTGTTGTCCTGATTGTTGCTGCTGGTGTTGGTGAACTGGGAGCAGGTATCTCCAAGGATGGGCAGACCCGTGAGCATGCCCTTCTGGCTTACACAGTGGGTGTAAAACAACTAATTGTTGGTGTTAACAAAATGGATTCCACTGAACCACCCTCCAGCCAGAAGAGATATGAGGAAATCATTAAGGAAGTCGGCACCTACATTAAGAAAATTGGCTACAACCCCAACACAGTAGCATTTGTGCCAATTTCTGGTTGGAATGGTGACAACATGCTGGAGCCAAGTGCTAACATGCCTTGGTTCAAGGGATGGAAAGTCACCCCTAAAGACGGGAATGCCAGTGGAACCACACTGCTTGAGGCTCTGGATTGCATCCTGCCACCAACTCGTCCAACTGATAAGCCCTTGCAGCTGCCTCTCCAGGACGTCTACAAAATTGGTGGTATTGGTACTGTCCCAGTGGGTCGAGTGGAGACTGGTGTTCTTAAGCCTGGCATGGTGGTCACCTTTGCTCTGGTCAATGTTACAACTGAAATAAAGTCTGTTGAAATGCACCATGAAGCTTTGAGTGAGGCTCTTCCTGGGGACAATGTGGGCTTCAATGTCAAGAACGTATCTGTCAAAGATGTTCGTGGTGACAGTGTGGCTGATGACAGCAAAATTGACCCATCCATGGAAGCAGCTGGCTTCACAGCTCAGGGGATTATCCTGAACCATCCTGGCCAAATCAGTGCTGGATATGCACCTGGGCATTGTCACATGGCTCACAGTGCTTGCAAGTTTGCTGAGCTGAAGGAGAAGATAGATCATCATTCTGAAAAAAAGCTGGAGGATGGTCCCAAGTTCTTGAAATCTGGGGATGCTGCCATTGTTGATATGATTCCTGGCAAACCTATGTGTGTTGAGAGCTTCTCTGACTATCCTCCTCTGGGCCATTTTGCTGTTCGTGACATGAGACAGACGGTTGCTGTGGGTGTCATCAAAGCAGTGGACAAGGAGGCAGCTGGAGCTGGCAAAGTCATCACGTCTGCCCAGAAAGCTCAGAAGGATAAGTGAATATTATCCCCAATACCTGCCCCCCCCCGCCCAGTCTTAATCAGTGGTGGAAGCAGGTTTCAGAACTGTTTGTGTCCACTGGCCATTTAAGTTTAATAGTAAAAGACTGGTTAATGATAACAATGCATCGTAAAACCTTCAGAAGGAAAGGAGAATGTTTTGTGGACCATTTGTGTGTGTGTGTGTGTGTGTGTGTGTGGCAGTTTTAAGTTATTAGTTTTTAAAATCAGTACTTTTTAATGGAAACAACTTGACCAAAAATCTGCCACAGAATTTTGAGACCCATTAAAACAAAAGTTTAATGAAAAAAAAAAAAAAGTCCTGTGTCCTGTGGTGTCTCCAGCCCCCTAAACAGCAGAAATCATCAGTGAATTTCCTATTAAAGAGATAAATCACCTGCGAATTACAGTATAAAGTGGCAATTTTCCATAGTTACTACCAAAATCAATGACGGTAACTGAAGAAATCATTAAAATTCCCAAAGTGGTTTATCTAAAACTTACGTTAGGAAACTAAAACTTAATTATCAGAATATGAAATGCTATCAAGCAAAGAAGCAGTTCATCCTTAACGTGGTTCTAAGCACGAACGTTCTGCTTTGGTATTCAATGGAGAAATACACTCAGTCCCACCATACCTGAGTTTTACATAAAAAAACCACCTTCTGGCCCATAACAGTAGCATGAATTGTTGTCCAGAAACAAGAGCGTCCATGGGGCACCTGGGTGGCTCAGTTGGTTAAGCATCTGCCTTTGGCTCAGGTCATGATCCTGGAGTCATGGGCTCCCTACTCAGCGGAGAGCTTGCTTCTCCCTCCGCCCCTCACCCCACTCATGCTCTCTCCTCCCCCCTCCTCACAAATAAATTAAAACAAAAGAAAACAAAACAAAAGAATTGCATCCAGTGCTAGTGAAACTTGACATATCTGGGATTTAGACTATTGGGCCTAATATCCTGGAAAGCAGCCAACAAATCCAACCTTCCATGTAAGAGGTTATTTCACAGCAAAGATGACCCATTTGTTAGTTATATGCTGAGTCCTAAACACACAAACAAAATTCACAGCTTCCTGAACTGTTCTCACTGGTAAACAATGTGGAGCCTCTGTGGCCTTCTTGTCAACCAGTGAGTCTTAACCTGGCTGCTCCCTGGAATCACCCAGGAGCATTTAAAATAGATAGATACCTTGATCACACCCCTGGAGATCCTCATGACTGGACTGGGGTGCAACCTGGACATCAGGAGTGTTAAGGTGATTCCCCTGTGCACTCAGAGCTGAGAATGGCTGCTCTAGACAAAGCAGTGCTTCTCAAACAGTGGGTACCTGGTGATCTAGTTAAAAAGATTATGACTCGGTAGTCATAAGAGCTGCTGCCATTTCTAACAAGCTAAGGGGATGCTCATGCTGTTGATCCTTGGTCTACACTTTGAAGAGCTCTACACAGGCCTAAGCCAGAAAAACTTGCAGACGGAACACTGCTTCACATTCTCCTGACTTCTAGAATCATTATACTTAGGAGATCTTTCACGGGGCGTGTAGTCCTTGTTCTAGACTGAACACCTCATCTTCTCACCAAGGCTGCTTCATTGTTAGGCACAAGAAGCACAGTGCATAGGACTAAGATCTTTTGAGGAGCTTTGGGAAATACTGAGACCTGAAAAAATGCTATGTGATCAAAAAATAAAACTGCAAAATAAAAACTAAAAAAAAAAAAGGTTAATTACATATGTCCACAGAATGCAACATTATTTTTTTCATTTATTGTCCAATTTCATACTTAGGCAACTTCTATAACATTAGGAAAAAGCATAGGTTACTATTTACACCTTCCAAAGAATTCCTAAATATACAAAAGTGCTGAGAAATCAGAAGCAATTGGAGTTCACTGATTCACTCATAGGTCAATAATTTAAAAAGCAAAATGTAAAAATTGCTCTTTACTTTTTTTTTTTCCTGCAGTAAAATGTGGTATGTGGGTCTATTCAGTACGTTTGATATGTTGAGAGGTAAGACCTCCAAAAATAAGACTTCTCAGAGCTAGAAAGACCTAAAATGAGTCTACTTCAAATGCTTTGCTTTTACGCTTCTAACATTCAGCCCAAGTCACAGAGGAAGCTCCCGGAGCTTTTTATGGTAACTCAGCACTGAGTCAGGAACCTGGCACACAGGTCTCCAAGCCAGTTAAGGGCATTTAACATTATTGCTCCTTCACTGTAGTCAATACCTGTGGTGTTTAGGGATCTTTCTTTACTCCTCCAAAACCACGAGGCTCCTTTGGTTTTATTCTTTTACTCATGACTCAGTTTCTGAATATAAGGACATTTCAAATCTCAGCACTCCCGATTCAATAGCCAAGAACGGTTTGCAATCTGTTACTACAAACGGTCAAGTTACCGATAGCTGCCGTAGAAGTGCAGGCACAGGATCACTTCTGACAACCTTCATCTATGGGCACAGCGTGATAAAACTTACACATAAAAGAGGAACTGGTGCACAGAAATCAAAGTTATTGCTTCAAGATTTTCAGTTGCCACCTCATTCTGGCATTTAGAAAGTATTCTTTAAGCAATGCTCTCTCCCTGCTACAGAAATCTCATTATAATTTGTTTGTTGTAAACTACTCCAGCCCGACAACGTGCTTAAGCAAAAGCCCACCTCCACAAAATATACTTGGACTGGGAGATGCCCCTTTGTGGATAAACTGGGTATCAACAAAGACCAATGTTTACACATTGAAAACCTAAGGACTTCTAATCATGGAGGACAACAACTTCCCTTCAACCTGGTGGGTTAATAGGAGCAGAAGAAATCAACACAAAGACACGTGGGGGAGAGGAGACTCCCAGAAGGCCATCAAGGGAACTGATCTAAGCTAGTGGCTCTCAAACATTAGAGTATGTGATAATCACCTGAAGGATTCACAAGACTTCAGGGCCTCACCACCACTTATGCCCTGGTGAGTTCAAGACGGGGCCCAACCAGAGGATTCTAACACACATGATCATCCTGTCTGGTTTTGGGGACTGTGTCACAGATGGAAGAGAAGACAGCCAATGGCTGGACCTTGGAGAGGAACAATGTTGAGGAGAGCTGGCCTTGTTAACTAACCATGGGTTCACCATGGGCCTAGGCCACAGTAAGTCTTACTAAATGACGGTAGCCTCGCAACTATATTTAAACCTGTGATTTGTTAGACTTCCTTGCTGTACTAGGTAATTCTCAAATGAGAAGCTTGTAAAACACTATGCCTTTTTAAAAGCTATTTTGAAGGAAGGGACTGAAGGTACTCCAAGGGGAGGGGACAGCATAAGCCAAAATGGGGAAGCAGGAAATGGAGTGATCTTGCTTGCGGTCAAGGAAGCATGCAGTGTGATGAGGAAGAGTGAACCAGGATTGAAATGGAGGGATTTTAACAACTCCCTTTACCTTCTCCACTGAGTGGTACTGGCAGAAAGGCACTCATGTGTCAACAGGCTCAGTTTTAGCCTCTCAGGCTCGAATCTTACGGAAGCCTTTTGTTCATGTATTCATTCTTCCTACCAGCTCCTCACAACTCACCAGGGATGGAGTATGAGGGAAATTCTTGTGCAAATATTTGCTGTCACTATTTAAGTTTGGCACATTTCATTGTAGCAATAGATAGTTTTGTGGTAAAAATCAGTATCTTATCTCTCTCCTGGACAGAATTGTTTAAGGATTATTACACCTTAATAGAAAAACACCACCACCACCACCACCACAAAACAGTAGTGGTGTTGGTGGGTGCTCAACAGATTAGTTGCTCCACCACCCAATTTTCCATCGTCACTATCACACACCCTGTCTTCCCTCCTGTTACCATGCCAACGCTTCTAGCTAAGGCCAAGCTTTCTTTGTGTACACAAGATCAGAGCTACTCTAAGTGTGGCAAGCTTCTTTCACTGAGAAAGTCTTACCACATTGGCAACGCCAACTAACCTAAACTGCACACCTCCATGGTTGGTTTAACTTCCAGTGCAAGCTGACTGTGGACAGGTAACAGGCAGTTCTCAACGGGCACACTGCGATATTGCACTTGTACCAACACCACTGGCCCCCACAACATGCTCCTTCACTTATTCCTGTTTTCTTTAGTATCATCGGTATTTCTGTCTTTGCTGGGCCATTCCTACTTGTAAGCCCAAATACTCTATTATTCCATATTTTTAAAAGGGTCTTAGTCCCATAATTCTCTCCAGATGTAGCCCCATTTCTCTGCTCCCTTTCAAAGCAAAACTTCTAAAGAACTGTTTTCACTTTCTCAGTTCCTATCTGATCTTGAATTCACTCCAAGGCTTCCTCCTGCATCACTGCACTCAAACAGCACATGTCATGGTCATCAGTATCTACACCACTCTGCCCAACCCGGGGCAACTGTCTGTCTTCATCATCTCCAAGCTCCCAGCAGCTCCTGATACTGCTTCCTTCATGAAATACCTTCTTCACAGAACATTATACTCTGCTGGTTCTCATCTTTAATCACGGTTGCTCCTTTTCAATCTCTTTTGCTGGATGTTTCTCCAGATCTTGACCTTTAAAATAGGAGCACGCTCTACAGCCCATTCCTAAGTACTTTTCTGTTTTTAATCTACACTCTCTTCCAGGTGCTTTCATTCAGTGCCATGGCTTCAATTATCATCCATATGCTAGTGATTCTCAAATGCACATCTCCAGCCCTAACCTCTTCCCTCGGCTCCATATAAACAGGTTTAGCTTCCTCTTCCATGTTTCCACTAGGATATCTAAGAGTACCTCAAACTTCCATTTCACCTAAGATTCTTCACCCTCCCTGCCCCCAAAGCTGCTCCTCTGAGTATTTCCCCACCAAAGAGAATGGCACCACCATTCATCCTTCTGTTCAGGCCAAAATTCTAAAGGCCATCTTCCATTTTTTTCTCTGCCACCCACATCCAGTCATCTGCAAATTATGTCACCTTGATCTTCAAAATTGTCTTCTTTACCTTCACTGCCATCTACCTGCCCAAGCCATCAGCATCTCTTAGCTGGACTGTTATATTAAGCTCCTAACTGGTCCTTCTTCATTGGTTTCATTTTTCTTTCCCTCCCTCCCTTCCTTCCTTTATAAGATTTTATTTATTTATTTGAGAGAGAGACAGCATGGGTGGCAGAGGAGCAGTGAGAGGGAGAAACAGGCTCCCCACTGAACAGGGAGCCTCATGTGATGCTCAGTCCCAGGACCCTAAGATCATGACCTGAGCCAAAGGCAGATGCTTAACCAATTGAGCCACCCAGGTGCTGCCTTCTTGGTTTCTCTTATGTTTCTCTACTTCCTAATATTTGGGCCCTGTCTCCCCCTTCTAACCTCATCATTACTGGTTGCTTCTCTCCTCCTGTTCCAGCCACACTAATAGTCTTTCAGCTTCTTGAATGTGCTGTATTCACTCTGACCACAGAGCCTTTGTGTAAGCTATTCCTGCTGATAAGAACATCCTTCCTTTGCTGTTTGCCTCTTAACTCCTGCTTTGGCTTTCAGCTCAAGTTTTACTTCCTAATGAAAGAGGCTTCCAATCCCAGTTCAGAACAAGTTCCTTTCAAAAACATATTCAAAGAACTATACTCAATCTTTATCTAGTACTAGATATCTTTATCTATTACTTTAGGCAATGAAAACTATTTGGTGAATGGATGGGTCAGTAAATGAATGAATGACCTTCCCTATGAATTTTTGACTCCATAACCACCTATTTGCTACACTGATCTTATTTGAAAGCTAAATTAGTTGAGGGTAATAGTCAACTAAATAATTCAGTGTTTGGTGAGAAAAAGCACAAAACAAAATGTATGCTACGTTTGAAGCCAACATGCACTCAAGATAAACAAAATGAGGGCCTGAAATTTCAACCAAAAGGCCAGAAGGTTTTACTTTCCTCAGTAAGCAAGGCTGTTATAAGATTTATCTCTGAAAATGTATAAAGCTGTGACTTTATTTTTGTTCTATATTTTGCAATGTGTATGGGAAGGGGGTGGAGAGAAGCTTGTCTCAAAGTGTCCTGTATTTTTGGTACTTAATTTTCATCTCCCTTATGTTCCTTCTTTCTCAAATTGAGCAGTTGTTCTCATCAGAAACATCTAACAAGAACTTAGCAGTGAGGACAATATAGCTTTGCACACAAGCAAGAAAGACACATGTCTTATCCTTGCACAATTTAGGCTGGACACACTTACTGTGTCACCCAATACTAGACATTCAGGTGGAAATAAACAAACACAAGACCATACTAATCACCAAATGTCTGGTCACAGCTTTTGGTAGGACTTCACATAAAGTAAAGAAGCTACAGGATTTGGAACAACATGGTTTATAGATGAAAGTTAAAGGCATTTAACTTACTTGAAAACATAGAAAGGACCAAGGACCAACACATAAAAGAATACATATTTTGAAGGATGGGCTATTCAGCAGGGTTCAAGGTGACTTCTCAGCTAGTTACTATGATTTGACATGTATTAAGCACATAGTGGGTAATAAAAAATGGGAGTTTGGGTAAAAATGCCTCTTTGAGGGGCCCTGATCAAATATTTGTCTAAGAAAGTTAGCACCATGGAAGAAAGGTGGTCAACTTCAGAGATGTAGATCTAGCTCCTGCAACTTGCTTCTACATAGTTTGGGAAAGTGATAATGTCTTCTTTCCAATGTATGCTCTTTAACATTTTTAAAAAGTATTTTAACAGCATCCATTCCTGATCAAAACTCTTCAGAGCGTAGGGATAGAGGGAACATTCCTCGACATCTTAAAAGCCATCTATGAAAAGCCCACAGCAAATATCATTCTCAATGGGGAAGCACTGGGAGCCTTTCCCCTAAGATCAGGAACAAGACAGGGATGTCCACTTTCACCACTACTATTCAACATAGTACTGGAAGTCCTAGCCTCAGCAATCAGACAACAAAAAGAAATAAAAGGCATTCAAATTGGCAAAGAAGAAGTCAAACTCTCCCTCTTCGCCGATGACATGATACTCTACATAGAAAACCCAAAAGCCTCCACCCCAAGATTGCTAGAACTCATACAGCAATTTGGTAGCATGGCAGGATACAAAATCAATGCCCAGAAATCAATGGCATTTCTATACACTAACAATGAGACTGAAGAAAGAGAAATTAAGGAGTCAATCCCATTTGCAATTGCACCCAAAAGCATAAGATACCTAGGAATAACCCTAACCAAAGAGGTAAAAGATCTATACCCTCAAAACTATAGAATGCTTCTGAAAGAAATTGAGGAAGACACAAAGAGATGGAAAAATATTCCATGCTCAGCGATTGGCAGAATTAATATTGTGAAAATGTCAATGTTACCCAGGGAAATGTACATGTTTAATGCAATCCCTATCAAAATACCATGGACTTTCTTCAGAGAGTTAGAGCAAATTATTTTAAGATTTGTGTGGAATCAGAAAAGACCCTGAATAGCCAGGGGAATTTTAAAAAAGAAAACCATATCTGGGGGCATCACAATGCCAGATTTCAGGTTGTACTACAAAGCTGTGGTCATCAAGACAGTGTGGTACTGGCACAAAAATAGACACATAGATCAATGGAACAGAATAGAGAACCCAGAAGTGGACCCTGAACTTTATGGGCAACTAATATTCGATAAAGGAGGAAAGACTATCCACTGGAAGAAAGACAGTCTCTTCAATAAATGGTGCTGGGAAAATTGGACATCCACATGCAGAAGAATGAAACTAGACCACTCTCTTCCACCATACACAAAGATAAACTCAAAATGGATGAAAGATCTAAATGTGAGACAAGAGTCCATCAAAATCCTAGAGGAGAACACAGGCAACACCCTTTTTGAACTCAGCCACAGTAACTTCTTGCAAGATTCATCCACGAAGGCAAAAGAAACAAAAGCAAAAATGAACTATTGGGACTTCATCAAGTAAGAAGCTTTTGCACAGCAAAGGATACAGTCAACAAAACTAAAAGACAACCTACAGAATGGGAGAAGATATTTGCAAATGACGTATCAGATAAAGGGCTAGTTTCCAAGATTTATAAAGAACTTATTAAACTCAACAGCAAAGAAACAAACAATCCAATCATGAAATGGGCAAAAGACATGAAGAGAAATCTCACAGAGGAAGACATAGACATGGCCAACATGCACATGAGAAAATGCTCTGCATCACTTGCCATCAGGGAAATACAAATCAAAACCACAATGAGATACCACCTCACACCAGTGAGAATGGGGAAAATTAACAAGGCAGGAAACCACAGATGTTGGAGAGGATGTGGAGAAAAGGGAACCCTCTTACACTGTTGGTGGGAATGTGAACTGGTGCAGCCACTCTGGAAAACTGTGTGGAGGTTCCTCAAAGAGTTAAAAATAGACCTGCCCTACGACCCAGCAATTGCACTGTTGGGGATTTACCCCAAAGATAGAGATGCAATGAAACGCCGGGACACCTGCACCCCGATGTTTATAGCAGCAATGTCCACAATAGCCAAACTGTGGAAGGAGCCTCGGTGCATTGAAAGATGAGTGGATCAAGAAGATGTGGTCTATGTATACAATGGAATATTACTCAGCCATTAGAAACGACAAATACCCACCATTTGCTTCAACATGGATGAAGCTGAGAGAAGTAAGTCAATCAGAGAAGGACAAACATTGTATGTTCTCATTCATTTGGGGAATATAAATAGTAGTGAAAGGGAATATAAGGGAAGGGAGAATAAATGTGTGGGAAATATCAGAAAGGGAGACAGAACATAAAGACTCCTAACTCTGGGAAACAAACTAGGGGTGATGGAAGGGGAGCAGGGCAGGGGGTGGGGGTGAATGGGTGACAGGCACTGAGGGGGGCACTTGACGGGATGAGCACTGGGTGTTATTCTGTATGTTGGTAAGTTGAACACCAATACAAAATAAATTTATTATTTAAAAAAATAAAAAATAAAGGGTTAAAAAAATGAAAAAAAAAGTATTTTATTCATTTATTTGAAAGAGAGAGTGAGTATGCACACAAGTGTGAGTAGAGGGAGAGAGAGAATCCCAAGCAGACTGTGCTGAGCACAGAGTTGACACAGGGCTTGAAGTCATGACCCTGTAGACCATGACCTGAGCCAAAGTCAAGAGTCAGATGCTCAACCAATTGAGCTAACCAGGTGCCCCTGCTCTTTAATGTATTTCAAATACCTTTAACATCTTTCAGAAAATTACTTTTCTACCAATATTATAGTGGCTAATTTTTTTTTATGTATAGAGCAGAAATAGTTGAAGGCTTATTTCTGGAATATATTACATTCACAAGGCAAGAAATATCTTATATGGTTTCATAATATAAATGGGAAATGGCTAGGGTGGTTAAATGGGGAGAAAAGAGGGAAGCAGGACAGCAGAAAGCAGTGTCTGTTCCAACTTGGCCAGCGTTTTCTACCAGACTTGGAGTCCTCTCTACAAATTAGGTCGGACTTGCCATTACCCCTGGAAAAACAGTAACTATTTCTTATCAGCACCAACGTGAGTGGCAACAGTATGATGTTACTGCATTTAGCAAAGGCTGATGGCTTTTTTGCTTGGATTTGCTTTGGGAATATCTTCTGTTTAAATGTTTTACACAGAGCTCATCTTTAACTCACGCTCCTGTTTGGTTAACACTGTAGATAAAAATCTCAAGCATCGTGTGTTTACTCAAAAGCAGGATCTATACTTCTGTTACCCATTTGTGTGACCATGAAGTCTTCATAAACGGAGTAGAGATTTTTAGATTGAGAGAGAAGGTGTTTTAATATAAAAAAGCCACATTGTGGTCATGGTTTTCAGGAAGCTCAAGTAGAGCCAGTGTGCATAAGGAACAAAATGTCACATTTATTTCTGGTTTGAATTTTTGCCATTGAGTATTCTAATTCAAGTCAAAATATCCTTCTGCACACAGGGCAGGCATAATGACCAAATGATAATGTTGCATGATGGTGATGTCAGCAGCCTGGACCTCTTCCTGCCTGGCTCCCTAGACCACTTCATAGCCCTCCGCAGGTACCCAAAATGTTAGTAGATCTTTGGTAACAAGGCCAGATTCATGACCAAAAGCTCCCACTTAAATCTGTGGCATCTGGACATCCAGATGAAAAGATATTTGATTCTGCTCACAGATATCAAACTAAATATGCTAAATTCTAAAGAGAGCTATTTCAGGAGTTTCAATTAGTCTTGAACATGGAAAAGCTGCTTCTGTACTTATGTAAAACATAATATGCCATATTATACTATTTGTTACTTCACAAGTTTTTAACACATCGTTTTAACACCTCCACATCTATAAATGTATACTGCAGCAGAAGCCATATTAGGCATATCTTATCAAAATCCAACCCTATATGCCTGTGGCTCTTACCACCATCATCTCTGGCATCTGGGGAGGACAGATGGTGTCTTTGGTCTATGGATAGATACCTGGAGAATTCAACCTTTATCCTGAATATGAGGGTGTTCGGGGCTGGACAAGAGGAGGAAGGAGAGGCAGACAAATGGAGACTTGAAGGAAAGAATGCTTATGAAACAGAGTGAATTATAAGTGTGGAAGTAAACACCAGCCAGTTTCCTGAAGAACTTTACCTTCATTTTGTACCTTGAGATGACACAGACAGGAAGCGGGAGAGCAGATACAGCTATGACACTGTCCACTCTGGGAAGGCTCCTGCCATTGTAGCTGCCCCCCCCAATCTCCTTTCCTGGCTCCTATTTCTCAAGTACTGATTTCAGAGCTTTTAGAGCTTTTATTTTTTTGCTGGATATGCCTAATACAAGCTAATTTTACCAACTTCCAGAGCTTCAACATTATGTCAGTATCTCCCCAAATGTCTTCTCTAGTTCTGAATTTTGCTGAGGGCATTATTTTCAGCTCTCTACTGGCCATATCACTTGGCTGTAAAAAAGGAACTTCAATCTTCATGTATCCAACTCAGGGGTAATATCTTATTCCCAGGGCTGAGCACATGGTAGATGTGTAATGTACTCTGTTGAGTTGAACTGAATTGAGAAAGATTAGAAATGACTCAAGGGTCCAGCAACAGGGCTAGTTAAAGAAATGATGGTACATCGATACAATAGAACATTTTATGACTCAAAAAGAAAAAAGAGAAACAGAAATGAACGAGGGACTTTCTATGTATTAATGTGGAAAGACTGCCAGGATTGTTAAGTGAAAGAGCAATGTGCTAAATAGTGTATATATTATGCCATCTGTCAGGCTCTGCATTAAGAGAATGCTGGAAGGTCATGCAAGAAACTAATAAAAGTGGTTACTACAGGCTGGGGGTAAGGGATAGACACAGTAGGTGGGAGGGGGATTTTTCAATATACACTCTTGTTACATTGTTTGATTTTTGAAATATTACATTAACATGTATCATCTGTTTAAAACAAATATAGTTTTTCTAAGTGAGAGAAGTTAATTCAGAGATAAAGAAAAAGAACCCCAGGATTTGAAGTTTCCAAACTTGAGATCACACTAAAAAAATCGTCTTATACCTCCTCTCCTCCATACAATGAGCTGCAATTATCATCAACTTAAACGTCTTACTTGTTAGCCACCAAGCGCATAACAGTCCAGTCCTTTGGAAACATCTCTGGGCGTATCAATATTCGGAACACAGTAAATATCTGCAGCAGGAAATCCTTGGGTAGGGAGGAAAGAGACCAGTTTACTGAGTTGTTGTAACTGTCAACACACACACACACACACACACACACACACACACACACACAGCACTGTCGTTACCATTTCCAAAGCAACAACAGAGAAGAAAGCCAAGTTTTCAGGGTTCACCAGGAGCAGGAATCATCCCTCTTCCTCACTCTTACCATTCTCCACCCCCAACTGGCTTGCTACCCTTCCCAAATGTTCTCTTTTCCTTTTCTTTCTTGTACACAGTGCAGGTGACATTTCATTTCTGTTCACAAGCGCTAAACACTTTGATTTCATAAATAAATGTGAACATTTCCGTTCACAAGCGCTAAACATTTTGATTTCATAAACATTTTGATTTCATAAATAAAGAAGATTTCATAAATCTTCTACTGGTAGTAGAAGATTAGCAGGCAAATATATTCTCTTTTTTTTATTACAGTGTCCTCAACATCAGAACTTTTCATATCGAGCAAACCCCATCAGCAGTCCTTCCCTTTAAGCAGGTGTCAAAATTTAGAAAGTTACGTTCATTAAAAAGCATTTTAAGCAGACACCCATGTTTCTTCTAGGGCATTCTGAAGATGCAGTATTAATGGTATGCATGCAGGTTTATAGGTTGAGTGTGCCAAGCAGAACACACTCAAACAGGACGTGTGCTACGCTGAGCCCAGTGATGAATGCTTAGTAGCTGTGCCGGTATCAAGGAATTCTTCACCAAGATGCCATGCCAGAGGGCAGTGGTATTTACTGAGATGTTATCTTTAAACTGATCACCTGGAGACACTCTTGACAAGAAGCTACTGTCAGACACAGAAATACCTCTTCTTAAAACACTGCAAGCAAGTGACAGGGCCCCAAACACTGCAGCATATTGCACTTGAAGGGGACTCAAGGAGACAACATACTCCATGGACTGAATGACATAAAGCATGCCCAATCAGAAGGAGAGTGGCTTCAGTCTAGCTTTTCTTTAGATTTATTACCTAGAAAACTTAAAGATAATGTTGGTAACCTTAAGCAATGCTAGGAAAATACAGCTCTCTACCAATCTGGTTGAAGGCAACAGTATGATGTTGCTAAATTTAAAACACACACACACACACACACACACACACACACGAGTTTTATTTACGAACCCTAACAACACATTGTGTTAAACATGTAAGCTGCTTGAACATAAGATTATGGTTATCATTCATATCATCAGAAGATAGAATCTGAAAACATAAGAAACATGTGGTAGCTGTGTGTGTGTGTGTGTGTGTGTGGTTTTTTAACATTCTGTAACAGATTTGATCAAGCCCATAAATATTTTGACATGAAATTATTTTAGCTTCTTCGGCATCAACACGCATTCGTTGATAGGTAGTATGTGCCATGTGGGAATATGACCGCTAGGTCATTTGCCTTTAAATGGCCAGACAGACAGATCCTTCTCCTGTAGGCAGAATCACAAGAGAAACAATTTCCCAAATGCATTCTACTGCAGGTCAGATAATTTGGTAAAAACACTTCACATTCTAGTCCTCTCTCAGGGAAAGTAGGTTATTAGCATGCTAAGACTGTGAGAAACCCTTTTGAATGCATTTCTTTTTTTCTTTTTATTTAAATTCAATTAATTAACATATAATGTACTATTGATTTCAGAGATGGAGGTCAGTGATGCACCAGTCTTCTATAACGCCCAGTGCTCATTACAGCCCGTGCCCTCCTTAATGCCCATCACCTGGTTACCCTGTCCCCCGCCACCACCCCTCCAGTGACCCTCAGTTTGTTTCCTATGATTCAGAACTCTTAGAGTTTGTCTCCCTCTCTGATGTAATACATTTCTCAAACTTATTCCAAAAAGTTCTTCAATGAATGTATATGAATATATATAATCCCTGCAAAAATGGATGTTTGCATTTACCTTTCAAAGAATTATATCCTATTTCAGTTTTCTATCTGGTTTGACTTGCTTAGAGAGATGTTATAAAAAAAAAAAGTCATGAAGTGGGGAGCCACTTCTCATAGTCTACACTTGCTTAGGAATATTTTAATTTCTAAAATATTGAAACTTCATCCTTTCCCCTCAAAACTTTTTGAGAATTGGAAATTGGAGGTAGCCCCCTTAGCGATGGGGTATGTGTACGGTGGCGGGGGGTGGGGGAGAGTAGGAGAGAGTGATGCCCATCGCACAGAGAAAAAAATGGGCTGAAGAACTGGTGACAGGAGGCAGGACAATCTGCCTTCTGGGCAAGCAATTTTGGTTGTTCTTTTGTAGTGCTGGGGACAAAGGGTACAATAGTCCAGGTGTAGGAGCTGGGGACAGACAATCTGTTTCTGTGCCATCTTTTTTTCTTATTCCCACTTACCTCACAAAATAAAAGGTATGGCATCGTGTGACATGTCCCAATGACCACTGATCATGTATTGACTTAAATCTTTACTTCCCCTAAGAAAATCTTTTAGCGTCTTAAATAGCTTTCTAGGATATCCGCACAAGCTCATCTACCTTTATAGAACCCAACACATTGTGGCAATCTTACAATGAAAGTGAAAAAAAACATTACACTGAAAATCAGAAAGTCTAAATTTTAATCCTGCAATGAACTAGCTCAAAGGCCTTGGTAACTTAACCTCTTTGGAACAGAACTCTCATCCAGGGTTTTCAGGTCCCTGGTAATTAGAGGGGATTTTAAAAAGTTAATATGATCACTGATCTATTCATATACTAGACAAAAATTTTTCTTATTTCTCAGCTGTAGACTGATGTTTCATCAGATGGTAATATAAACACTTTCTACTGTGGCACTCACACGTGATTTAGTTCAGCAAGGATTTACTGTCAGCTGCCATACAACAGGTTTCATTTCAAGTTCAGTTCTATATTTTAAAGCACTAGAATGCTGGGTACTTCAACATCTCCCTGCCTGTCCTCCCCAAATCCAATGCGGTTTCCTTGTCTGCCCCAAGTACTTGTCAGTTCTGATCATTTCACTGAATGTGTGCTTTTGCACATATGTATCAAATTATTTTGTACACACAGCCATAACTAACAGATCTTTCCCATAATTTAAAAAAAGAACATCGCTATAATAATATTCCAGTTTGGATAGCAAGAAATAAGTGTTTCATATGCCACTATTTTAAAATTGGTAGCCTGGGAGCAGTTTCTTTTTTTGTTTGTTTACTTCAAATAGCATAACATGGTAACTGCATTGCTGGTTTTATTCCAATCAGGGTTCAAAATAGAAAAAGGAACAGGGAGATGGCACTTTACAGAAGCACTTTTGCAGTGCAAGAGGTCCAAGTAAGAAAGTTCACGTGAAAACCAAAACGATAAAAAGTCCCATACTCAAACAGAAAAGAAAGCAAGAACAATTTTTTTTTAATTTTACAAATCATCAGTGACATTTATTCATTCATAAATACTGAGCGCTCTGTTACGTACCAGGCACTGTGTTCGACGCTGGGGACACCTAGTGGGTAAGATACATTCTTTAATTTATTCATGCAAGAGTATTTATGGAGTGCCTGTGACACGCCATAGCACAGTTAAGTTAAATATGATGCTTGCCCTCATGGAGCTTATAGTTTGGTGGGAGAGATGAATGTTACTCTAAAAACCACACAGAACTATACATGCACTACAAAAAAGGATAAGTCTGAGGACCAGGTATTCCACACAGAGGGAAGGGTACCAGCAAGCCTTAAAGGCAAGAGACAACACAGGGTTGCAAGGACTGCACCATGGAGTGACAAGAAATGGGGATGAAAGAGAAATAAAAGGTAAACAAATCTCAGTCCTGCTTCACAGTAGGGAATGCAGCAATTTATCCTGAGGGCAACATAAGGCAGTGAGGGATTTTAAGAAGACGAGTGAGAGAATTAAATTTATGTTTTACGTTCATTTCCTGACTATATTGAACAAAAAAATTGTTTTGTGTTTACACACAATACTGTGGTACCAGAAAAGCACAAGACAGAAATGAAGTTCATAAAACAAAACTAGTGAGACACGGGAGGAAGAATTCTGAGATGATAAAACATGAGGTAAGAACTCAGGAAAATAAAGCATCATGATGTGAGCAGATGGACCAAGGCCCGGTCTCCTTACTTCAAAAGCAACGAATAAGGACAGAGCCTTCTAGGAACATATTTCCTTCACCTATGACTTATGTCAAATATTATTTTAAAAACTTGCCACAAATTTCAAATGTGTAACACCCTTTGTATGGGGTTTGAATTCAATTAAAGGGTGTTAATAATCATTATCATGTTGAAATTCATATCCTTAAAGTTGAATGTTTAAGCACATTATGCAAAAATAACTTCCAAGCGGTCTTTAGTCTTCAAGAGCTATAGAACTATTTTTTAATAATAAAATGAAGACTATAAGTTGAGATGATTGTACAAAAAAAGATGGTTTGTGAGGTATGCAGATATTTATTAAGAGGGTTGTTTCATTCAACAGAAACACCGTTCTGGGCTCTGTGCTTAGGACACAAAAGACATGGTCCCTCCTCTCACAGAGCAGTCATCAAGGATCCAAGGAAACAACAGTACAAGGCATTGTTGGGTGCTGTCACAGAGGGTGGGGGTGGGGTGGGGGTGGGGCACCGTATTCTGTGAACACTTCATAAGTAAAGTGATCCTTGAGCTGGATTTTATAGCAGGAGCTGAAATCAAGGAGGGATTAACAGGGGTGAAATTAAGCAATTCAAGGAGTAGTGGTAGAATGGGCATTTCAGGGAGACAAAAAAATTATTCAGAAGAATTAAAAACTGTATGCTTGGTTGGGACTAGTAATTTTAAGTGGCTGTTGTGAAAGGGGTTTGGAGGAGAGTGGAAGGTAATGAGGACAGAAGGTAGACTGAGGACAGGGATGACCTGGCAGGGACTGGATCTTGTCCTCAGGGGTTTAAAGCTGGATTGTGACTTGATCAGACATGATTTTTCAAAGCTAGTGAGCCAGCATATGGGAGACAATGAGAGGTTACCCTAGTGCTATACTTAACTTCCAGAACATGTACAATGTCATACTTCAAGCAGGATCCCCACAGTTCTTTATGAAAAGTCATAATCAACAAAGAACAGGAGACTCACTGCTCTCCATGTACGAGAAGTCCCATGGATATGGGCAAAACTTTAGCCCTCAGCAGAAGGTGGGTGTATAATAAAACATTACTGGCTACAGAAGGAGGAAAAAAAACAACTCTAATTACTTGCTAGTCTTTGCTTTTGTTCATTTCTAAAATAATGCCATGCTCTACAGAAGGAAAGGGCTACACAATGCAGAGCACCAGCCCTCGGGTCCTTGCTCCTACACAGTTCTGCTGACATCGTGACTCACACCACTCATCACACAGAGCACCTGAGGACCCAGGAGGAGAAATGGCAATATGGTTCAAAATGCCAGAAGTCACTCCAACAATAACCCTGGAGATGTCCTAATTCTTCTAGCAGCAATGGAGACAAAACACTAATAATCTTAGTAGTTACGAGAACTACACACTTCCAAAATTTGCTTTCATTTAGAAAACCACTGTGAAATGCAAGGCCACATCTTTCTTTGAATTGATAAGAAGAAAGAAAAAAGCAGTGATGCTAGGGCTAAAGAACATCAAAAATATTAATTTGAATATCTCAACATAAAATTTGTCAGTATCAATGAAGATTTAAAATGCACATATCCCATGACCCAATTAGTTTGACTTCCAGGAATTCATTCTACAGCTCTAAGGGCAGAAGTCCACAGAGACAGGGGCATCATGATGTCCCCTGCAGTGTCCTTTCTATTGGCAAAAATCAGAATCGTCCTGTTGCTCAGCAAGAGGGGAATGCTTAAATTATCAGCATCCACATAGTGAAATTCAGAAGAATAAATGATACAGTGAGCTCTACAATATTCAGGACATATTATTGTGTGAAAAAGTGCAACTAATATGAAAAGTAGGATTCCATTAAAAATACATATGGTGTGTACATATCATAAAATACAGTCTATGAGGACACAACCTTATGTATTAACAGTAGCTACCTCTGGAAATTAGAATACACGTGTGTGGAGGGGAGGGGGACGTATACTTAATCACTTTTAAGCAGTAGGTTAAATGGGATTTTTAATGTCTAATCCCAGTATCAGTTATGATTTTCCATTAAATAGCACTTTAGTAAGCTGTACCTTTCCTTATGTATAGTTCCCTTATATATTATACATTCCATTTCTAACCTGAAGATAGTCACAAAAACCCCAAATAACTCTCCTTCCATTAATTTGGCTTTTTATCCCCCATTTCATGACCTTATTACTTTATACAGAGTTGACAAATGAAATTTCATGCAATTTGATAGCAAAGATTTTGGTTTAACAAATTTCATTAAAGTTTACAAAAAAGCTGAGTTTAGCTGCCTAAGCAAAGAGCTCAGATGTTAATAGAATTCTAGGTCCTCTCAATTACTTCCTTGCGGGGGTGAAAGGAGTTTGGGTGAGATTAGCAGGAGTAAAATGAGGAAAAAGTGTTTAAGCACTGCATCTGGCTCATGGCAGTGGGAGTGGGGGTAAGGAGATAGCCCATAACTGTCAGCGGGCATCGCCGTGTTTATATACGTCACGCTCATTTATAATTTAATGATTGAGATGCTCTTAATAACATCAAAGCATTGACAGAGATTGTTTTGTTAGTCTTGATATCCTTAATGTCTAGCCAAGGTGCTCAATAGATGTCTGCTGAATCAAATAATTGACACTTGTAATTAAATCATAATAGTGCCTACCTTTGGGGGTTCTTTTCAGGATTAAATGAGTTACTACGAATCAGCCTTTGAGAACAGTACCTTGCATGCATTAGGCATTTGCTATAAGGGGTTCTCATTTGCTGTAAGGGGTCCTTCCCCACAAGAGCAAAATCCCAAAGTAGCCTAAAAATTTGGGTTTTATAATCCATTTGGCAGCAAAACCTGACCTGAGCTATATCGTTTTTATTTAATCCCACTTAGACTGAATATTTTTTGACTGCAGAAATATTAAGATGTTTGATTATAGCGGCTGTCCCAAATCCTACTGGAGGGGCTACATCATACTTGCTATGTGCACCATATTATCTTTCTGAAGTGTCAAAAGATTCTAATTTCTAAAAAACACATGATAATAAGAACTTTGCCTAAAGGACTGGGGCCAGGGTTACTATCTTTGAAAGATCTTGTAATATAGGTTTTAGCAGTATAAATAGGGGGTGTTTGGCTTTGAGGAAAAATGAGAACAAGAAAAATTGTCTGGGATGCCTTGGGTGGCTCAGCAGTTGAACGTCTCCCTTCTGCTCGGGGGGGTGATCTGAGCCTGCTTCTCCCTCTGCTTGCATCTCTGCCTCTCTCTCTGTGTTTCTCATGAATAAATAAATAAATCTTAAAAAAAAAGAAAAATTGATCTCTTAAAAGGTGATCTCTGAACTTTAAAAATACAGATTAAAACCAGATAATTAGCCTTTAGTAAAATAAGTGACCTTTAGCTTGCCTTCACCTCAGTTACCCCCCCTTCCATTCTTCCTCGAAGTCAGGGCTACTTCTGTCCCCACCTCCAGCCTCCCCGCGGCCGTCTCAGGGAGTCTCACTACCCTGAGGGCTTCTTCCTTACACCTCACCTTCACCTTATAATCTACTAGCTCTGATCAGCAACATTTAAACACGCTTCAGTCTCCTTCATCATAAATACTCCCATGATACCAAAGTTCTCCTTCCGTAAACACCTTATCCTCCTTTCCTTGAAACACGGTTTACATCTACTATCTCTTTTTCCCTTTTTCATCCCCCAGTTCATGACAGCTTGGCTTCTGTCCTCTGCACTGAAATTGCTCATCTAGTTCATCAACAATATTAAAGGACGCTTTTAGGATCTTAGTTCACTTCCTTGCAGTAGCAAGCAGTGTTCAACATTTCTTCCTTCTTAGTGCTTAAGATGTTTTTTTCTTAAGATTTTATTTATTTATTCATGAGAGACAAAGAAAGGGAGGCAGAGACACAGGCAGAGGGAGAAGCAGGCTCCCCATGGGGAGCCCGATGCGGGACTTGATCCCAGGACCCAGGGATCATGACCTGAGTCGAGGCAGACACTCAACCACTGAGCCACCCCGGTGCCCCAGTGCTTAGGATTCTATTTAGATTCCTTCAATTGCATATTCTACACTCTCCTTGGATGTTCACATTTACTCTCATGATGTCGATTACTATTTATTGGCTGACAATTCCCAAATCTGCATCTGCAGCCCAGTTTTCTCCCCTGAACTTCAGACCCTATCTATTAAGACATCTCCATTTTGATGTCCCTCAGGTGACCAAACTCTAGCTGAAACTGGATTTATGTTCGTTCCCAAACCTGTACACCCACACCTCCTGGGTTCCCCATGCAGGGAGTGGCACCAACATCTGGCCAGTTGTCAAAGAGTCTGGGAGTCATCTTCAACTCTTCTCTCCTTCACTTCTGTTATAAATTCTATCACCAGGACCTGCCAGTTCAACTTCCTAAATGTCCCTCGAACTACCAATATGATCACCTCACTTTCAGGGCATGGTCATCTCTAGCTCATACTAGTGCATCAGATCCTTTACAGGCTTCTGCCTCCTGTTTGACCTCAGTTAATTTATTTTCAAAGGTGCAACCAGACAGGTTTTTCTAAACTCAAATGGCTCTCCCTTTTTTCTTAAAATCCTCCAGCTTCCAAATGTCGTCAAAATAAAGTTCACAGACACTCTCTAAGCCTTGTGTCTTAAAACTCTGTTCCTCATACTCTATATTCTACCAAACAATGAACAAATGTTTCTTGAGTGCCTACAATGTGGTAAGCATGTTCCGGGATCTGAGGATACAGCAATGCTTCACACACCAAGGAGCTTATAATCTAGTGACTAGGGGCTGGGATTCACACAAATAAACTAAAACATTCCAGATTTTGAATAGCTATTAATAAAAGTGGTGCAGAGAGTATGCTTTGTTAGTATATTCTTTGTCATTTTAGTTGAGTGATCTGAATATCCTAGCCAAAGGCAGGTCCGCTACACTCCTACTCTCCTATCTCTTAGCTCTCAGCTGAGATCACCCTTGGAAACTTTTCCTCATATTATGAATTTGGGTTGGCAGCAATTCGCAGATGCTCCAAAGCACCATGTGCTCACCCTGGGAGTTAACCCCCACTTGTGGGGTTAATGCCTACTATCTGTCTGATTTCTCCCCCTACAAGGACTGGACAATTTGTACCTGGCTGCATAATAAAACCAGTACTTGCCTGAATTTCTCAATCGATATTGCTTAAAGGATAGATTATTAATAGCATTCAATAACTTTCCTGGCCTGAAGGCCCAGTTAATTTTGAAGTGGGAAATTGTGAAAAGGTGTGTGGCTGACTGAAATGAGGAAAGGCCACATAAAACACTTTATTCATTACTTACTTCCATTTACTTTGTTATTTATTTATTTATTTTTTATTATTTTTTTAATTTATTTATGATAGTCACAGAGAGAGAGAGAGAGAGGCAGAGACACAGGCAGAGGGAGAAGCAGGCTCCATGCACTGGGAGCCTGATGTGGGATTCGATCCCGGGTCTCCAGGATCACGCCCTGGGCCAAAGGCAGGCGCCAAACCGCTGCGCCACCCAGGGATCCCCCATTTACTTTGTTATTATTAATGTGAATAATAAGGCATAAAATTCAATACCTGGATTAAATTAATTATGATTTTCAGTGTATGTTTCTCTGCATTTTTTTTTATTCCCAGGCTCTGTAAAAATAAGTAGCTTTTCCTATATGAAATTTTGAAATATGAAGTCATAGTCTTCTTATGTAAAACCTAATAGTTCCTGGGGCACCTGGGTGGCTCAGTGATTGAGCGTCTGCCTTTGGTGTAGGTCGTGATCCTGGGGTCCTGGGATCGAGTCCCCCCGTCAGGCTCCTCGCAGGTAGCCTGCTTCTCCCTCTATGTCTCTACCTCTCTATTTCTCTCATGAATAAATAAAATCTTAAAAAAAACACCTCAAAACCTAATAATTCCTTAACTGTTTTACATATTTAACTTCTGAAGAAAGTTAATGACTGTATAATTATCTTCCTTTTTAACCACATGAATTTCTGTATGTAGAGTGAGCATCTTCTAAGGCCTTTTATCTGTTTTTAATTCTAAACTCAAGATTGAAAGTAAACATGAAAAATGTATTTTTAGGCATGGGTATATGCCAACTGACTTTCTGCTAGAGCAATTATATCTGCCCAAACCTGTTCTTTGTTTTGTGATTCAGCTCGTCAACTGCTCCAAGGTAAGTGAAAGATTCTTCTGAGGTCATACAACATCTTCCTGGCAGTTAAAAATCAAAGATAAGTGATTTCTGTGAGTGATCTATATTAAACAAATATACAAGTCTTTCCCTGAGGTGCTGTGAAGGCTTCTGGTCATACAAACGTTGCAGCACAACTGTTCCTACTGTCCTATAATTCAGCACCACCAGCATGTAAGCACCCCGTCCATTACAAGGGCTTACATATAAAGGTGTCTGGGAAACTCAAGAGATGGAAGAGAAATCAAAGTAAATAAGAAGAGATGACAGGTCATTCCTCCAACTGAGGACAATCAACTTCTAAGGTTTTAGTGAACACCACGAAGGAAATATTGACGTTCCCTAAATCTCAGCAAAGATTGAACTTTTATAAACCTGGCATCAATATTTTCTATTTAATGTCAGCCTGTCACACTAGCACAGCATATTGATTAGGCCGTAGCTGATAGAGAATATCAAATACAACTCTGCTCCCTGGTCAGAACGTTGTAGCCAGAACTCACTGTGGTTCTAGAGAAGGAGGAAATCAGCTAATGTATTTACAGATTCTCCCTTCTATTAAGGCAATATTTCTAAGTCCACCTAACTAGAGTTAGTCTATTTGCTTTTGTCTCATTAGGTCTGTGATTCTGTTTTAGTTTATTGGATTTTGCTGACAGGTATTTCAACTCCTATGTTCTTGTATAAAAGCAAAGTTAATTGCTTTGCTTGAGTTGTTGAAATCTTTAAGAGCCAAAATAGATAGACATGTGGATGAAGGTGAGAAAAAACAGCTTAGAATTTAACCGAAACAGGTAAAACAACTGTCAAGAAGCTCTCTTAACAATGATGAATGAGAACAAGGAAAGCTAGAAAGATGTAGGAATTTTTTTAAAAAGTCACTTACCCTTAATTCTTCCTTTGTATTGAAACTATCAAGAAGTTGTTGATAATGTCTATCTGTCATTTGTCGTAATAGGGACAGGAGACAAGCAACAAACTCTCCCTAATTAAAAAAAAAAAAAAAAAAAGCATACTTTTTAGTAACAGTAAAAATGAACATCAGTAACTTACTCTGAACTGCCCTCATACAGAACATTAAAAAAAAAACCAAAAAAACAGTAGGATCTAAAGTAACTCTATGAAGTCTTTTAAATCTAAATTAACCATAATATAATAGTCAATGTTTCTTCCTGTGATGAATGCCATTTACTTTATATATATATATATATATATATATATATATATATATATACACACACACACACACACACACACACACATTTTCGAATTAGGAGTAGATATTTTCCCTTGGGTGGAAGCTTCTCACTAGGAAAGTAACTTCACACACTTAACAGAGGTAAAGGCCATTGACTGGGCCTTTACTATGTCTTCATTCATTGTCATTTGAAACTCATTATCAGTACTATGAGGGAGGGGGTATAATATTTATTTAAAGATGATACATTGTAGGTTCAGTGGGCTAAAAGTCACATCACTCAAAAGTGGAAGAGTTGAAGTTATCTCTATGTCTTTCTGACTCCAAAGCTCTTCCTGTAACCTCATGCTCCATTTTTGAATTCACACAATCTCCTCCAACTCATCTGAGTGCTGGTCTGCTGACTAGCAGGGTATAGAAAAGCCATATATTACAATGTTGGTTTCAAACTCCTTTTAAAAACAGTTTATTATGATCCTATTCTGCTAGGGTGCTTTCTGTTTGACTCCTAAAAAGTCCATTCTTAAAGATTAATAATGAAAAAAATAGCATCCATAGATTTGAAGATCTATAAAATTGCTATCACTTGCATTTCCCAAAGTACATCTAATTTAAAATATTTGTGCTCTGATGCAACCTTTTCTGCTCAGCGAAAAATGTATCTACTTTTAACGAGAACAATAACATTTAGAACAATATGAACACAACAAGAAGCAATCAGTGGTAACTGTAAATTTACAAAAAAGTACTTTAATTGGGGATTGGTAGGGTGTTTTGTTTTGCATTTAAGTGGAAAGAGACTATAGACTTATGTGTAAAATCAGGGACTGAAAGCTCTTAGAATCGAGATTTTCCAACAGAGGCAGTTAAGCTAGGAAAGTCCCTAGCAGCTGCCAAGGAAGGGCTGGAGATAGTACTTAATCACCATGTCAGGGTAACCAAAGATGCAGGCTGGCTTCTTGCATGAGGATAAACATCTGTAATAGACAAGTATGACAAATGATTGTTCCTTCACACTTAATGGGCCAAATATTTAAGAAACTAACTAGTAAGGGCTAGTAGAAATCTAAGCTGAATACTTTGTTAATGAACAAAGAAACTCTTGGTACTTAACACAAGAAGTGGAAAATTTAAGGGCACAGTGAGTCATATTTTAGTGCATATGTGTGAGGAAACAATCCAAGGCTAGGAAAATAATGACTAAAAAGGACTGAGAGAACACCACCTGGTGCTCACACAGGACTGGGAATAGTACTTTATCTTATCAGCAAGACTGGAAAAACCTTGCCATTATTAGGGTATCAGAATACTAAAAAACATCTTCTTTCAGTAGCAGGGAAAAATTACACCTAGAACAAATGCTGCTCTGATCCTAAGAAAGCTCATATGCAAGATATATAACAATCAAATAGTTCCTAAGAAATTCAACCTCATTCCAGAGCAAAGTTCAAATATATTTCTAGGAATTAAAAAAAAACAAAACCATTTTCCAATATAAAATTCACAATGTCTTACATTCAATAAAAAATTACAAGGCACACAAGGAAGCAGGAAAAAATAATGATGCAAATGAGGAGAAAAAAAAATCAATAAAAACAGCCCCAGAAATGACATAAGTAACAGAATTAGCAGTAAAAGGCATTAAAATAGCTATTATTGCTGTAGTTTATATATTCAGGAAGCTATAAGCAAAGTTTGAAGATGTTAATTACAGACTTTAAAGACAGCAAAAAGACCCAAATTGAACTTTTAGAGATAAAGACTATAATGTGAGAGATGAAAATTTACTTAATAGGGCTAATGGCAGATTAGACCTCTGCAGAAGGAAAGATTACTGAACTTGAAGACAGTAGAAATTCTCCAACCATTTTTTAAAAACGGAAATAAAAGAAAAAGTATCAGTAAACTATAGGACAACTTCAGGTAGCAGAATATATATGTAATTGGAGAGTTCAAAGAGGAGGAGGGCATAGAAAAAGCAATTGAAAAAATAGGAGAAAATTTCAGATTCTCTGAAAACTGTAAATTTATGTATCAGAACATTTCAACAATCCTTAAGCACAAGAAACATGAAAAAAATACACAAAGTTACATTATAATAAACCAGAGATAAAGGACAACTTAAGGACAGCCAGTGGAAAAAAAAAAAACACATCACATAGGTACAAAGACAAGGATGAGATATTTCTTATTAGAAATAATACAAGCTGGAAGACCATGGAGCAACACCTTTGGAGTACAGAAAGAACAAAAACCACTATCGATCAAGACTGCATTACCCAGCAAACATTTTTCAAAAAGAAAGACAAAATACTTTTCAGACATTCCAAAGCTTAAACAATACACCACTTCTATTCAACACTATACTAGCCAGTGCAATAAAGAACAAATGATGAAAGGAATATACATTGGAAAGGAATAAAAAAATCTGTTGTTATTCACAGACAACATATTTGTGTACATAGAAAATGCTATCAAATCTATAATGAGCCACTAGAACTACTTAATTGAATTAGAAAAGGTCTCAGAATACAAGATCAATGTACCAAAATCAATTTTACTTCTACATATGAGAAATGAGTCATTGGAAACCGGCATTTAAAATAACATAATTTATAATACTATTGAAACATGGAAGTACTTGGTGATATAAATGACAAAAGATCTGCACACTAAAAATCATAACATACTGATGAGAACAATTAAAGAAGACCTAGCTAAAAAGAAAGAATACTATGTTCATGGATTGGGAGATTTAATATTGTTAAGATGTCAATTCTACTCAAATTGATATACAGATTCAGTGTAATCTCAATCAATATGACAGCAGGCCTTTTATAGGGTAGAAAGTGACAATCTGATTTTAAAATTCATATGGAAATGCAAAGGACTTGAAATAGCAAAACACCATTCAAAAAAATAAAGTTGAAGGAACTTCAAGATTTACTATAAAGTTATGGTAGTCAGGATACTGTGTTACTGGTGTCAAAATGGGAAAATACTGATGATAGAACAGATTTGCCCAAACAAAAAAACAACCAAATGTTCACGAAAGGGTGAATAGACAAATGGTAGTATATCTATATAATGAAACACTATTCAGCATTAAAAAAAAATGAACTATTGATATGCACAGCAGCAATGAAGAAACTCAGATAATTATACTGAGAGGAAAGTGGTCAAAATGTCACCACCTCTCACCAAAAAAACCCCCCAAACTAACAGTAACTATGTACTGTAGGATTCTATTCATATAAAATTCTAGAAAGGGTAGTAACAGAAAACAGGTCAGTGGTTGCCTGGGGATGATGTAGTATGGAGGGTAAGAGGGAGAAGAGAGGGAGGGGGGCAAAAGGAAACTTTTGAGAGTGATGGATATGTTATTCATCTCGATTGTGATAATGGTGTACAGGAATACATATGTCAAAACTTACCAAATTGTATACTTAAGAACATGTACAATTTTTTTGAATGTCTACTACACTTTAATAAATTTAAGAAAGACATTATGACAACATTATCATTTATGGAAATGGTACTATGTGTAAGTTACTATATTTTGATTCTATTATCAAATTCACTCCCTAACAGAGTTGGGTGGATACTATTAAATTCATTTTACAGTAAGATCTGTTAAGGTTATGGTATTTATCCCAGGTCTCACAGTCAGAAAATGGCAAAGCTAGGATGTGAACCCAGCCATCTCTGGTTCTTCTATTACTGCTCAGACTGATTTGATTTATAGAGGAAATATACCAGAGTTTGAGGTTATATTTCAAATTTAAATAGGCATCTAAGAATCTATCAGGTGATAAACAATATCTGATTTTTTAACCTCTCTGTTAAGTCGCAATTAAAAAAAAACAAATCCTACTTAGTAGAAACCTATTTAATTCCTCATCTGTTTTTCTACATCCTAACTACACTATCTCTAATATAGCTCCTAGATTAATATTCTTAAAATGTTTATTCCTAAAACATGCCATCCTGTGAATAGTAACATACCTTAAAGTTGGAAGAATTACATATTCCTACAATAATTTTAGTAATAAGAAAAAAAATTATTCAAAAAACAAGAGCCTTTCATTAAGTCTTTACATTCAATGTACATAGGAATCCATGTTATTATCTATATTTGTTACATCTGTTATAGACTGCAAACAACTTATCCTGGTATCTCATCTTTGGCACATTTACAATGTGTTGTTAATCTGAACATCTACTCTGCAATGTCATTTTGTTTATTCACTTAATTTATTTAGGAACTCTAAGCATATGTCTATTGGCCATAGGAACATTTTCCTAGGTATATCTCCTAAGGCAAGGGAAACAAAAGCAAAAATAAACTACTGGAACTATATAAAAATAAAAAGCTTTTGCACAGCAAAGGAAACCATTAACAGAACAAAAAGACAACCTACCGAATGGAAGAAAATATTTGCAAATGATATATCTGATAAGGCATTAATATCCAAAATATATAAGTAACAACACAATGCAACACCAAAAAAAAAATCAAACAATGTGATTTAAAAACAGGCAGAGAACCTGAATAAACATTTTTCCAAAGACTACATACAGATCGCCAACAAGTACACAAAAAGATGCCCAACATCACTCATCATCAGCAAAATGCAAATCAAAATCACAAAAGGTATCACTTCACACTTGTTTGAATGGCTAAAATCAAAAAGGCCAGAAACAATAAGTGTTGAAGAGGATGTCAGAAAAAAAAAAAAGAATTCTTGTGCACAGCTGGTGGGAATGTAAATTGGTACAGCCACTGTGGAAAACAGCATGGAGTTTCCTCAAAAAATTAAAAACAGAAATACCATATAATCCAATAATCCCACTACTAGGTATTTACCCAAAGAAAATGAAAACATTAACTTGAAAGAATATATGTGGAGTTTTCCTCAAAAAATTAAAAACAGAAATACCATATAATCCAATAATCCCACTACTAGGTATTTACCCAAAGAAAATGAAAACATTAACTTGAAAGAATATATGTATCCTTGTGTTTACTGAAGCATTACTTATAATTTACAATAGTCAAGACACATGTCCTACATGTCTATCAATGAACAAATAGATAAGGAAAAGGTGGTAAATATACATCATGGAATATTATGTAACCATAAAAAGGATGAGATCGTGCCATTTGAGACAACATGGATGGACCTAAGTGAAATAAGTCAGACTGAGAAAGAGAAATACTATATGATTCCACTCACAAACAGAATCTTAAAAAAATAAACAAACCTACAAAAAGCAGAATTAGACCTATAAATACAGAGAAGTGATGGTTGCCAGAGGGGATGGGAGTGAAAGGTTAAGCAAAATGGATGAAGGAGGGGGGAAACACAGACCTCCAGTTATGGTATGAGTAAATCACAGGAATAAAAGGCAAAGCATAAGGAATACAGTCAGTGATACTATAAAAACAATGCAATAGTACAGATGGTAGGAACACTTGGGGTGAACACAGCGTAAGGTACAACCATGTCCAATCACTAAGTTGTACACCTCAAACTATACAACATTGTGTGTCAACTATATTCCAAAAAGATGTCCAATATTTTAACTAACATGTTTTCATCTATAATGTAATTTTTGTTTTTAAAATATTTTAAATGTCCAGGGGCACCTGGGTGGCTCAGTAGGTTGGGCATCTGTCTTTGGCTCAGGTCACGATCTCAGGATCTTGGGATAGAGCCTCACAGCGAGCTCCCTGCTCAGTGGGGAGTCTGCTTCTTCCTCTCCTGCTGCTGCTCCCCTGGCTTGTGCACTCGCATGCATGTGCGCTCTTTCCCCTTCTCTCTCAAATAAGTAAATAAAATTTTTAAAAAATTTAAGTGTATGTATAAAAACCCAAGGCTCAACAATTTGTTAAGAAGAATAAACGAAAACCATTTGTGGCCAAGATTAGCTTTGTTTCAGTGTGGGAATTTGCATATACATCGCCTTTAAAACAGTAGGTGTCTCCGTGGTTTGCATCCGTTTTATGTATACGTTGAGTATGGTGGGCATTTCTATCAATAATTGTGAATAACAAGAGTATTAGATGGCTACCGTGGCCCTCATGAAACCTTCTATTATACATATGCACTATTTTTTCCAGAAATTTCTTACAGAATTCTGCATCTCTTTCCCTCTTCTGACCACAAGCCCACAGTGCATGGAAAGTTTAGACAAGTGTATCTTTCTTAGACATGGTCTGTGTCGAGTTGAGTCACCTGCACTATAAATGGTGATTAACTAAATTATCTGCAAAGAAGGAAGCATTTATAAATTGTAAGGAATTCTGGAGTCCAATTAGTTGAGGGTGTGAGCAAATGGCCATATATGCTGCTTTTATTAAAACTGCTTCCACACATAATTAGATTTTTGAAAGGAACCGATTACAATGGTGTTTTTTTTTTCTTTCTAGCAAAGAGAGCACTTCAAAGTTTAAAGAACAGTTGGTAAAGGAACAAAAAGTACAATCCTTTTAAATAGCAAAAATAAGGCTACTGTTATCTAGAATTATGATACAGCGGAAGCCAGACCTCCTGTCAGCTTTATGGGGAGGCAGGGGGCTAGCCATGGTACTTGCCAGAGAACTGGAACACTTCACCATGACACACTGTGGGAACTGCTTTTACCCACAGTACGTCTACTTATTGTAGGCACTTTTTCTGCAAAGATTGAAAGTGTTCAATGGAGGACTACCATCTAAATGTCTTGCAGCATAAAATCAAAGGAGCCAAATAATTCAAGTGCATGTTTCCTTTTTTTTTTTTTTAAGATTTTATTTATTCATTCATTCACATAGGGGGAGAGAGAGAGAGAGAGAGAGAGAGAGAGAGAGAGACAGGCAGAGACACAGGCAGAAGGAGAAGCAGGCTTCACGCAGAAAGCTTGACATGGGACTCGATCCCGGGTCTCTAGGATCATGACCTCGACCGAAGGTGGCACTAAACCACTGAGCCACCCGGGCTGCCCTCAAGTGCATGTTTCCTAAGCAAATTTCAATCCGCATACCTTGAGAGAGTTTGGTTTTTCAGGGGAGGTACAAAGTGGGTATGCTGGGTAAGTTTCTTTCTGTGATTTTTCCTAAAATTTAAAACAATGGAAGAATAGCCTGCCTGCCCTATTCCCAACTTCATCTGCAAACCTGATTCACTGCCTTTAAGTCTCCTAATTTGCATTGATTATTACATTGGGAAGGCCTGAGGGCCATGCGTCCATGCATATCCCAGAGAGGTTTGTCACCGACAACCCTGCCTATGGATAGAAGCAGTCTGAAAAAGGGTTTTAGCTTCTGGCCTCAGGCAGTCTTTATCTGCAGCCAGGATTCACTCTGAGGTTTGCTGGGCCATTATAATTTCAAAACTATGTTAGAGCTGTACTGCCAGGAAGCAGTTAAAACACTGCCATCTAAACCATAATGAAGGAGAATTTTCTCCTGCTTTGGAGAAGATGGGATAGATATATTTTTACCTAATCCTCCTGCTCAGTACCACGTTTAAAACCTCGCTATTACATAGAGAACAAACCGAAAAGTCTGAAGGTGGAGAAAAGACAGCAGTCTGGCCAGGGACCTTGTGATCTGAGGAAGGACATGGTACTGAGTGCTCTGGGTGTTCTTCCTGGTTTGGAGATGCCACACCTGGAGTTGAAGAAGCTGACCACTCTGAAACACCAACAATTGCAAACAACAAAAATCCTCAACACAAGTCTACTCTCTTTGGCCAAAGGATCAGGCAAATGGCGATTTAGTAAGACAAAACTTTCAGTCATAATGGCTCTACTCCAGTTGAACACCACAAAAAACTTTGGCCTCATCCACACTGAGTGGGCAGCTTAGACTTCCATGCTTACCAAGTTGTGCAGAGGTGCCCTCATATCTTCCTAAGAGAAAGCCAAATCAGGAACCAGTACTTTCAGGAAGATATGGTCAGTGTTCAGTGAAGACAGTATGGGGAACCAAACTTCTACCTCTGGCCATTGCGAGTTAGCACCCTCCCCCATCCCCTACTGGTGGAATCACATAAAGCCAGCTAAAACAAGGTTTATATAAGATTCAGAGTCTCATAAGATAAAAATGTCCAGACTTCAATTAAAAATCACTTATTGGACCAAGAACCAGGAAGATCTCAAATTGAATGAAAAAAGACAATATAAGTCAAAAGTGAGTAATAGAGTATTAGAATTATCTGGCACAGCTTATGCAAAAATTTGTTTGTTGACTCAAATGTAAAATACAAAACTGTAAAAGTCTTAGGAAAAAAACCTGGGAGATAAAATTTAGGGTATAGGTCTAGACAAAAGAAATCTTAGACTTGACAGCAAAAGCATGATTCATTAAAGGAAATACTGATAAATTGGATTTCATCAATATTAAAAACCTTTAAAAAGACCTTGTTAATAATCTGGCTGAATCTCCAGAGAATTATGCTGAGTTAAAAAAAAAAAAAAAAGCTTATTACAAAATGTTATATACTGCATGATTTCAGTTCTACAACATGCTTGAAATGACAAAATTATAAAAATGGAGAACAGATTTGTGATTGTCAGGGTTGAGGAGGAGGTAGAGATGGGAAGGAAGTGGGTTGGATTGTAAAAAGGCAACATGAGGGATCTTTGGGGTGATGGAAATATTCTGTGTCTTGACTGTATTAATGTCAATATCCTAGTTGTGATATCGTCCTATAGTTCTGTAAGATATTACCATTGTGGAAACTGGGTAAAAGCTCTGTAATATTTCTTACAACTCTAATAATTCTTACAACTGCAAGTGGCTCTACAATTATCACAAAACGAAAAGTTTAATTTAAAGAACATGAAAAATAAAATAAAATCAACCCCCCAACACCCCAAACTTCCATATCCATGATGAACCCCAGGAGTCTTAAGCAACAATGACATGTTTTGAGCATTTACTTTGGATCAAGTAGTGTGCTAAATATGCAAAGCCAAATGTACATCCCACGATGTAGGTACCATTTTCCACATGAAATTGAAAAATCAATTGCTTGCTCCTCTCTTCTTTAAATGAGGCAGTACAGCTATTACACACATCAGGAAGCTTTTCATACTATCTTTAAATTAATTTGTTAAAAGAAAGAGTTTAATTTTGTTTCCCAAACTCAGAGCTTGGTTTCCTCAGGTAAATCTTAGCTCTGAAAGCAAAGAAAATAAAATTCAAAACAACGTGGCCATCCTAAAACAGGAGAACTTGGTAGGAGAGTCAGGGCAGACTTTTTATTTTTTTAAGTAAAAATAAAAATTATTTTCATCAGAGGCTAGGCAAACATTCTTAAGACAGAGGTTCTGCCGTGGATGATTTATAGAAAGAATGGCAAACGCTGACATTTTTGTAAATATATGTGAAAGATATATAGCATCTACTACCATTTCTGATATTTGAAAGAACATTCTTAATCAGATCTAAAAAAAAAAGTCCCATTCTTGGTCAACTGAATGTGAACTTTAAATAGAATCCACCCATCCACCTATCCATCCATCCAACTCTCTCTACAGACAAACACACACACACACATATATATACACATACATAAACTATCAGACACATTATTTCTTAGTATTTTCTAAATCACGTTATATTAGACTCATAAAACTGTGGAGCTTGAAGGTTACTTAGAAATTACGACGTCAAACTTTCTCATTGTATGGCTGAGGAAACTGAGGCCTCCCTAAGTTAAGGTCCTTACTATTCACAGTGAAAAATCCAGAATTAGAATTCAAGGCCCTTGATCCCTGGTTCTCTATTTCACTATTCTCATTTCCTCGAGCAATTTGATGGCTAAAAAGAGAATGAAGAATTATCAAGAGGACTGGGGACACAGAATCACACGTTAATTTAAATTGGGCAAAGGAGAGCTAATAACAAATTCGGCTTCCTGAAATTAAACATATCTTAACCCAAGATCTTGTAACAAACAGTGCTTCTTATCTTCATTCCCTGGTAAAATGAAAGTAGCTTCATGTGTATTTGAAACAGACATGGGTCACTCACCCAAGGTCACATTTCCCAGATTCCCATAGCAACCCACCCTCAAAGGGATACAAGCTTTTATAAGCACAACTATGCTCTGTTCCTATACCATTTGCTTTATGATCTTACAGTGACATCCTGGAACTGGAGCCGCATGGCAGAGCCGGACGGCTGAGGTCGACTGGTGATCTCTAATATGGTTCTCAGCAGGATATCCAGCAGGCTGGCCACTATCACATCTATTTCCTCCAACACAGATTTTTCCTTAAGAGAAAAAAAAAATAGAGTTCAAAAAATGGTGGCTTATGTATCAGTCTCTCTTTAACAGAAAAGGGAGGAAAAACCCATATTTCCAAATACAGAATCAAAAAGTCAGGGGACCTGAGAACTTGGATTGGGCCTCACCTATGTCACCTAAGTAAATGACCTTCTTTTCCAGAAAACAAAGGCACAAGGAAGTTCACAGCTCACTGTGAACTCACAGCTCACTCAAGAGTACTTAACGAGGCTGTGCAGTGGACACCTGACACGCAAATGAAAAGGTGAGGCGATGTTCTGGAAAGCAGGCCAGACTTACTCAGAGTAGCGGCTATGCACTGACATGGTGTGTGATGTGATCCAGTCAGTTTGCCTGAGTCTGATTCATCACTTGAAAGTCTCTCTTGGGCCCCAAAGTCCCTAATTCTTTTTTATTGTGCTTACATATACTCTTCTCATCACTTGAGTTGCACAGGTCATTTTCCAGAGCTGTCTTATAAGTGCAGATGACTACTGCTATAAAAATGATTTTTAAAACATTCTCCGGGATCCCTGGGTGGCGCAGCGGTTTGGCGCCTGCCTTTGGCCCAGGGCACGATCCTGGAGACCCGGGATCGAATCCCACATCAGGCTCCCAGTGCATGGAGCCTGCTTCTCCCTCTGCCTATGTCTCTGCTTCTCTCTCTCTCTCTCTCTCTCTGTGTGACTATCATAAATAAATAAAAAATTAAAAAAAAAAAAACAAAGGTTTAAAAAAAAAAACAAAAAAACAAAAAAAAAAACATTCTCCATGTAAGATGAGCAAACAGCATTCAGTGTTAGATGAACACCAATAGCTCCAGACTAGACGTAAGACCAGTGGCCACGGGGGGGCACAGCTCCTCTAAAGCAAAATTAGTACTTGTATCCAAGCCCCTGGGACTTGAGAGAGAAACCCAAATTGCTCTGCACTGACTGTATACATAGTAGAGTTGGATTCTTATTACATCTGCAGAAGACAAAACTCTGTGTCCAAAGGCTCCCTACCAAGAAGACTGCCATTCCAAAAAAGAACCAGCCAAACAAAAATAAAAACTTTTACAAAGTGTGGGTTTGAAACAGCTTTTTAGCCAGAGATTTATGATAAACTGTCTTACGCTTGCAAGATAACTACCAAGGGTTCCCTTCTACCTCCCAACCCCATGCCCCATCCCCAGGGCAGAGTTTCTGTTCTGAATTCCCTATCAGGTAGGTCCAAAAGCTGACTGTAACTTCCAAACTGACACAAACAGGAGAAATTAAAAAAAAAAATCTTTTCCACACTGCTGATACTGGTTTTCAGTTTTCGGCAGCGGGCTATCTCACTTAGCAGAATTACGGTTCGCAAAAACATTCACACTAGGCATGCGATAGCTATTCTTTACTGAATTACATAGAAAAGTTTCAAAGCAAAACTAGCATTTCCTCCCATCGTTGCTCTTCTCCCCAGTCCAGTATCAACCTTGTGGGGCCTGGGATCATGGGGATGGGTAAAAGTCAGTCTTCCCTCCCCAGGCAGGTTTCTCTTAATTGCACTTTTTATACACAGATCTTCCGACCCTTTCCTCTCAAATGCCAACCTGTTCCCATAGTGTAGGGCCCTCTCACCACTGATTCCACTGGGGGTGAGTGGGAAGGGGAGGTCCCAGGCCAGCTTACCACTGAGCCCTTCAGAAGGTGAAGGATCATAAGGATCATAAGGAAGAGTGACAAAGATGGGGAAACTATGTAGCATAGGTCTAGAAGGGAGGCAGAGAAATAAAAGTCCCTGCATTACTCTACACACGCTGTCAAAGAGGACCATAATGCCAACTCACGGCTGCAACTGACAGAACTAGAATAGGACATCCCTTATATGGGACTTCACATCAGCCCCATGAGCCATGGACATGCACACTCTAAGAGTTGTCCCCATTTCTAAGTAAGCATGTGATTTTTTTTTCTCTATTTGTCCTGTATCCTCTAATGCAACCACATTGCATCAAGAGTCAGGTACATCCATAGGAATTCCCAAATCCATAACAATTTAGTGATAACTGTTGAGGCTGAGTAATGACTGTAGTGAGAGATACCCTCAGTCTCCTGGAGCTTTCCTGTTTCTCCAACTTCTGTAGGGCAGGGCCCAATGGCCATGGCCAAGCTCAGAGCATCACCATGCAGCCTTCCACAGAATGAGCCCAAAAAGACTTCACTCTGCAGGCAGTAATTTATTCTTGCCACAGAGTATTCATCATATCAAGATTAAAGACACATGTAGGAGGCTTTGAGATTTCTAATTTTTCTCACTGGGTATTCAGTTCTTTCTCGCAATACAAGTTTAGGGAAGCCAGGTTATTTGGGGTTACAGCAATCTTACAAGGTTAAAAAAAATTATTTCAGAGGAAAAATAAAATGTCCGACCCAGCTGGAAATAAAAGTTCAGAGCCTCAGAGGGTTACTCTTCAGTGTGGTTTCTCTGAAGACCTTAACATTTTTATTTCCAGAAGCCATTTGATGGGAACTACATACTATGACCTGTATTTACTTACTGAGCTATTTTTCTTGATGAGACAAAATACGTTGCTAAGGATACGTGCGCACATGATCAGGTCCTTCTGTTCTTGCAGGTGCATATGGAGGTGATGTAACACGACGGGCAGGAGAATGTACCTGGAATCTGGAGAGAGAAGCAGCGTTAGTGTCCCATCTGTGGAGCCCCACACCAACCTTGTACAAATCCTTATCTACTCTTTAATCTAATTGTACTTGTTAAATGATTAACACAGTTAAAAGGTACATGACTGATATTAAAAAGCAGTGGTTCCTTTCCCCAATCCATGATTCCTGCACTCAAGAGAGGCCTTTGATTCTTGTACTGAAATATTTTTTAAATTGTTTGTTTTACCTCCAAATATCTAAATGGTATGCTTACCCGACCATTTTCTGATTTTTTCATTGAGATTGACTATTCACTGACTTCTTACTGTAGTAGATGAAAATTTAGGTTTTATTTTTTTTTAACCTTCTTTTCTTCTCCCCAGTCTCACAAAAACAATACCCCCACCCCCTCAAAAAAAAAAAAAAAAAAAAAAAAAAAACCTATCACAATTTCTGGCTAAATTAATGTTTTGTATTTGCTACCTTTCTGATTTCCAGTGCTTTGCACATGACCATGTTTTTGTTTTACTTTTGTTCATCTGTCTTTGAAAGCTTTTGGGAAATTGTTTCTGGTAATTCAAAATTTCCTGATTGTGTGCCTTGCGTTGGCCCTTGATATCTATAAATTTGTGTCCTTAAGCTCTGGAAACTTGCCTTGAAATACTTCTAGGATTGTTTTCTTCTCTCTAGATTTTCTGTTCTCTGTCTGGAATTCTGACTACATTTACATCATGAATGTCTTAAACTATCTTCTCTTTTTAAGTACTTTACCATCCTTTTGTCCAACTTCTTTATCTTCAAACTCTTCAATTTTTTAAATTTATGCTCTCATACATTTAATCTCCAAGAATTCTTTCTTATTTGCAAGGCTAGTGTCACAGATGTGCCACCTGTGTGATAGCACAGGGACCTCAGAAGGGCCCCACACTTGTTTTCATGCCCTGTGGCTCCTATCATGCAATTCCTAATAATTTTCAAAGAAGAGGCACTGTATTTTTATTATGTAGCCACTCCTGTTTATTTCTCTGAGTGATATCCTTTTATAACATGTTTCATGGATCTTTTCTCTCTGGGTTAGTCAGAGATGATTTTGTGATATATTTTTTTTTCTCCTTGAATTATCTTTTTCTTTCAAGTTCTCTTTTCTGTTTCTTCATTTTGGCCTCTGCTTGCACAACATTAAAGGTATTTCTACAGTATCTGGTGATTGTTGGTTGTCTTTACAAGTGAGCATTAAAATGCTAACTGGGGAACAAAACACAACAGCGTGCCTTGGCAAGCTTGTGAACTGGTGAAGCTTTACAGCAGGAAGAGTAGGTATCCAGATGTTTCATCAGGAGACCCCCAAATATCAGAATCCAAGATGCCTTTTCTTAGGCTGGCCAGTTCTCTACAGAGAAATCCGCCAATCTCCTCTCTGAGGAGCATGACACCATCATCTTTTAGTCATTTGAAATCAAGAAAGGAAGGAATAGGGGTCTCTCTGTTTAACTGTGAGGTTCCCTTTATGGTGCAGATCCTAATTCTTGAATTTAGCACTGTCTGATCTCCTGAATCCAGGCATATCTCATTCACTTTCTCTAGGGAGTGAACTTTCCATTTTTGCCTGAATGAAAGGAGAGGACAGGGCAGGGTGCTAACTATTCCTTCTTAGGGCTTTTAAAAATCCAATTTCCATATTTCTAGCACCCTTAATCTGCAGATACCTGGTACTTTCTATTTTCCATAATTTTAAAAAAGTTTGTCTTTTTTTAGTAATCTCTACACTCAATGTGGGGCTTGAACTCACAACCTGAAGATCAAGAGTCACATGCTCTTCCAACTGAACCAGCCAGGTGCCCCTGGATAACAGGTATTTTCAATTCCTGATCCTTTCTGAAACCGTCTTGAGCCATCTGCAGTGCTGAGAAGTAAACTAGTTTGTTCCTGGCTCTACTCCAACTCCACACACCTGTGTGTGTCAGCCTTCTCTTGTCTGCTGTCAGCTGCCACTCAACTTTGTAAAAACTGTTGATATTTACATGTTATCTCCTCTCTCATGCTCCTAAAACTTGTGAGATTACAACATTAAAAAAAAAAAAAAACTTTACCGACCAAAGATGCAAAAATGCTTTTTACAACTTCAGTCAATCAATTCTAGCAATAGGTAAAATACATATTACTTCACGAGGAGATAAGGTTTATCTTAAAAGCAAAGTTGATAAACATCTGAAAATCATACTTCTATACTTTCATCAGGGAAGAAAGATAAATATAGCTGATTCTTGTTATTCATGCTAGGTAAGTTCGAACAAGTCACTGGGAACAATGAAACAGCAAATAATGAATCATTTCTCCTAGGAGAAATATACATACAAATATGATACATATCCCACATAGATAACACTGTTAAATCCTAAAAACAACTCATCCAGTTAGATTCTATTTTATTTAACAAAAGATAAAAAGAGGTTCAGAAGTGGTAAGTGAGTTGCCTGAGGCCACTCTACTAAGAAGGGCCAAAGGTGGAAATCAAACTATCAAATGGCCCCAGAGCTGGAGCTTCTTGCACTGCACTGCACTGCCCCCTACTGCTCCATCCTCTAGTTATCCCTGTAAGAGAGTGGAAAGGAAGGCAGAGCATTGCCTTGTTTGATCTCAGCTGGGAATGTCTGCATTCTGCTACTCAAATTTTTCACTGCTCTTTGCATGTCCATGAATGAATGTAAGAGTGTCACAAGTATTGATTTTGAACTTACAAATACATTTTAGTAACTGAACCCATAACTAGTGAATTTTGACTGTACAAGTATCACTCCTCCATTAACGCAAAGTCTTATATTTATCCCGTCATTAAACTAGTATTTGAAATAATAAAGTAACTTATTCAGTATGTAGTTCAATATTTTGGAAAAGAAACAAGTAAGTATGCTTATTGTCTTGAGTGTTTGCTTTTCAATAGGATGTCATATGCACAAAACTATTTTCTATTATGTGCCCATCATGGTCATATATTTGTGGATATGCCCACTTGCAAATGCCCTAGCCTCTTTCCTTGATCTGCTTGGAATTTTAAAAGATGTCAACTGTGCAACAATTTAGATGAATTATTCTTGATTTATTAAAACCCATGTGCTTATAAATAGTTGCATAAGTTATAATTCAACTTGACCCACTCAAGAAAAAAATGGACAGCTTAAATAACACTATACCTACTACAGAAACTGAACTTGTAGTTAAGAACCTTTTCACAAGAAAAATTCCAGGCACAGATGATTTCTACAAATTCTGTAAAGCTTATGGAAGAAATCAAGTCTACAAAAATTCTCCCAGAAAATAGAATGAACAGAGAACACAACTAACTCTTTTTATGAGGCCAGCATTGATGCCAAAATTAGTCAAAGATATTATGAGACAAGAAAACTATAGACTGCTATCTCTCATAAACACAGATGAAAAAAATCCTTATAAAATTTTAGAAAAATGAATCTATTTTTATATATATATAAATACATATATATGTCCATATATATATAAATACTATGATTGAATAGGATTTATCATGAAGGCAAGTTTCATATAACATTTGAAAGTCAATCCATCAATGTTAATTCACCATATTAACAGATGTAGAAAAAAATGTACAAAATTTAGCATCCATTCTTGACAAAAAACTATCAGGAAGCTAATAATGGAAGGTAATTTCCCAAATTGATGATGAGCATTAATGAAATGCCTACCTTTAGCTAATATTAATACTTAACAGTGAAAGATTGAATGCTTTCTTTTTAAGATCAAAATGAAGGCAAAGATGGTCAACCAACAACTCGGTTCAACACTATAGTGGATTCCTAGCCAGTATAAGAAGATATATCCATAGGTAAAAGAATATACGATTCTGAATCCTAACAAAAATCATAGGGAATGCAAAATATTCATACCTGGGAAAGTGCTATTAATCAGTGTTCGCATGATTTCTCTTATTGGTTTACCAACACAAAGGGGTTTGGCCTCAAGTTTACCATTACAACAAACCACACAAGGTACAGGCCATTCCTCACAAGGCAACACAGAACATTAAAATCCAAACTTGTGAAGTAATTCATTGCAGGCTTCCTTTAAACTGTAAGTCTGACCAGGAAACTTAAGTAATCATTTATAAATCAATTACTTGACAAAAAGAACCAAGGAAAAGAATCTACAAAATTAAATGACAGGAGTCACTGCCTAGTGATGATTAATTAGAAAGGAAGATAAAGCTTATCTGATATGTTCCTGCAGCCAGCAGAATTTGATTTCTAAAAATTCAGTTTGCAACCAACTGTTAAGAGAATATTTACTGCAAAAAAAGTGAGTAAGGTAGACAAATAATTCGTGTGTGGTGTGCATAAAAAGAAATATAGGACTACCTAAACTGCAGATTTGCTTTTTCTCCATTACTAGGGCAATGTCAGCCAATGCAAATGATACAGTCGGTGGGTAAATGCCAAACAAGCTGACTGGTTAAAATGCTAATTCTTACCTTTAAAAGGAAACACCTGGACTCATCAAGCAAGCTCCCCACCCACCCCCCAAAAAAGAAGAAATCCACTTTGAACAGATACCAACTTTCCAAACATTTAACAATAGAATCTGTTATGCAGTTTCTGTCCTTGAAAGGGTCAGCACACTCATATTCCACATCTCAGGCAAAGCTTGCTGTATTATGTATCTCATTGAGTGTATAAAGGAGTGACTCTCATTTACTTTTTATTTTGTCCGTACACACTTGAGTGGATAAAGCCAGCTCCCATGAGTAATTCTCAATGGGTGTGGGGCTAAGAAGGAGAAGCAGCTATGAAATGCTGCTAGATTTCCTGCTGAGGTTAATTTTGAAGAAAGTCAGAAACTGGTCTTTACCTCCTCTACTAACCAAGACCCTTGAAGTCAGCCTCTGTCCATAGAGGAGTGAGGTCTGGGAGTCCTGCGGTGCCATGCAGGGTTGCCAGCCACTCTCTACAATGGGCGACGCAGGCTGGACACCAGCAGGGCCACCTCCGTAGCTGCTCCCAGGCAGCCTCAGGAGGGGGGGATTATAAAGCAGGTGAGCAGAGCTGCAGGCTGCAGAGAAGCAGCAGCAGGGCAGAAAACCTGAAATCGGAGCTTGGTTGGGCCCTGGTGATCAAAGCCACCAGCACCTGAAATGCCAATGCCACAGACAGCAACAAAACCTGCAAAGGAGCCTTTCACATGCTGGAGGACAGACAACACTCCGAATGGAAAGGAGGGCTGACTATGCAGGGGCTCTATTCCCATGCAGACAATGTCAGGATCACAGAGGACAATGACAGGAGAGGCCGAAGGATGGCCTGACTGTGGCTCATAGAGCTCACTCACTGGATTTAATCCCACCCTGGGTGCCTCCACCACGGGGCGCCTTCCTACAGCAAAATAGATGCTATGAACACTTGCTACTTTTTTTCCACTGAGCTTTGCTTCTGCTCTGGGCCTCCCACAGCCCAAGCTGTTCTGTTGTCATATTTGTGCTCATCCTGAGCTCAAAATTCGCTTTTCCAGTAAGATTTCTTTATACAGATCATGTATTTACTTATTGGTACTCTATCCTGATCCTGAATGTATGACCCAGCAGTACACAGTATTCATTCAAGAAACCTCTACTGAACACCTACTATGCACCAGGCCCAGTTCTGGAAGCTGGGGAGATCACGGTCATCAGGATAGATAAAACCCCTGCCCTCTGAGGTTTTCCTTCTGGAACGAGGGATGAAGACAGACTTTAAATGACTAAAACCCAATTCTTTATTCAGTTACAGATGTGTCAGGTCATCCAAGAAGCAAAACGCAAAGCGAGTATGAGAGAGAGAACTGAGCGAGCAGGGCAGAGAGGAGATGCTTGAGAAAGTGAGGGTTAAACTGAGCCCCCAGCAGGTGAACCGGGATCACCCAGGATGGGAGGGCGAGGAGCAGGAGAGCGGGGGTTCAAGCAGAGTGAAGCATAAAGACATGGGACCAGGCAGGTGGGCAGGGCGAGGTCACGGGGCCTGAAAGCCCGAGTCTGTTCTGTGTCCTCAAAACAGAGCACAAGCAGGGGATGCGAGCAAGGGAGCTGGGGGTGACATCACCTGGTGTGAGTTCCAGAAAGGATGGGAGAAAGGAGAGGGATGCAAGTATGGACCTGAGGGAGCGCAGGCAAGGCGGCAGTGTGGAAGGGCCCCGTGGCAGGCAGGCGGGGGACTGGGGGTAGGGGAGGCAGATGTGAGATGCTGTGGAGGCCCCAGAGTAGTCCAAGAGAGGTCGGGATGAGGACAGAAGGCGGGGAGGTTTGCAAGGACAGCTCCGAACTTTCTAGGGTTTGGTGCTGCCATATACTGAGATGGGAGGAGCGGGCCTGGAGGGAAAGGCTTTCAAGTGTTCCCCAGTAATGTGCTTGCTCATGCCAATCAGCATTGGAAAGTTTGGAAAAAAGGTAAGAAAACTGCTTAAATTGGGCCTCGATGTTTGCATTTGTTTTCACACAGATCAAGCTCAGAGTAGCAACTGTCTGCACCATACTCTATGTTCTGAGAAATGGGAACTGGCAAGAACTAAGTACTTGATCTTTGACTGATTATGTGTCCAGCTGATGCCCTGTTGTGTCCTTATCTCTACTTTAACTTGTCCTAGTTTAGATTTATAATCTTAAATTGGGAAAGTGTCATTTGTACCATCCTCCTGGCTAAGATGTATAGAGTCACACAAGTGCAGCACTCTGAGTCTCATTCCTTAAAACTTTCGATCCATAAATAAAACTCATAGATTTCCAAGTGGGTTTTTTTTTTTTTTTCCTTTTTTAACCTTCTTACATGCAGGTTATCCATCTGAGGGTAGACAGACTAATGGTCCCCCAAAGAGGTCCATGCCTTAATTCCTAGAACCAGTGAGTATGTAATGGCAAAATGGACTTTGCGTAAGTGACTAAGGGTCTTGAGATGATGAGGTTACCCGGGATTATCTAGATCGGCCCAATGTAAACACAGGGGTCCTTACAGGTGAAAGAGGAGAGACTGCTGAGTCAGAGAGAGAGAGCTGGCGATGCTCCACTGCAGGTTTTAAAGATGGAGGAGGGGGCCAGAGGCCAAGGAGTGCAGGTGTAAAAGGCAAGAAAACAGAACTCTCCTAGACCCTCCCCAAAGAAATGCAGCTCTGCGGACTCCTTAATTTTAGTGGAGGGGGAAGCATTTCGAACTGCAGCCCTACTGAACTGTAAGATACAAAATTTATGTTGTTTTAAACCATTACACTTGTAGTAACTGTTACAGTACCAACAGAAAACTAGTACCCCCAAACTGTATCTGAACAGGGTCTGATTTCATCAAATTTTGGTGATGCCATTCAATTCTCTAGGTTTATAGTTTCGAGGTATGTTTTAACCCATTCTCTATCATTCGGTTACAGTTACTTCTGGGGATATAAGATAAAAATCCAAATACCCTAAACCAAACCAAACCTTTCCTCTGTTTTAAGAAGTGTGTGTATACATGCCTTTTTTTTTTTTTTTTTCTTAATTAGAGGCCCAAAACGTTAGACTTAAATTCTTTTACTTGTTGTTGGCGGTGGCCTACGACAGGAATTCCTTTTAATTCTTTGTATCCCTCTCCCCGACACCTTTAGCTATAGTTTTATATTGTCCTTCTTCTTCTCCCTCTAGCTAGACAAAATCAGCCTAAGTTTGTGAGATGCAGGGATCTACATTCTCCTGTTAATCACAACCTAACACATCCTATCCTGTCCTTTGATACTATCTATGGAGCCTACTATTTGCACCGCACATCTTCCTTTCCTCTAACATCTCATATTTCAACTGGACAATACAGATAGGCTCCATCTATCATCTAAGTCCATAGTTTCCAACTTGGGATTTTGGAGTAGTTACTAGAAACACTCTCCAGGTTTCCCTAATGCTAGTGTTGGTGCTCAGGTAATTTAAGCAGAGCATAGTTGGCGACTTGGGAAGTTCTCAGGTAAATTTGCTGTTTTCTTTTCATGAAGACAACCTGTTTCCGATATGCCTTGCCATTTATATGTAAGTTTCTGTTTTCTCCAATGGTGAATCACTCAACATCAAGCCAAACCTCATCCTGGGGCAGTGATGGAGGTCTTTCCTTTTACTAGATCTGTATGCTTCTAGGTGTCCCATTGATCAGGAGCTGCTTCTGCTTCTCCAGAAGGTTATGTTTCTCCATAATCGTCCTCCATGGGGAACGTCGCACATAACACAAGAGACAGGTTTCCCCTTCTCCTCCTCCTCCTCTGCAGCACAGTGACACAGTCACCAACCTCCCAACATGGCCTCTGAGCCTCTCCTCCACATCACCAGTAAAGACACTCCAACATCCACATTTCCTGGGTCTCTTTAGTCCATCCACCCCCACCTCAAGACATAATCTTACCACCTCCCACAAAGACCCAATTACTTTTCTCCTGGATTCAAACAACTTCTTCTCTTTGTGTCTCCTTAGTCCTGATTTCTGTACCACCAACTAAGCATCAGTAATCAGTAAGAACTGAGTCCACAGACAGAACACATTTCAGAGAGGCATATGATGAATACAATCCCTTCAGATAATTTCTTTACCTTTGAGAACAATTTTCATGATCTACGTTGTTCTTTTGGTGTTAGACTTTAACAAAGAATTAACTGGCCAGTGAGGGAGAAATATGGCAGAAACAACCAATTCCTCTGAGATGAGGTGATTTGGTGAAAGCAAAATCTTGATTTTCTTGATTTGGTGAAAGCAAAATTGGTGTTCTAGTTACACCAGGTACCTGGCCTGGACCTCTACCCTCTACGCTTTGCACCTCTGTTCCTAACCCTGGGTCACTGCAGAAGAACCTCCATGTCTCTGAGGAGCAGAGTTTGAAAACCACTGCAAGAAACATCTTTACTCCAGGATGAGATGTTTTCCTGGGGAGAAATTAGAAGGTTTGAAATTTCTTTTATTCACTGAAGTATTATTTCAGGGAAAAAAAAAAAAAACCCAAAACAAACCATAAACAAAGTCTATCAACAGGAGGAAGAATAAATTAACCATGATAAATTTGTTCAGAGTGGAACGCTATCCAATAATAATAAAAATAATAAAAGGACTAGAGCTGTATCTAGTAGCTTGGATAAATATAAAAGTATAATATTAGTCAAAAAGAAGCACTCTAGGGACGCCTGGGTGGCTCAGGGGTTGGGCGGCTGCCTTCGGCTCTCCTGTGAAGAGCCTGCTTCTCCCTCTGCCTATGTCTTTGCCTCTCTCCCTCTCTCTCTGTGTGTGTCTCTCATGAATAAATAATCTTTTTTTTTTTAAAAAGGAGCACTCTATAGAATGTCATACAACATAATATCATCATATAAAGACTAAATGGTGAAAGACATTTGAAAAGATGAAAAAATATTTTTATAGATTTGTAATAAAGGCATAGAAAATAGAAACAGGTGTCTCTGACAGTGGGAATTTCTCTGAAATAAGTAAGTACATGCAGGAGGGTCTAAATATATCTCTAATGACAAATTTCTTAATAAAAGACCTAGAGCAAATATCTGGTATTGTTGAGATTTATTAATGATTTACTATCTTATACTCTACTCTTGTCTGTATGTTTAAAAGGTTTTACAATAAAATACTGTAAAAAAAAAAGCGTTGTTTGCTACATTTGAAATGCTGTTTCAAAAATATTATATACACATATGTATTCATGTGGAAAGATAATTTTCAATAGAGTCAATTTTTAAAAGTCTATTTGGTGATAGTGATAGAAACTTCTTAAAATAAACTTTAAAATGAGGCTGGTACTTTATTTCAGGAAAAACTAGAAGAAAACAAAAGGCAATGGGATTTAATAACAGATATTATGATGAAATCAACTTAGTAACTGGTCATTTGCTACTAGGATAAAATAAAAAATGATAACACATCAAAACTTTCACTCAGTTTCAGAACATAAATCGATGGAAACATTTTAAGAACAAGACAAACAAACAAGGATCAGGTCCCTGTAAACATCTCTGAATGTAAATGTTAAATTTTATTGAACCAAAAAAATGAAATCTATAACAAGAAAATAAGCATGCCTGATATCACAACTAGTTTGTGATTAGAATCAATTTAATCATTAGGGTTTTCACTCTTTCTGGAAATAAAGCATTAATAGCCATACCACTGTATTTGGCTACTAAATAAATTCATCCTACTATCCAAATACACAATGCTTCTGAGAAAGGAATTTTCTGTTTCCTCTTTCTCATTGCTTCTGCTGAACTATGACTACTGCAGGTAAGTAATGGCTTTCCAGAAACATTGTCTCTGGAAGGAGACTCATCACCCTACCTGGATTGGTGTAAAGCTGGCTTTCCACGGTTTTGCCGATGCACTGCAGTTTAACGGCCTGAAGGGAGTCATCTACGTGTACGATGGTCGGCAGACTGCCCAGGGTGTCCTGCACCAAGTTGGCCACTTCCCTGACATCAAAGAGCTTCAACAGTTCTGAGTACACAGCTGGAAAGGAGCTCAGAAACACAGCCTTAAAAGGAAGAAATGTAAATCAACTCCAATATGCACCCAGAGAAATCTGCTATAAAATGTCAATGAATTTAAGACTGTGACAAATAATTGTGAATGATTTAAAAAAATGAACGTAAAACATTTCTGGTGCCTAAAGCTAAAAGGCTGCAATTTTTTAAAAAGTGTAGCAAATTAGAACAGTATTTTTAAATGTGCCAGGGTGCAATATAATAAAACTGAGAATTTCTGGAAAATCACTGACATTAGCAAAATGATTGGCAAAAAATCCCACAGAATCAGCAAAATGCAGCATGATCGAATGGAAAGAATGCTCAACCAAGACCTGGAATGCAGTCACTTATAGTTCATTTCTTTTTGGAGAAGGTTTCTGAAGAGCTCATATAAATCTCATTTACCTTTAAGAAACCAAACACATTGATTCCCAAAAGCACTGAAGTTATGGTTAAAGAAAGAAACGAGACAGGGACTCAGTAGACCTAGATTGTATATCCTACTAGCTTTGCTACTAATCAACTCTGTGACCTCAGGTCATTTTAGCCTCTTGGGTTTCAGCTTTATCACCGGTAAAATGAAAAGATTATTATAACTAACCTTTAGGTTGTTTTGAGATTTATTGTAACCCCAGAACTGTGTGTACTCAGAACAATATTCTTTATGTAAGTGAAGAAACCTGATAATCATTTTTTAAGGAAAAAAAAAAAAAGATGCCAGTATTAAATCCTAAGGGGCACAAACTGGGCTGGGATTGTACATCAAAACAAACCTAGTCTTTTAAATTCCACAAAAGGAGGGCAATGGAAGGAAGCGTCAACCAGCCTCAAGTCTATGAAGTGGGGGAAGGAGGCACATGTTTCTAATATGCTGATATTCAAGCACTAGCTGGCTTACCAATGAGACCTGACACCAGCAGAAAGTAGGTCGAGTGTACATGTGCTGATGATTCAAACGCAGACTCAAATTCAAATTCATGGGTTTTTGGCATTTATCTATACAGCAGCAGCAAAAATATCTAGAAGAGCCAAGACCTGTTTTTGATGCCAGAACCATCAAAATGCTTCAGGTGCTACAACTGACAGCTATGCTCTCCTTGACTCTTAGACATTATAGATTTACTTGAATGCATTTAAAATTAATAACTTGGTATTCTCTGTTAAAGACGATATTTATATAACCTTCATTTCATCTGCAAAGAGCTGAGTCATACAGATGAAGTTAAAAAAAAAAAAAACAATAAAATGAGCCCAGCTGATTACTGAAAAGGCAACTATGCTGATTTTCCTGAGGAATCTTTTCATTTATCCATTAATTCTTTACTTAGAGCTCTTCAAAAAAGCATGTGAATGTGCCTGAAGTGGAGACACATGTATTAAAAAGGATAAAGGAACAAGGACCTTTTGATAAGGACAGAGAGACAGCTGGACCAAGCTACCTAAACTAAGGATTTTCATTGCAAATAAAAAGAAAAGCCTACGCTTGTTTTGACCTTCCCGATAACCAAGACGGACAAAGGTAATTATTAGGAACTTGGGGCAGGGTCTTGGGCCTCAATTCCTTCTGACATTCCTCTTCTGCTCTGAGGGATCCAGGATAGGTATCTATCTGTGGAAGGGAAACCAAGAGCCACAGCTCCAAGAGCTGAGTGAAATGGCAGTTCTGTTAGGGCAGGGATCCCAAAGACAGAGTCATGAGTGAGCTGGGTTTAGGGGATCCCGGTAGAACCACGGGGGCCAGATCTGTGGGGGCACTAGAAACGGATTCAATGTGAAGGTTTTCTGGGATGGTTGCTCTGCCTCCAGAAGACAAAAATTGCCCTGAGTTGTAGCCTACAGGGAAAACCATGCAGAGGAGAGCAAGGGAACCAGGTTTTTGTCTTTAAGGCAATTTAACAGTAAAATTCAGACTAGTGGGTTTCCTTGGCTCTGGGTGTGACAGAATTCTAAGATGACTCCCAAGACTTTTTCCCCCTGGCGCTGTTCCTAGGACTTTGTTATATTACATGGCAAAAACGACTTGGCAGGTATAATGAAGGTTACTAATGAGTTGATCTTAAAATATGGAGATTATTCATATGGGGTTGTCCTACTGACATGACCCTTCCAAGCAGAAGTTTTCTCTAGCTCATGGTGGGAGAACTGAGAGAGATCTGAAGCATGAGAAGGATCTGACCTACTGTTGCTGGCTTTGAGGATGGAGGGGCCACATACCAAGGAATGTGAATGGGCTCTAGAAGTGAGAAGGCCTCTCCCTTCTCCCAACCCCTCGCTGATAACCAGCAAGGAAATGGGAATCTCAGTCTTATGAACACAAGGAAACTGTTTCCTACCAAAGGCCTGGAAGATTCTGAAAGTGAATTTTTCCCCAGGACCTCCAAAGAAGCCATCAAAGCCAACACTTGGATTTTGGCTGTAGGAGATTCCAAGCAAAAAATCCACCCTACCCTCCTGATCTACAGAACTGTGAGCTAATAAATGGATGTTATATAAAGCCATTAAGCCCGCGGTTATGTGTTAGGCAACAACAGAAAAAAATCACACACAGTGTCAATCAGATTAGTGACACCTTCCTTCTTAGAAAAGAGAGCTATGAAGGTGTGGGGTCAAGAGGGGACTTGGAATAAGCAAAGTGTAAAGTGTTCCCCACGCTCCCAAAATACAGAGGGACTAGGAAGTCCTCTTTGCTTAATAAAGAAAATTAACCACTTCATCGTTTTAGATGAAGCCTTTTAGGATCAAACTAAAAGAAAATTGTCACATCACGTGGGCTCATATTCTCAGTTCAGGGCAACTACTGAGATGCAGTGGAAACATAACTTAAGGAAAAAGAATATTTCTCTAACTTTATAGAAGGGAAAAATAAAAACCTCTTGAGTCCCTAGGAAGGCATGTCATTGAGAAACCATGACTTATGGTTACTCTTAAAAGTAAGAGAATATTTTTCAGATGTGAATTAGATAAGTTTGTCCCTTTAACCGGTAAAGGTTTAAGATTAAAAAAGAAGTCTCAAATATAATAGCTTTTATAAAAGTAGTGAGTTACTGAGAACTTTGATTTAAAGGAATACATAAGTAGCTTGTTGGATTATCCTTTTCAAATATCAACTGCTGGAAGTAGAGTTTAGCTAGTGGGCAATGTGACTTTGAGGTATCTGGCAAGTTCCTTAAGTGCAGTGATTGCACTATTGGCAACAGAGCCCAAAATGTCATTTAAAGGGCCTGAGTTGTATCCTTGCCCAGATGTAAGATCCGTCCACTTGTGTAAAGAAGAGATTAGCAAGAATAGCCCCCAAAAGTGAGAAAAAGCACAGCGCTGCTATTGGAAGGTTGGTACATTTCTGCTGTTTTACCATTCTATGTAATGCCTTCCAAATGTCAAATGGCACTAAATTATGATGATACTCTAAGGGATCTAGTTTTGTCTTCTAATCTCCCATTTCTTTCCCCTAATTCTCGGTGATTATCAATCTCTACTCTCCAGGGGATGGCAGCAAAGAGGCTGCTTCTCCATCTGACAGGTTTTTAACCAAGTCATTAGAACTCAAAGTGTATCAAAAGGATTAAGAAAATGTAGAGTAGATATTGAGACCGATTGCTCAGAACACTTCAAGGCCAACACTTCAAGCCACTTGGAAAGTGGCTAAATCCCGTTCTCAAACAGAACATGTGGAGCTACTTCAGGTAATGGCATGTGGCAACAGCCTCTCAGCACTGGTCATACAAGATCGGTCCCAGGACAACTAGGGTCAAGTTAAATAAAACAAAACAACATGCAGTTTAGCCAAGTCCAATATAATGAGTCTCAAGTTGACAGATTAAAATGCAGTGAAAGGGTTGGAGTAAACAACAGTAACAAGTCAGCTCCAGTGAACTTCCTTCCCCAAGGCTGATGGTGACAGCGTGTCTACTCATCGGCATGTGTTCTGGGAACTGAAATCCAGGCTGCTGCAGACCAACAGTCTCCCCAAGAAGAGGGAGAACAGTCGGAGGAAAGGCAACCTAACTTCTGCTCTGCTGGGGCTCAGAGACTAGGGCACCTTTTAAAAGTCTGCAAAGTTGCTTACGCTACAAATATAAACTGGAGCTATGGATTTCTCGTTGGCGAAAACATTCGCTTCTGCTGCTGTGTAAACACAAATAAACTGGACTCATTTTTGCTCTACTGAGCAAAGACGAAAAAGACATTACCTGTGATTGAGATAACGCTCCTGACCCTTTGCTCTCTTGAGAAAGGAAGAAACGGACCGACATAAGGAGCTCCTGAATGCAGCAGCGAAATTCCTCTTCATTTTGTCCACCAGTAGCAAGGGAGAAGAGCCTTCGGGATTGCACTATATACTTAAAAATATATTCTTGTGCCTTAAAACAAAACATTTTAAAAGTTAGCCTCAAAAGAAACCAAGAGCATTTAACAATGACACGGCATAATAACCACGGACAGCATTAGATTGTTAAATTATTGATTTAAATGCTAAGACCCCATGAGATTTTCGAACAGTATTTACTTGTGGGCAAAGAGCCATTTTTTTTTCTCTGATGCTAGTGAGAGAAAAGGTATAGATAATTTGAAAATCCTTTGTAATTTTCAAGATATATGAACTTGAAATGCTTTTGATCCTCAGGTGGTTTTTAGTTAACAGAGAGATACGTCTGTTTCTCAAAAAATTACTGTGTTTTGCTGGCAGGTACTCTTGCCACTTAGCATTTTACCTCCAATCAGCCCAAGGCGATAGATTTATAATCAGTAAAAGACTTGTTTTTAAAAATGTATACCTGTCAACTTCTATCTAGTGACCTCAAATAGAGCGGCATTCAACAATAGGACATCAGAGGACCCTCAGAGCAGCTAATGGACAATCCCTTTAAGAACCTGTGTTCTTGGGATGCCTGGGTGGCTCAGTGGTTGAGCATCTGTCTTTGGCTCAGGCTGTGACCTGGAGGTCCTAGGATGAAGTCCCGCATCGGGCTCCCCTCAGGGAGTCTGCTTCTTACTCTGCCTGTGTGTTTGCCTCTCTCTGTGTGTCTCTCATGAATAAATAAAATCTTAAAAAAAAAAAGAGCCTATGTTCTTTTATGAACATGTTTGCAAGTAAAGTGTTAACATCTCCATATACAACTGAACACAAAGGGTCCAGACACCTGGGCAGCATTAAACCATGAGACCCAGCAAAACCTCAGGTCTCCTCACTGTGACCCCTGCTAAGCCACCCTATTCCCTTTCAAAATTAGGACAAATCGCCCTCAAATGGCCTCTGTCAGGGTATTGGAAGCAAGAGCCAGGAAGTCCCAAGCTTAACTGCCTATGTGTGGTCTTCTGTCATGAAACCTCCCTCCTGCTAATCCTAGACTTCACTCCGAGTGTTCTGGAGCTCAGAGGTATAAGGATTCAATCCCAAGCAGTTCCAGTGGGTGAGCCTGGCAAAGTTTCTTTCAAATTTCATCAGCTCTGGAGGAGCATAAACTGATTAAGAGCCTTGAATTGGAAAGCCAGTAATATATCATCCCCAATTACTGTCTGTGTAGAGGAAAGCAATTAGTTTAGGCAGCATCATGCAACAGCTCCATTAGACTATATTATCTGTTATTGACAGCACGTCATTACCTTCAACACCTCCTGGATGTGCTCTTGCCGTTCTGCTTCCGTGATCCTGTCCACGTACCACTTGAGAACTTTGATGAGATCTCTAAAATACAGGGGAAAATGTACAGAAGGTGGACTTGGTCGAGTTCTTAGGTAAAAGACAACAAATAAAATGCTGTTATCACAAGGAAGCTTCTTTCCCATCGGTTCTCACTGTTTTCTGTCAAACTGCTTGATCTGATAATGTTAGGAATCTGCACATCAGCATCACTACCCCTTTTTGAAGATGCAGAGAGAAACACTTCCTCCCATTGAGATTCTCTTCAGTATGGATATATCCCATTGACTCTGCTGTTTTCTGGCAAAGCTTTCCAATGGGCAGACACAAATACCAGAGAAAAGGTCTCTGGCCAAGAAATCTGGAAGTCTGACCATCATGGTCAATCCTGGACAACTGCTAGTTGGGATTTCTTCCCCAGTGACCATGTAAATAGCTGGATGAAATATTCAGTTGGAGGCAAACGGGGGTGTGGGGAAGGATAAGGGATCATCTCTCTACTTCAAGTCACATGCCTGTGGGTTTATCTAGCCAACTCTCTGACCTGTGGGAAGAAAAAGGCTTACCCTCAGAGCGCCTTAGTAAGAGAATTTCCAAAACAGCCAAGTTGTTTTTTTTTGTTTGTTTGTTTTGTTTTTTAAGGAACAAAAAGAGAATTTAAAAAAACCCAACAATAATTCTCAAGATTACAGTCTTCCTACCTTTACCTTTGTTCAGTTCTTGGTTTCTGGGAAACAGAGCAATTTTTAAAAAATGCTCCTCTTTTCTCTCAGTCAGAAAAGAGCACGTGGATGTTCTACTAGACAGGTGCTGCCAGGAATGTTATTTTGAAGATAAATGTCAGTGAGTTTCTGACCACCCATAGCCTGAGAAGATTCCATAGGCCTTACCTGTCTTATTAGGAATGATTATCCTGCTCTCCTGGCCAACATAAAGTGTTGGAAATTATGCCCTTCCTCTCTAGCTTCCACTGGTAATTTCAATCACAAATGGTGAGGTGCTACTAAGGCCCCAAATGTCAGGCCGAGTGGTACAGTCGGGCCAACGTCCCAAACGGTCCCTGATAGTACATTTCACCCTCTGTAAAAATCATGTTGACATACCGTTCACTTAAATGTTGGAGGCATAAATCTTCACGTGCATTGATAGGGAATACCCAAGGTAATAGGATCAGATGCTTCTTTGATTACTTATTATCTTTTATATATCACATGATGGGGAAAAACGGGCAAAAACATGATTCAATCTTTTTAAACACACTTCTGGGAAAAAGGCTCGTATGCACAGCCATAGTGCTTAAGGGATGAGGTACAAACGTGGGCAGAGTAGCAATGGCAGTGTTAGAATGGGGAGAAAGAACTTTGGGGGAACATTCCAGGGCTGTATTTAAGCAGGGCCAAAGCCAGGGAAGATATTATACATAGCACAGGAGAGAAGCTGTTGCCTTCTGGCAATTATCAACCAGGCTGCAGGGAGGCAGGTAGGAGCTACAGCTTGTCATTACTCATTTGCTTTAGCCTTGCCTGCAGAGTTTGAGCTCATCAGAAGGGATGAGCAGTTAAAACGGCAGCTCGTATCACAGGGTGGAGTCCATGGCTGCACTGCTTGTGGCCAGGAATCCGGTCTTCACATTAATCAGCATGCACTAGGCACACAGTAGGTACTCAGTATACATGAGCAGATAAATGAATGAATGAGTTAAAAAGGTATTTTGACAAAGGCTGTTTTCCCTTCACCTCTTGTTCGTAAAGACTTCTAGAATCCCCAAGGAACGTGGTGGTTAAATGGGGTTCTTGGCAGCCAAACTGAAATAACCAGTTATTTCAGACCAAAGCGTATCACATGAAATAGAGACAAGAAGAAAACACTTTATATGTTAGGTTTTAGGAATAGAATTCAGAAAGGTTTTTTTTTCTCTTTTAATCAAAGTAAGTTGCAGCCATTAAAAAAAGATGTGTGAGAAAGGAAGAGACTGACTCAAGAGACACTTCAGTTGCTGTGCTTCATTTCTTCCTACACTTTCTTTTAAATTTTCCTATATTGCTGGTTCTGCCTAGAAAAGCTCAAAAGGATCTGCTTCTGAACCAATTACAAGATAAAGGCCTTACCTGTATGCAAGTGCCCCAGCAAAGTGACTCTCAATGTAGGTGTCCATTACAGGTTTAAAATGATGGAATTTGCTATCTTGCAGCAAATTTATTATGTGAACCTAAAAAGAAAATTGAGCTTTATAAACTGAATGCAAATCAAGATTTTTTTTTTTTTTGGTTCTTTTTAAGTGACTCTTAAGCTATTAAGTGCACATTTCAGAAAGTCTTGGTCAAGACCAAGAGACAAAATTGTTAAGATATAATTAAAGTGAATTTAAACTCACCAACGAATCAAATACTTTAGACCCATATTTTTGGGAATTTTCATCTAAAATTCCAAATAAGGTATCCAGTGTATCTTGCAGAAACTGTCAGATAAAGAAGTAAATCAATAAAGAAAATATCACCTGTCCTTCCCCCTCCAAATATTCTTTATTCCATGAATCTCCAAGAGAGGGATAACAAAATAGCATATACCTTTACTATCTCTGAGCCATCAATTTCTTTTAATTTAGAGAGACAGCCTGTGATCTTGTCTGGGTGGGTTCTCCATTTCAAGAGATCAAGCATATCACCTTTTCAAACAGAAAAGGAAGATTAATTGCCTTAGCAGAGAATAGTCCGTCATGTGAAAATATTTCACTGGTAAAAGCTAGGTTCTTACACATGTTACCTACTCTTCCCAGTCATCTAAGTTTCAAGTTCCCCCAGACCATGACTAGCTCTCTAGGATGGCATTTATTACAATGTATTCTAATTATTTCTCCTTTCCCAATGCTCTTGATTTACAAACTCCTACTCATCCTTCAGTTCCCAGAGTAGCTGTTGCTTCGTCCAGAAGTCTTTCCTGAAACCTCCAGACTGAGCCAACTGGCCCCGCCATGTGCTCTCATCCCAAAGTGGCAATGACCCCAACTATTTCAGTTGTTTACCGGTCTTTGCCCCTACTAGTTTGTAAACTCCAAGGGAAAACAAACAAACAAACAACACAACTGACATGCGGAGTCTGGCCCTATGGCATCCCAGCACAGGTAAAGAGCAGCACATAGGAGGCAGGTGATAAATATCTATGGAATCATTTTCTGCCTCCTCCTGTTAAAATGGGAGTTTCTTGAGGGTCAGGAACCTGCTTTAGTCATGTTTGTGTCCCCAACACATAGCACTCTGCCTAGAAATCAATTCTACCCAGCAATGAAGGTCTTCTGGACAATGTGACTCAAACCGGGCAGGACTAGAAGGTCCCCTGCACAACGATGACAAGTCTAGTCAATTGTCGGGTCATCGAGTGAGCCCGTGGAGCTGAAGAGGGCCAGTTCCTGGACTCCACGGTCATCATCCATCCCAGATTCTGGGCAGGCACAGGGCTGAGCTCTTCAAGTCCCTCCCTTTCCTAAACTGACAAGACATGGGCCTGAGTCTAACAGAGTCCTCTGAGAACCTCTTCACCTGGTGAAGGGGAAAAAAATCCTTCTCTCAGCTTTCCTGGGCATAAGTTAGAAAGGCTCCTGAGCATGGTGTCCAGCTTTACTAGTCTCCAGAAGGAGCAGAGAGACAATGGTCTCTGGAAGCCAATGAAAGCAATTCAGAACTGACATCAGGCTTGTGTATGCAGGAAGCGCACAAGGCGAGGGAAGCTGGCAGGGCCGGCTTCCCAGGCTCAGTGAGGCTGACAGACTAGAACAGCCAAGAAAGAAACCAGGAGGGATTTTCCAGCCTTAACAGGGAGAAGTTAGCTTGAAAGCACTCTTTCAGGAAAGACCCAAATGGGACTTGCCGAGACACAGAAAGACCAACATGGAAACAAAAACTAGAAGAAAACAAAAACAAGAAACCAAGGAAGAAGTAGCTGTGATGAAAATAAATAAATAAATAAATAAATAAATAAATAAATAAATAAATAAATAAATAAATAAATAAATGATGTAGCAAAAAGAGATGAGAAAATATATAACAATCTTCAGAGGAAAAAGAAGCAACGTTCACCGAAGCCAGATTCAAGAGAAAAACTTCACAAAGGACTTAATAGTGAGAAATTTAGTATTAAATGGAAATATTGATCTACATCAAACAGGGATAAGAGGATGGTTCAGAATCAGGAAAATGAGGGAATTTTAAGAATAATGATTTTGAAAAATTTTTGTCATATTCCCTAGTGGAAAAAAATCGGAAAATGTTTACTATTCATGTCTCATTCAGACATCCTAGAGGTAGGATTGGAACCATTAAAAAAAAAAAACCATTGGTTATATTTAGAATATCACGTATTTCCACAAGTGGAGACGCGCCACAGCAGAAGTGCTCTGCGTTCTCCCATCAGCTCCTGCCTTGCGCTTCCTTCCTAATTCCAACCCGGGCATCCTCCCTTCCAGTTCCCCACGGCATGATCCCTGCCACTCCCTCTCGCTCCTCTCTTTCTTGCCCCCCAGAGCCAGGCTGTTGCAGGGGCATCCAGGGCAAAGCCTGGCGTGAGGAGCGGAGTGTGTGCAGAGGAAGGAGGGGCTCTGCAGGCCTGCGAGAGGCCTCCCCAGCGGCTGCAGTGGGAAACCAAGACCAGCACTGTCCTAGCAGAGCCGGAGGAGAGATGACAGTGGTCCAGACAACCAGATCGGAATGGGGCTGCTGACCTTTCCTGTGAGCAGTCTGATGACTCTCTAGGCTGCTCGTAATGGGGGAAGCGGAAGAGTAAAGCAGTGTGTTCATCTGGATGTAATTAATCATGTGTACAAAGTGCTCAGAATTAAGTCAAAACTGTCATCTCTTAGGTCTCTCTTTTAGCTGCCTGCAGATACATTAGTTGCAAATTAAGAGCTATGGCCCTATTGCTGAAAACTGTGATTTTTAAGTATTCCATTCAGCAAGCATTTTAGACTATACAGTATGTTTGATCTACCAAGAGCTAGAAAATAGGTGGATGACATAATCCCTACTCCTTTTCTTCCTTTTCTTTTAAATCACACTCTCAGGAAGAGACTGAATAAACCGCCCATTATTTGGGGGAGAAGGGGACGTGCGGAAGTCAGCAACTGTACAACTAACTGGTAGGCTAAATTTAAGCACTGTTTTTTATTTTTAGACTTTTTAAAAGTTATGTGTAACAGCCCTAGGAAGAAAACAAAGAAGTAAAAAATTTCTTCCCTGATCCCTACATTAAGAAGCTTAAAATATCTACTTGATCTGGCAACCACAGATGTTCGGCAGGGTGCTCTCTGGCCTTGGTATGCTATCCATGAACAAACTGGAATACGGAATATGTGCAGACAGACACACTTTCAGGATCCTGAAATGCAAATCTTCTATAAGAAATTGTTCCTAGAGACCATATCACTTGCTAAATGCCCGGTTGTAATAGAAATGGGATTTGTGTATTTTCCAATTTGAGTAAAATGAATACAAAGCAATTTAATTCCAATTTGGAACTGGATTACTTCTGGTCAGAAATGTGTGTCTAGCATGTAAATTTCAGAAAGATCAACTAACTTCCTTCTTCCCATCTCTTTGAAACACAGTATTTATTTCCTGGTTCATTTTGGGCTTTGTTACATTGACAAGGGTAATCAAAGTCAAATGATAATTAACCACTTATCAAGTGTCCAAAAATGAGCCAAGCATTGCCTTCCACACAGTGAGATGTTTAACATAATGATTTCTGAATAGGTTTATTTACCCGTATCTACTTGAAAATGTTCTCTGCTTTTACAAACCTAATTTTTAGGTTTTAGTTCAGTTTTATGTTCACAATTCTGTCTGACATCCTAAACCTGAGAACAAGAACAAATTAAGTCTGCAGGACCAAATACTTTGATGGCAGATAAGCTATTGTTAGGATTATCTGGGTGGGTGGCAAAATGATGGCCCCACAGATGTCAATGTCTTCATCTCCGGTACCTGTGAATATGTTTACCTTTTATGAGAAAAGAGATTTCACAGATGTGATTAAGTTAAAGGTCTTAAAACAGGGGGGATTATCCTGGAATATCTAGTGGGCCCCCTGTAAAGCACAAGGATCCTTAAGAGAGAGAAGATGGTCAGAGTCGTGAACATGTAAAGATGCTCTGCTCCTGGCTCTGAAGATGGAGGAGGGGCTGTGAGCCAAGGAATGCAGCTAGCAGCTATCAAAGGGAAGCAAAAGGATTCTCCCCCAGAGTTTCCAGGAGAAATGCTGTTCTGATGATACCTTGATTTTAGTCCAATGAAAAGGATTTCAGATTTCTGACCTCCAGAAACGCTCAAAGATATATTTTTGTTGTTGGAAGCCAATAATGAGTTTATAGTAATTATCACTACAGCAAGAGATAACTAATACAACCTGAAATTCCTCTACCAGAGTAATCGATCAGTTAAATGTGAACCTAGGTTCTATAGCAGACATACAACTAATCCACACAGAATAAATAGATTTTCTGTCTAAGGGAGTAAATAAATAGCAGGTTGATTTTCTTATCTTCAAAATCTCTGTAGGGTAGACTAGCACCATAAAAAAACATCTGCTGTTTGGTGAATGCTTTATAAACATTATAGAGATCTGTCAGTGAAGTTTTTTTTTTTTTTTTTTCAGTGAAGTTTTAATTTAAGGAAAACCACTAATCCCTGAATACAGATCAAGTCTTGAAGTTTCTTAACTTGGTGATGGCTACCTTCAACCAAATTTACTAAAAATACGCAGCTGATTTTTAAAAAAATTTTCCCCAAAAATACTTTTGGAAGGGGAGAAACAAAAACTAATACAAATGTGAAAGGATCATTTGCCGAAGTCCTACATAAATATAACAGCGCCACAAGAGGAATCGAAAGGGATCTTAAAAGAGATCAATGTTATAGTGTGACATTTTACTTCTTTTCTCGGGTCACGTTCTAGAGAGGAACTGTGTTTCCTCCTACAAATGCTGTTCTGTGACACAGAAGAAAGAGCTAATAGCACTTACCAATGCTGAGGCCCAGGGACACTTTGTGAGATTCAATACCTTATTACGAAGTGACTCTCCTCAACATCATGAGTCTGACTTATTAATACGGCACTGCAAATGCTAGCCAGAAGCCTTATATAGCAACCATGAAGAATTAAAAAATATTTAATTTCCTTCCTTCATTACAGATGATGTTTTCATGACAATTTTCCAAGGAGAAGAGCTTGTTTTATTAATCATAACTTGCTAAACAATCACTGACATAAAAAATATGGTAGAACAGAAAAGCAATATCCATCTAATTAAGCTAAAAACAGCCCCTTGTTCCAAAGCCTGCAATCAGCACTGTTTATGGCGCTATAAAACAAGAGAGATTAAGGTGGTGGTATCCTTTGTCTCTCTGTCTTCCTCTTTTTAAAAAGCAGCTGGGTTTTGATGCCTTGTGCACTTGGGTTTCCATACTGGGATAATTTTGAAGTCTTTAAATTACACGCATTAACAGGCCATCGGGGCACAACAGTTTCCATTTTACTGGAGGTCACAAACAGAAGGACCAACAGTTTTTCTGGTGCAAAGTTCTCCAATATAACACTGGTGTTTGTTAAACCTGCCTGCCAAAATTCTCACGAGCGCTTAAGTACAAGGGCTTTCAAATAAAACAGCATTAAACGTTACCATTCTGTGTGAGTTTCGTGGAACAGAGAAAAGATGTTATCCAAAAAGACTCCTTTGTGGCCTTCATGGCTTGGTGATTATTTCCAAGGAGGATGCCCTTGGAAAAGGGAAGTTTGAGGTAGCGGGCAGTATCCTGAAGATTTGTATTCTCTTCACACTGTTAAAGATATTAAAAATAAAATTAAAAAGGGAGAGATAAGAGACCTCATGAAAATTGTTAAGCATACTTTCCATTTCTGCTGTTTATAAACTGGGAAACATTCCACACGGGATTACAAGTAGAATTTGGCTTTTAAGTAAAGTACACAAAAACAGAGAGATGGAATTAAGCATGGATTTTTGGGCTCAGACCAATTTGGGTTCAAATCCCAGTTCTGCTACTTCTCCCAGGAGTAACTCTATCACATTATCTCACCTCTCGAGATCACCATTTCTAAATCTAAACCTCAGTGTGTTATCGTAAGAATCAGGTTCCATAAAGCCTTTCACACAGAGCCTGATATACAGGAAGTACTCAAGAAATCATATTTGCAGTAACCACATTTAAAACAAATGCTTATTAAATTCTTCCAACATCTCATCTGAGGCTGCTATCGAACAGCTCCTAACTTTGAAAACTGGCAATTACAGGAAACTTTTTCAGGGTCATCTAAGAGTCCCACCATGTGAGAGAAATCTCTACTTCACAGAACATGCCAGTTAACAAATATAAGAGGGATTACAAATTTAGAAAATATAGTTTCATATCCCTAATGTAATTCTTTCTTTAGTCAAAGATGGTCACTTAATGCTAAAATCAGCAAGAAAATTGTTGGATAAAGAACTGGACATTTGGCACATGGGGTTGGCTCGGTAGGTAGAGCATGCAACTCTTGATCCTGGATCATGAGTTCAAGCCCACATTGGGCGTAAAGCTTACTTGGAAACGCCACCCCCCCAAACTAGACATTCTTATGATGCCAATGTAGTATAACACACAGATTAATTTCCAGTGGCAAGAGGACAAATACAACTGCACACACATGGGGCAGGGGGGAATCAGGTTGTGGTTATACCGATGCACGATGGTACAAATATCGCTGTCTGTAACGTATTCTTACTACAGATGTTGAACCTCAGTCTACCACAAGTACAGATTCCACTTCCATTTCATAATAGATACAATGGACAGAACAACATGCTGAACAATACTATAGGGGAAGCAACTAGAAAAACCCTGAAGGCAGCATTTTCTGCAGGATGCCAGGCTTTGTCTCTTCAAGTCCAATGAAGAAAGAAGAAAGAAGAAAGAAGAAAGAAGAAAGAAGAAAGAAAGAAAGAAAAAGAAAGAAAGAAAGAAAGAAAGAAAGAAAGAAAGAAAGAAAAAGAAATAAGAAAGAAAGAAAGAAAGAAAGGAAAGAAAGGAAGAAAGAAAGAAAAAAAGAAAAGGATTGTTCTAGACTAACCAACACTTAAGGCAAATGTGACATATAGTCCCAGATTTGGATCAACCTACTGAAAAGGATTTTTTGAAATTTATACATTGACTTAAGTTCTAGATGAGATTGAAAAAATTCAGTGATTAGAAAATCATTTACCCCAAAGATACAGATGCAATGAAATGCTGGGACACCTGCACCCCGATGTTTATAGCAGCAATGTCCACAGTAGCCAAACTGTGGAAGGAGCCTCGGTGTCCATCGAAAGATGAATGGATAAAGAAGATGTGGTTTATGTATACAATGGAATATTACTCAGCCATTAGAAACGGCAAATACCCACCATTTGCTTCAACGTGGATGGAACTGGAGGGTATTATGCTGAGTGAAGTAAGTCAATCGGAGAAGGACAAACATTATTCTGTATGTTGGCAAATTGAACACCAATAAAAAATAAATTTATTATTAAAAATTTTTTTAAATGTATTAGTCTAAAAAAAAAGAAAGAAATCATTAACTGGAAAAGTAGGTTTTAGGGCAGTATGATATAATGGCCATACTATTCATTTGTCTGAACCCACAGTATATACTATACCTAGAGTGGATCTTAAGGTAAACTGTGGATTTGGGGTGATTATGATATGACAATATAGGTTTATCCTTGATTAAAAAAAAAACATTCTGGTGAGTGAGGTTGATAAGGGGAGAGGCTATGTATGTGGGGGGTTGGCATAGAGAAATCTACCTCCTCCTCTCAATATTATTATAAACCTGTTTTATGGTTCTGTTCTATGATATCATTTGTGTAAAAAAAATCCACAGAGAAAAATATCTAAAAGCATATACACTAGAGGATTAATAGTTAACAGCACCCAGGTAATGAGGGTATTGTTTTTATTTTGAATTATCTCTGTACTTCTTTATAATGATAAAAGTGATTTTAAACTACAATTCTGAAAAAAAATATTTTCACAGATACAGAGTTCGTATAACTTAGGCTATTTTGAGTATAAATTTTAAAACTCACATCAGCTTAATTCCTTTAAATGTTTTCAAGACTAGTGTCTTGGTTAACAGGCAGGGGTTTAAACAGAGAATCCCTTTGGTATTCCAAAGTACTGTGTGTGATTCATAAAATATTTAAAAAATTTTAAATAATAAATTTTAGGAAAGACCTAACGAGTTCAAAGAGATGGAATCAGAATACTACAAGATGTTCTTACTAGCACACCTGCCCAGTAACAGGAGTACCTATAAACACAATAAGCAGCCTCTATAATTCTCTTCTAACGTTACAACTCCAAATGCTTTCTTTTATTACTGGGAGATATTTCATGGAGACAGCAGAGCGTGTGAAACACACATATATGGTTTAGAGAATCATTACAAAGTAAATGCTTCAAATGCCTTCTTCAGAAACAGCCCTTTGGCAAAGTAATGTTCTGGAACCCTTGACTGCCATCCCTTCTTGTCTTGTTCTTGGTATCGGGGCTCGGAAGATAGCAAGCCAAAGCATGAGTCACAGCACCCCGCACTGCCCCGTACTTCCTGCCTGGGTCTGGTCTGTGGGGTCAGGAACATGCTCTGGTCTCCCAGCCCTCACCTGACTTGTGTTCCATCTATCTAACCGCCACTTCCTACTGTGACAAGCATGGGGGAACACAACAGACATACTGTCCAGCTATTGCCAAGCGTCCTCTTCAGGAGCTGGAGAGGCTCTAGCCTGCTGTGTTCCATCTACTCACAGAAATTGTGCCCCTACAGATATAGCTCTTATTCCCCCACCCATCAAATAATTGCCTAGCTCATGAGCACTTCTGGCACCCTCTTAGAATTTCTGCTTGATACGCTCATCTAGCTCTGCTGGTGGCCACGGACTGACGACTTCTGTGACTGAAGATAGGATGGTTGTTTCATGTATTTAGGGAGCCCTGTGAATAGAAGACTTGGTTGTCTTCTCTTGGGCCAATCACTGTGGCCAGATGAGTGCCACCAGCACTGGTTCACTTTACTTCTCCTTCAGCCTGGGTGGGGGGGGGGGGGGTCAAGACCTCAGCATCTGAATTTGTCTGAGGCGTGATACCTTAACAATTCTTGCAGCTGAACACTATCACTCACAGTCAAGTACAAAGACAATAATTAACATAAATATTAAGATGTAAAAGTCATTTCAAGATCTCCCGCCAACAACACTGGGTATGTGTGCATGAGCTTGCATGTGCTAGTAGGGAAAGGGCAGGTAGAGAAAATTCTACCCACCAATTCAGCGAAGAAAAGCACATAATCACTCTTTGGTCTCAATGAACCTTTTGATGAGAACATTTGCCAGGAGTTTGACACTGAATTTTTTTGTCCAGTAGGAGTCCAAGGAGATAATGCTAGGTATAGGGTTAGAGTTGGAGGTTTGGATCTATTTCTGAAGAACTTATGTGGCCTCAAGAAGTTGTACAGAACAATCTCATAGCATATCTTTTGTTGTTCTCTGAGGTTCTCAGCATGCATCCTTAACACATCATACATACACTGGAGATTTTAAAAGCATCCAAGCAATCACCATTTATGATGGTTTACTACATGTCAAGCACTGCAAAGCACTTTATGTGCATTTTCTTATTCTCATAATCACCTCACAAGGCAGGACACTGTAATCTGAGGAGCTATGTGATTTGCTCAATGTCACATTATCAGTAAGTGTCAAGAGTTGGGATTTGAACCAAAGTTTGTGTTCACAACTACTAGAGAACACTGTCTCCTTCAAATGTTGTTTTAACCAAGTTTTGAGTTTTGTTATAATGAATAAACATTTATTGATCTATAGGTAACATACTGAATGGTAGGTAAGGCTAAGAAAGACTAAAAAGTTCACTTTTCCAAAAAAAAAAAAAAAAGTCTATTTGTGGGAGACACCCTGGGAGGCAGCTCAGAGTGGCCTGTAGAGCTGAAATGGATTTCTGTCAATCAAGCCTAGGAGCCCTACAGCGAGGCAGCTAGGCTCTATTCTGAAACCAGGCACGGAGCAAGGAGGATCATGTGACATGACTGTAGTGGGGAGCAAGGCCAGGTAGGAGCAGATTAGGCATGACACAGGAGCTCGGGAACTCAACAGGTGAGTCAGAGATAATATGTCAATTCATCTGAAGAAAGAGAATCTAATGAAGTAAAAAGTAGATGAGGAGCAGTGAAGAATAGAAATGAGGTTCAAGAAGGCAGACCTACAAGGCAGGGGCAGGTATCAGCAAGAGCTGAAGCCGAGAAGGTTCTCCAGCCTTTCATGAGGAAATGTACCGTTCATTAGCAAAAGCCAGGCAGTGAGGAAGACTCAGCATCAAATTCCTGGGGCACCCTCAGCCAGGTGGGAGAAGGGAGGGTACTGGGGGCACAGATCCAAATCAGGACATAGAGTGGAGAAAACAACCAGAAGTGAACAACCCTGATCCCCCTACTCTTAGGCTAAGAGTCAGTTAAGTCACAGAAATGAAGCTGGAAAAGTCTGGTGTGGCACTGCCTGCATGTTAACTGTAAATACTGGTATAAATGAGTCGTGGTTGAGTGTCTGCAAGCCTGTGAGTCCACCGTAGCTTCCCAGGAAGCTTCTCAGGAAGGCGAGAAGTGGCTTTGTCACCACAGTAAAATCCAGTTATACCACTAACCTAGATGAGCTGTTAAATACAAATCACTTGCATTTTGGGGACTCGCACAACTGTTTGGGTTTGGGCATAAGGGCAACTTTTTTCATCAAATCTGGTGCAGGTGTGGAACAAGGCAACGAGGACATGAGAATAATAAGACACTGTCCTCCCCGTACACTTGTGACAGACACAGCTAATGTACTACCAGTGTGATGGCTATATGATGATAGACAGATGAGGGAACAATGAACTGAACCACTCTTTCTGGAAGAAACAAGGCAACATGATCGCAGCCTCATGAGGCTGCCACTAGATTACAGGAGCAAAACAATGCCATTGTCGCAGTAAAGGACAATTCTCTGTGTTTGCTCTGATAGGCTGGCATCTGTGCACGCCATCTCAAAATGGAGTAAAGTTAATTTATTACAAATTAAGGAGGAAGGATTAAGAATGAGTCCTCTGCTTTACCACACTTGAGACTGAAATCAGACCTGACAGGAGAAATGTGCTCATAGAAGAACTAAGTGCAGGCTTTGTGAGGAGGCAGTGGTAGTCTCCATGAGCTTGGCTCACAGGCTATTCCCTCGCTCAGAGTTGAAACCACTTGGCATAGCAATGAGTGGTGCATCATACCCCAGGCCACTGTTTTGACCCTTCGTCCTAGACAAGGGAAAGAGAGCTGTGATGGTCCGTCATGAGCAGTGTTCCAGAAATGTGGTATCTGGAGTAGTATAAGCTATGTGACTGAGCATTAAGCATTTAAAATTTATGTAGAAATAAACTGGTATGGACATTCATAGTACATTAATCAACTTAAGGGGTCTATAATTTGCAAAAAGTAAAGAATTAAGTTGAAAAAAATACAGTAAGTTAGACAATGCAGTTGGAACTGTATTTAACCGGTCAATCAAAAGCAGATTTAAACAGTTTGTGGTAGCGAAGTATCTTCTTTTGGGAACACTCTTAGTATGATTAGCCATCCTGAATGATATCACAAATTTTAGAAATTTATTGAATTCCAAATTACCAGTCCTTTAATTTGGTATTCAGAACGTACCAGGGAAATAAACACTCCCTGTCCCTCAGGGCATTACCTACCTGACCTCTGCACCGTTAACACCCATGCCAATGTTGTGATGAGGGCCCCTGGATTCCCGCCCTGCTGGGGAAGGGAAGCAGGGTCTATGGGAGCAGGTCTGCCTGACTTCAGTCAGAGAGAATAAGAGGCTCACCAAGCAGGCAATGGAGGAAAAGGCATATCATGTGGGAGACATGGTAGCTATAAAGGCCTTGGGCGAATAAAAGCACATAAGTGAGACTATGGGGCCATGGCAATGAGGTGCAATGTGGGATCCTCGACTGGACTCCCCAAGAGAAAAATGACATTAGTGGGAAAGCTCCTGAAATTCACCTAAGTTTTGTGTTAACAGTACTGCACATGGGTTAATTTAGTTTCAATAAATATGCTATGGTTGGGTTGTGTAAGATGTTAACATAAGGAGAAGCTAGGGGAGGGGTATATGGGAATGTTCTATACTATTTTTTGCAATTCTTCTGCAAGTCTAAAATATTTTTAAAACCTTTTAAAATATTAAAAAAAAAAACCTTTCTTCTTCATCTTCTCCCTTTTTTTTTTATTTTCTTAAGAAAGCACAGGTATATTCAGACAACTACATGTAGCTTAGTAAGGCTGGAGCATGGGATCTTTCAGTACCAAAAAAGCCTTGGAACTGCCCTAAGCCTCTCAATTAGGAAAAACCCAAGAGAAAAGTTCAGTTTGGGACCTGATGAGTTTGAAGTGTCCCTGGAGAAGGCAGCTGTAGACGGTCAGTGGGCTGCTAAAAGGCGTGGGCTGGAAATCCAGTGCGGCCTTCTGCAGCAGAGATGTGGTGATGAGCTAACCCGCGGAAGTGGCTGAGATGGTTTTAGACTGGAGGAGTCACAAATGGTGGCCAAGGATGAAACCCATGAAAATACCCTCGTCATGTAAGGTGTAGATAATGACAGAAGGGTCCTCAAAGGAGAAGGAGGACGAAACTCAGGAGAACACTGTTGAATAGAGGCAAGAATGTGGGATTTTCAGGAAGGGCAATCAATGGTGCCACATGCTACAAGGAAATAAGGAAAGATTCTGAGAGTGGCCAGTGGCTTTAGCCACTTTGGGAAGACTGAAGATGTCCTGGTATAATTTGTGAGAATGAAGGTGCTTCCTGGATGTCACATTAATAGCCTTCAGCGCTAAGACCACGCCTGCAGATTATTTTAGCCTTTTTTTCTTTTCTCTGTTCATCGTGGCACATTTCTGCATTAAATATATTGATGTACTTCTAATTTTTAAAATTTTATAGGTGTTTCATTCTTATTTTTTTTTTTTAAGATTTTATCTCTTTATTCACGAGAGACACACCGAGAGAGGCAGAGACACAGGCGGATGGAGGGGAGCCCGATGTGGGACTCGATCCCGGGAAGCTGAAGGCAGACGCTCAACTGCTGAGCCTACCCAGGTGTTTCCTTTTTAATTTCTGTCACAGTGAGTAATAAACCAAAGGTAATGTGACCCAGGTTGGGCACTCGTGGCCTCCAGGGAAAAGTTCACCTGAGCCGGAGGAGCCAGTGGAATGCAAGGAAGCAGCTACAGTGGGGGAAGACCGGCTTTTCACGTAGACGGATGGTGCTGGGAAAGGAAGAACCAGTGTGCGGCCCTTTAAAAAGGTTTTTGTGGTCTTTGTTTTTCAGAAAAAGGCTCAAGCAGGTTGACGATCTGAGAAAACACGGCCAGAAGAAAGGAAACAGACAGAGTTGCAGGAGGAAGAGCGGACAATGGGAAGAGCGAGGCCTCCAGGGAGTCAGGAGGGAGGGAGATCCTGAAGGAAGCAGGTGGAAGAATGAGGAGGGAAGGAGTCTGGTCCCATCGCCTGAGACAGGAAGCAGGAAGGAAGGGAAGGAGGCTGGGAGGTTCGCAGGTGGCAAAGGAGAGACCATGGGAAGCTGAGATTCCTGCCTGGTGGCTTCTGTTTTCTCTGCTAAGTAGGGAGGAAGTGGTGTGGGGAAGGCCCAATGGTAAAATCTGGTCAGTGGCCCCTGGGGGGCTGCAGGCGAACTGGGGACAGCCACCCTTCGCAAGCTGTGTAGCAACGTGTGAGTCTGTCATGTGTCTCTCAGCCTTGATTTAGATGGTTTTATCAATAAAGAGGTCTGAAATTCTATGCAGTCAAACTTACACGTTTTTTTTTTAGTACCTGATTTCTAACACGTGAGCCAGTCTTAGAAAGACCCTCCTTACCTCGATAGTATAAAAATGTTCAATCATATTTTTGTAAAGCTCTTACAAGTTTTTTTTTGTTTGTTTTCTACCTTTAATCTGGAACATGTTTTGGTCTAAGAAGCAAGATAGGAATCCAGTTCTTCCTTTTCCCCCAACACCCATCATGGTCATCTCAACACCACTTATTAAACAGGCTATTTTTTTTAATTTATTCAATGCTTTGAAATCTACTGTGCCTCCATTTTTTTTTTCTTTTCTACTTCTTTTTTTTTTAAATAGTAAATTCAAGGCTGCAATTATCCGCAGGCCGTGTGCCTTCCTGCCATGGCAGAAGAAGGATAATAAGCATTATCCTCATAATATGGTTTTATAATCATTACACTACAAGAGGCCTCAGGCTGAAACTGAACTTGTTGGCTCAGTACTATGAAAAAGAAAACCATGGCATCAATGAGACTAAAAACCAAAGTTGTTATACTTGGCGAGTATCCCACACCTCTTTAAATCAGCAATACCGAAAAACCCCAATCATAAGACAACACAGCTACTTAGGTTTCTCCTGTGGAGCTAACACTTCCTGATGGGTCTCCTCAAAGTAAGTCTGCCCAAAATTAGACAATCTATAGGCATCATCCTGAGCCTCCCTTGTGGTCGAGAAAGATTACTGGGAACACCTGCCTTTTCAATTGCTCAAGCTCAAATAAATAAATTTTCCTATGCTTTATGGATCAGAATTCTGAATACTCCATGAAAACTTATACAAAGGCCTGAGCAGATCCACAGCTCTGCTTCTGAGAAAATTTTTGCCTTTGCCAACAGACACAGACAGGCCTCTGATATCAAAGTAGAATGGTTCCCTGTCTGGGAATCGATATATCAGTTGAACTGCTAAATGCTTCTGTAGAGAAACAAGCCATGAGACCTGTCCTCCTGGCATTTTAAGTAGATGGATGTCTCTAAACACCAGCTATGAATCTTGGTATTTTTTAATATTTAGAGTCAACCTGGACTTGACTGGACACTTAGCACCTGCCCTAAAACACTGTCTAACCCGCAGGTGAGAAAGCCCATACCTGATGTGCCATATAAAAGTGATTCATTCTTCTATATATTATTAGGAAATGGGAGCTCAGTTTTAATTATCTGAGCCTTGCCTTTTCCAAGTCAAGATTTAATGCTACACAGAGGTAATAGCACAAACACTCATACAAAGTACCATATGTCTTTGGGAAATTGTAGCTAAAGACATTGCCTGTCGTATCTCACATAGGGCACCTCTCACCCAACGGTAAGATAAACTGATCCTCTCAGATGTCTAGGACATTGAGCTCCTCTGTTTGCTTTACTGATCACTTTAAGTTGTTTTTTCTTTGTATTTGAACACTGTAAGCGTCGTTAAGTCTTTTTTGAAGTAGAGAGAATATAAGTGCCAGAAATGGAAGGGACTTTACCTGTTTTGTTCACCACTACATTTCCAGTGCCTGACTTGTAGTGTGTGGTTGGTAAATACGTTGAACAAATAACTAGAAAATGAATGATTAAACGTGCATAGCAGCAGAAATTACCAGGTGTGTTGTGCATCGACACTCATTTTATTAGCAATAATCCAAAGGTAAGGAAAGTTTTTGTTTGTATCTTCTTCATTCATTCCATAAATCTTTGCTGCATATGTACCGTGTGCCAGAACCCCTGACACAGCTGTCACGCTTAAGGGACACATTCATCTATTGGAATAAGCCAAGGGAGCATTAGATACAGAATACAGAGACAATCCTTTCAAAAAGACATAGTCCTTGCCAGCAATCTCCTAAAAAAGTGTTCTTTTCAGTCATTTTTTCCTCTTTTCCAGAGTGATAATAAGATAACGAGTTAATAATTCAGTCCTGTTTATCGCAGCCTGTTGCCAACATCTGACTGATGTTACCTTATGCACGATGAGCTCATGAGTGCCATCTGGAAGAGTCCTACCATCTTCTTGCATCAGGGGGACAAAGGAGAAACCAAACAATTTCTTCTCTCCTTTCTCCTTTGCTGTGAGAAAAGAGAAAAAGAATTACTTGCTTTTCAAAATGCTTGCCTACTCACCCGTGTTCAGATACTCACCCGTGTACAGACTGCCAGCAAACATGTTCATCAAGAAATACAACCCACGCTCACCAGCTCCCTCTCTATACAACGGAGAGCAGCCTTTATGATGAGACCTCTATCTACAGTAGCCACGCTCCGACCCATATTCCTGCCCCGTAGCCTGCAAAGTATCCTGCTTGACGAATCTTCTTCATAGGACTATCTCAGAATATGTTTTAGAAAAACTTCTGGATTGCCTATTTTTTTCTCTTTGCATCCTACCCTCCACCCCTGGCTGTAAGCACCATTGAGGGCAGGATTCTTCTATTTTATTTTATTCTAACTTTGGTATCTCAAAGAGTGCCAAGCACATAGTAGGTTCTCAATAAGTATATGTTAAATCAATGAACAAGTGAATGAATGAACATGAAATTCAATGTTTTGCTTGCTCCTTGTGCAAAGGCAGTTTCCAGGCTCTGCCTTGCTCTGTAAAAGAACTTTCCCTACGTCCATGTGTGTGAAGACAGAGAGCGCCGTGGAAGCCACTTCCTTGAGCTCTTAGGCATGTGGATAAATGACATGAATTGCTATCTATAATTTAAGAATTGCTTATTAGAGAGAGTAGTACTCTGTGAACTGGAAACGGAGCAATGAGGTTTTCAGATCCCTAATGAAGAATTACAATGGCTAGAAAGGTCAAGGATCATTGGCAATTATTTGCAGAGAAGGAAATTGAGATCACATGATACTAGGTAACCTGCTCTAGGTCTCCAGTACCATTCTGGTTCTTTCTACCAACCTTCCTCTCCTCCAAAAATGGAGAAAGCATTAAAAGAAACTGATTGGTTCAACTGGACTGTCTCTTTATATTTAGATATGTGGGAGGAGTTCCAAGCCTGCAGGCCAGACAGTTATTATTTCCCATGTAGGTGTGCAAGTGGAGCATTACACATGATAGAAGAGTTCAGCTTTGGGATGCAGTAAGGCCTGAGCTAGAGGAGTCAGACATAGTGACCTTGAAGATCAGACAAGAGACTTGAGCAACACATCACTCCCTCACGATTGCTTCTGGCATTTAACCACAGAGAAGTGGGCTCCACATACAGGAGAGAAATTTTGGCTAGCTGGTTTTGGCCCCTAGCATGAAGACATCCCTGAAAATGTGATTCTAGGAAATTATTTTCTTCTGAAGTCATTAATTTCAACCCCAGAGAGAAACTGGGAAAATATCCATGTTCTTTCAAGTTAAGTGAAAATCACAGTGAAGAGCTCTAGGATGCGATTTCTATATCAATGAGAGTGCTAGCTATGGAACTTATGATTTAGGGAAGAACACTTATTTAGAAGTAATTTCCTAAGTTTATCTGACTATCTCTTTGGTGTAGATTTGGTTTTTAATTTGGAAGGGGAACAAGATTCCGTGAATGAATAACATTAGCAAAGGTAAAAAATAAAGCAATCGTTTCCCCAAATTTGTCTTTTGTTATAAAAGAAGAATAAACACCGAACAAAGTTTAAAGGGCATGGCCTTTTGTCCTGAGCTACTAGATCAGAATTAATAAGTTGAATGGACTATTATGCCTAATATGATCCCTTTTTACTAATGAAGACCCTACGTTCATGGATTCCACCTCTTGACTTTTCAATTCATTCTTTCTAATATCTCAACTCCAACAACTTTGCCCTGGGACCTCAGAATTTACTGATGCCCTTCTCCGTGCCCCTCTGCTCTCACTTCCCATGTCTACTAGGCTCCATCATTCTAATCACTTTGAATCCCCTCAGCCCACTGCTATCCTCTACCCTTCCTGCTACACTGCTGCACTGGGCTGAAACCCAACTTGCACCTTAGTCTACATCTATGCCAGACTAATCTCACTTTAATTAACTCACATTAACCACAGATGGGCCCTGAGCTGGGCAAACCTTCCACATTTTCCTGACCAGCTCACCTTTTCACTTTTCTAGACAGGGGTTTCATGCTTCTCAGCCTCCAATACCTCAGCACTTTCCTCACTTTCAGCAGATGCAGAGAGGACTCCTCCATGCTCTGCCCATTAACGCTCCTGCATCAGCCGTCCTGCACTATTCCCGAATTCTCCACTTAACCAGGAGCACTGGCCCCACGCTTCCCTTCCTCAAGGGCACTGCTCCTACACTTGTCACCTCTTTCATCTACATCGACAGTTCTTCCTCTCTTCTGAATCATCTGCACCAAACATGTTTTAGAACTCCACCTTAGAAAAGAAAAAAATACCCTCCCATGACCTACCATTCCATTATAGTTACTATCCCATTTCTCTGCTCTCTCATATTCTTTATAGCAAATTTTCTGGAAATCTTTGTCTGTATTTATTGCCTGCCCTTCCTTTCTCCTCCACCTCACTCTTGGACTCACTCACACCAGACTTTCATCACCACAAATCCACTAAAACTACTTGTCAGGTTCACTGACTTCCATGATGCCAAACTGGGTGATCATCCCTCTGTCCTCCACTTATTTATTACTGGCACCTGACATATCAGATCAATCCCTTCTTGAAAATCTTTCTTCAATTAATCTCCTGGATTCTATTACTGGATACTCCTTCTACCTCACTGGCAATTCCTTCTTAATTTCCTAAATGGCTTCTTCTCATTCCCCTAAGACCTCAATGTGAAAGTACCCCAGAGATCCATTCTTTGGCTTCCCTTTGCTATCTAAACTTACTGTTTAGGAATCACATCCAGCATCATGGTTGTGAAAATCACGGCTGCCCTGTAGCGCCTCACAAGAGTGGACAGTGTGCATCTGTCCCCAACTCCAAGTTGAGTGATGGTCATGTTTGTAGCTTGAATTTGCCCATGACAGGAGTATTCACTGATGGAATTCAGGGCCCCCTTCTGCCCCAGCCCACATGCTGGTTATTAAATGTTTACAGCACACCACTGTTTGTCCTCCTTCTAAAGCTTAAGTCTCTAGCTTGAATCTCATTCAACTGTCTATTTGACATATTGAATATCTAAGAGATCTCTCAGATTTCACATGCAATGTTTGGTTTTTGCTCTCTAAAAACGCTTTTTTTTTTTAACATTTTATTTATTTATTCATGAGAGACAGAGACAGAGGGGGGGTGGGGGGTGGGGGCAGAGACACACAGGCAGAGGGAGAAGCAGGCTCCATGCAGGGAGCCTGACATGGGACTCTATCCCGGGTCTCCAGGATCAGGCCCTGGCCTGAAGGTGGCGCTAAACTGCTGAGCCACCTGGGCTGCCCCTAAAAACACTTTTCTTGTTGTCCTTCTCCACTTCATTAAATAATCACTTCATTCTCAGGCCAAAATCTTGGGGGTCATCCTTGACTTTTCTCCTTCCTTCATAGCTAGTTTCTCAATAAATCTGTGAAAAAGAATTGATCTCCTAGCATTCTAATGCAAATAATTTTAACGTCTTACTTGGAGGACTGCAAAAGCCTCTTGAATGGACTTTCTGTTCACACCTACAACCTATCATACAAAAGCACCATATTATCTTCAGTCTAAATTCTCCAATGGTGCTCCTCACACCAAACAAAGTCTCAAGTCTTCCCCCCGACTTACAAGACAATATGGGATCTGGCTCCCCTGCTACCTCTGTGGTGTCATCTCCAAACTCTCCCCAGCTGCTCACTCTGGCCTCCTTGATATTCCTTGAAAATACCAAGCATGTTTCAACCTTGACTGTTTTGTATTTACTGTTCTCTCTGCCTGTAATATTCTTTCCCATGATATCCAAAGGCTCATGGCTTTATTTCTTTTAGCTTATTGTTGATACATCTCCTTATCAGAGAGCTTCTTTCTGACCACTCTTTGTAAAAGAGCAACACAGCAGCATCATTTTTCAGCACTTTACCCCAATTTAATCTTCTATACTGCACTTAACAGGACCTGATGTAGTATGTGTTTATTTGCTCAGATATGGTCTGTCTTCCCTTTAGAACTAAAGCTCTATGAGGAAGTATTCTCTTGTGTTCACTCATGTATCTCCAATGCCCAGGAAAGTGCTTGACACATAGCAGGTGTTCGGTGAACATGTGTTTCACGGATAAAAGATACTTCTTGAATAAATAGATATACAGAGAAATATTTGGGAGCTTTGTGATAAAGTAATCATACTGATTATCCAGTTTATGGGATTACGGGGATTTCTTTTCTTCATGCTTGTGGTGTTTCTTCTGAATTTTAACATCGAATATTCAAAAAAAATCAAATATTCAAAAAACAAACAATGTGAACAATGTTTGAAACACAAGGACAAGAGGACAGAAATCTAATAGGTTTTACTGAAAACAGCCTTTATTTCATTTTCCGAGTTCTGAGTTAAAATAAATTTCTCCAAATGCTCTTTCTCTCTTTTCTCTCATTTCATCCTTACTTTTCTCCTATCTTTTTCTTACCTTAAAGCTTAAAGCTCGTATTTGGCTCGACTGAAAATTTATAACAAAGATTGGGGAAGGAATGTTCTGACACCATTCCAAGGGCTTTATGTTTTCCCACTCTAAGTCCTTTCCATGACATTCCTCTGGGAATTTGGAAAAATGGTAGGACCTTGCTATTCATCTCCCTATATTGTGAAACATCCACGAAAGCATAATTACTGGGGCTCCCTGAGCCAATTCCAAAACATGCCATCATCCCTACAACAGGCAGTCATCCCCTCTCTGAATCCTGTGAGAATTGCATAGCACTCAGGTGAGGTCACCGCATATCTATTGGCAATGCCCCCATTCTTTCCAGACTACAGAGGAGTCTGCTGCTCCTCCAGTGATGTGATTCTTCTGTACCTCTCCTTTGTTCCTGAAGCAAGATTCACCAGAACCTTCTCTAGTCACAGTGTACACTTCTGGTAGTGTCCAAGATATACGTCAGGGACACGGGGATACCAGAAGATGGGAGTGGGGGCTGGAGAGGGTGGTAGAGAGAGCAAAAGAATTAAAATAGAGATGTCAAGAGATGACAATTTTAGGGACAGTAATGCTCATATGGGCAAATCCTATATCATCTCTACATCTTGGGTTTTTTAGATCTGTGAAATGAAACAATGATTTCACGTCATATTTGAGGCATACTGGCATTACTTGTCATTTAAATACTGAGATTGCATTGTGATATGGAGATAAGCCACTCAGATATAAATCTGAGCCCATAAATCCTAGGAACTTCACAGGCCCAGAAAAGTCCTCCTGGGTTCCCCTAAGCTCTCCGAGAGCTGGATGAGCTCTTGGCTGGAGAGCAGCGGATAGGTCAGGACTGCCTTAGACCCCCTGAGCCAGACAAGTTTTTAATGCTGTGTCTCTCCCTTTCCATTCAATCTTTCTAGATTACAAAAATGATAAACTCACTTTTATGAAAATGATCAATTTAAGGCGAATCCTGTAGACTTCCACAGGTATTGTTTCCCTCCTTCTCCTTCCCGTATGTTTCCACAGAGGATACTGGTTCTTCGAGAAGTAGTGAGCCCACTCACCTCTCAGGACTCCACTGGCCTTCATTCCTCCCTCTCCAAGGTCTCTGCTTTGTCACACTTTCCGCAGATTGGCCCATATTAACACTACAGCTCAGTAAGCACCCTACCCCAACACGACAAAGCCAACCCCAAGAAACACTTACTGGAACAATGCCGAAATTCAAAGCGGATGTGCGCGCCCCTGAATTTGTCCACAGGAATAGGAAGTTTCAGCAGTTCAGACCACCTGGGACTGTTGTTATGATAAAGCACAAAGGAGTGGTACTCACTAGCTGGCGGCTCTCCAGAGCCGAAGGAGATAAAATCCTAACAAAGGAAACAAGCAGGTTAAAGACAGCTTCATTTAGAGATGATCTGAAGAGCAGCAGAGCGGCTGCTTTGCTCTGCTTGCCTGCTCCCCAGACAGCACTTCCTCTAGAATGACCTCCCCGTCCCTGGCAGGGCTGGTTTGCACTTGCTCCCGCCTGCGGCTGCACCTGTTTGATGCCCAGACACAGCCCCCAGGGCCTGCTGCCTGCAGGTGGGCCTCCGGGACAAGTGCGAGACGGGCAATTGCGTGCCCAATCTGGAGTCCAACTGTGCGGCCCAGTCCCCAGCCTGCCACTGTCACAAGGCTGCTGTGTGCCTGGCTGCCAAGCTCCGAGACTCACGCAAAAAACACTTTTGGCATAAAGGAACCTGCTAGCACCACCCCAAATCAGTAACGCCCCACTGCTCATGACTCACTTTGATCAAAATGAAAATAACGGGGCTAAAGGTGGTAGTTTTTACCTTATTTGTGTTAACCCAGTCACCAAAGTGTTCATCTCCAAAACTATGACAGATGAAAGGGGGAGAATGGAATGACATTACAAATGCTATGTTTAAGGAAGAGCTGCCACGAGGAAAGTACTGCCACAGTTCATTAAACAATCCAACCTTAAAAGCCTTTTGTTTCTCTACCTTCTTTTCTGGAAGGTATTTCAACGATTAAAAAAAAGGAAAGAAAACTACACAGGGGTGGAGGAGAAAAATAAGATGAATAGGACTGCAAATCAGAAATTAACCACTCACATTAAAGGTGAACCCAAAATGAGGACGTGGGATTGTTTTACCAGAAAATACCCAGTATTCACATACCTTTAAGATCTGGCCACTACTCTCCACAATGAACATGGTAACTTCCACATTTCTGGCCACGCTCTTCCCTCCTTTCTCAAATTCACCCCTTTCTATAGTGATGTATAAATCATTTCTCATTTCACCTAGGAAGATTAAAACCATGTTTATATATGTGTGTGTGTGTGTGTGTGTGTGTGTAAAACCAGGAAGTGTAATACTCTATCAAGAAGGATCTTAGTTCATAAAATGTACTGCTATAGCATACATATAAAAGTAAAATATATTATATTTACACTTTTATATAAAGGTCCCCACACTCATTGCCAATATCCAAGAGAAGTAAAGGCCAGCCTCTGCTGGTCTGAATTTGCAATACTGAAAAATGTATAGTTAAGAGGTGAATACGGGGATTGAGTAGGAAGGTGTTGTCAAGTTTCATCATTTTTCAATATTTCCCTCATTTCATTTATGAGGTGTGATTACAAAATGACAGCCGAGCAGGGTGGCTCAAAGAAGCCAGTCTTAATACTTTATAGACACAACGCTTAAGAGTAGAAGAAATACCCAAGTGGAATAAAATGACAGGACTGCAAAGGGTAGAGTTACAATTTAAATCTTTTTCAAAATTCATGGACAAAATGATCTCACTGCTAGAAGAATCCAGGTTAGTGCTTTACGAACAGATGTAGAATAAATCAGTTACCATCAAGCTATAAAACAAGTAAGATTCAAACTGACATACTCTATGAACACATATACCATTTATTTTTTTAATCCATTGGTTATTTATAAAACTTACGGCCCCAAGAAAAAGAGAAAGTTGATGCCAATGCGTAAACTAAGGCCAACAGGCTGAAAGCATGCTTTTACTCTCCTATTAGAATTAAATTAAGGGTAAGTGGTGAGTGACGAGGGAAATGAGAAAGAAGTAAACAAACTGTTACCAGAACGTTTTTGAAGATGAATATTGGTGAGGTTGGCAGAGCTGAACTCACTTTTATTTAACATAGCTTTCAAACAGAAGAATTATAAGCAAACTTTTTTCTAAAAAGAAACAACAACAACAAAAAAACCACCTCTCCACACACACACACACACACAAAAAGCAGATCACTAGAAAGTGATAACCATACAAGTAAGTCCATAATTGGGAGATTTACAAAACTTCCTGACCAAAGTGTGTACAAGAAAGTACCCCAGCTTTTGAAACCATAGGGGAATACCAATGTGACTGGTCATCTTCCTCCACTAAGATCAACTTTTGATGAGGGCATGACATGTGAATGACCTGGGCTGACCAGGAAACAGATGGGCCATAAAAGAGACAAAATGAGTAAGTCCCAGAACAGATGAAATCGAAGCCACCCTTTACAAAGAGTATGTAAAAAATACATTGGAAATAATGGATATAATGGTCTCTGGCTTACTCATTTCTAGTACTTTCTTACAAATCAATTTGAAAAGGCAATGAACTTGGAATTCCAAGAGAAAACCAATGTATTTCAACACATTTAAAATTATAGCTGTATGCTTTTTGTTTTGTCTGAACCATCTCTCTTTTTTTTTTAAGAAAACGATCCTGTAAATTTTTGTAAGTTTGCTTGGTTTTATTACTATATGTACTCATTCCTATACATACACACATCCTTAATAGATGTGCATTTTAACAATTCCATTACAGAATGACGAGTACATTCAAAAACTCTGTCCTCTGAATCAGCCAATTTCAACAAAATCAAAATAGGCCTGGTATGTTGATGGTCCGCACACGTGCTATTTCAACAATATGTCTCGGAGGAAATTCTTGACAATAGTTTCCCCACTAACAGATTTGGCAGATAAAAAAGAAACAATCAGGGTAATTTAGAGCAAAAGATGTCTGTTAACAATAGCAAAATTCCTTTGCTTCTTGGAGTAGGTGACACATAATGAGTAGCTCTGCTTACAAACAGACTAAAACATACTGATTAAGGGGAAGTACAGCTACAGGGATTTTCACCTTAGGAATTTCTCCTAATGAGTAATTAGCTGGTCCAAACCCCATGGGGACTAATTGTCCTGCAAAAAGAAGAGTAAGTGTTTCTTGGGGAGGGGACATTCACTCTCATCTGTCGGAAGGAATGGCAACTTGGACTTTAACGAAGGCAAGAGGGGATGAGGGAGGTTTGCAAGGTGACCAGTTTTCCCCAGTCTGTAGTCTAGGTCCGAAGGAGGAACTGGGGTGATGGGGAGAGGAATGTACTGCTGGTACTATGACATTCTTTCTCCATGTAGTCATTCAGCAAAGATATTTTTAGCACCCACTACATGCCAGATATTATCCTGGGCCTTGTAGACCAGCAGTGAGCAAAGCAAAGCAAAAATCCTTTTCCTACAGAGTTTAGAGTCTAGTAATGGGGCGGCGGGGGGGGGGGGGGGGGTCTTTAATAAAGAAGTTAAATATACAGCACGTTGAATAATAATAGGAAATCCTGGGGATAAAAGTCAGACCAAGAAAGGGGCATAGGGAGTGCTGAATGGGGGCAGAGGGGGTGTTATATGAGAAAAGACTGTACTGAGAAGATGAGAGATCTGAGGAAGCTATGGTATATTTTGACAAAGGAGCAAGGCTGAAAATGGCATTAGTTCCCAAATTAAGCCATAAAGCCTGTTGCGCTTATACCATAGTTGGATTCTTCGAACTCTTCTGAATTCAAAAGAGATTCTGGGTTCAAATAAGCCTAAGGAATATAGGGTCATGGGAAGATTGGAATAAAAGATCTAGACTCCAGTCTTCCTCTCTCTACTGTCTGTTGTGTGTGATATCAGTCTAGATAGGTTACTATAAACCTCTGGGTCTCGAGTTATTAAAATGGGGACAGAATAAAGACAGAGGTATGGGTAAGACAGGTGGTAGGAGGGACAAGACTACTTTGCTATGTCACGCTGAGTCTGTGACTTAGGAAATTCTGAAATATAGAATTCATAAACGAGAGCCCCTGATGCACAAGCTTTCCTTTTCTGGTCTTAAACGGTCACTATCCCTGCAACCCCTTCCTCCTTTGCAAGTCTTTTAGACTCGAGTAAGATGTCTTTGAAAAGAGAACACATGACAAGGAGAATATTTCTGCTGGATGACATTCTACATATGTCTCCCCAGGAATTCCGCAGCTTGCTATGTTCCAATACTGCAAGGTACCACATCTTGCCAAAATATGCAGCAGGATAAAGTTGAAACATGTGCTAATTAAAATCAATACACTTGAGGTCAGCTCTGGAGAAAACTAATAAGCCCAAACGGTGTTAAGAAAGCATCTTGGGTAATTAAGAGAGAAACCATAAAGTGAGTATGAAATGGAGTCATAGCACTAGTGTGAAAAGCTATTTTCCTGACAATGTTTATTAACACCTTGCACCTCTCTCTCATATTTAATACTCTGTAAATTTGATGTGCATAACACTTTCTTCTGTTTAGCAGGCCCACTGCCTTTGCACATGTGAAGGCTTCTGAAAATATCACTGTAGACAGAAAAAATATAAGGTCACAACAATGGGAACAAAGTCAAAAGAGTTCAGCGATTGCAGTCAAATGGGGTCAATTTATGGCTTGACCTCCAGAGCCAAGAGGTTTCCATCAGTAGCTGAAAACCTTGATCTTTGATTCTGTGCTATGAACTCCTTGCATAAAGCCGCAGAGTGCAAGCTCACCACATCAAGTAAACCACTGCACTCAGCTACGGGCTGACCAAGTGCCTTAATGTGTGCTGGATGTTTGTTAAGATTTATGGAACTGGAAAAGAAAAGCTCCTGTCCTTTTTATAAACAAATCAACACGTGTCTAAGACTAACAACTTAGATTACACTAATGATGATGACAGTAGCAGTGGACAGATGGTAGTTAGGTCTCTTCCAGGCACTACAAAGAGCGCATTAAGTCCTCACAATGACATTCTAAGAAGGTCCTATTATTTCCATTTTATAGATTAAAAAAAGGATATGTAGAGATTAAGAAATGTGTCTAACATATTAAATTTTTTTAGTATGAAAATAAAATCTTTTTTTAGTATGAAAATCATTTCTTTTTAGTATGAAAAATGGAATTCAACAGGGTGAGAATGGCCATTGAATAAGCTAGTGCAATTCAGCTTTCTTCACCTTGAGCAAGGAAGGTATGACTCCTACTCTACCCTGCAATGGTCAGACCAGGCTTGAAGCACCAATTTCAGTTCTAGAGACTATCCTTACAGGACTGGCACAGACATGAACAGTATCCTCCAGGCCATAAATAATACAGAGCAAGGACTCAGAACCCATCGGAGGAGGAACGAGGGTCCCAAGAGAGTTAAGTGAATTTAAACATGTTGAGGTTTCAAGCAGAAAAACTCAATGCAATGGGTAGAAGGTAGAGAGAACCTGGTCCAACATGACAGAGGTCATTCTGAGATATGATGTGTTCTTGGTCATTATTAATATTCAAGTAACATGCCAGAAAACCATTACCAGGAACCTGAGGAAGAAACTCATGCACTGGACACACAGCTGGGCTGCATGACCCTTCATGTGTGTGGCAGCCAGGATAATGACACCACCTGCACTCCCAAAAGATGTCCATGTCCTAATCCTGGGAACCTGTGAATATGTGACCTTACATGGCAAAAGGGACTTTGTAGCTGCGATTAATTAAGTTAAGGACCTTGAGATGGGAAGATTTGCCTGGATTATCAGCATAGGTTCAATATAATTACAAGGGTCCTTATAGCAGGGAGAGGGAGAGGGAAGCAGGAGGGCCAGAGTCAGAGAAGGGGATGTGATGAGGGAAGAAGACACTGGAATGATGTGGGGCCATGAGCCAAGGAGTGTGGGCAGTCTCCAGAAGCTGCATGAGGCAAGGAACTCAATTCTCTCTTAGAGTCATCAGAAAAAATGCAGCCCTGATTATAGGGCTTGCTTTTAGCCTAGTAATACCTCTACAAATTTCTGATCTCCAGAACTGGAAGATAACATTTTTTTGTGGTGTTTTAAGCCATCCTGTCTGTGGCGATCTGTAACAGCAGCCATAAGAAACCAACACAATGTGCCATCCATATCCAAGATTCCATCACTTCATGAAAACTTCATGGGTGGGGGGAGGGACAGGGACAAGATCACAGGTAACTGGAAATCAAAGTAGAACACAGAAAGGGGAAATTTATGCATGGGTTGAAAATTCAACTTCAGATTTCTTGCTCAGAGTGCACTTCTGTGAAATCTATTAATTTTTTTTGTATTTTTTTTTGTGTCATTCTTATTTTTGTCTTGCTTTATTTTAGGAGAGTATTATGAGATATTGAGCTTTTTGGGGGTGTAGTTTTTACTTTTTTGCTTATGCCTATTAAGCAAACAATGGTAAATGCCACAATAGCATCCATGACAGGCTTGCCAGAACAGTGTTGTGTAAAAATAGGAGTAGGGATGGGCGGGGGCTCCCTGATGTCCATCACATTCTAGGACAAAGAACGGTCTTCTGGTAGGGACAGCTGGGGAAAGTCCTACTCCCTTGTGTAAAGGGGCCTGTAAGCTTCAATATTTTGGAGGAACCAGCCCCCCACTGCTTTATGGTTTGAGGCTGGAATCCCATCTCAGCATAACATGGGAGAGCCTTAAGACTCACCTCTTTTGGATCACTGCGGTATTCACTGGTTGGAAGACCATGTCTCCCTTCCCCAGCATGATCATGGGGTTCAGGCCAAGTGGTTGCACATACATGGCATGGAGGCCCGGTGACATGCACTGAGAGGTGGTGGGGTTTGGTTAGATTTAGGATGTATCTTAAGGAAGATCAAATCATATCACACTGGCTCCCACCTGCTTTCGTCAAAAGAAATCTCAGGTAATCCCATCTGCTGATATGTATTGTGTCTGTCAGTGACTGGTAAAGAATAATATTATTTATATTTAAAAGAACAAAACTGCATATCTTCTTAAACACGAGACAAACATATGTACATTTTTCTTACCCCAGCCAGTAAATCATTATCTAGTCATCTTTGACCAAAGAGAAATTTGACTTATGTGAACTATCACCTAACAGTCAAAGAAGAAGGCGGCTTATTGAATGATGCTTGAAAAATAAACTTAAATAAATCTTGAGGTCACTGTCAAAGCTACTTCCCCCAAGGGCAGCCATTTGAAACACAGGCTCTGCTAATTGTTTTCAGTGTGAGCCTCTCCCCTCCAAATCTCAACCTCCCCTTCTTCCAACACTGCACAACTTTTACTTAATTCCTTTTAGGTTAGGAACTTCATAGACCTCGTATGAAAGACTGTACCAGAAGGTATTAATTAGGGGTTCCCTAACAAAGAGTGACAGTTTAACCACTTGGTACATGGGAACAAGTCTCTAAGGGAAGAGGGCAGAAATGGGGAAGAGAATGTAGGGAGGCCGTGATTAAAGCAAAGGTCATTTTGCCTAAAAAGAACCATAAACTCGGAATAAGAATGGACCTTCAGGGTGGGGAAGGGCTCCGTCTGACCTCTCTTGACATTCCTGACACATTAGCCAGCTTTGCTCAAAAATGTCTGCTGGATGGAAACTTCGTGCTTCCCGATATTCAGCAATGGCCCAGGTCCTGCTCTGTACAGTCTGCTAAGACATTTAGAGGCAGCCTGTCCAATACTGTAACCGCTGCCATGTGTGGCAACTGAGTACTTGAAATGTGACTTGGCTAGAAAGAGATGTGCTGTAAATGTACAACCCTCACCGGCATTCAGGGATGGAGGTTAAAAAAAGACAGTGTAAAATAACTCATTAAGAATTTTTTGCAGGAATTACCTATTAGAAATGATAATATTTTGGATGCAGTGGGTTAAGGAAAATGTATTATTAACATTAATCCCAACTCTTTCTCCCCACTTTTTTGAAAGCGGCTACTAGCAAAGTTACGATTACATTTGTGGCTCTCATTACATTTCTTCTGCAGAGCATGGATTGAAATGTTTTTGCTGCGCTCCCCGTCATGGGCTCAGAGAGCGGATCGTGGAACTTTTGGCAGAGTTACTCGGCTTGTAGGTAGCAGTGATGGAGCTTCAAAGGAAGTGACTTAGCCTCTTTGAAAATTACACACCCTGAGAAACAAAGTGCTGGGTGACCGACCCTTAACAACAGGGAAGGGTCACGGTAGCTCGAAAGCGCACAGCCGGATCACCTCCTCACACTAGGTGACATCGTAGACATGTGCCCCTGCCACCGCCAGACCAAGGGGAGAGTTCCTGTTCCTGTGCCGCTCCCCATTCCGTAAAGAGTCTGGCACTGAGCACAATCTATGGGCCTCGACGGGAGTTCGGTGTACGCTCGCCTCAGTGTCAAGACCACAGACTCCTTCTGCAGAGAGGCAGCAGCTATGTTGAGGAGCCTGTCCTGCTGGTCTGAGCGCGGCCTCACCTGTCCTGACCCCCACCAGCACACAAATCAACTCTGAAGGATGAGTCTAGAAAGCGAGAAAATAGAGAGTCATGCCAGCAGACTGTCACTGCCACCCTGGCAGCAGAAATGTTGTCCCCACCCATTTTCTCGTTGGAGAATTCAGCTCAAGCGCTCATGAGAGGGCCACCCTGAGAATCGACTGACAAGTCAACATTCTGAAAATGACCAAGGGAAAGCCAGCGCCACGTCTGCCCACGTAAAACAGTCCCAGGGAGGTTCGAGGCTGCTTTCCGCTGTGGATGTAAACACACACGTCCTTCCCCTCTTTGTCTAACTTGGAAGATTAAGACGCTGCAGGAGAAAAAGGAGGGGAGAAAAAGCAGCAAGTGCTTTGAAATGATGTGTTGGCGTGCCCAGCACTGCAGACCTGGGCCTGCAGGCCGCGGGCCGGGCAGCGCGACCACGGCGGCCGTGACGGGGCGCAGGGAGCCCCCTTCCACGCAGAGCTCATTCCGTCAGGAAAGCCAGACAAACGCGGCCTGAGCGCGGCACATCCCAGACAATTAGTCAGCTGGTGAAGTGTCATGTTGCTTTATGTTTTTCCACTTCTCGGTGATACTGCCCAGAGACCAAGCTGAGGAATTCTTCCAGCAGCTGTCTGCATTCTGTTCGAAAATATGTTTTTTATATTAGATTTGCCCATCAATTTGCTTCCCAGTGGCATGAAGGTTTTTCTTTTTTTGTTACAAAGGAAATACCAGTTATTTATAGCAACTGAAGGAAATAATGAAGGGGGTGCGAGAGCCACCAAGTAAACAGTTCTATAAACAGTCATTTTCAATGACAGTGGCATGAGATGCTCAGGCAGGCCAGGTCCCTAAGCCAGGTCGGGTCATCTCAGGAAATTTCCAGGCTCTCTCTCTCTCAGCCTTCCTTGCATAAACAGATTTGCATAAAGAGATCACAGGGATGCTGCAACAGGGCGATGCTGGTCACTTGCTGCATCACGTTAGGTCTCTGTCCAGAGCAGTCTTACCATTCCTCTCACAGCTGTGCCAGAGGCCTTGTCAGATGCAACTTCCCGTGCCTGCTTTCATACGTGGGCCTTAAACGGAGATTTACACAATCTCGTTTCTAAAAATACTGTTAACAATTTGAGGGTATTTCATCTGGTCTCCTTTCTGTCTTGGTTGTAGAAGGTGGGATGTGGGGCACTGAGAAACTACTACTATGTGGCATTTACTTCAATAGTGTGACTCTCACTAACTGCCACCTTCTCCACTTAGAAACAGACACTTGTTTTCGAGTCCTTTTAGGTTGCTAAAAGAGATCTGGATAGATCTCAAACAGAACTAGGAAAGGTGCAGAAATACATATGGTATTTGCATATGGTTGCTTATTTACATATACATATTCTGGGTAGAAGAATCCTCCAAGAAGGACCAACTGCTGCTCAATAATTACTCTTAACAAAACCTATAAGGATTTCCCCCAAGTGTCTTTGCTAACATTTTCCACCAAAGTGTAAAATATTTTCTGGATCCTACCCCAGTTCTCCATCATATCATGGTCATACAGAATGCAGCACGGCCCTATAAGTTACTCACCCTAATATAATAAAAATGTAAAGATTTAAAAAAAAAAACTTTTGCTTATTTATTATCACATACCTCATTTTCTTCTTTAGCAATGGTCCATTTGAACTCTTCAAAACTGACCATTTGAAAAATTTCTCAAGTGTCAAAAACAAACATAATACCCATATGTCAACCTTTGGTCCATCCCACATCACTTACCAGGCATAATAATATTAGAAAAACCCAACTTCCTTGTTATAGACACTCCGTGAGAAAATACTGATGAGTATTCTCTTCTGATTTGCTCAATGTCTCCATGTAATAGCTGTAGGGAAACCGCTAAACCTAAAATAAATGAGAGATACCAGAGTAAAAAATAGGAGGACAGAAATAGCATGAATGGAAATCTGAACTTGTTTCAACAAGCCCACAACTATAATAGCATTGTTGTAAACGAAAGGTTACTATTCAGGCAAAATCAAAAGAATCTATAGAAATAATTTCTAGAGAACACTTTTCCAACATAAATATCTGAGTTGGCTGTGTTTAAGGAGGTTCATAGTGACTGGAAAAAACTTGAGCAGGATACTAAGAAGAGGAAGTCTGGTTTCTAGCCCCTATACCCTCTTCTCCAGGCCCCTGCCAGACGGAAATATCCCTGCTGCAAGGACGCTCATGCCAGCAACTGTCAGTGGCTATCTGGCCCTAGAAGACACTGATCTCAAAGGATGAGTTGTTATTTCCTTTAACTCCATAAAACCTATGAATAGTTACTAAATAAATATAAATATATATGATATAATAAGTATCATAAAAGGATACACAAATAAAAAGTCATATCATAATTCAAAGATTTTTAAGGATATTCACAGAGATTTTCTTAAAATTTAAGGAACAGGGGTACCTGGGTGGGTTAAGTATCTACTCTTGGTTTTGATTGTGATCTCAGAGTCATGATATCAAACTCCTATAGGGCTCTGTGATTGGCAAGGAGTCTGCTTGGGATTCTCTTGCTCATGCACACACACACACACACTCTCTCTCTCTCTCTCTCTCTCTCTCTCTCAAATCAATCAACCTTTAAAAACTCACGTAACAGAGGTGCTTATAACAAAATCAAGATTATATTATGTGCATTAGAAACTCATAGTGGCATTATTTTCTACCGAGAATTAAGCAGGATACAGGCTACTGTGACAAATAAAAGAGTATTTAGTCAGGAAAGTAGTAAAACTGTCTTTCTTTTAACTGCAATTACAATGACATTACTAAAGTAGGATACATAAAAGATGAGTGAGATACATTTTTCTTATCTTTTTTTCCCCCAACTCTCAGTTCTTCTGTAGGCAAGAACTACAGAAAGGAAATTAATGCCAGGCTTGTGACTATGTTTGTATGTTTCTGAGATGCCCCTTCTTTCTGCTTTTTTTTTTTCAAAAAAAAAAATTTATTTATTTACTTATGATAGACACAGAGAGAGGCAGAGACACAGGAGGAGGGAGAAGCAGGCTCCATGCCAGGAGCCCGACACAGGACTCGATCCTGGGACTCCAGGATCGCGCCCTGGGCCAAAGGCAGGCACCAAACCGCTGAGCCACCCAGGGATCCCCTTCTTTCTGCTTTTTAATTCCTTCTTGTTTTTCTTCTATTATCTTTAACAAGAAAGACCAAAAAAAAAAAAAAAAAAGGAAAGAAAAACAGCAAAAAAGCCCCTTAGTGATAGAAAATGAACCCGATCAAAGGGGGCTGATTTTTAAAGCTTCCAGTCATCATTGAACTGAACTCAATTTTTTCCCGTTTATTTTATTATTTGTTTTTAATTTTAGGTAGTTGCAACAGTGCACTATTGATTTCTGTAGAATTCAGTGATTCATCACTTACATACAACACCCAGGGCTTATCACAAGTGCCCTCCTTGATACCCATCATTCATCTAGCCCATCCCCAGCCCACATTCCTCCATCAGCCCTCAGTTTGTTCTCTATCATTAAGAATCTCTTATGGCTTGTCTCCTTCTCTCCTTTTTTCTCCCCTCCCCCATATGTTCATCTGTTTCCTTTCTTAAACACCACATGAGTGAGATTATATGGTATTTGTCTTTTTCTGACTTATTTCACTTAGCATAATGTAATCTAGCTCCATCCATGTCATTGCAAATGGCAAGATTTCATTCTCTTTGGTGGCTGAGGAGTCAATGTTGTGTATATACATATATTGTGTATATACACTATATATATATATCTATCTCACATCTTTTTTTTTTTCAAAGATTTTATTTATTTATTCATGAGAATACACAGAGAGGAGAGAGAGAAGCAGAGACACAGGCAGAGGGAAAAGCAGGCTCCATGCAGGGAGCCTGATGTGGGACTTAATCCCAGGTCTCCAGGATCACACCCTGGGCTGCATGCGGCACTAAACTGCTGAGCCACTGGGGCTGCCCTATCTCACATCTTCTTGTCCATTCATCAGTCAATGGACATTTGGGCTCTCTCCACAGTTTGGGTATTACTGATAATGCTGCTACAAACACTGGAAGGCATGCATCCCTTCAAATCTGTATTTCTGTATCCTTTGGGTAAACACCTGGTATGAACTCAATTTTAAAATGCACTTGGATGGTAGAGTTAAGAGGATGATAAATCTGTACTCCAAAGACTATCTATATCATTACTTACCACGTGCAACTTATCATTCCCCTTTCATAACTTACAGTACTACAATGCAATATCAAACATGAACCATAAGAATGACAACAATCACACTGGAATAAAAAAGAAATGCAAAGTTTATTTAGCACACATCTACATTAGGATCTTGCTTTTGTTCTCCCTCAGCAGTATGAACAGACAACAACAAAAACAGTGTCTTGTTTGTTGGTTTTACTTGGTTTTCAATTAAGTGATAACAACATCAGGAAAATTTGTTTAAAAAGAAGCATTTGGTTCAGAGAGAAGATGGAGCCATTTCTGGGGTTCAAGTCTGACCTAGATGGGGCATACCTAAGGGGCGAAGCCAAAAAAAAAAATGACAGGTAGGAGAGGACTGCATCATTATGTCCTCACACCTTCTAGTGTGTGGGCCTAATAGGATGTGTCAGAAAGCTGTTGTTAGAATAAGGTTGAATCTGGCAGGATTCAGGAACTTTAATTAAAAGCTCATTCCATTTTACTTACCTATCTTTTATCTCCCTCCCTGCCCCCACTCCATTGAGTTGGGTGACTGAAGGCAACAAAATGGAGGCACTTCTGTCCCTGAGACCCACGGGGAATGAAGGAGGGTAGTATAAGTGGTCTGGATGGTTTGACGGTGAAACAGTCAGTGCAGCTTTGGGATACTTTTATGTGGTGTGATTGGTTCCTTTTAAAACCCAGAGGCAGTGGATGAAGACAAAGTGTAGCATGTGTTATAATCCATCTGTCCCAGCAGCTATTTCTTCCTGACTCACGCTCTCCCACTATCCCTACCTCATTACTGGTGTTTCTGTTCTCTTCCCACTTCTGTCCTTTTGCCTTCAAAATACTCACCCACACCATCACCATCATCATTAACATCATCAGGAGCTGGTATCTGTAGAATAGCAGTGTGTGCCAGACACCGTACATAAGAACAGTCCCTCCTGCTGGGAAGAACACTATCCAAATCTGGGGGACCAGAAACAATGCTTTCAAATAGAGAATCAGATGGATTTAACAAAATCCTTGGGGTCCTACAATTTTTTTTTTCTTTTTACAAGTGAAGGTCAATTCACTAGGACTTCTCATCAAAGGATCTGATCAGACACTGGCGACATTATGTGCCATGTCTAAAGTAGGAAAAAAACCGAACAGTAGTGAAAAGCAAAGACATCATGCTATTCAGGGTAGGGGCTGGAAGAAGGAAAAGTGACTAGAATTCTGGTTTTGCCCTATTGGAGCCAGAATTCATTTTAATCATCAGTGATTTTCTTTTTTTAATGTAAGCTGAATACCTAACAGAGGATAAGACAATGAAAGAAGAAAAGCATTCAGTCAGAGATGAAGCTTAAGAAAATCCAAGACAGACAAATACTACATGTTACGGAAGGATATAGATGTAAACAAGAAAAGAAAAATACATTAATGTACTCTAAACAGTAAATGCCATAGAGATTAGAGAATGCAAAAGGATAGAGAGGATTCAATTAGGGAGTAACAGGGAAGAGCCAGCTAGTAGATATGTGAAGGGAATGAAGAAGTGACAGGGGTAAATCAGACAAATACTATGGGTGGGTTGGGGGGAAGGAAAATACTGTATTTAGGAGTTGAATGCATCTTAAAATTTGGTTAGACAGTTCAGCAGTTTTCATTTTAGAGGTTTAGAAGATGCAGATTTAAGCCCTAGGTGTAATGATTTAATTTGTCTTGCCAAGTGACACCAATCTGGAGGAGAGGGGAAGGTACTGCCATTTAGAGGTGACCCAATTTCTTCAAAATAAAGAGCTCACAGAGAGTCAAGAATTGGAAAGGCCAACAGAACTGAGGACTTCACCACAACTTACTTGGCTTCTCCTAAATCATCGACTCAGTTTTCATTAAAAAAAAAAAAAATTTAAAAACAAAAAACCCCACAAGACTCAACATGCAACACTCAAGAGTAGGTGTACTTTCAATAAAACAAAGAAAGAACATGATATAATGTGAGTCCACAGGCACTCACCCGCAAGGAGCCATTGCAATACTACTTATTTTTCAATCAAGGAAACTCCTGATCCTACTTTCATGGTGTCCCTTAATTACCATGACAAAAATCAACAGGGTGGGTAAAAGAGTCATCAGAAAAACAAGAAATAATGTATTAAGATGAGGAAACTACTCATCACCACAAAGGAGAGACTCATCAAATACTCATTTCAATTATCCAAGGATTAGCCCTATCCTTTCAGGAATGGTCATTTATGTGTCATAAATTTAGTTTGTTCACAGAGCAGTATTTTTATTTCTATTCTATTCCTTGTCAGTCCTTACCTACCGTACCTGCTATCTCTGGGGCTGGGACTTCTAAAATTTTATGTGCTGTACACCTTCAATGAATGTAACACTATATTCCAACTATACTCAAATAAAAAGTTTTTAATTAAATTTTAAGAAATAGAATTTTATTTGTACACTAGTTTAGTTCTGCCGCAACTCATACTGCCCATTTTGGGTGTGGCAGTAACTTTCAGCTTGAGAGGAAGGTGAAAGGTGGGCTATAAGGATATTTTTGATAAGGTTCCTACTCCAAAGGAACTGATATTCTAATACTGAATACAAGACACACACACATAAATAAATGTAAAGCAGAATGGGTTAAATGTATGATAAGGATATTGAAATAAGAAAAAAATTACTGACTGAGGAAATTTTAAAGTGCAGGGTAGATTTTTTTGGGGAAAAACAAGAATTTATGACAACCAATAAGCTGAAGAACTAGGTTAGATTTTTAATTTCACAAAATAAATCAATAATGTTTTACAATCACTTTTTCCTGGTCCTTAATCTAAGTACCAAAAATGAAATTGCTAAGGGAGAACTGTTCCTTTTATTAAAAGATGCAATCATTAAACTGAACATTTTTATCTGCCTAGATGCTTAAGAGTCAATTATAATGATTTGATATCTAATTTTAAATAAAGGAATAGGCATTAATTAATCTAGAGTCTGTCACAAAATAACGTATTTTTCATGATGCAGCTACACTTACAGAGCAGTAGTACAGGAAAGAAAGGCTTCATATCTGATAAATCAAACATGGCTGACTATTTATTAGCTCTAATTTCATAGGAATTGAAGTTAACTCACTCCATAAGATGGTTCTTTTCAAATTCATGAAATTCTGCACTTTTATATAAAAAAATGCCAAGCTCAGCATGATTTATAAGTAGCAGGCAAAATTAATTTTAGACTAGATCAGCCATTTTGCCACCATTGAACCAAATAACATGGAGCTGTGAACATACAGCAAAGCAAAAATAAAAAAAAAATGACAAATACATTTGATAAATACATGTTGTGATTAAGTGTGCAAGTTAAGACCCTGCCAAATGTTAACTTCTCTGTGCTCTGTTTTCCACATCTATAAAATCAAGATAATAATGATACCAACTCCATTAAACACTTTGGGTGATATCTAGCACAAAGGAGGTGTTTGACAATGTTGGCTGCTGTCACTACAACTACCACTGCCGCTACCGTTATTATATAATATCATTGTTTCTGTTTTTTTTTTTTTAAGATTTTATTTATTTATTCGAGAGAGAAAGGCAGAGACAAAGGCAGAGGGAGAAGCAGGCTCCATGCAGGGAGCCTGATGTGAGATTTGATCCCAGGTCCCCAGGATTACACCCTGGGCTGAAGGTGGTGCTAAACTGCTGAATCACCGGGGCTGCCCATTGTTTCTGTTCTTATTCCTCCCTACCATTAATATCAACAAATTATCTTCTATCAAAAAATGTTCGACATCCTATGTGCCATATGCAAAGACTATTCCTTTCAATAGTCATGCCCACTTACCACTAGATTAAGCCAAGTTTTGCAAATCTCCTGTATATTTGAAAGATGAAATTCTATGGTGGCTTTGGAGGCAAATCTGTCTATCATGAGCAAGACTCAATTACTGGAGATTTGGCAAAGACAGACGTGATAAATACAAGTAGGTAATATGTACAGATAGACACATGTGAAGATGGGGAAGTTCCTAACAGCACAGGGAAAGCCAGAAAAATAAGTAGCAATCACAGGGGTCATAATTAATTACTGATGAGCACATGTATGAAGGCAGGAAATGATGGAGGCTATGCTGACACAGTTACAACAAAGATGGGAAATAGTGTTTAAAAAGTTACATACTGACATACAAGAAGTTATTTCTTTTTGGTACATGAGATGTGGGGGAATGAGGGAAAATAAGGAATCATAAGAGACTCTTTGAGTGCCTGATCTGAGAAACTCTGTAGAAAAATGTGGCTGTACACTGAGTTGAGAAGATTAGTTAAGAAAGGAGAAGAAACAGCAATCTATATTGTCTTTTATAAATGCATAAATGACCTTGAGTGGTGTTATTTTTCATGGAGATTTGGATTATGGTCTGGGTCACTTGCTTTCAGCCTGAACAACTTTAGTATTTCTTGCAAAGCAGATTTGTTAGCAAAAAATTCTGTTTTTTTTTTTTTTGTTTGTTTTGTCTTTATTTTTCCTAGAATTTTGAAAGATAATTTTGCTGGATATAAGATTCTTGATTGACACTTTGGTGGGTTTTTTTTTGTTGTTGTTGTCTTTAAAAAAAAAAAAATTAAGCACTTTGAATATGTCATCACTGCCTTCTGACCTTCGCTGTATATTATAAGAAGTTAGGTAGCAACTTCCTTGAGGTTCTCCTGGGTATGAGGAGTAATTTTTCTCTTGCTACTTTCAAAAATTCTGTCATTGTCTTTTAGCATTTTTGCTATGATGTGTTAGGATGCATATCTCTTCCTGCTTATCATACTCAAAGTCACTGAGCTCCTTGGATGTACAGATTAATGTTTTCCATCAAATTTGGGAAGTTTTTCTGCTACTATGTCTCCAAATATTTTTCCTACTCCTTTCTTTCTCTCCATTCCTTCTGGTATTCCTATTTTGTATATGTTGGTGCACTTGATGGTATATTTTTCTGCAGTTTTTTTTTTCTTCATTCTTTTTTTAAAAAAACCTTTTTCCAAAGTCTCCAGTCTCAAGAAGTCCCACAGGCTTGTTTCTCCATACTCTGTTTTAAATAAAGTCATTTCCTTTCAGGAGGGCTTCTTAATTTTCTCTCCTCATGAACTACCACTTCTCCTTGGGCCAAAGCTTTGATCCATTGCTCCAGAGTTGGAAGTGCGTACAGTGGTCTATTTTTTAGAGGGACACCCCTGCTTCATGGGCAAGGTACCAGGCTGAGATAGTAATCTCTGGGTTTTCTTAAGTTGCCTCTCTTTGTGAGGCAGCTCCATCCAATGAGCAAGCTGGGACAAGGGCAACTGATGCCCAATATTCCTGGCTTGCTGGATCACAGGTAGAGCCACTGTCCTATGACTAAGCATTTGGCAGAAGAAGGGAGACTCCTCCATAACTCAAAGCTAAGGGTGATGAAAGGTGCTGGGAGCCTTTACCTCTCAGCCAGATATGGTATCCCTTGACTGAGAGCTCAGAGAAGGAGTGTCATCTTCTTGGTCACATGTGCCTGGAGCAGAACATCCATCATGATGAGCAGAGGCAGGGGGGAAAGGAGTAAATGAGTATTGGCACAAGTGTCACCAAATCTCTCTATTAAGATTTAGTATGACTCTTGAATAAGTTTCTCTCTATATGCTGTACGTTCTTAGAAAAATCTTCAGATTTTAATGTTTTTCAATTTGGAATGCATCTATGTAGCTCCTCAGGCTGCTCTTATGAAGCAAAACTCTAAAAAAAACTAATTTTTTAAAAAGATTTATTTATTTGAGAGAGAGACAGATGCATAAGTGGGGGTGGGGGAGAGTGCAGGGAGAGAATCTTCAAGTGGATTCCCCGCTGAGCACGAGCCTGAGGCAAAACCAAGAGTTGGACACTTAACTGACTGAGCCACCCAGCCATCACTAAAAACATTATTTCTTCACAATATTTGCATACTAAAACATAATTGCTAGGACTTCTAAACTTGGAAGTACAAAATCACTAACATAATGAGGTAGCAGCAAAACGTGCAAAAGATGGTATTATGGGGCACCTAGGTGCTCAGTCAGTTGGACATCTGCCTTGGGCTCAGGTCATGATCTCAGGGTCCTGGGATCAAGACTCACATTGGGCTTTCTGCTCAGCAGGGAGTCCGCTTCTCCCTTTGTGCTTGTTCTCTTTCTTTCTTTCTTTTTTTTTTTTTTTTTTTTTGCTTGTTCTCTTTCTTTTGCTTTTTCTATGAAATAAATAAAATCTTTTAAAAAAAAGATGGTATTATTAGATTCTTTCATAAAATTATCTTCAGTAAAGTCTGCTTATTTCCAAAATATTTAGGACCTCATTGTTATCAGAAGAAGAATGTTTACTTCTATTTATTCCTATGTGCTTGATTTACAAAAATCTATCAACAGAGTTTTGCTTTGAGTACTAGAATATTATATGTGGAGTCTATAAGGTAAGATAACTAACTTTTAGTATTATTATTATTGGTTTTTTTTTGAGAGAGAGAGAGAATGAGCATGCGAGTGCAAGTGGGGCAGGAGCAGAGAGAGAGAGAGAGAAAGTCTTAAGCAGGCTTCACATCTAGCACAGTGCCTGACATGGGGCTCGATCTCATGACCCTGAGATTATGATCTGAGTCAAAATCAAGAGTCGGACACTCAATCGACTGACCCCCCTCCCAGGCATTCTTCAGATAACTGACTTTTAAAATAAATACACTAAAAGCATGTATCTAATGTGGGCCCAACTCAAAGCCAAAGAGAACTTTCAAGAGTAGATTCTGGCTGCATCAATAAAAACCTGGCAGGATTAAGGGAGTATTTACACAGAGAGGTCAGAGACAGGATCTCATAGTCTCTGGAGTAGAGGAGAGAAGGGAAGCCAAATGTCTAGCAGGAGTGCTGTCAAGTAAAACAGCACTTGGAAAATGAGTCAATGGAGCAAAAGTCAGAAGCACTAAAAAGACACTAGAGTGTCAAAATGAGTCAGATTAGATAAAGAAATAAAATGGGAGCCATGACAGTACTAGAAGCCCACTGAATTGTTAGGTACATGGTAGAGGGGCCTAGTTGCTTAAATCCTCTGCCCAGCAGGACCAGATTACCCAAAGGACAAGTGTCCTTTAACACTGTCATCTTGAAAATCCAGACACTATATTATTAATGTTGCCAATGCTCAAATTTGGGGATGTATCTCTTCTTTCAGATGTAGTTTTAAAGCCAACTTACATTTTAAAAAAAACTGAAGAAGAGAAAAAGAAAAGAAAGATAAAGTAAAAGAAAATCATTCTCCTTTCTTAATAGTCTAGTCACACCTCTATTTCTGCCTTTCAACCAGTATTATTCAGTTTGTGAATAAACTGAAATAAAAATAAATAAATTTAACTCAGGAAGATGTGATTTTGACACCGCTGAGGATAATCAAAGGGTCTGACTATAGGCTCACTTTCTGAAGATCATTTTCCTGAGATCTCTGAACAGGTAACCCTACTGATTGGGATGCTATGGTCTATCATGTAAAAGGTATGATAAATATGTGCAAATATTCTTGTAATTATAACTGCCAGTCCACAGATCTGCTATTTCAAAGTCTTAGAAAAAACTTTAAAGCTTTCTTTAAAGAAGTGGTTAGCCCATGGCTAAGGGTTATAGCACAAATAAGACTGAAGTAATACATAACGAGTTATGGAACATCAAACTAAAAAACAGAAGAGACATCTGCAATTGTTTATTTTCATTGAGTCGTAACCAGAAAAGAAATTTACTGACCAGAACAGAGGGATGGAGAGGGCATGCGCTGGCATGCAGTGGAAGCTGTAATTATAGGAGTGGATGAGACCATTCAGAGGAAATTCACATTTCCTTCTTAACAGAGGAGAATTTTCATCTTAAAATTTCCTTCCTTGTTATGATTTTGGATATCAACATTTCAGTTCATGAGGGTTCTGTCAAGCTTCAAAAGGGTTTTGTTTGTTTGTTACAGGTATATAATAATCATCATTATTATTGATTTGTAATTTTTCCGAAACATGAAGCAGGTTGTAAGCCCCTGGCTGAAAACTGTTTTTTTAAAATGTACACAGAACATATCATATATGAGTATAATTTAACATCTGATTAGTTTATTCATACACTTGCTTTTATAAAATGCAAAGTTTTTCTATATAGCAAATCTTCCAAACAGTTTTACTAGTGACTAAATTAGCAAAATATAAGTAATTTGGAGAATAAAATCAAGCTCTAATCACTACTTTTTTAGTTTATGATTTGTTTTTTGTATATTTCATGAAGCTATAAAAATACTTTATACATATAATTCATATTTTGAACTCTTTTTTGTTCACTGTAATTAAAGGAGAATGGTTTAGATTAAAGGAAACTGAAAAGATATTACAACTGCATGTGATACAGCCTGGATCTCTTTAATTATAAAGGACACTGAGAAAACTGTCGAAATACGAGTATGTTAATTTCCTGATTTTTATCAATGTACTTTGGTTATGTTGTCATGTCTTGGAGTAAGCAGAAGTATAGAGGAATCATGCCTGCATTTTGTTCTCAAACAGTTCTGGGGGGGAAAGTATTTGTGTTGTGTATGTATTATACGTATTGTACACACACGTTTAAACATTAGGAGCACTGGGCCAATCTTAAGAATTATACCAATTCAGTGATGCTAAATTATAGATTATAGAAGGAGAAGAGATTGAGTGAGTATGAAGTAGAGAAGGATACAGCAAATGTATAAAATGTTAACCTTTGAGAAACTAGGAATTCTTTGTACTACTCATGCAACTTTTCCGGAAGTAAATTTAGTTGAAACTAAAAAACCCCAAAAGAATAAAAGAGAGAGCATGGTTTAATAATTAGGGAATTTCTAAAGCGAGCAAAAAGGTCACATCCCACATTTCCAGCCAACAGATGGTGCCAATAAGTACCAGCTTCTTTTAACAATATTAGAAAGCAAAGTTTCTAAATGCCATGCCCAAAAGTCAGGAGCATTGATACAATCCTCAAGAATTCTAGCAGTTCAATAATAATGAATTAAATAACCACACTGCTCTATAAAGGTAGGTTACTCAACCCCAAAATGCAATATAATGATCAAAAGCCTCCTTTTACTTCAGCCAAAGAAAGAACACTGCTCACTTCCTGCATAGAGTTAAACTGTTCTTCCTGCACTCATGAGTTCCTCATCTAGGTAATTCCTCAATCTTGTGGGGGTTAAAATGCATAGTTGGCAGGAATGCAACTCATCTTGCTAAGGCAAAAAAAAAAGTGCAGAAATTGACCTAATTAGTTGATATGATTTCTTCTAGCTGGAAACTACATGTGTAAACTGCAGGAAATAGGATTTCATAAATATACAGATAATATGAAAAGATTTTGAAGTTTCTCTCAGGACATACTGAACCAGAGCCAATGATTCTTACACAATTTACTTCAAGTCACAGAACTGAATTTGCTTCAGTAAATCACACTGGCTCAGTCTTAGTACACATTCCTAGCATTTCAATTGCTAATGCCTATTGGAGGTGACATTTATAATAACCATTTGCTCAACAAACCTAAACCAGGCTCATTTCATGAATATTTTTAGAATTTCAAATTCTTACAATATTACTTTTGGATTTTAAAATTCCCACAGAGCACAAAAATTTCAAATTATTCAGCCTAACTAAATCCAACCAGAGAGATATGTTAATTCAATTATTTTTTTCTTCATCTTTAAAAGATAAATGGATCGCTTACAATTTTCTCCCAGCTTCTAAACTCAAAGATAGTGGTTAATGTGCCTTTGCAACATAAGTCTTAGTTAGGGGGTACAAAAACCCAGTTAACTAGACAAATCCCTTTAACTATTTAACAGACAAGATTACAACTCCAAGAGATAGGAAGACTTCAATGAAGCATAAAGGGCCTGGAAATTTGTTGGTAGAATTTGTTCCGAAAACTAATTTCAAAGTTCCTTTTTTTTTTTCCTTTTTTAGTATCAATGACCAAGGAATAGTGGGACGAAAGCAGGAAAAAAACAATACTTTACTGAATGAACTCAATTTTCTTGAAGACATCTGACCACACTACTTCCATTTAATCAACAATCCCGTGGTTCAAGGAGAAAACTATGTAAGTCAACAGATCTAATCACTGTGATAGTTTGAACATTAGGTATCCCAATTTCCAACCTCAATTTTCTGTACCCTTGTCTCCCCCACTTTTTGTTTCTAAGGATTTTATTTTTAAGTAACCTCTACACCCAAAGTGGGGCTCGAACTCACAACCTCAAGCTCAAGAGTCACATGCTCTTCTAACTAAGCCAGCCAGGCACCCTGCTTCTCCCACTATTTTTAATTAAGTCATTAAGGGTCTCCCTTTCAGTAATAAAGCCAAACAACTCCTATTTCTCTTCTGTTCTTATATCTGTTTTCTACAAGGAGAATGATCCACTAAGACTGAAGGGTAGAAATCTCAGTGGAGAGACCAGAAGAGTGGAAGGCAGACAGATGTTGGCTGTGGGCAGCTGGCTGAGGCTCAGGCTTAAAAGGAGAAGAACGGAGAGTAGTGGCCATTAGAACAGGAATAGATGGGGCTCTGCAGCAGAAGCCAAGTATAAAGCACATAAATCTGGCTGCCTCAGCATCAAAGTATCACAGTAGGCAACAAAATGGAGGAGGATGGATTCTGCTAAAGGCAAAACCTTTCATTCAGGGCTCTACAGTACAATGGTTCCTTTCACTCTTTCCAAAGATGCAGCAAATAGTTTTTCATTTCAGTATGAGGGTTGTAAACAGAAAAGGGAACACTCAGGGAATATGGTGGTTTAGATGTCACTAACTGGTAGTCTCACTCCGGAGCAAGGATAAATGGTCCGTAGGTCAGTAAGATTGACAGATCACATGGAATAGAGAGGCATGTCTAAGCTCCAGGAACTTCCCAAGGAAATAAATTGTGCTGTCCTTCCTTCAGAATTAATCTGCATAATCACAAGGACAACAATTAAATTTCAAAGAAGGGAGGGATCTTAGCAATTAAATCAGCAGAGATAAGATGAAAGAAACAAAGTAGGAAGGCCCGGTCAATGATCTAACCTATCAATAATCCAACACACTTTGCATATGCTTTCTCCCTGATAATCCTTAGAAGATGATATTATTATTATCCCAGTAAAACAGTACTTAGGACATCCTACTTCCTCAGGCAAAGTTCTTAGAGGCTATCTGTTTTTTTTTTTAAGATTTATTTATTTATTCATGAGAGACACAGACAGAGAGAGAGAGGCAGAGACACAGGCAGAGGGAGGAGCAGGCTCCCCACATGGAGCCCCATGTGGGACTCGATCTTGGACCCCGGCATCACGCCCTGAGCAGAAGGCAGACACTCAACTGCTGAGCCACCCAGGCATCCCAATGCTATCCTCTCTTTAAGATGACTCTCATCTATAAGCAGAGAGAAATGTGCAATTTGGCTTTACTGGAACTCTGACCTCACAGGATATAGAATCAGTGATGTTAGGAATCTATCTGGAGGCATAAATCAAAGCACATCATTGAGAACTTCACCATGATTCAAGAGGCAACTGGGAATCACATCAGAGTCTGGACAACGATATGCGCAAACAATCCAAGAACAGAGGAATTTTGTTCTGCATGAAGCATAGTGGAAGAGGAAAGGCTTTGGAGTCAATAAGGAGTTGGGGAAAAAAAATCTACTGGGGCAGGCCAACACACACTGCTTAGGCAAGAATACATCTGTGATGGTAGTGAGAGAAGGTAATCCATGGGGAAAAAAAAATCACAAGGTCAGGGATTTGTTTATTCATAAGGAGGCAAATGCAAATTAGGAGTAGTAGGAATCCTGAAGAGACATGGAAAGAACTAAAAAAAAAAAAATTTTTTTAAGATTTATTTATTTGAGAGAGAGAAAGAGAGAGAGAGAGAGAGAGAGCGCTACAGAAATCCTGTGCGAGTGTGAGCAAATGTGGAGAAGGAGGGCCAGAGAGATAGAGAATCTCAAGCCAACTTGCCGCTGAGTGAGGAGCCCAATGTGGGGCTTGATCTCATGACTGAGATCATGACCTGAGACAAAATCAAAGGTTGAATGCTTAACTGATTGAGCCACCCAGGCGTCCCTGAAAAAAATCTTTAAGTCCAGGGCAGCACTATCTAATAGGGATACAATTGGAGCCACCAGTGAAATTAAAAATTTTCTAGTAGCCATGCTAAAAAGTAAAAGGAAACAAAATTAATTTTAGTGATGTATTTTAACCCATTATCTCCACAATGTTATCTTTCAACATGTAATCAATATAAAAATTATTAATGGGATATTTTACATTTTTTAAAGTACCATGTTTTCAAAACCCAGTACATATTTTATAATCATAGCACACCTCAATCCCAGTGCTGTAAGCCTCGTATCTAGTGCTCAAAAGCCACATGTAGATACTGCCCAATGAACTGGACAGCACAGGTTTAGAGGGTAATTAATGATAAAAAATAGTGGTATCATGAAACCCCAGAAGGTTTAGAACAAAACTAACCAGGATTTGCCTAGAAGTCTGCCAACGAATTTGGCATGATTAGTTTTTAAAAAGTGGGATCTTTGCCATCTTACCAGGCGTACATTTAAAATAAATCATGTGGTCTGCACACAACTAGTGTTATAATTCTTTACCAGAAAAGGTGAAGACAAATACACATACCAGATTCTAAAGCATCTTCTCACTTCACCTTGTATACTACTACTACCATCTCTTCCAGACCCTTTAGGGACTCTGCCTTCTACTGCTCCAAGTCTCTTTGTTTATTTAGCCGGTAGATGGAGGACTTTGTGTGAATTAGGTCAAACTCAAGTTACCTCCCCAACTCTTGGGAAAGGGAGGAGAGGGTGATCTCACCACTCATAACAACCTGAATGCTGCCACATGTGTGACCTGTCGATGCTTAGGACTCTCACTGAAGCAGAAAGTTTCTGTCTATGGTTACTTTTTCTTTGTGGGTCGGTGTAGCCTAGTAAGATGTGTACGGGTCTGAAAAAAAGGTGGTTTGAGCTCAGATTCTTGTTCTAGATTACCAGGAAGGTTGGACAAGGGCATAAATATCTATACTCAAGTTACTTTGAAAACCAGTCTTAAAAAATAATGCATTCAGTTCTATAGATGACTTAATGTCAAGTTTTTTCTTATGTCAATGAAACCACACAGCTGCACAGTCTGTTTTGCTTCAACTTGGATTTGAAGGGGGGGGGGGGCGGGACAGGGAGCTAAGAATATTCACCTAGTTTTTGTCCACTGACCAAACGTAAAAATGTCACTATATATGCTGTATGATGCAGTATCTATGAAGTTTCCAGGTTAAGAATACGTACCACGTATCATATATAACTTGTAACGCTCTGTATTTCAGTTCCTCCTCTTACTACGCGTGCATATGTTTTTCTGTACGTGAAACTGCAGCCAACAACATTTGTCTCCCTAGCCGATTTCAACACATGAACCTGTATGCTTGTTCTCCAGTATGTTGTTCTGCTCCCAGCTATAGGCAGGGAAGCATGACTTTCTTGGACCTAACTTCCGTCCATCAACCCTATTCCATACCACAGTCAAGAACCCAAGCATATTTGTCATTTGGGTTTTAGTGACTGGTAACAACTCAGAGGCCTCACCACTTGGTATTACTGAACAAATCCACATACTCTGCCTTGTTTCAAACCAGAACAGAATACATTAAATAGAGTTACTTTAAATAGAGTTATAGCTATAAACCCATCTTAGCACAGGGAGACGTACCAGATTGTTGACTGTACGTTTTTAAAGTTACAAAGTGAATGCAGAGAAAAACAAAGCGCGGTTCATCTCCTTCTTACACAGATACATAAAATAAAAGGCCTGAAATGAAAAGCGGAGGGAGAGTCAGCCAGTCCCACACACTCACCTGCGTTGGAGCCCGTCAGATTGTAACGTGCATTCAGTTTTTTGATGATGTTCTCGTGGATTTGGTACCACTCACTCTCTGTGTTACACCTATGAAGACATTGACACTCGGTTAAGCTTCCATAATGGATGAGATCAAACAATGGCCTTAGTAGCACACCTGTTCTGTTTGGAATAACCATCAGAACGTACGCCCTTAAATCTCCTTGGGAACTCCCCCAAACTGGTCAGTGATAGCATAATTGCCCCAGGATGAGCAGGATGCCCATATCTGGTAAATGCATGACTACCTACTTCATGCCAGGAGTGGCTGTGAGGAATGAACAATTTATGAGAGTCCCCCTCGCCTCAAAATCTCAGAGAACTAATGCACACAGTGGAAGGCAGTGCAGATGAAACGTGCTACTCCCTGGATCTGAACCCTCACCAATAACTAAATTATGTTCTTTGGGCAAGTTATTTACCCTCCTTGTGCCTTGATTTCCTCATTTGTGAAATGGGGTTAATATACTACAGTTAAATAAGCTTGGGTTTAAGATGATTCTGGGCTTAGGATAACACCTGACATATAGTAAATGCTCCATGAATTAGTTCTCATTAGTGGGTCTCTGCCTACAACAACATGACCAAGTTGGGCTAGCATCAGAATGCAACAAAGCAAGCAAAATGCAACTGAGGTTAACACTACTTGAAAGAGGGTAATTAAAAATTACCCTTTGGACACCTGGGTGGCTCAGCGGTTGGATGGCTGCCTTCGGCTCAGGTTGTGATCCCGGGATCTGGGATCGAGTCCCGCATCGGGCTCCCTGTGAAGAGCCTGCCTCTCCCTCTGCCTATGTCTCTGCCTCTCTCTCTCTCTCTCTCTCCGTGTGTGTCTCTCATGAATAAATAAATAAATCTTTAAAAAAAAATTACCCTTGCACTGAAAAGTTAAGCTCCCCAGTTTTTCCTCTACTGGTTAATAGGCATCTTTCCATCTTCTTACTCTCATAGCCATCTGTATCTTGCTCTTTTAGCTCTTGTCACTTGCTAGCTCATGTCATCTTTGTTTTACATGCTGTAGTTCACCCAGGAAACTTTTAAGGTTTCTTGAGGAATGGATCTAGGACATGTGTCCCCCTTGGGACTCTAAATACCAAGGGTGCTGAAAAATTAATGAGCTGCATCAATGAATGGATGGAAGTCCCTCTGACTGGCAACTCCTAATGGCCCCTAAATATTGAGGTTGGTTATCCTTCCTTACTGCCATGACTGCCTCAGTTAGCCAGGGACAGCCTCCCTCATCTGACTATGTAAATCACTACTTCTATTAGCCACAAATGCTCCTTTCCTAAGGGCCGTGAATATCAAGCTTCTATACATAGTCAAAGCATTCCACGGCAAGTTCCTCGTCTGTGGCTGAGAGTTCACAGTTCGATTACATATTTATTTCATCACCATAGGCTTTTCCAGGATGTACATGATGGAGGGCATTTCTGAGCCACTTAACAGTAGGGTACCAAACAGAACAGGCATCTTGGAAGGCTGAGAAATTAAGATGAAATGAAACCATCCCACCATCCAGCTGCAGGATACCAAATTGCAATTTAGTATATTCGGCCTCTAGTTTTCTTATTTCAGCTCAGGCGGGGAAGGAAGAGACTTCCTATTAGTGAACGGACTCCCGGATTCATGCTTTTAACCTACAAAACTCTACGTAAAATCAAAGCTCAAAGTGTGACTGAAATATCTTCCGGGCTCAGATGAGGTATTTGTTACTGTTCCATATTCGAGTCCCAGATGGGTGAGGGATTCAGTCATATTAACAAATAGAAATTTCTTCCAAATTGTTTCTAACAGGCACTTCCTTAAAATGTTTTACTAAAATCACACTTTCTGTTTCATCTACAGTGACTGTTTTGATTGGCTAGCATTCCTCCTGAAACACATTCATAATTTGCTGAACTGGCATTTTCAAGGGGATCTCTCTTCCAACAAGAATAATCTAAAGCCTTATTTGATGCTTATAAAAAAACAGATAGTGACAACCACAAAGAGAAATACAATTTATTTTTTATGAGAGTGAGTGTCTCCCATAGGCAGAGCTGGAATTCATGGGTCTTTTTCAGCAGGTTGCATAGCCAAGGGTGATGCATGCAACTGTTGGTCCTGTTTTCCCAGTGGCAAGATAAATATAGTGCTTGCTAGCCACACCTGGAAAGACTACTCTAAGAAAGGATGAGACTGGGTTTCTAAGGAATTCCAGTTTTCTTAAAAAGCAATGCTACACAACAGCATCATTATCACATCACTAGACAGCGGTGTCAAATAACACCTGAGAGCACGGGACCTGGTACGTGACAGCTTGCGTTCTGGAGTCAGATATTCCTGATTTCACATCTGGTTCCTGTTCTGATTAGCCAAGTGATTTTGGAGCATTATCCAGCCTCTCTGTCCCCTTACATGGAAATCAGAGGCAATAGCATCTGCTTTATGTGTATGTCATGAAGATAAAGTGACATGACACATGGAAAATGCCTAACAGTTCCTTGAACATAGTAAGCACATATTAAATGAGGGTCATTCTCGCCAGAATTATTTCAAAAAAATTATATTTTATGATCACCAGAATGTGGGAAGAGGATTGTCATGGAAATTGAGGGCTGCCACATGATAAAAAGAGTCGTGAGTTTTCTACCCACTAGTTTCACCCAAAGTTTTCAAGTTTAATATCAAGGTCACAGATTTTATCCCTCTTAAAAGAGATAAAGTTAAAAAAAAAAAAAGAGAGAGATCTAGTTTGTGGTCCTAAACCACAGGCTATAGACAAATCTCTGTCAACTAATTAGCAAATGTGTGGCACAGGTCCAGGGGGCACTGGATGGAGAATTGGATAAATCCATGAAACCCTCCAGCAGTGGTCAAAAAGCAATTTGAAGTCTATGTCCTACAGGCAGTGGGCTGCTTATATTAAGCCAACATAGGAAAACTATTGGCATCCATTGGGTATATCAGCTCCACAAACAGAAACGAAACTAGAGCACGCTCACTCATGGAGGTGACCAGAAGTATGGTCCTCAAATCAGGAATGAGGAAACCCCATCCCACCCCCCTACCCAACTCCCTCACCCCAGGGTGGGGACACCACTGTATGTCAACTCTCAATTTCCAAACCTGCGGGGAGATGCTCAGGGTGGGTGATCTGAAGCCATGTGCATTTAAAAAAAATCACCTAATTTAAGATTTGGAATACATTAAGTGATTTTCTTAGTGGAGTGCTATGAGTTGAACTGTGTGTCCCCTTAAAGAGAGAATCATGAAGTCCAAAACCTTAGTACCTCAGAATGTGACTTTATTTGGACACTGGGCCTTTACAGAAGTAATCAAGTTAAAATTAGGTCACTGAGGTGGGGCCCCAACCTAATATAACTATGCCCTTAAACAAGGGGAGATGTGGACACAGAGATGAAGGCAGAGGCTGGGTAGTGCATTTAAGGGTCACAGAACACCAAAGACTGCCAACAACCACCAGAAACCAGAAGAGAGGGACAGACTGTCCCTCCCAGCCCTCAGAAGCCTCAACCTAGCCATCACCCTGACCTAGGACTTGCAGCCTCCAGGACTGAGACAATCCACTTTTGCTGCTTCAGCCTCTCTCTTTGTGGGACTTTGCTGGGCAGACCTAGCCAACTAATATTATAGGAAATAGAAGGGAAATCCCCTACCTGGGTGTTTTTTTCTAATTCTAATTAGGTTATGTTAAAAACTATTTTCATTTTCCAAGAACAAATGAACTCTCTGGAGGTAAAGACAGGTTAGGTTTTTAATTCAGAGAAGGTACTCTGTGAAGTAGATGGTCCACCCAACTGCTAGTCTGTTTATACTCTTGGGTTCTTAATTTCATAACTCCTCTGATTGGTGAATGGTGGTTTGTGGGCTCACTTGTAGTTGAGTCACCAGATTGAGTTTTGGGGGAGTGGCTCATAAACCCAATCGTTCCTGCTCTTCCATCACCCTCCTTGGAGTAGCATTCACCACGGAGGGTCCACATGGGCCTCTGCACCCGCCCCAGCCCCTGTCATGCTGTGTGTGCTTCTTACATGTACACTTTCAGGATGAGGTCATCTTTTGTCTCGCCTGTCAGCAGGTCAGCAATGCTCAGAACTGCACAGCCAAAGGGTCGCCGGTACTGGACACTACAGGCATTCTTTTTCTCTCCTGCTCCCATTCGACCTGTTCAATTGAAAAGCAAAGATGGCCCATGGGTCCATTTGACTGGTGCCCCTTAAACAAATACAGAGGTCATAGTAAATGTAACTGGGCAAGTAAAAGGGCACAGAAGATGTTACTTCAGTTCTTGATTCTCCTTTCTAAGCACCTAGCTGGGTGACCTTGGGCTTATAGATGAATCTCTGGTCTCCAGCTGTCACCAGTGAAACATGGAGACTGGAGCTGATCCCAGGTTTGGGAACCCTCTCCCAAGGATTCACCACGGTAACCCAGAAGGTTCGACTTAAGAAATGCAAAAATGGTGCCTGTTTCATTTTTCTATTTTTAAAAAATTTCCATATTTAAAGAACTATTTCAAACATTATACCTTTGAAAGGAAGCAGTTTGAGACTCCCTGAAAGTAGAAGAACTAAGCACAGACGATCAAATGAGCATGCATGCCCCTTTCCTGACCCAGGGCTCAGGCTGATTATAACTCAGCCAATGGCTGAAATCTCCTGGGATGCTTTTCACTCTCATACAGTTTCAACTTGTTATATATTTTTAAGTATTATTGAGATACTGCTGTAATTTATTATTATATTTACCAGTGGATTATTGTGAAGACAGGAAGAAGAAAATATAGTGAAGCTGAAATATAACAAGTTAATGTGAGGAAAAATAATGAAAAAAATATGCAAATCTGTTTCCAGATGCTTGGCAACAGATACATAAATTGTTTTCCATTTGAGCAAAATTCTCCCATAGCACATCTAGAGGACTTCAGCACTTCCGAAATCCAATGTGAAACAGTGTAAAAATAAAAGGGGGTGGGGGAGGATGGCAATATCCAATTTGGCTTCCATTCATCGGTAATAAAGTAAAATTACCATGGCAATGCATCATTTTTAGGGAAATGCTTACAAACAGCATGAAAATTTCTCATTTTATCAGCTAGAATCAAAACTAAAAAACATGCCAGTTGCTTTGTAGAGGTGCGAAATTCAAGGAAACATGTTTCATGGCCTGATGCTGTAACGTGTGGCTAAACTTCAATCCATGTTTTAATATAAATTACACTGGCAAATCATATGCTTTACATGTCATACTTGAATTTATCAACAAATCATACTTTTATTCACAAAACTGACAATCTTAAAACTCTAATGACTTATTAAATGGGAAAAAATTCTAGGTTATCTCTGTTTTGAATATTATTACAGATTGGATTAGGATGAAGCATACTCTCCAATCTTTACCAATATCATGATTTATTTTTCCTTCTTGATCATTCCCTTGCAAATGCAAGACAACTAAGTGATTAGAAGATTTCTGAGTGGAGTATTTCAAAGTCCTTTAACATCACACAAGAAATTCAGTACTAAAAAACAACAAGAAAACCCTGAAACTCTCACCATGATTATTCCCATGGACTCTCCTAGCTCTAAATTCCTAGAAGTTTATGCAGGGCAAGGCTATCATCCCAATTTTTTGGCCCCTTTTGGTTAGAACTGCATGAAAGAAAACCCTGCAGGAGCCTGGGGAGGACAGCCAAGTACAGGGGATGCAGGAGGCCATCTCTCACAACCAGAGGAGACTGCAGGGAGGTTTTGATCCCTCCCTCTAACTGCAGGTCAGCATCACTCCTGAGCCTCTGCACCACTCAGGTCCTCAGACTTTCAATTTCAAGTTTTCTTTCCTGGCTCTGCAGGCATCACCTCTTTGAACACCAAAACTTTGGTCTAAGTCCTGTACTGAAAAGACTGTATGATGCCAGCCCTGGCGTTCCCAACTCTAGAATTAATAAAAGTTCACGGTTCTGGTCAGATTTCTAGGAAAATTCTCTAAGCAGAAAGGAAGGTAGGCGTGGGGAAGGTAAAAATATCTAGCTGTATTTAGTGAATAGTTTCAGCAACCAGCTAAAAGCCAAAAGGAGAAACACAGAGGTGGAAAAACCTTTAGCAGGATGGCTATGAGGATATGGAACTATTTATTTCTTTTTTTCTCCTCCTCTTCTAACCAATCAAAGATCCAGGCTTAGATTGTGAGGCAAGGTGCCACTGCTCCTGTTTTCTGCAACCGGTGAGGGTCAGCTTGCCCTTTTCTTACTAAAGCAACACTCCAGAAAAAGTAGGAAGTATCTGCCCCTGATAGACAAGAATCTTCCACTCCTTAATTTCACTGCAGCAGATGAAGTCTTGCCCTTTCTTAGCGTTTCTTACCTTCAATTTTATTTCTTGTCAGTCTCAAAATGTCAAACCAGTAAATGTGACCAACCATCAGGCAGTTTTGGCGGTAATCTCAGGGAAGGATTAGTTTGACCAAAACTCGGTGGGTGGGTGGGGAGGGGGTACAGGTAATGTCTGATTCAACATTCATTAATGATCATAAAAATCTTAATAAAGAATGCAATCGCTAATCCAGGACCATGTATTTGAAAGGCAGCCCTATGACTGGTAACACGAAAGCAGCTTCCTCAGCAGTAGAGCCACCTGGGCCACAGGTGAACAGGGCCCGGGGCCCCGCTGCCACATGGGCTACTACCACCAAAGACCTGCAGCTACCTTTTAAAAAGTTCTGAAAGCAAAAGTACTATACTTTTTCTCTCGATACTATAGAAGATTATATTCAAATGCAACGTTTACAGGAAGGTATCAAAAGCCACATTTTACATTAACAATTGGCATTACAGGGATCCCCGGGTGGTGCAGCGGTTTGGCGACTGCCGTTGGCCCAGGGCGCGATCCTGGAGACCCGGGATCGAATCCCACGTCAGGCTCCCTGCATGGAGCCTGCTTCTCCCTCTGCCTGTGTCTCTGCCTCTCTCTCTCTGTGTGTGACTATCATGAATAAATAAATAAAATCTTTAAAAAAAAAAAAAAAAACAATTGGCATTACAAATTTGAATTAAAAACACACACACACAAAGAATTACTTGACGAACTGCACCCCTGCCATCCTGGGAACACAAAAGCTTCATCTCATAAATACACGGTAGCATGCATTCCAACTTTTCCAACCTTTTTAAGGATTCTTTCTGATTTTCTCCGCATATATACTCACTTATAAAAAGAAAATTAACACAAAAATGTTTACTTTTTTTATTTCAACTGTCCCTCAAATAAAAAAATAGCATAAAATGAAAACAGGTCCCCGGAACTGACTTTTATGAGAAAAATGTATAGAAAATCTATGTTAGGATAGTAACATGTTTTATAGTCTCTCGATGCACGGTGCACTTATCAGATGCATAAGATACAAGACTATAAAAATAAAGATCACTATGCAGGATTGCCTGGCAATATATTACTATCCTGCAGAAGCATTCCTAAGCAAATGATGTAGTACAGTTAGTGAAGAAGCGGAAACCAGTTTCCAGTATTAGCTGGTTAGCTTTAATACAAAAACTGTGTAGGCTTTACCATTCCTCATTTTACCTAGTTCCTCTGCCATTAAATATCTGCTTTTAGAGGTATTTTATGGGTAAAAACAAGTGAACACATTCTGGCTTTGTTGTGCAAGCTCGGTGTAGAACACCCAAAGTGTGCTCTGCAAGATATTAATAAATGTTACATTATATAAATGTTTCCATGGTCAAATCAAATTTGTAGAAAGCTAGGGCCAACCAAGTTAGAGAGGCATTTTAATATTTCCCAGTAGGACTTCTCAGACCCTTCAATGAGCTGATATTATAAAAGTGGAAAAAATACATAGCATTCAGTGTTCCATAGCCCTTTAGTCTTTAGTTATAGCACTTTTTTTTTTTTTTTTAAGTTGTAGCACTTTTTGCAATAATGCTCTGTAGCACCCTGCACTTTGGAACATGTCAGTTAGTATAAAATTTTCAAAAACTTGTAGGAAATCCAGATTCTAAAAGTAATTTATGCTGTTAACAGAAATTAGAATTTAAAAAGACAAATGCCAAATTTTGAATCAAATCTGTTTAGGGAGTCCAATAAAACAAAAAGAAGCACAACAGACTACCTCGTGACTTCTATGGAAAGAAAACAAAGTCTATTTGTGATGCATGGGGAGGCTGGTGGTGGGTTTGGAGAGGCAAGGGAAAAATTTCCAAATGCGGTGATTCTGGGATTCCAAACTGGCTTTCACTTCTTGCTGATCCAGATAGCAAAGAAATCACAACACAGAGACCTTTCAGCATTTCTTCCCCCTGCTGTGCTCCTATCACACTGACAAATGTTGAACTTACCAATTCGGATAATGTGCACAGTGATATAGATGTCTCTTCTTAGCTCGCTGCTACCCAGATCCTATGAAAAGAAAAAAAAGCAAAAAGAAAAAAAAAAGCATGATTATTTTAAAACTCATAATTTATATAGAAGCATTAAAGGTCAAAGCACATTATTTCCACAAATAACAGATGACAAAGATAATGTAGACACTCCTAATGGAATTTTGTAGCAGAGGTATATAATTCAAATCCTGTTCTAAAAATACCACTCCAATCAACTTAACACTCTAAGTCTACTGATGTCAAATAATACTTAAAAAAAAAAACCATTCTTATTTTAATCTCTCACTCACTGATTCTTTAAACATTTAGTACATTCTAAATACCATACGCTGTGCAGAGCGTAACAGGCTCTAACGTACACCAAAGGAAGAGAGGTGTGTCTATGAAGGGTGATATTCAGAGTTCGGGGCACTACCGTACTTCGTGTGTTATTTACAAAGTTTAAGCAAAGTCACTATGTTCTCTCACAATACTTCATTTCCTTTAAATAATATAAAGTACAATTGGAAGAATTCACCTGTAGATGAAACAAGATCGACCTACCACAAAGAGAGAGCAATGCCGTTCTGGTTTATCTGGGGCTTTGGGAAGTCCATTTCTATTCAGCCTCAAGAAAAATCTCTCACTACAAGAGAAAAAAAAGTTTCATTTTCTGAAAATTATTTAATATCTAAGGGCTTGTCACTCTTCTAGTTGTTCTTCATCTTAAGTTAGACTCGAAACATATTAGGTCCTTCATTTGATATCAAAATTGCTTGTTAATTAGGAGGACGCCCAAAACAATAAACATTTGCTTCACTTCTGACAATACTGGCAAATCAGCAACTACAAAAGCAGAAAACATAAATATACATGCAAGCGAAAAATTAACTTTTAAAAGAATAGGTTTCCATATCCGTGAAATCATTCTTATTATTCCAAAAAGTAGAAACAGGTGCTGTAAGGGAAAAAAACATGATCTAACATCTTTTTTGTGTTTGTATCCAAGAATATTGTTTTTCAAGTTGTATGTCTTAGTAGTTAATTAACATCATACAAGGACACCATCCTGAGTGGCAACCATCTAATAGAAAGCTTAATATGTTATGCTCCAAAACATAAAGAGAAGGCCCAAGAAATGAATTTGCACTGGTCCACAAAGGAAAAGGAGACCCCAAACTCCCCACAGAACTTGTGTTTGAAAATACAGGGTCCCCAAATTTAATACAAACACAAATGCTATTGGTCAGTTACTAATTCAAATCAATAAATACTTGTGGATATCATTTAGATCCAAGGTAATGTTATCCCATTTATAGTCAAATAAATAAATAAAACAGGAAGACTATCAAGCCCCCAAAAATGAATGTATCAGCAACCATGAGCTTCTGAATTTCAATATCCTGGTGCCTACAACAGTATCCAGTAGCTGCCTGCCTCGGGCAGAGAATACAGAGCCAACAATCCACAGAATGTGGTACCAGGGGGTATTAGCACACAGTGTGGCCTTGCTTGGGGTAGCTTCAGCCTGGGGACCGAGTGGAGAAAGGGACTGTAGGGCATTAGTGAGGCTCAGAACTACCAACCCCATGCTTATTCACCACCCAATCCTTGCCTTAAATAATGGCTCTATTGACTCCAATCTTCCTTCTCTCATACAAGGGGAGAAATGAGAGCCATAACCACATCTCCAAGGAAGCATAAGGATACGAATTTATGGCTGTTTTGAACATTTTTATTCTCTTTTGTGATTTAAATCTAGATAGATCCTTGTAACAGATTCAACTACCTGACTTACCTTGTTCTTTTTTTTTTTTTTTTTCTTCCATTATACCTATTCCTGACCTCTCATATGAGAAAGGGCAAACCAATGCACATTTCTGTGGGGTCATTTCCACACCTATTATCTATGGGGTTTTTTGGGTATTTTTCCATAGAGCGGTGGCTGATGAGATCTGAATGAAGAGAATATAAATTGCTGCAAGGATTCTCAAGTGAAGCTAAAGTTCCCACAATATACAATTCTGAAGAAGAGGTGGGAAATGACAGCTCCAACTGAGGATGCAGAGTTAAATTAATGATACCCAATCATTATTTCCTATAATGAAAGGAGAAGAACTGTAAGCTTTCTTCACCATGGAAGATAATTCACTATTATTTCTAAATAAAGATACGCTAAAAGGGAATATGTAAAAATCTTCAGATAAATGAATTAAATAATCATATTAAGTATTACTATTTTTCCCAGAATTTACCATTTGATGGCTATTCTGCTAAGGACTTTACAGGGTTTAATTCATTTAATCTGGGCAGCCCAGGTGGCTCAGCGGTTTAGCGCCGCCTTTGGTCCAGGGTGATCCTAGAGACCCGGGATTGAGTCCCTCGTCGGGCTCCCTGCATGGAGCCTGCTTCTCCCTCTGCCTGTGTCTCTGCCTCCCTCTCTCCCTCTCTCTCTCTCTCTCTCTCTCTCTCTGGGTCTCTCATGTATGAATAAATAAAATCTTTAAAAAAATAAAAGATAATAATTCATTTAATCCTCACTATGTCCTTATAAAGACAGTACTATTATGCCCGTTTTATAGATGGGAAAACTGAGAAATAGTAAATAGTTTTACACCCAAGATCACAGACCTGGTGTGTGGCTGAGTAGTGGCTCCAACCCATGTGTTAATTCAAAACCTATGCACTTCATTTGAATGCTGTATGGTAAATCTTTCCTCTGCTTTGTAGAAATAGAGAGCCAATATTTCCAGAATACTGAGATAAGGGAAAAGTCATTTATTTGCTTGGGACAACCACTGATTCAGTCAAGCCTGGTCCTAAGAGTACAGGGTCACTGTCTCCACTCTTCCTGGCCTCCCAGGAATGAAAGAAGTAGAGATCTAGTTCAGCAGGTATCAAACCAGTCCCTGGCTTAAAATAGTTCCTTGGTAGTTTGTTCAAGGAAACATACATAGAAAAATAAATTGGGGAATAAATTATTTTATTAAACAAACGCAGAGCTCCAAAATGATGTAAGAACTTGGCTTTAGTGAAACAAAACTCTTGAGATTTAAGACTGGTATTTGGTTTTGCTTCTTAGTCATCAAAGAACATTTATTGATTATATTTTAGCCCCAAAACACAAGCAGTGTGACCACTTTCCCCTCTTCTGTATCACAGATGGCACATACTACTTTATGTTTTTATATTTTGTTGAGATGCACTTAGGTTGGAGGTTCCTCTTTATCCAACATAAGTGGTAAAACCAATTTCACTTTATCTTCTGACAGGCCAGTCTAAAATAATGAATGCCAATAAGATTACTATACAAAAGTCAACAAGGCATTCTAGATATTAAAACCTTAACTTTAATACTGATATAAAATACCACTCCATATTTGTAAGCTTCATCAATATTCTGGTAAAGCAATGTTTCCTAAAGTATTCTATTTCAGAAAGAGATTCCTTTTGCTCTGTCACTATTTTAATTTCACCAGTCTAGACAGAATCCTGATTATGCAAGTATTATACTATATCATATCCTGTTTCAGAAAGAATATCAATATGTACTAAGCCAATGACATATCCCTGAGCTTAAGCATGCCTTAAGGGGGAGATAAAAATAGACCAACGATGGGTACTATGGAAAAATAACTCATGTGCAATTTTTTAAAAACCAGACTTCTATTCAAAGGAAAAAGAAAACCTCTGTTGCTAATTAAAAACAAAAACAAAAACAAAAAACAAAAAAAACCCACCTTTTTTATTCATTTAGTGACAATTTATTTTACAAAGTCAAATCAGGGTCTCTTCAGCTTTGGTGATACAGAACCTATTTAACCAGCGAATGATTTCAGAGTAAACAAAAGACTTATAGCCACACATTTCAGAACTCTAAGTAGACAGGTGGCATCTCTCATTAGAAAACAAAACTAGTTTTTGTGAGTTTAAAAAGTGTCCTATGATAAGATGTAAATCCCTCAATTACATCCTTTACATTTTTCCCTCATCATAGCAAGTTTGTGTGTTTCTATTACATTGTGAGGAATTAGAGTACAGGGTGATCACTATTAACCTTGACATCCCCAGCTGCTAGCCAATGACTCGGTACTTCCTCAGTGTTTAACTAAAGACTGAACACTCTTTTAGGAAAAAATACAACACAATCCAAATAATTGGGGAGCTTTATTTCCCTTCTTAACTTTCTCTCTCTTCTCCATAGTGTCCTTTACTTTATGGTGAGAAATGTAGGAAATTCTCCAAAGAGACATTTCAATCAATGGTGCCTCCCCACCAGATGTGAGAGCCACCTAATTAACTTCGTGGACCTCCCAGATTCTAGATCATGCTTTTAACCTTGTCCTCATGCGCATTTTATATCTTTATTATATTAAACATACAGTAATGGAAAAATCTACAGTGACATCATATATTTCCAAATGAGAATACTGCATCCTTCATCATCAAGGAATGAATAAGCAAATAGAAACACTTCCAGAAACACTGAGAAATGTGAATTGGTATTACCAGCAAGGAAAAAAAAAAATTCTCATTTGACTTTTCCATATACTGCCATGTTCTCCCAGAGGAAATTTCACTGCCAGAGAAATTTAGTGTCCACTTGAATTCCACATGTGAGCCCTTATAAATCATTCTATATTATAAATCAACAAGGAAATATGTTCTTTGGAAATAAAGAATAAAAAAGCCATAATTATCTATTATCTATGACTTGCCTTTTTCTAACAAGGATGCAAGAAAACCAAGATAATGAAATAGAGTGTAAATAAGCATTTCCAGGATGGCCCCAGGGAAAAACAGTACCAGTAAATACATACCCTGTGCTAGGCACCACAACTTACACTTCACATGGATTCTCTCACTTAATTGTCACAACTGCCCTATGTGGTAGGAACCACCTCTGTGTCCCTACTTTACATATGAGAAAGCTGAGGCTTGGAAATATTAGGTAAATCAGCCAAACCTGCATGATCAGCAAGGATGGAGCCAGGAAATCAATTATTCAGGGCTTGACTCCAGAATCTCAGCTCTTAACCACAACACTATGCTGTATTTAAAAGAACAGATTACCTTGAACAAAGGAGAGCAAGACTAACCATGTCGTGTTAACTGAGGGTTTTTATTGTGAATATTTTCAATAAAATAAAAAGTAATGAAAACGCATGAATCTGGAAAGAAATTAAGAAAGAAAGGCAGCCAGCAAGTCACAAACGTATCTGTGTTCAGTGTACATCTGTGAACCTGTTCAGCTGTACTACTACATTCTGAAATATTAAAAAAGATCTCTGACAACGAAGGGTGTATTTCCATAGCATAGTTTGATAGAAAAGTCCTTACTAGTGATCAAATACTGTGGGGTGTGCAGCAGGGCCATGAAGCCCCCTGATGGCTTCTGTTCCCATTCTCAGCAGGGTAGGATGCTCCTGTCTTCCTGACCCTCTATCATCTTCACTGAGAAGTATCACCCTTTTGTAGGAAAGGCCCTGCCTAGGGTCTTGGAAGCCTGCAGGCCAGATGCGGAAGGGTGCTTCCAGCCTTCTGAGTAACCTCATCAAGTGGTTCTCCCGTAGGGTGTTCCTAAGATATTCAGTTGGCTTCAAAGAGCAATGCACCTAAAGTTAGGAATGGCCAATGCCAAGGAGACTTTTACATTTCTCTGTATGGATTCATGTTTACCTCCCTACAGTTCCCATCTTGTAAGAAGCAAAACTGCCTGATGATTTCAGGTATGTGAAAATTGTACAGCCTGTACTTTGTACAAAAATATATGACTGGGGAATATCTTGGGTAGAAACATGTGGTCTAAAAGATTAGTGGTCTAGTCTGATCAATCTAAAAAAAATTACAAAGAATATTTCTAAAATCATTTGAACAGTTAAATCATTGAAATAAACATATGGTCCCCAAGAGGAATAATAAAAAAAGAGAGAAAACATTTAGATGCTCATGTTCTGGTAAACTAATGGGAAAAAAACCTGAACTGTCCAGTTCTTTTACACTCATACTTTATGGAACCATTGGCCGAAAAAATACTCCATGTAGTGCCTTTGAAAATACAAAGTCACTTGTAAAGTTAAAGGATGACAATATCGACTCTACAATGAACAGAAGTGAGGTGAGATGTGCCAGGAGGCAAGGAGGCAGCAGTGGGAGCAAGAGGACAAAGGGAAGAGTGAGAAGAGGTGAGGGAATAGTTCAGCTGTGCTGACTCCAGAGCCTCTATCCAAAAGGCAAGAGAACGCAAACATGCAGTGATTTCATGCTTCTATTTCACAGCTTCTGCCTTTTTTCAAATGCTTTCTGACTGATGAACAGTTTTTTTTTTTTAATTTTTTTATTAATTTTTTTTAAAAATTTATTTATGATAGTCACAGAGAGAGAGAGAGAGAGAGGCAGAGACATAGGCAGAGGGAGAGGCAGGCTCCATGCACCGGGAGCCCGATGTGGGATTCGATCCCGGGTCTCCAGGATCGCGCCCTGGGCCAAAGGCAGGAGCTAAACCGCTGCACCACCCAGGGATCCCCTGATGAACAGTTTAAGATGCTGCCAACAGTCTGAGGGCGACCATTACTGTGTTCTTTTCTAGAACAAGTGGTGAAGGACAACTCAAAACAGGAAGACTCAAGAAACTTTCTAAATGTGGACTAATGCCCCCCATGATCTGGTGCTATGGTTGGTCAGGCAAGACTTCGGGGAGGTGGCTGGAAGGTGTGCTGGCCGCTGGATCAGGGGATTCATTGCTCAGGGTGGCAGAGAGGAAGATGAAAGGAATGCTCAGTAGGAAAAAAGGCACTGCTGGCCTTCTCATCCAGGGGCTCCTAACCCAGGAGTGCATGACATGCTCTTGGGAGTCACATAAAACCCATACCCTACCCTGGACTTCCTGACTTCCGACGTCAGGATGGACTTAAAAGCTCCCTGCATGTTTAAAAGCCCAATCATGTTTAAAGACCACTGTTTTGACCCATATGTCCAAGCCCCAACAAGTCAGAATTGCCTGCCGTCTGTTACGAGACTCATATATACCAGCAAGCAGGCAACACATGCCTGGTACCTTCAGGACAAAGACTCTTTTCTCAACCACATGACCAGTAAGGGACAGAGTTTCTCCTTGGCAATAAAGAAAGCAACTCCTCAAACAAGACTTCCTCAATAAACCTATTAACGTGCTTTCTAAATTTAAAACTAAAGCAACACTAGGGTCATGAGCTTTTCTGATTACAGGGAAATGGAAAGAGTGATTGTCGATATCAAGGTTTCTGAAGTTCACCTAAAGAGTACAGACTCTGAGTTTTCTTTTTTTTTAATATTAATGTCCATGCCCACATTCACCTTAAGAATATTGGAGGGTGAGGGACTAAGCAACCAACTAATATGATGCCTTTGTCAGGACAGCAAAGGATTTTTAAGTTGAATGATACAAGGGGAGGTAAGTTTTTAAACTATAGTCAACTGCATTGCCAATTTTGAACATGAAACAGATTCTTTCTTACTACTTACGATGGCTGGGAAGTGCTTCATGTTATTTTTCTTTTCAGAGAATAAAGTTACCTGAATTGAAACTCTTCCTAGAAAAGTATAACTCAATGAAAAAATTCCGTGCTTTGTAAAGTTATAAATAAGTGATATATACAGCACCTGCCATTTTACCTTACCTGTGCTATTCATCACTGATGAATTTCAAAAAGTGATCTCGGTTGACTGTTGATTTGAGAAAAACAGTAATGACTATAAGTTCAAAAGACCCAAGACCCCAGAAGTCCCAAGGTTGTACTCAAGTAAAATCCTTAGAAATAGTTATACCATTTGAGCAATCCGGGAAATACTCACTTGCATCTATCTCAAGAGAACTCATTAAGAATTTCACTAGAAAACAAGTTTCTCAGAGAAGTAACAAAAAGCAGGCAATGATAGGATCTGGTCAACAGAAACAGGAACCACAAAATAAGAAGGCCTATATAGGCAGGATATCTTATGCTTATTCTTCTGGGAATTTACATAATTTGATCATTATAAATACTGTATCTCGGACATGCTGTGAGGGAGGAAACACTCTGGGTAATTATTCTGACCTTTCTAACAATGCCTCTTCGTTAGGGAAAGCACCTGTAAAAACGAATCTTGAAAATAGAGCAAACCAGGGCTTAAATATTCTCTGGATTGAAGCTCGCAGGTCCTTGCAAGGAAACTTTAAATAAAAACAGAATAAATAATAAAACTGGAAGTAAGTCAAGCCCTGCAAAACCACTAAGTACAACACATCTTTCATGCATTTATTACTTCAAAAAGATGTTCTATTTTTTAAAAGACAATAAGCGAAAATCAAATTTCCTTTCTACAGTTTACTGACAGATTCTTTGTATTCATTACAAGTTTAAAAACCGAAAGCTAGCTAAATCATGATTAAATACTACTTATTAGCTAGATGACACATGCAGCTGGGCTTTTTAAAGGTCAAATGATCTTTTTTTTTCTTAACAAGACAGCTACAAAGTCTCTAAACTGACACACAAATGTTAAGGTGCATGAGAATAGGTACATTACTTTCCAGAGAGATTTACAGTTTCTGTAAGTTTGAGAAGGAGCTGAAGGCACCAAAAGGTTAGAAAGTGCAGTACTTTAAAGACACTGCAAATATTTTTGTGAAATGGAAACAGCATATTGGTTACAATAGGAAGAGATGGTATAGAAACTGTATTTTAAAAATACTTCTCGACTTAAAGCTTAAGAGTATTAGAATCCAAGTTCTGGAAGAGCAGGATTTTTTTTTCCCCTGTATTACTCACTGATGTGTCCCCACTGCCCAGATCGGTGGCTGGCTCTGGGGAGGACGGCAGTAACAGCTCAATGAATGAGCATCAGTGATTCAACAGCAACCGTGTGAAACCATGATCAATGGAAATAAAAAAGAAGACATAGGCTCTGCCAAACGTGCAGTCAAAAATCTCTAAATAGAAATACTTAGGAAAAGACACTGTATTTGTCTCCACCATTTTTTATTCACATTTTTTAGCATGACAGATTTTGTAAGTGATGCCCCCATAGGGACAGGTCTGATGCACACAGAGTAACAGGAAACGACTCCATCGACGCTCTGGAAGCCCTCAACAGCTTGGCTTCTCCCTCTCACTGATAAGCCATCCCCGCTGGAATAGGATGACCACAAAAATGAAGACAGTAATGGCATGATCTTACAATGTTTTGCTTCAACAACCACAGAAGACTTGTAAGCTTCCTTTAGCGCATCAATGCCCACCCAGTGGGCACAAACAGATGCTGAGAGGATAAAGTCTTATCTTCAGAACAGGAGCCAATGAGGGCCAAACCATTCATAATTCCTTTGTCAGCGTTCAACAGTCTTACAACAGAAATGGCAGCGAATGCCAAAGAAGTCCTTGCAAGATGGGTTACTTTGTGTGGCTGCAGCTTCTTCATTGGGGAACTTAGGAAAATGAAACTTGAATTCTCTACAAGTAGCAAATGCAGCGCAGGGAAAGGGAGGCAAATGACCAGGTTCACCGTCTTCCAAAATACGGGAAGAGTGGGGCACTTGGGTGGCCTAGTCGGTTAAGTGTCTGCCTTCTGCTCAGGTCATGTTCTCAGGGTCCTAGGATTGAGCCACGGTTGGGCTCTCTGTTGAGTCTGCTTCTCCCTCCCCCTCCTGCCTTTCCCCTCCCTCTTTCCTCCCACTTCGCGCTTGCTCTCTTGTGCACACTCTCTTTCTTTCAAATGAATGAATAAAATTTTAAACACACACAAACACACGCACACACAGGAAGAGGGGTAAAAGGGCCTTCTGGCCACATTCTAAAATATTATTACACTGTTTAAGTAGGAAGAGACAAGGAGCCAGAATAACTGGGAAGAGCTAAGAACAAGGAAGCCAGTACTGAATCCACTGACTCTATGAATAGTTTTGTTTTTTGTCACCTTGAATTTCCAGCCACTTATCATCACAATAATGTACTAATTTGCAATTTGAAAAATAACTGGAATTGTATGGCTTTTAAAATGCTACGGGGAGGGGAAAAGAGTGGATGGCTGGTACCCTGGGTATTCTCAGCACAAATGAAGCTATTTCTCGCTTCTTTTATTCTAATTTAGATCTTCCTCCTGGTCCATTTCTTAAAATGTCTCCTATTAAAGATATCACTACATCTCGAAAGCAATTATATGTTGTTGTTGTTTTTTTAATACATGACACTGAAGTGCGACCAAAGAGGAAGCAAACCACAAAATCTGATTAACTCCAAAGGGACAACAGTCCCAATTTTCACACACCTGCTGGAAGAATTAAATGATGGTAAAGAAGAGGGGGAGTGGAAAGCAGTAGTGCCTTTAAACAGGAGGCCCCAGGGAAGGTCACTGCGGGTCACCGCTGCACAGACACCCACAGTGAGATGTGTGCCAACATGTCTAGACACAGCAGGAAATGCTCTGGGCCGTATGGAATAGTTGATATTGCCACAATCCAAGGAGGATCTCTGAACGCCTTCTTCATCTATTTATGTTCTCAAGCAGAGTTGTGCCCCCTGCACGTATGGCCAGATTTTTTCTCTGCATTATTGCTGTGCTTTGGAGAGGTTACAATTTTGAGTGAGCTTCATCACAGAAAACTCTAAGAAGAGATCTCCACCAGCTATCTTTCAACATTCACAAACCATAAATGCTCTTAATTTATGACAAAAATATAAATGCTGCACTTATGTGATCACACTCTAATAAGTTGTAAATGATGTATGAAATGAGAAATTCTAGCACAGTGCTCAGAGAATTAAAAAATCTTATCCACTCTCTTAACTGTGTTCTGTACTACAATACATACGATGTACCGTAATACATACAATACAAAAAATACATTTTTCCTGGTCTGGGCTGAATAACTATTCTGACAGCTGCCTTCTATGAGCCCTTGAAAAATGTTCCCAGTAACCGCATTTTTCAAAAACAAAACAAAACAGCATTTCTTTAATTTCCTTTAAAAAATGAAAAGGCTATTATTAGATCACCTCTGCCTCTGAAGAGACCTATCGGAAGCTTCAGTTGTAATTTCTTTGATTCTCCTCTCCATTATGCTATATTCCCAATCTTCTCATCCTTTCCCAACTCTGATATTTCAAACTCCAACTCCCATCACCTGCATCTGATCCCTACTTCCTGAGCACCACTGGCAAAAGCTGTGTAACTTGGGAGCGAGGATTCAGTACCCCTTTCAGATGTCCCTCTTGGGAGGTACCTCACCACACGCAGCAATTCTGTTATTCCTCACTACCTCACTTCCTATCACACTTGTGCTCAGCGTCCACTTCCCTTGTTCCTATAAATCACTTTTGGCCCTCCATTCCTTCCCTTGCTCTCCAATGACAGCAGATCTTGCTTCCCAGCCTTGACTATACATGATCGAGGCCACAAACCCCATCTCTCCATCTCAACATTTTCTGTCCATTTCACTGCCCTTACCTTCCTTCCTCCCCCTTTAGAAGCAGTGTCCTTCCTCTCAAAGTAGATTCCTTCACTTGGATCCTGGATCCCTTCTGCCATTTGCTCCAGGATTCATCTTTGAATCTCCAGGAGGGTCTCATACTGCTGGCACACAACAGATACTCCTATGTGCTTGTGTAATGAGTGAGCAAATGAACACGAGATTGGTTACAGGCAACATGCCATTCACAGAACGGTTGCATTTCCTCACCTTCGAGAGGACAAACTTGTACTAATTCAGAGTTTCTGGGAAGCTGGCCCTAATGAAGACATAGGATTTTGCTTGAGCCTATAATGTACTTCCCCTCACAGGATCTTTATTAATCTTCTAAGAACTGCTATTTTGTTGTACATCATACAAATCAGAGTTTATGCTTTAAAGGTAATATTGTAATGTCCATGTTATAAAATACTGATGTCCTAGACCTTAGGAAAACACTCCTCTTAGGCTTTGTCAAATACATTATCAAGAGTATCACTCAGTTTATATGAACCCAGGAACATTATTATAGGCAGAATGGAATCCAGACCATCCAAGCAACTAGCGACTAGACCAGACTCACAAACTAGTCTTCTTCAAAGAGACTGAAGAAAATGCCTGCCCTCATTGCTTTTTTGCCAACATGCACAAAACACGTGAAGCAGGCAATTCATTAACCATACATACTATATTGCTAAAAGTTAAATCAAGAGCCCATATACCTAAAGGGAATCCACAACCATTCAATTTTATCACACTAGCTCCACCTATCCCTTTTTTCTTTTTTGTTTTTTTTCTTCTTATTGAAGTACTTTAAAGAAAATCATATACCTGATGCCATTCTGTTTACTAGTACGCTTCTCTGAATCTTATCTAAATATAACAACATACACCTAAAAAAAAAGTCAAGAATAATTCCTTGTAAAATATAAGAATTCAAGACCAAATACTATGTATCATTTCTGGTTATGTTAAAGTATATTTCCTATTTTGGGTTTTTGAAAATCATAATCTTTATAGCTAACATTTACTGGCCAATTACCAGGGGTCAACCATTACACTACAAAGTATATCTATTATCTCATTTAATCCTCAAATAATCCCAAGAGGAAAGTGCTATTATCATCTTCAGTTAGCAGATAATTAACAGCCATAAGAAAAATGGATTAACTACCCAGGCTGATGCATCTACTAAACTAAAAAACCAAGATTTGAACCCAGACTATGACACCAGAGCCAGGCCACTTTTATACTATACAGTGGTGCCTACATTAGATATAGGAAGATACAGGTCTTGAGGATGGAGATAAATTCAGACATACTTCATAGTTCTATATAAACTCATAAAAACCTGTACTCCACTAATAATATTTGCTACTTCTCTTTTTCTTAAATGACAGAATTAGAACAATACACTAGAAAAGAGGGTGATTGTGGGTAATATAAAATTTACATGGAAATGAGGCATTTCAAGAAAATGGAGAGTTTACATGTATGATGGGAGGAAACATAACATGACTTCAGGAAAGAATGTGAATAAGGTACTGGAAGAAAGTAAATTTTATCTGAATTTAACTACTATGAAAAGACTTTTGGAATTTAATTACCAGAATAAGACTTTCAAGGAGTACTACCCTCCTGCTATTTTCTCAAATAAAAGCCCATGCCAGCAGCGTGCATGCATGAGCAGCCCTGTACTAAGCTAAGTACCCATTTGTGGCACTTAGGTCCTATTAAATATATTCTCTGATGAGAATGAAATACAGTAATAGATTAGTTGTGAAACAAATTTACAGCTTTAATTAATGAAGCCTTAGAATACACCAGTAAACAAAGTAATGAAAATTATAAGGGAAGTAGTCAACCAGTGAACGATGTCATTTTCATTGGCCCATATAATTTACAGTCTGTTGTAGATTAATTGACACATATCCACACAGGGAAGATATGAATGAGTACACACATGCAGATCTGTACAGCCTACGGAAAAGAGAAACACTAGGAGTATGTCTGTTAGCAAATTGTTCAACAACCAATTTTAAATGCAAGCCAAAGGAGACATTTGTAGCATATAATGTTACATAGCTTGATTTCTTTATATATGTATTTATTTATTTAGTTTAAATAAAACACACACACACACACACATATAGTTTAAAAAACCTCCTGATATTCCCAATCCTATAGCTCAGTTTATGCACATCCATACCCTTACTGTTGTCCCTTTCTCTGGTTCCTGGCTCATCTCTCTGCCTGAAGTCTCAAGTCTATTTCCTGAAGCCTCTGAAGGGACAATGATCCAGCAAAGGCTTTCCCTCTCCCCTGAGTACAGCCTCTTTTGTTACTGGATCCTTCCTGTCAACAAGCTCCTTGTCTCTCCCAGTTTCTTCAAAAAAAAAAAAAAAAAAAAAATCACAAACCCTCAGCAGATCCCCTACTCCACACTGGTGAGTAAAACTTGGTTGAGGAAGAAAACAGAACATGGTAAGTACTGAAGATGAAGAGAATAGGTGTAGAAAAGTGATTCAGAGTACTGATGAGTGCTGCAAGTGAAAATACCAGGCATACAACATACCAGCCATGTCACCTATTAATCGCTCTATGCCTCAGTTTCCCCATCCGTAAAAAATGGGAATGTTAATAGTGCCTACCTCATAGGGTTTTTGCAAGGGATAAATAAGTAAATATTTTTAAAAGGGCTTAGAACAATGCCTGGCACGTCATAAGCATCATATAAGTGCTTTGTTAAACAAATAGAATAGAAAAGAATAAAACAAAATTATAGATGATATCTAGGGAAATGGCTGCCTGACTTTTCCCACCCTTGTAAGACTAGGGAAATTATAAACTTTCAACCAGAGAGATGTTCTGTAAAATCACTTTACTCATATAAAACTTAATAGCTCAAACTCATTTTTTTTTTACTAATTATGCTTTATAGTGATAAATCATGTCAAGACTTTACAAAACTCCAATAAGTAAAAGTATGTTATATTTGCTGATAGTTGAGTCCAATGTAGCTTTATCTGCAGGGGGCTCTGGGCTGGTGCTGTTATACAAGTGGCCAAGGAAGGTAAGCTGGGAAAGTGCAGGGTAGGTGTATGTTAGCAAGATGGTGTCAGAGATGGAGTGGAAGTGGATCTAATCAATTATCTGGAATTCCAGATAAGGAATTTGTAAAATTATATGAGTCAACATGGAAAAAGTGAAGACTGGCTGGAGATGGATATTTGATCCTGAGGGATACTAATTTCTTAGGTAGTAATTTCTTTGGAGTTCCCCTTTTTCAGGATATAGCCCACAATATTTACATTTGAAAATACGATGTTGGGGATTTGCTGTCAAATAATCTGGGGGCAAGGAGGAGGACAGGAAAGAGGTGTGGTTAAAACAAGATCGGGCCTGAGCTGATCATTGTTGAAGCTAGAGGCAGGTACATGGGGCTTCAGTGAATCATTCTACTTTTTCACACATCTGAAATTTTCTTAAAAAAAAAAAAAAAAAAGTTGAAAAAAGAAATATAAGTTGATTTTAAAATATCCCTACAACTTACACTGTTGGGCCTAAGAAGAAACACAACAATGTCTCAAAATCATATCTTACCTTTATAATACCCTTTCCTGAGAAGATGCAAATACTTCACACTCACGAGTTAGGGTGGGAGCAATGAGGGAAGCCAGACTTGTCAAAAGTTTCAAGATGAAGGAAAAGACAGATGGAAGTGAAGGGCTCAGGGCAGCAGTAGTCAACTGCAGAGATCAGAGTCCAGTCCAGTTTCCAGATCTGTGCATCCTCTTCAAAAGGTAACGATGACACTGCCTTGTGCTATCAATGGAATCGAAGCTACTCACAGCAAGGTTTTGAAAACTCCCCAAAGAATAAGCACGGTGCTGCCCAAGGCCTCAGAAAGTCAAGTAAATAAATCTGAGCCTGTCCCATCACCTAGTAAGCACATACTTTCACCCTTATTCATTCTTTGGCTGATTACCTTTAAGGTGATTATGAATTTGGCTGCTGAGAGCCGATGGTCAAGCTCAGTGAGTAGAAGCAGTGAAGAGGATTTTGACTTGATTTCTTCTCGGCTTATATGTATCAGGGGGATTATTCAAGGGAGTGTGTGTGACAGAGGGGAGGGGAGGGGAGAGGAAGAGAAAGAAAAGGGGGAGGGAGACGGAGGAGGCAGGCACATGTGGTAGCCTAACCATGTCAAAAAAGGTCCAGCTCCTGGTCTGAACTTTGGGGCCCCAAAAACATACGGGTGGGGATCCCGCACCCAGGTTATTTTCCTACTCTCAACAAGTGCATAGGAATAAAACAAGGGAGAAGTCTGTTGATCAAAACCTAAAAGGATGTTTTAGGAAAATTCAAAATGTTTATAACAAGGCAAAACTAAGAGACAAAGCACTATTAATCCTAAATTAATGCCCTCCTATAGTAATACAATGTGAACACTAGTGGCAAAGGGGAATCTATTGTCCTCAAAACCTTAGCGTAACAGGAATGAGTAAAACAGTAGAAGCTCCTGGTTCTCATACATTTCCTATAGTTTGTTCAATATGTTAGAGACAACATATTACATAGACGATGTTATAAGGAATTTTTGGTCAACTACCTGGAAGCCAAGCTTTCTAAGACACACTTCAGTATGTTAGCAAGTATTACTAATCTTTCACATTTCCAAAGCAAGTGCTAAGCTGTAATTTGGATCTGTTCTTCAAGTCTTTGTTTTCTTCCCTTTTTAGCACTGCCGAGTTGTGAAGGGGGAAAAGTTTTCTAACTTACCGATTCATTTCCTCCTAAAGTATATAAAGCAGATTTTGAAACTATTATCATTGTTATTTACACATCCCATAAATTCTGTCCTTGCCACCCTAAAATTGCTACCCTTTAAATTCCATGGATTCAGTCCACTGTCAAGACTAGGAAAGTACTCTTACTAGCAGGTAATGATTAAGATATAAATTAACTCACCAAAGATTTTGTGGCTATAAATGCATTAAAAATAAACTTTACACATATTTTGTAGAAAAAGAATATATATCAAAGATTTTATTTATTTATTTGAGAGGGAGAGAGAGTGAGCAAAGGCGAGAACACAAGCTGGAGGGTGGGGGGGATGGGTAGAGACAGGGAGAAGCAGACTCCCCGCTGAGCAGGGAGCCCCATTAGATACTGGGACTCCAGGATCATGATCTGGGCCAAAGGCAGACACTTAACTGACTGAGCCACCCAGGCACCTGGAAAAAAAGCCCTTTTGATGAGGAGAGAAACACTCCAGAATTATTTTGTATTTATAAAACAATGTATTTGACTCAGAGTTGCTTCAAATTGTCAGCATATTCATTATTTAAATAAGCATCATTTTTAAAATGATATATTTGATCATTTTAAAAACATTGTAGAGTTGGGTCATTATGCGTGAATTGTGTGATACGATTTTAAGTTTAAATTTAAATTTTTTAACGTAGAAGGTTGTATGCACTGTGTCTAACTTTAAAACAAATACAAAAGAAAAAACTTGAAACCTAAAGAACTCTCAACAAGAGTGGAAGTTTTCGAATACCAAACAAAACATCTACTATAGCTTTTTCCTAAATATTGAAAACTTGCCCTAAGAGAAGACTCTGAGAATTGAGAAAGGAAAAAAAAAGTGAAACTGTTTACCATTTCACAGCTCTGAAACTCTAATGAGGTTTCCAAATACTTACTCCCTTTGTGATTTTACCTGATGTAGACAGGATAAAAATAATGTAATTGTTTACTGAAGATTTGAAAAAATAAAACATGTTTACCTTAATAAGCAAACAAACTTTGGGCTTTAGAAATATTATGTCTTCCTTGCATTATCAATACAAAATAACTCAAATAGCAGACCTGATATCAATGCCATATTTTCATTTAGTATTAATTATTATGGTTCCACACCCCTGTTGAGTTTCTCAAAGCACTTCAGTACGCATCACCTGATTCAAGTTTCACGGAAGCCTCCAGAGGGTAGGCAGCTTAGAAATCCAGAGTTCTACAAATGAGAAAATTGCGGCTCACAGAGGAAAAGTAGACAAGGTCATATATCCCAACGCTTGCCAATTACCAATGCTCACCATTCTGACACTAAGAAATTCAAATCATGTTTCCGTACGCAGTTACCTGATTGGTCGATTCTCTTTACTGTCAAAGAGTGAGAAGATGACCTCAAGCTCCTCCCCCAGGTTGGAACACATGAGGCTCTTCATCTGCACAAAAAGGTGGTGATTGCTGGCCTGCACAGGGGTATCCTTCTTCCGATGCCGGTGTTCCATCTGAGTAACACCCACCCCGGCCCCGACAAAAAAATCAGATCAGCATGAACTGAAGAAAACAATGTGATCCAACAACTAATTAGCTATGGTATGATTATGATGTCCTGTGCTATCTTTTTTTTTTTTTTTTCCTGTGGATTTGGCATCTGGTTGGATGTTACATTCCAAATTTTCTTCCAAACTTCTAAAAAAAGAAACCATGAAGTTTGCAGACTATTAAGGAATCTTGCTTTAAGAATTTGGTATGTATGTATTTATTTATCCATTCATTCATTCATTTAGACAGGGAGAGGTAGGGGAGAGGGAGAATCCACACTCAGTGCAGAACCCAACGTGGGGCTCAATCTCATGACCCTGATATCATCATCTGGGTCAAAATTAAGAGTCAAGACGCTTAACCAACTGAGCCACTTAGGAGCCCCAATAATTTGGTTTTGAATCATTAATGTTAAAATGATACCAGCTTAAAATGAGTAGATTCAGGCATCATGACGTTCAAAAGATCCTACTGTTCCCTTATCAACTCCCAGGGTGAGAACAAATTATTAGTCATCTTTAAAAAAAACAGACTCAATGGTGTCTATCTGGTCATTTCATTGATGGTAGTTGAACAATGCAGCTATGATTTCATATTTCTCATAATTAAAAGTCTTTTTAAAGTATACTAAATTGTGAAATTGTGGTAATTTTCTGAGACGTGCTGTGGCAAGTGATATTCAATCACAAGAGCAAAAAAATGTTTCTAACTTGCTGTGGAGCTACGGGGAGGCAGACTGGGAAAGCCAGTGAGATAGATGGCTAAGGGGTGGAGCAGCATCTGTGCCCATCTTATGTCTGCCTAGCGTAGGTTACACTTGGGAGGCAGGATCAGAAGTGAGAATTAACAGAAGTCGAAGGAGGGAAAGAATCACCCATAGTTCCAGGGTAAAGAGTCAGGCAACACATAGTCGTTAAGTGTCTATTATGTGCCAAGCAGTGGAATGGACTGATGAGCAAAAAAAGAAATAGCCCCTACCTTCATGGGTCTTATCTACCAGGGGGAGCAAACATCAACAAAATCATCCCACATTCAGATAGGAAACTGCAACTGTGACAAATGGAGGGGAAGAACCAGATACTCATGAGGATCTGCAAGGAAGTGATCTGACTTGTGTCTGAGCGGTCAGAGCAGGCGTCCTGAGAAAGTGACACTTTGGCAGAGAGGCAAGGAGGGAGCAGAGCGATGAACCATCTAGGACAGTGCTTCTCAAATTATGTGCAGGAAAAAAACCAAGTTGTTCTTCCTCCTAACCTACTATAGGCAGATATTTCCACGAAATACAATAAGAATGTCATGGTAATGTTAGAATGTTAGGAAGGTTCCTAAATCTTTACTCACCATTTTTGTACTTGGACCAGTAATAATCAATTCATGGTCCAGCTAGTTCTTGGACCACCTTCAAGGAGAACTGGCTCAGGGTAAGAGCAGAGGGAAAACATATACAGAGGACTATGTATTCACAGAGTCAGTGCTAAGAATGTGGAGGATTTTTGCTTTCCTAACAAAGATTACTAATGACCACCTCTTTTGGATCACTTGACAACTAAACAACTAAACTTGACAACAAAAACAATAAAACAGCTCAGGTATTAATTCTACAGTAATAGGGTAATATCCTTCACTTAGGATTAAGGTACATAACCTGTTTCTACATTAACCATCTTTTTAAGTTTCTTAGTTCAGCAATTGCTAACTGACCAACATTTGAAAGGAAAAAAACATGATCTATATTTACAGGTGTAAATGCAACAGCTTGAAATTACCAGAATTTCACTTTTATCTTTTAATTTGCACTATTCAAAAAGTAAACGGTTAAAAAATGTAATTAAGCAAATGCATCTGTAATCACTGTATCCTCAACAGGTACAATGGACATCTCTCCGTGAAACTGAAGAGTAAGTACACTTTCTTGTAAAGTGCACCTCGGCATCGTGTTATGTGTTAGTCATAATTGCTAGAAAAAGCCTCCTGCAGAGAAATATTCTAACTATAGGGAAAAAAAAAAAAACAAGTATAATTCTGTCTTGTTTTCTGAGAAGGTTGCTCTTTTTGTGCTTTTAAAGTTCTTTTTTACCAGAAGAAAAGCATCAGACATTTATAAAACTCTATCTCTTTAACTCACAAAGAAGCTTTTTATTTTTTGAAAATGCTAACTTATTTTCTGATATACTTAAAAGTTTAGGTTAACACAGCACAGAGTACTATGAAGAAATGAATAACTACCGAGGACCAGAGTGGGAAAAACAGGTATAAAAACCTTATTTAAATAAAGGACTTCAAGGAGGCATCTGGTCTTTACTTCAAACAGTGCAAAGTTCCTAGCATCAGTCATGACATTTGCTAAAAACAGAGAGAAAAAAAAAATTAGCTCCTTTACTCATGCAAGGAATTCAATATATCTAGATCAGTGGTTCTCAACCTTGACTGCACTTTAGAATCACCAAGAGAGCTTTTAAAAAATACTTATGCCCGGGATCTATCCCAGAACAATTAAATTAGAATTTCTAGGGGGTGGGGGTCCAGACAGTGATAGTTTTAAAAGCTCCCCAGGTGATTCTAATGTGCAATGAGGGTGGAGAACTATGGATTGAGATCATATGCAAAGACATGCAAATCACAGGCAAATGAAAAATGCATTTTTGCATCTTCTGTGCACTTATTGCCTTGGAACCTTGATCTTTGCATGTATGCTTGGCCTAAGCCTGCCTGCTTCCACTCTGATTTTGCACATGTGACGCAGGTCATCACAAATGGCACTGAAATCTCTCCTTCCTCACCCACCTCTCTTCCAGGTCTAGAAAAGATGTGGATGTAAGTAAGTTAGGATGACTTGTTTATCTCTTGGTAACTGCCTACGATGGGGAACTGCCAAAAAGGTCTCTGTGAAAATATTATAATAAAAACAAAATTAAAGAGGCATGTTCATACCTCAAGGGCTATAACTTGGTAGTTATAAGAAACAGATAAAAATCTATCTCGGAAATAAATTATGGTTACGAAGGAACCTACCAGATGCTCTAAATGTGCTTACAGTTTAACTAGACCTTTGATTAGGAAAAGAAACAGATTTATTCCAAAGATTTATTGGAAGGATGCAAATTTTTAATCTTCATATAATGTATATGTTACTGGGTGAACTATCCAAAGTTTTTCAACCTCAACACTACTGTTAATTTGGGCTGGATATTTCTTTGTTGTGGGGGCTGTCCAACATTGTAAGATGTTTAGTAGCTTTCTCTGGCCTCCATGTATCAGACCCAGTAGCACCTCTCCCCACTCCCACCCCTACCTCACCTCTAACTGTGAAACGCAAAAATGTCTCCAGACATTGCCAAACGTCCCCTCCTCTCTGTTTGAGAGCCCCTGGTCCACCCACTAAAGATCACAAAGCAAGAAGTTAACATGATCTTATAAAACCAAGAAAGGCTCATAAAAAGATACTCTGTATGCACAGATAACCAGAGAATCTAGCTACGGCTCTCTTTATTTATAGAAGGATTGAAATCTGGCCTTTGGCAGAAAACCAAATATTCCAAGTGGACATATGTTAACACTGTGAGGTTTAGCACGTTTTACTGCTTAGATGAACATAATTAGGTGAGAAAGACCTGTTAACAGGGCTATCAAAAACCTAAAGCAAGACTTTTTTTTTCTTCTAATGATGCAATATGGATTTAGCAAGGCACAAACACTTGTGTTTCAAATAGGACACAGAAAAGACATAGTAAAAAAAGACAAGTGGCAACAATCAAGCATCCTCTACTGGGGCATGCATTGCCATGGCCCTTGATCCCTAAGTGACAATAAACACCAAAACAACAACAAAAGCAACAAGGGGTTAGTGGGAGCGCCTGCAAACTCTCCCTGGCGAAGTCAATATAGTCAGTCACTTTTATGCTGCCCAGAGATTGTCCATCGTGCTGGTTAACATGCTGGACAATCTGATTAGTGCTAGGCCAGGGTACTAAACAGAATCCTGAAGCTTCCTTAAAGATAACATGTCCTTCTGAGGCTTGTAATAGTTTGGCTATTATCTATGCTTTACAAACAGTAAAATACAGCCACTACTGGGAGAAATTAAATTTTTATAGAAAATCACAAATGAAGACTTTGAGCTAGGATCTGAGCTATAAAAATGGAAAACATCTTGGACTGGCAGTCACTGCTCATCAGGGATAGTTTCTTGCACCACCAGCAGCAACTGCTCATCAGTCACAGACCAGATGAGACCCCAGAATTGTATCAACATAGCCACCACTAACAAATTTGAATACTGAAAGACATAAAATCAGTTTGCCATCCCATACACAACATTAAGTGAAAAGAACAAAGACAAAATCACACACACAGAAAATTATACTAAAAAAAGTAAAATGTATTTGTGTCAGACACTGTTAGTTGCTTATTAAATATAAGACATCCTTAGCTAAATATGGGGAATGTGACTATGTTCTGGCCAATGATATATAACTGCAAATATTGTGTGGAATTTCCAGCAAAGCTCCTTACAGTCGTTGAACTAAGAACCTTTCTCCTTCCTATTGCTGGAGAGCAGATGTAATGGGCTAGAGCTCTTGCAGTTGTATCAAACTTTGAAGTACCCTTGATGATGGAAGCCACGTACTATACAGCAGAAAAATAAGAGCCTGTATCACTTTTGACACCATGAAACCACATGCAAGCCCAGGACTTCCTGCCTCTTGGCCTGCATATTGTGAGAGATAAATAAATTTCTTTTGTTTTCTTTTTTTAAAGATTTTATTTATTTATTCATGAGAGACACAGAGAGAGAGAGAGGCACAGATACAGGCAGAGGGATAAAGCAGGCTCCATGCAGGGAGCCCGACGTGGGACTCGATCCAGGGGCCCCAGGATCACACCCTAGGCTGAAGGCGGCGCTAAACCGCTGAGCCACCCAGCTGCCCGAGAGAAATTTCTATCATGTCTAAGCTTCTACTATTTCATTGAACACAGCTGAATCTAATCTTAGATTAGATTTAATCTTATATACTAAGATTTAGTATATAAGGTATCAATTATTCTTGCCATCTTGCCTCTGTAATAAGGAAGAAATAAAAGTGAGCAAGGAATGAAAATCAACTGAGTGTTTAGATGCTCTGCAAACATTAACTGTCAATGAAAGGTATTTCACATGCATTTCTTATTTAATCTTCATAACACGGTTAGAATTAGTTCCTTACTTAATAGAGGAACAAAATTGAAGCTCTGAGAGACCAAGCAATAAGCTCAAGACCAAAGATCTGATAAAAGGAAGAGACGGAATTCAAATTTAGTTTTTTGGATCTATACCCATGGTCTTTTCATAATACCATAGTAACCTCAAAACACTGAGTTATTGCTTATTAAGTGCAAAGCACTAAACAAGATTATCTGGGGCATGGCAGAGGAAGTATAAGACAGTGCCCACCCTGAAGAAACTTCCAGTTGGGTGGGATTTAAAAAGCAAGAGGCAAATTTGATGCTCAGTGAGTTAAATAAAGTAACTACAATGAAGATGTTCCATGAGAGGATGTGACTGGCAAATAAGTTATACAGATTTTATTTGTTATACAAGTGAAGAATTACGGATAATTTTATCTCAAAATACTCGTTTCCTTCCTTCTCCTCTGCCTCCCTCCAACTCACCTTTAACTGTGTTTTTGCCATGTGCCAAATATTCTACTTAGCACTGATGCCACAAAGGTGTGCCACATGAAACATCACTCTCAAGAACCTCAATATGAAGGAAGTTATAAAAAGCAGAATGAATCCCAACTGACATAATACGGTGTAAACTGAATAGATCAGCGACTAGGGAAAAAACTGAAAGTGAGAGAATTACTTTCTAAAATCAGACATAAGCTCTGATGGGTTTACTGATGATTTTTTTCCCACATTTCTCAGACCCAGATAATCTCGGGTCAAGAATACCTCACTCTTCTATGAAGAATATTGTACACTTGGGAAGCTATCCAAAAGGGGCAGGATCCTCCAAAAAGAAGTCTACTATTTACCACAGGCATTCTTCCTTTGAACATGACAGTAAGATGCATGGGAAACTGTATCAAAGTAAAATTACACTGGTGTAATGGCCTGGGAAAGCCCTTCCCAGCCACATTCTCTTTTAATTTGGGGTATTAACTAAGAACTTAGTTAATATTGAGAGATTAGGTAATTTTAAAACAAGTATTAAGAATACAAGGCAGATTGGACCAGATTTGGGGAAACCTAGATACCAAGCAAATAAATGAATCTTAACATGTAACTAGAAAAAAATCTGAAATTGTAGGTGATGGGCAATATGATCAAGTATTTTAGAATTATTAACAGACTTCAGCACTTTGGATGGATTAGGGTGTAGGACAGCAGTTGGAGGCAATAGAGGAGATGCTTTCAATGGTCTTTGCACATTGTAGTAATGGGGGCAGGGAGGGGGCAACATGTTGGGGAACAATAAATGGATATCACTGGTCACAGCACTGTCCTGGAACACGATAGATAAATACGTGTGATTTGTAGGCATTTCACTAACAAAATGTACAAAGACGTGCAAAAGAACTTAAAACTCCTTTGGATTTACTTCCTAGTATCTAAGACTAAAGAGCTCAGTAGAGCATATCAAAGGATTCTCAAACAGGTAGAGTGCCTCAGTTTTTTACTTAGGGCATGGTCACCTCAACTCTCAATTCTCTTCACTTGCTGCAAATTAAACCTGGGACATCCTGTTCTCACAAAATCAATCAAGTATGAAGAGCACCATGGAAACCACAAAATTAGCAGTGAGGTTGTGAGCCAAGGTTTCTTGTACCTACCAATCGGTAGAGCTCGGTAATGCTGATGTCCTCTGGGTCCACCATCGCATACTCTTTCCTAGGCACCAGATCCAGTCCCAGTTGTCTAGAAAACACATGGCGAAAGATTGGGGGAAAAGTCACCTCGATAGAATATATCAAAAATCATTATTTTTATTATATCACCCCGAAATTACATATGTCGCACACCATGCTTCTTTCACTCCTATTTTTTGCCTCGTATTAACTGGTTATCACATTTGGAGTAGCGGATATAACTAGGCTGGACACTGGGCATAACTCGAGAAACAGAAGACGACGAAGGAAGGGAAATCCGGGGGATGGGCAGGCACTGTGAATGGAGTGCCTCTGCCACTGGAGGCCTGGTGCTGGGTGGTGGGGAGCCATCAGCACCTCAAGAACTATCACCATAGAAACCCCTCCAACTTGAACTGGGGGAGAACCAAGAGCGAGACCTAATTTTGTTCCAGAAATCAGAGTTGAGAAGAGGGAAGTTTGGCCTTTAGGATGTGACCTGGCATTAAAATTATATCCAGAGCTAATACATTTCTTTTTTTAAAAAATATTTTATTCATTTATTCATGAGGGACACACACAAAGAGAGAGAGAGGCAGAGACACAGGCAGAGGGAGAAGCAGGCTACACGCAGGGAGCCCAACGTGGGACTCGATCCTGGGTCTCCAGGATCACGCCCTGGGCCAAAGGCAGGCACTAAACCGCTGAGCCACCCAGGGATCCTGAACTAATATATTTCTAATGTGAATCTCTGGCAGCGTGTGTAGACCTCAGTCATAGAGTTCTGCAGTCACTCATTAGAAGAAACTCAGAAAAGGCAGATGACAGAAATTAAGGCACTGTAGTTTTAGGCCTGCGGTGGCGAAATGGTTTAATCTCTTGTGTCAGCTTGACATGACTGACATGTGGCTCTGCGGTCATACATCCAGCCTCAGTGGGAAGCCATCTGATGACTGATTTGCGAGGTCCTACCACAGAGGAAAGTGTAACTGCTAAGTTGCTTCTAGTGACCTTGGTGACAACCTCCTCTCCAGGGTGCCCACTTGACTACATTGCTATCAATGCTGTATCACTCTATTCATCTCCTTAACCTTCCATAACTATCCCAAAAATGTCACAATACCTGTGTAATGCTACTGTCTCTCCCAGACTCCCCCTCAGTTACCCCATTCCAGGTATCCTGCAATTCTCTGGTGCGAATTTGTTCCGTGTCCTTTTCACATCATTTTCTAACATGGAAGCCTTCTGGCATGGCATTTCCAGTTATAAAGCCAGAGCTTCCTCACTTGTACTTTAAAAAAAAAATCCTGAAATTCTGTATCCTACTCAAAACTTCATTAGAGGTTTCATAAGTAGACCTTACTAATTCGGCCCTTACATCAAGCCAGGCACTGATCTAGCCATTCTGAGGGAATCTTCTTAAGAAGATCACATCTGGACCCTCCCAATGGCAGTAGTTGTTTTAGACATGGAAACAGTTTCTTAATTTTCTTTAGTTATGGTTTTCTTTGAGAAACTTAAAAATCACACTCCCCCGTTCTCTAATTTTTGTTGAACTTTTGAATCATAGACAGCGCTGTGATCTGTTCTCAAAATATTCATGTTTCCCTGTTATGGACTGAATGTGCCCTCCCAAAATGTATATGTAGAAGCCCAATATGCCAACCCCATCATGGCTATATTTGACGATAGGGTCTATATGGTAATACACATTACATGAGGTCATAAGGGTAGGGCCCTGATCCAACAGAACTGGTGTTCTTACAATAGAATAGGTGTTCTTACAATAGACCCCACAGATTTCTCAATGTCCATGCAAGCACAGAGAAAAGGTCATGTGAGGACACAGCAAGAAGGCAGCTGTCTGCAAGCTGGCAACAGTGTCCTCACCAAGGTCGATGGTACCTTGGTCATGGATGGACTTCTAGCCTCCAGAACTGTGAGAAAATAAATGTGTCGTTCAAGCCACTCAGTCTATGGTATTTTGTTATGGCAGCCCTAGCAAATGAATACATCCCCCTTGGTACACCTCACCAGGGATTCTGATAGGATCTATTCCCCATTCTCTACTCCCTCCCAAGAGAGAACCACTGCCCTACAATGTAAGACATCATTTGACACCAGGTCAGTATCACTGAGGAAAGATGATCTAGCAAAGGAAAGAGGATATATAAGCACGTATGAATTCACCTCACCTACCCTACCCACAGCTCCTTCTATGAGAAGCTGTCCTACCCATCTTCTTTGCTAGGAGGCATGAGGGAAAGCTGAGGCAGTCTAGTCATCTGACCATCTCCCCTTCCTGAGCCACACCTGCCTGGGCACCTGACCTAAGGATAAATAATCTATGGACTGGCCAGTAGCTTAGGAGTGACTGGTATAACATGCTCAGTCTAAACAGGAATAGTAGATTTTGGCTTTCAATGAGATTCCTTTTTTGAGAATTCAGACCTAGAGATTCAGAGCATCAGCCATATGGTGCAAGGAAGAAAAGATACATGAAGGGCAACTGGTTGACATCACTGTAGAATAAGCCAAGACCAACTCTAGCTGCACAGGTGCTGGAGCAGGTGTGAAGTCCAGAAACTTCACGAGCTTTGGGGCCCCAGGAACTTGTAACTTGCAAGTCTCTCTCTCTCGTAAGGCTTTCATTGCTCAACTTCTGCTGGCTTCCTGGGTCCTAGCTGTGTGAAGAGAGTCCCCTCTGTTTCTGTTTTGTTTTATTAATTCCTAGGTATATCGTTAGGATAACTCTCCCAGTGTTTGAGATTTTCTTAGCTCACAGAACAGGAGCATGGCAGTGCTTTTCAAACCAAGAAGAAGATAGGAGGCAAAGTGAGAAAGGAGAAAATGCAAAGAGAGCTCTCAGGATGCAGGAAACCAGAGCAGTGGGGTGGGGGTGGGGGGCAAGTTCTCTCTCATTTCAGGCACTGCACTGCTCTGGGACATCAGGAAAGAAGGATGAACAGATTCTCCATCCTGTAAGATCTTAGCAGGAAAAGTCAAAGGACAGTACAGGACTCTATGGGCAACAGAAACAGACACCATTATTTTAACTCTGTGTGATACCTCCAGGTGAGAATATTTCTTTTCATGGCTCTGTTGAGGAACAAAATGAATAACTCCTCCTCCTCTGCCCCCCAAGCTTCCCACATCCAGAGGGCTTCTCTTTACCACTCTTCAGCAGTTGTGATACACAACTCGAGACTGAACATTCTTAACTCCGTTTCATCCAGAGATCTACGTGCTAACAGATAATTTTGCAGGACAATCTGATCCAGTTTAATATGCGGGAGCATTATTGGAATTTGCTTTCCGGTTAGTACTATTCCTTAAGAAAAATGACGTTTTCTTATAGTCCGCGCACAATCTGTGTGCTACAAGCTGTTTTTAACTAAGTGGTCGAAGAAAAAATGAGACCTCAGAAAATTCGTGAATTTGAGGATGAGCTATATAAACTATACTGTTCATTTTCACACATCAATGTTTTAACAACTTACCATAAATTAGCCACAGAACTGCCCAAAGTACAGGCCAGAACTCACATGAGTCAAAACTGAGTCATGATTCAGTTAGAATTAGTGTTTTTCTCTCGGTCATCATCCTCCTTCCTACAACTGAAAAAGTAACTTCTTGCCTGCTCTATATTTCTAAGTTATTTTTGATAAGCTACTTCAACCAACTGCCTTCCTATTTACAAACTAGGCTTTAAGCAAGGACCAGCATAATGACTAAGAGCCATTATAATTCAGTGAAAACTCAAAGTTTTTTTTCAAAATCAAAAAGAAACACATTCTAGACAGCATGGGCCCCTTTCAAAGGGCCTTGAGATCCACTCTGCTCGGCCTGCCTCGTCTCACACAGCAAGACCGGAGGCTCTTGGGCAAGTGGCTGCCAAGTTCTTTTCCTCAGGAAATGCTATGTGTTTGGACTCATACTGTCCTGGAGCCAAGAGGGCCCATGCACCTCCTCTAGTTTAACATACTCCTTCCACAGGTCAAGAAGGCGAAGTCAAGAACAGCTCAGACATTCGTCTCACATCTTAAAAAAGCAGCATTCCTAGTCCAATGTCTTTTTGCCATTCCACACCTATGGTTGTTCTTTTTTAATTCCCTCCAGGAATCAATCTTGTAGATGTAAATAATTTAGGGCAACCATGCTGGTTGGTCATCTATAAAAGGATGAATGGCACATCTTAACAAAATAACGGAAGTAGTCTGCGTGAGCACGAGGCTTAAAATGTGTCAGGAGGTCCATGTGCTCATGTCTGTAGTATGTCACGTCTCAGCAGAATCAGAAGTGGCTTCTGATAGAGCTACTCCCTGTCATCAGAGGAAGTAGCACTCTAGCTTCAAATCGGTTTTTCCAGATTCAGTAAGAGGCGAATTTATCTGTGGTTTATGTCCTGCCATTTTCTCCTTTCCTGCCTGCTTTTCTTTTATTCCGTAGCCCTAAGATCCTCTGAAGGTCCAAATAGCAAATGGGGATTTGGGGAGAGAAAAGGAAGAGAGGATGTGACTTTGACATTGAGACACCTTTCAACGTCTTTCAACAAGCCTAGGATCACAGTCCAAGCTTTTTCTAATTTCTCACCCACATTTTAACATTCCTACTTGGTACAATATCAGCTTTGATCAGGGCTTTAAGTGATGAGATTTACTAAAGCGCTTTGCTCTTATTTTACATTAGTCATAGTTTTCTTTAAGAGTAAGTCTTGGTCTGCCTTTTACGGAGTTCTCCCAAGCAGCTCCTCCAAGGGGCCACTGCGTACACACAGGCGGAATCAGGGCAATCGTGAATGCCCCACTGGTGCACCTGTTTTAAGACTTTCAATAGGCAGTGTTAGCATTAGTATCTCCCTCCAGATTTCTTCGGTGACATATTACGACGCTACGGAAGGGGTATATATTAAAAGCAAATACAGGGATCCCTGGGTGGCGCAGCGATTTGGCGCCTGCCTTTGGCCCAGGGCGCGATCCTGGAGACCCGGGATCGAATCCCATGTCAGGCTCCGGGTGCATGGCGCCTGCTTCTCCCTCTGCCTGTGTCTCTGCCTCTATCTCTCTCTCTCTCTCTCTGTGTGACTATCATAAATAAATAAAAATTAAAAAAAAAAAAAAAAAAAAAAAAAAAAAAGCAAATACACATGCCAAACCTAAAGCCTATTTTTAAATAAGATCTATTTAGCAGAAGCCATATGTGGCTGATCCCTGTGAACACTCCCTACTCTGTGAGCACATGCACACCGTCTGCCCTCACGGGGCACTAGTGAACAAACAGCAACCTGGTGCCCTCGCCAGCTGGACAGGCTGTGGTTCTCAGCTCCATGGGTGACAATCTTCCCCTAAGTCCCCAAAAGGAAAAAAGAGCTGAAACATCCCCCTAGGGTGTTTTCTGGAGACATTACCCTGCAGTGGCTCACACCTGTGCGCTGCCAGCAGAGATCCCCCCTTGCCCCCACTGCAGTGGACGGTACTCACTCATTGCCCCAGTCCAGGCGGGCCGTGATGTGGCGTTTCACGTCCTTCATCCGGTCGTGGGTCAGGTGGCCCACCAGCACCTGCCGCCGCAGATCCAGGATCTCATTCATGATGTGCCACAGCCGGTGGAAGAGATCGCCTTCGTTTCTCTGAGAGGTACACAAACGTGGCATCGCAGGTCAGTCTCCAGAGTGAATGGTGAGGAAACCAGGCGGGAAAGGGAAGGACAGGGACACCTGGGTGGCTCAGCGGTTGAGCATCTGCCTTTGACTCCGGGCGTCATCCTGGAGTCCTGGGATCGAGTCCCGCATCAGGCTCCCTGCATGGGGCCTGCTTCTCCCTCTGCCTGTGTCTCTGCCTGTCTCTGTGTGTCTCTCACGAATAAATAAATAAAATCTTGAAAAAAAAGAAAGGAAGGAAGGAAGGGAGGGAGGGAGGGAGGGAGGGAAGGGAAGGACAGTTGTGCCCACCCTCCACGTGCCCGCCACTCCGCGGGCAGATCCTCTGTTCACAGGCCCCTCTCCCCTCGGACTCTGGGCTACACACCTGCTCTGCACGCTTTCACCCAGCTCCGCGGCTCCGCTCTCCTGGCCAAGAGTCCAACTTCACCTCTCAGACCGCCCAGCGTCCTCACTTGGCCTCCACACCCGGAGCTCACCTTCCCTGCCTCCTTTCCCACTTCAAATCCTCCTTTCTTCAGCTCTATCCAAATTCTACTGTCCTTCAAGGCTCCGCCTATATCCCACCTCGGTCAGGAATCTTCCCTGGTAAGTCTCACCCATGTTCTTTTCTCCCTTCTCTGAACAGTGGCTGCATGCAACGAAGGCCACTTTAACGGAAAATACTGTTTTCTAATTATTTCCTGCATGTTGGTCTTAAGGCTCTCCGGTCTTTCTCACCATAAGCTGGGTACGCTGGGGGCTCTCAACCTCATTCACGGCTATTACCTGGTCCCTATTCAGACCTCTGCAAATAAACACTGTTTTTTTTCTGACTGGTTAAACATTCGTGTAGATTCAAGATACTCTCCTGAGAAATTCGTCCAGCAAGGGCGGTTTAATGTAAGGTAAATGAGTTAACTGGTTTCAGATCCTGGTTTTGCTACTTACTTGTTTTACAGGCTTTGGAACGAGTTTTGTCACCTGTGAGACAGACAGTACTACCTTCCTGTGAGGTTGTTTTGTGGACTGGAGATAAGGTTCGTGAAGAGAGCAGAACGGCACAGTGACGAAGAGCACAGACTCGGGAGCCTGACTACCAGGCCTGCATTCCAACTTTGCCACTAACTGGCTGAAAAACCTTCGGCAATGTATTAACTTCTTGGTGTATATTTTCTTATCTGTATAATGGGTATTATAATAACCATCTGATGGGGTCACTGTCAAGATTGATGAGTTAATATACCAAAACTCTTGAGAATAACACCTGGCCTAGAATAAATACCACCCAAGTGTTGGCCATTACCAATACTGCTACTGTTGTGGGTTTCATCTAGAATAAGCCCTCTACAAATGTTGTGTCCTTACCAAAAGCTAGCCTATCTCTCTTACATTGAGGGCAAAACCATTTCTCAACATCCATCTTTCATCTTTCTTAACCAGAAGTTATGATTTTACTTTCTACTAAGATAGTAGTAGAGGACAGAAACAGTGTTATGAAAGGATTGAGATTATCATACACGTGAAGTCCTCTGCTGTGATAAACTACCAAAAATAGCAAAAATCCTGTGTGATGGGTAAAGATGCTCGGTTGGAACACAATTTTTTTTATTTTAATTTTAAAAAGTCGTGACATGTCTTCTACTTTATCAAGACTTGGTGACTTGGAGTGTTTTAATGTACTGTGCAGGTGAGACAAATGTGCTGGCTAAACAGCAAAGCATTCTCCGTGACACCATCCCTGAGATATAAATAATTGTGCCTCTTGACTCGTAAAGCACTCTATGGAGCTTCTTCGTCTCGCTCTTTACTCATGTTATATGCTACCATACAAGTCACACCAGGGGCATTGTGATGCAAGACTCTGGTAATTCGCCGCTCAGTGTCTGTGCTCTCCACTTGGTGTCAACTCCCAACCATAGATGCTGGGTCGGCCTTGGGTAGCCCCAGCAGCTGGAGAATGAATAAATAGATACTTGATTTATAGGAGGTCATTCTGTAGATCTTGAGAGGCAGATCCTGTGTAAGTCATGTGAAACAATAAGGGAAGAAGATCAGGAAAAGCTTGAGGAAGTCAGTGGTCAGTGGAAAGGTCCATGAGAGTCAAAGAAGTCCCATAAGGAGGATGTAAAATAAGTCAACTCTCATGCAGCAAAAGGGAGAGCCAGCTCCATAGACCTGACTGTCACAGTGTGAAAGTCATCTGCCCTGCTCTTGGGAGAGGTGTTCTGCAGTCGTTCAGTAGGATGGACTTGATTTTTTAATGATGTCACCTCTAGTACTTAGGTTGAAGAGAACGCTGACATGAAAAGGAAGCTGGATCCTTTATAAAAATGAAAACCAGCTGGTCAGCTTTCCCTTTAGGGGAGGGGAGGCAGGAACACTGACATCCTGCAGTCATGACCAGCACACCTGCCCTACTAATGTGCAAGCCGTACGCCTCTCATCTGGTCTGACAGCGGGTCATAAAATGATGATTCATCAAAAACTGGATTTCAAACACTGGACACTTATGAAGACTATTTAGATAAAAAGTGCTCTTGATTTTAACATTAAATGAAAAGGGTAGGGTGCAATACCAAGCACTTGGAGTAAAGCCATATCTAAAAGTTCCTGCAATATATTGGAGCTGTAGCAAAAAGCCAATTGGATTTTAGTGTTTTAGAGAATGGGTAAGTTTTCATTTGCCTCAAACGAAAACAGCATAGGGTTTAGAGCAGCAGATCTACCTTCAGACTCAGGCCTTACCACTTAGCACGGGACCCTGAATACGTTATCTCTGCTAAGATTTGAGAATAAAAACACTCTGGCAGAGCCCCGAGAAGAAAGATATAAAATATCCAGCCAAAGGCCTGCACAGAAGTACTTAGTAAAAGATGGTTGCTGTATTTCTCCTAAGCTTTTTGCGGTTATGTTACTGGTATTTCATTAACTGATAGTTGAAAGAACATTATTTAGGCTCTTCCCAATGATATTAAAAAGAGCAACTAGCACTTCTCAAGCAAGTATTTACCATGAGCTTTTAAGCTACAAGTTCTACTTATACAAAGTATACCTCATAAACGGCTTACAATTTACAAGATCTTAGTATCCTCATCAAACATCTACCAGGGGAGAAGCCAGGCACCTTAAAAACCACTAGAAAAGAACATGCACCGACCTGAACCAGACACTGGGCTTGGAACACCTGGATTAGGAAAAGAGAACCCAGATGGTCCGACACAGCCAAGTCAGCCTCATTCTCAAGGTCGAAAATCTATTATTTCCAGGTCCAACTTCCTATCTGTCCCTAACATAACTGACTACCATGCCAGTCTCCAGGGGCAACTTTCAAATCATTCTCTCTGTGTGTCCATTACTCAGGACGTCAGGAAGTGGAAAAGTTACTCCTGGGGCTTACAGCACATAGATTTTCAAGCCAATCAAGTATGTCCCCAAAATAGATGCTCGCAACCCGAAAAGCAGGTAAAAATAGCTAGATAAGACAGACTCAAGAGGCAATTCAACTTTGTTCCCCACAAGCTGCCGCATAAAAGGCAAAGTGCTGGGGCTCTAGCTCAACTAATGGATGACACTTACACTGCCATTATTTTTATAACTCTTCTGTTGGGTGTTTAAGATGCAATGATTTGAACGTTTCAAATAGCTTCATTCCCATGTTAATATTATGCACAATGTTATTTTAAGTGAAATAATAGTTGGATTTTATACTCATTCTAATATAATTTTTTTTTTCCAAAAAAATCTCAAGAGGAGATCTGCGTGCATTTCCTTTGTAGCCTCTCAGCTCAGACCCCTTGAGTTCCGTTATCTTGACTTTGCATTTACCTCATTCCGGCAAAGCTTAGACTGGCATTTAATCTAAGACTGCCTTGTGGATTTTAGGAGTGAGTCCTAAAGCCACCAGCGCCAGGAGGGCATGGTCAGAGAAATCCAACATCAAAAGGGGTTTTATTTTTAAGATTTTCTTGCTTCAATGAAATATCCTATTGCATTTTATATGTAAGAGACAATAAAAACTGTCATTCCGTGCCAATGTCCTTCGCTAATTTGGATTTTCTCTTTGACAAGCTGTTTCAAATCGTTTTGTCAGGCTAAGTACACCTTTGTATTTTGAACGCATCCCTTCAAATGATCAAGCTGTTCTATAAATGTCTTTGAAAATAAAAGGAGAAATAGTGTTCCTCATCCTCAAACCTCCACCACCCCCAAATTTGTGCTTATCAGAGATCCAAAGCACTAGATTCACATCAGAATCCCAGCCCTGCCATTTTCTGGCTGCGTGGGCCAGAGCCAACACTTCACTCTCTGCCTCTTGCTCCTCATTCGTGAGCTGGGGATGATCACAGTCATCATTTCCTTAAGTGGTTGTAGAGATCGGAGGAGATGCTGCACATGGAGGACTTCCACAGGGTTTGCAACATAGTAAGCTCTTCATAAGTACAATTTGTTATAAAAAGTAAGTACATGAAAACATACTCCCCAAACATTGACCTGACCCCCTTCCATTTTGTTTGAGAAGCATTCCTTTCTCTTATATATTTAGAATAGTCTTGTTCATTCTGCCTAAGGAGTCTATCATTTTCAGTATATCTGAATTACTTACAGAAAATTAATATAAAATCCCACCAATACTCCAATTGTATGCAAATAAATTCCTCTCTCCTTGAAAATTAAAAATACTCCGAAAGCTTGACACTAACTAGATCCACGTAAACCATTCTACTTGGTGAGATGTGCCAGAAAAATCATCTTTTACATTTCTGCAGCTTGAAAAAGAACTTAGCCCATGCTTAGTAGACTCTCAGATTGCAGCAAGGCTATGTGTTATTAGGCTCTGTATGTGATTTCTAGAGCAGTGCTAATGCCTTAAAGTGAGTGCTCAACCATTGGCCGATGCTGACTCTTGCTCAAGTATTTCTTAAAACAATTCGCAATCTAAAAAATTACACCATTAAAAAGTTACCTACCACATACAGCTGCTTCCACATAGTTCCCCAGTCTCTTAATGTCGATGTCATTTCTGTTATAACGGAGTCTTCGGTGGGAATAACCATTTCAAATTGTCTGTGAAATTAAAAGAGAAAAACAAAGTATATATGCAATTATCATAGATAACAATTTTCTTTTCAATCCTCCGAAAGATAAAACTAGGAAAGGAAACTGCCTATTAGTTTGGGTTCTGCAGACAGTAACAAGGATCTGATTAGAGACCTGTGTGAGGCATGTTATGTGGGTCATGGCAGTACAACACCAAAAGGACCAGCCACTTTATCCACATCAATTTTGAGGAGTGTGGTGAGAAGCAACAAAATCAGAAGACTTCTGCTCCAGCCACAATGTGACCACTAAACAACAACTCATTTAAGTTCCCAAGCCCAAAAGCCTTCATGTAACATGAGGTCACTGAGCCCACATAAACTAGGAAACAGCTTTTGCTTTTCAAGCACTATGACCATACGATTCAAAGGGAGTAACAGACTTGCTCAATGATCAGGATATTACGGCTGCAAACGTCCAACCTAACCTAGTGTTATAAGTACCTAGACACCGAGGTACCAATTAAACAGTCGCTTGATTTTATTAACACTTCATTTTTATTATTTGTAAATGGGACCATGAAAAACGATTAATATACTAGTAATGTCATCATGCGTCATTGAACTTCAAAGCTTTTGCTATCACAGACGTTCCGATATCCATTGCACAACGCTCTTCTCTATGATTAGGGTAATATATTTTTCCTGTTTCTTCTCTAAAAGTGAAACACTATACTGGGAAAACACTCATACCAGCATCTACTGGGGTACATACAGTGGTCTGTTGTTGAGGAGATCCATGAAGCTATGGACGAGAAGAAAACCCAGAAGATTTTCTTTATCCCCTGCATCTATCTCTGATGTACAACAACCTTTTCCCTCATCTCAAGTTTCTTTTTTCAATTTTTTTTTCAGTTTGTGTGCAGGTTAAAATGCTTAAGTGGCTATTATTACTACAACTTCTCATAAGAATGCTGCCAGCTATTTGATGGGGATTATTTTCTTAACATTTGAGTATGTATTTTTTTCAAGGACAACATCTAATATGTACAAGGTAACAGCATTTTAGACACTGAACCAGGTTGTCTAGATGATCAAGGGAAAATTACTTCTTAGCATGAGGCTAATAACTGCTCTGTAGCTCCTTTGTGATGTTATATCCAAAGGGTGTATAATTGTCTTTTGTAAAGTCTTCTTGACAGCGAGTAAGAGAACGAAAAATCTTCACCAACAGAGCCTCATTTCCTCATTTCATACTGCTGCTAAAATGCGTGCTCTGTGAATATTTCCCTTCTTTCTAGAGCTGAAACACAGCTGAAAATGTGAAAGTGGGATTCAAAACTAGAAATAAAAGTAAACAGTAGTATATGAACTGCGACATATACAGATCCTTACATCAAGTCTACGTGTGACATTTTCAAATGGTAGCGCCTTTATTTTGCTTTTGAAGCAGCTGTTGCAATTTAAATGATGAATATTTGGAGACAGAGATTATAAAATGATCAGATGTAAGGTCAAAAAGGGAATAATGAATTTCCAGGACAACTCGACAACCTACTTAACATTTAAAAAGTGGCATGACCTCAAGCAGCAATTAAACACTAGAGAAGTGGCCTCGTTGTTCATAAACCATCACTTAATTTAAGGACCCCCATCAGCCCAACATTGCTCCGAAGACCCAGGAATGAAGAAAAAGGCAATTCAGTCTGTGAGAAGTTGATTTGGTGTTTGTTCAACCAAAATGTAAATTTTTAAGAAGCTTTACAAAATCACCGTTTTCGGCAAGCCAGCTGTTTCCTCTTAATTACACCAAAACCAAAGTCGATGTTCAAATAGTTGTAAGTAGTGGCCCCTGAAATTACATTTTGTTCAGTTATTCTGATACACTTTGCAGCTACTTCATCCTTCCGAGATATACTTTGCAGCAGCCATCAGGCTGCTGATCTTAAAATAAGAGAGGTTAATGTCAAAATCCAAAGAAGTTCCTCTTTGGGAAAGCAATCATCTGGTAATGTGTGTTCTCAAATGTTTTCAGGCTCAAGATTTTCTTCCAGTTAATGGTCCTAGAATCTGGAGTCTCAATTAATTCCAATAACTTTTTTCTTGTTAAGAAAATAAATTTGTATTCTCCCCACAACGTTCTCCTGCTACTTAATGCTCATTATGCCCTGTGTCACATGAAGAACCCACAACCAAGTCTTAAACTTACACAACTAAATTCTGAGAACACTTTATCCTTACTTAAACTTCCTCAGACTCAGGGAAGGGGGCCAGGTCTGTAGTTTCTCCCTGGGACAAAAATAAATAAAAGAAGGCACTTGTTTTGATAATGCCCCACCCCAATCTGCTCTGAGGTAGGACTTCCATGGGGTAGAACGATGCTTGACATTATCTTTGCTAGCATTCTCTACTTCCCTTGGTCAGAGTGTATGGTGGGGGCTGATCATCCCTTTGCTCTGCATAGTTAAAGGGGTAGGGCTGGGCTTGGGGCACAGGCAGCAAAGAGAACTGACTGCATGGGTCAACCCAAGTGGATATTTTAAGGATCGGGGTAGAGAGCTTGGTGTTTCCATATTGTCCAGCCCGGATCACTAGAGCAGAAAGCTCAGAACAAAGAGTGAGCCTATGGCCCAAGCAACTGCTAGAGTTTCCTCTGGTTTGCTTGAGGGGAGCTAGACAGTGCAAAGTAAGCCTGGCGGGAGGACTCCAAGCTTGACTCATTTCTGGTGCGACATTCCCAAAGGACACACACTGATTAAAACAGTAGCAGCAGTGGTAATTATTCATATTAGAATTATCATGTTTTTAATCTACTATTTTAAATAATTACTATGGCTACTACTAATGATGGTAATATTGCTTCAAGCAGTATTGAATGACATACAGTATAAGATCTCCTAGAGATTTATCCATATAGGTAACTCTCAAGGTACTTATACCACAGATGCTCACCCACCTGCAGAAGTTATTTCAATGAATTAAGATTAATACTTTACCTTTATAGACAGTGGATATAAGAATCATCCATTTAAATAGCATGACTTGGAACTTCTTTGGTAAAATTCAAGTTTAAAGATCTCATTTACTATGATTTAAAATGTGCTTTAGGGGGAATCCCTGGGTGGCTCAGCGGTTTAGCGCCTACCTTTGGCCCAGAGCATACATAATACTGGGGTCCCTGGATTGAGTCCCGCATCGGGCTCCCAGCAAGGAGCCTGCTTCTCCCTCTGCCTGTGTCTCTGCCTTTCTCTCCCCCTGTGTCTCTCATGAATAAATAAATAAAAATCTTTAAAAAAAAAAAAAGTGCTTTAGTAATTCAAATAAATTTTTTTTTATTTGAAGTAAAATGTAATTTTTTTAAAAAAGATTTTATGGATTTTATGTATGTATGTATTTATTTATTTATTAAGATTTTATTTACTTATTCATGAGAGACAGAGAGAGAGAGGCAGAGACGCAGGCAGAGGGAGAAACAGGCTCCATGAAGGGAGCCCGACATGGGACTCGATCCTGGGTCTCCAGGATCACACTCTGGGCCTAAGGCAGCGCTACACCACTGAGCCACCAGGGCTGCCCCAGATTTTATTTATTTATTCATGAGAGACACAGAGAAAGAGGCAGAGACACAGGCAGAGGGAGAAGCAGGCTCTATGCAGGAAGCCTGATGTGGGACTCGATCCCAGAACTCTGGAATCATGCCCTAAGCTGAAGGCAGACGCTCAACTGCTGAGCCACCCAGGCATCCCAAAATGTAATTTTTAAGGCTGAATCTGTATTCTTCCTTTTGTCATAAAATGACAATCATTCAGTGATCTAGTGCATATTTGTTGTGACACTGGCAGTGAATGTTTGGGTCCAAATCCATGGCCTACTTATAACTTTCTGCTCATGACAACCACTAAAATAAGCAAGTTCTACTGTTTTATACTATGGTATTTTATTTGAATGATCTGTTATCCTGACAACGACTTTAAGTCCTTTTGGAAATAGACTGGAAAAACTTTTTAAATGTATAAGAAATCTTAGGTGATCAATGAGCTCAACCAAACCAAGTACAGAAATACCATTCCCTAAAATAGAAGAGTGGCTTTGTGAAGTGGTCACACAAGAATATGGTATTATCCCCAATTAGGAAAAAACAGTCAGGCTTGGCTGCTTATAATCAGTGGTAAATCTAGGAAATGCCTGGGGTTTGAGACATGACTCAGCACTCCATGGGTTGACTGCCATGCTTCTCTATATAGCAGGAAACCAAAAAGAACCAACCCCTTCTCCTTAAGATTAGGCTGATTCCATGATTTGTGGACAATGAAAGACCTCTGAGGCCCTAGATTCCCCTCTGGTCTAGCACACACAGATGCAGGGTATTACATTTTCTCCACCAACTGCCTTAGTGTAATCCACCTTTATCAAACCACACAGACAATAGCATGATCTCCTGTAGTTCATTTTTCAAGACAATTACTAAGCCTTTCAATTTCTCGAATAAGCAATGGTTCTGTGAAAATCCCCTCACTATTAATAAAACTCATTTCTTACCCTTTGTTCTTCACACAGGCATTTTTCAAGTGAACGTAGCTGGAAGGAAAGATACCCTGCAGGAGAAAACATGAGGTTATGGTGCTAGGTGACTGATAAGGCGGGGGTGTTTTCACAAGTTATACGTATAAAACACAGTCATACAACCATAACAGTACTGGGAACAGGGAAAAACAACATCTCTACCACACTGGATCCATTCCTCTTATTTTCTGCTATTCATTAGTTGACAAATTCAGGGATTCTCTAAAGTAAATATAATAAAACAAATTAAATCTCACTTAGAAGTATTTTCTTTATAAAACAAAATTTCTAAATTTTCAGGAATTCTGCATAGAATAGAAAGCATGTTATACCAAATAAGAATTTTTTTTAGTATTGCATAGTTTCTTTAATATTACATTAGTTTTTGTTTGTTTTGGTAGTTGTTCATTTTCTTCTAAAACACTCGTGTCTATTTTAAAATATACACTAAAAACAAAATACCACAATGAATTGGGAGACAATACATACACTATGTGTTAGCGGAAGAACTTTGATGAAAACATAGTAGCAATTAATCACCAGGCTGCATTGTGATGGAACAAAAATTAAACAAAAGACAGCATGCTAGCTCAAAGCTTTTTATTGTAGACAAAAGACAGGACAAGGAAATTGTTCCTTTGTTCCAAATGGGAAGTTGAAAGAAACAACATAAAAAAACATTAGCATCAATTTTATTGTCCATTAAATGACAATATCTTCTGAATGATTTTTGATGTATCATCACATGACAAATTCAATTAAATATTTAGGAAAGCAAATGTCATTTGAATATATTATCACCATTGTGGATCCAAGGATAACATAAAATTTAATAAGCAAATTCTGTACAAACAATAGTAGTAAATAGATATACGTGTTAAAAATATTTTCTTCAAAATTTACACTAACTCAATATGGTAAGATTAACCAACAGAGTTAATTATAATTTTTAAAAAGTCAGAATTTGAGGTTAGAAGAGGGGCAGAAATAAGTCAAAATAAATTTTTTTCAAAATTACTCTAAATGAATAATTAAATACTGAAGCTACATTGGCATGTGCCTTGCAGATGTTCAAAAATAACTTTAAATGAGAGCTAAAGTATTTAAAAAAATAAATTTCTATAGTCTTTTGTCCCTCAGCCTCTCCTTTAGAATGACCAAAAATAAATGAAATACAGTTATTAAACATAGCTAGGTGATCCAGAAAAAGGTATATTTAAGGAGAAAGGCAGGTAGAAGAACTTAGCTTATACTGTATTTTGAGAGTAAGAAATGATACATTTTCTTATCTACAATCCTAATAAAGCCAGAATTAAACCAAGAAATGAACATGACACGCAAGAGAGTATTATAGAACCTGGGAAGTGTGGATGAAAGTTGGAGAGATTAGAATAAAGTAGACAAACACAGAAAATAGTAAGGATTAGTGTCAAAGTCATAAAGTATACAAACGAAAGGTAAAATAAAAATCATACTACCTCCTTACTATAATTTCTGAGGATGTATATAAACATATAAAGGATAGTGAGTCTTAGTTTCTGTCTGGAATCGTAGGAACAGGGAGCTCTTTGTAACACGGCTTCCCCATGTTTCACCTGCCCAAACCCAGAAGGGAATCTTACTAGGCTGCTGAAATAAACGTGTTTCTCCACATCACTCTTTTACAAATGATACCACAGAAATCTTAACACCTCTATTCAATTTTTCTTTTGGAATATCTATTTCCCCTGCTTGAATTTTAATTTCACTCTCTGCTAAACTAACACTTCAAAAAGATTTTGTTTATAATATAATGAGCTTATTAAGGTCTTCTCAGCACAAACTGCAAGAGCTACTAGGATTATCATTTGAGTAGCATGTCTTAACGATAATCCAAGTTCAAAGGAATTCCCAAAATTATGAAAATCTGTATTGCCATTTGGCACTTTAAGAGTCCCAACTGTAATTTCAATTGTAAAATGAATAAAATAACTTTTTTAAAAAAATCCCATAATTATGATTATGAGTAATATTTTTTATTACCTTGACATTTGGGTTTTTTAAGGCAAATCCTCTGTACCAGCCTGTGGAGAAATAATCATGGTCATTATTTTGATAAACCATTATAATATTTTAAAGAAAAGAAATTATTACAAATCAATCTGTCCTTTACTGACGGAATTTTACCCTACCAGTAAATATTCTGTGTATGAATAAAATGGGGGTTGGATTGGGCTAGACTATAGCTCAAGTGACTAATAGTTTAAGCATTCTATTAAGAAACCATTTAAAAAATTGTAATGGAAATCTATATGAAAAATAGAAACATGCATAATGGAAGTACAGGGTTTGGAATAGCATTGGGCTTAAATTCTGGCTTTGCTACTTATCAGACTATTTTATTTTGGGCAAGTTAATTGACATGAGCATGGTTTCTCCACATTTTATAAAAGGCTACATTACGTCTCAGGGAAATTCAAGAATCTGCACAAGATTTAATAAGTTTCCAATTTCTCTTTGCCTGACTACAAGGCCCAGACCCTATCACCAAAGAATAGGGCTCAGCCAACAGTCATAGAGTGAATTTGCACATCCTTCAGCCCATCATCTAGGTTTAGGATCAGTCTGATAGCATAAGAGGAAAATCAGGTATCACCTATCAAGGAAAGTGATTGGCACTCTTATCAGCAAAATGTCCTACCACCTGAGCTCACCTTAATGTTTATTCTGTGGAATGCCTATGGCTTAACCTCCAAGCAATTCTGAATCAAATTTTCAGCACTATCCTGAAAGAGGAACTTACCTTTTTATACCTTAAAACAAGTACAGGGTATATATATATATGAAAATAAATGGTAAATATATACTCCCTCTAAATGTATTATTTTCAACTTACAGTTTCTTCAAGTATAGAACGATTTTGTTTATTGGTAAGAAGTTACCATGTAACAAATATTCTGTTGAATTATTTTTTTTATTAATTGAATTTTTAAAACAAAATATTTGAACTTTATATTTCAATACTCTGTTCCTTTTAAATTTTTTTAGAAAGATATATTGTAAAATGTCATACCTAACAGCTTTAAAATCAGTCTGAAGAAAAGCAAAATGAATTGAACAGAAACTATCTCAGGATTTAAAAATCCCTTAAAGACACATCCAAGAAATATATCTATTCTTAAATAATTACTCTAACAGAAACCACAACTTTTTGAGAACTGCTAAAGTCTTAAAAGGAGGTCTCTGTTCAATTATATTGCAGGGGAAGGTTTTTAGGTTACAAAACAGCTCCCATTAGCCATGGAGCCCATTTTCATGCACCAATTCAAAACAGATTTGATATTTATCTGTATACAGGGTAAAAATAGACAAAATGCATCTGACAATAACATGAAAGACCTGATTATACTTTTAGAGATCTCATTTACAGGGCACAGAATAAATGTCCATGTACCATCACCATTTAATGCCAGGTTCTAAGTAATTTTAAGAGTTCTGTTTGGAGGAACACAGTTTAATAAATCTTGCTACGACAGAATGTTATCATATTATAAATCCTATTAAGCACAACATTTCAGGAGAAAAATGGATATTTAAAATGTGGTCATCTTAACGAGAATAAAAAAAGAGCAGTCATTTCAACTGGGATCTTTTTAAATATGAGAGCTTAAGCATGTCTTGTGGAACAGGACTGGAAACATTTGAGAACATGTTAAGTATTTTGATTTAATGAGTTACATGCAGTATAAATTAATAATCATAAGGCCCTTACAATATATTCCACTAACATTTCATATGCATTGAATAACTTTAGTTCAAGTTTGGGGGTGGCAGGGAAGAAGACTGCAGAACTACAGCAGAGTTGGCCTTGGCAGGAGTCTTCTCCAAGGCATCTGGTTACTTAACCTTGGAGAAGCCATTTCTGCTCTGGATCTGTTTCTTCCTGTCCTGGGGGACCTATTAGACCCCTGAGATCCTGAGAAAGACCTTCTAGTTTGGAACTGAGTCATGAATCCCCTCAAATACAGTAGCCTCAACTGCTTTATATGTTGGCATCTAGTGAATATAAGGAAATAATATCAGGAAAAATATATCAGCTTAAAAATAGCAAATGATGCTTTTCCATAAGCCAAACATTGAATCTGCAAGAAATAAGCTTTGTCAAAAATGGATCACTGTGACCACTGGAAAAATCCCAGAAATTAACAGAAGGACAGAATTTGCAAACACTATGAACTGTCCAATGGTGATGAGGTTGGTTATACAACCTTGAACAATCAGCACTAGCCCACTTACCATCACACTTCTCCAGGATCTGAACTGTATCTCCAATTTCCAGTGACAGGCCATATGGGACAGTTCCTCGAAAACTGGCAATAACTGTAAGAAATGTTATAGAATATATGAAGATAATCATATCCGTTATAGCCAGTTATACTGCTTGCTATTAAATGTCACTGACTAGAAAAACGAATGCAAAGAGGAAGTATACTTTGAGAGCTAAAACCTGCTGTCATATTTAACTTTTATATGTTTTTGCAGAGTATCACTCAATAACCTATGTGACAATGTTATTTCCCGAAGAGCTCTGTGCCACTCTTGTATACTGCTATATTCACTCTGCATCCAGACCCCTTGCCCACAGTAGTTCCTCAATAAATGTGTTCAATAACAAATGAGGAATACATATCCTACTCGCTGTTCAGCTTCATCTACCTTCCTATTATGTTGCTTGTAGGAGATTTCTTTTCTCTTAGACTGTAAGCTCAAGAGAAGAGGCTGCATTTATTTGCTTACTAGTATGTCCCCAGGGCTTGGCCACGTATGTGGCATAAAAGCGGTCACCTTGAGTAGTAATTAAGAGTAACATTTTATTTAGTCTTGACTAAGCTCCACCCCTAGGATTAAATATACACCCACTCTGACAATTCCCACATGCCCCAGCTCTCTCGGAATAGGGCACGTATGTCCAGGGGAGAGTAGGGTGTCACCATTTAGCCTTACCTAGTGGTTATGGACTGACTGGTTTCTGAAACATTTCACAGGGCTGGGCAGGGCGAGGATGTTAAAGCCAGAAAGAAAGTGTGTATAGGTTAGTTATCTCCGGATACCTCAGAGAGTTACAGAGAGAATGAAGCACAGTGATTCTCCCCGGGAGAGTAATGCCTGAGTCAAAAAGGAGATGAGGATGGAGAAATAACAAAAATGCACCTCACTACATGAAAAAAGAAGAAACATCTCCCGCTCAATACAGTGCACTGTAATCAACTTTCCATTCACGTTTGAAAAATGATAGTAAAAGCTTTGACTGAGTGATTTTTAAAAGACCAAAATTTTGAGAGTGAATTCTATAACTCTGTCTCACATAGTAAGATTCAGATACAACCCCAAACCCCCAAATAAATCATGGCTACTGTTGAGAACGTATTTTAAAAGCTTGAAGAAACACATGAATCTGTCAAAAATCAGGACATGCCGGTAAGTAATGGGCTTTTACAAGAGGTCTAAAGCCCTTTCATAATCTCAAAACAAAATTAACAGTAGAGATCAAAATGCAAGACAGAAAGCATAACCCACAGTACATGAGATGGATGAAAATAACTGTAGAGTAACCAAGTTAGAACGTTTTAGACAAGCATTAATCCGTGATGTCATTTTCCAACCTAAATACCCTATGACCTCATATTGACGTGCTAGGAGATGTTCACTCAAAAAATAATCCAGGGTCTGTATATCTTGACAGATTATCTTAAACAACTTTCAGAGACCTCTTCTTACAAGAGATCACAGCTGGACAGTCAGTAGACTGATTAGAATTTAAAAGACTTCAGAGCAAGCCTGCACCCAGAATCCCCTTTCTACATTCATGAAGTTATCTAGACTCTTCACGACCCTAGTGGTTCCACGCTGCACCGCTTCAAGATTTGAGAGCACAGACTACCCAACACGGCTCTCTCTATAGCTCTCACCACTCACAAATGGCTTTGTAATTCCCAGACTGCATGTTCTCTCCCAGCCCCCATCACCTTCTTGAACACAGTGGTACCATCCATGGACTTCATTTCTTCCTCCCCCCTTCATGCTCCAGCCCACTCAACACAGCCTTCCATGTGCTCTGAAACCACACTAATGAAGTCACTATCCCCTCACTGTGACCACGAGCATATTGCTTTCAGAAGTTCACCTTCGTTTGAACCTCATCTCTCACACTCCCCAGCCTTCCTCTGTAGACCTTCTCTTCTTAGCCCTCTCCTTAAATGTTGGTGTCACCTAGCATTCTATGCCCAAGATGCTGAAGCATAAAGGCTGAGGTGCAGGACAACAGCGTCATCATGAGACATGAAAGGAGAGCCCAGATTTTAGCAGTTATTAGCTGCATGACTATAGTCAAGATACTTCTCAAAATCTGCATCACCTCATCAAGCAAATGGGGGTAACAGTAAAAGAACTGCAAAAGATACTGGAGGCTTAATTAAGGTGCCTACTGGAAATAATTTACTACACTCAGGAACGTTCTAGTCATTTCATAAATACCTCAGTTATTTAAACTGGACTTTTAAAAAAATAAATAAATAAACTGGACTTTTCCTTTTCTATCATATATATTCATTCTTCCTCTTTGGAAAGAGTTTCAAGACTTCTAGCATCACCTGTTGACAGATGGCTTGCCAAGTCCCTCTCCAGGTCTGATCTGTGCCCCTGAGAATCTGACACAGACTTGCCAATTGTGTATCCCTGTTCAGATGTCTAAGGACCCAAAACTTAGTATACTTCCAGCTAAACCCATCATCTCCCCTCATTCTCTAACCAAATCTAAGATATTTTCTCTTCCAATCACCTAATCTGAAATGTTAGTCTAAAATTGTAGTCTATTGCCAGTCCTGCTTTATCCTGCTATTACTAGGTGGATTTCTCTGTATCGCTCTACAGGGCCACTGGGAAGCCTTCTCGGATGTCTCCCTGGTTGTCTTTCCTCAACACAAGGTCCATGATGCCACTAGTTACCTTTGATTCCGTCGCGTTTGGCCTAAGGTTTTGTGGGGTTTGTTGTTGTTTTCTGTGTGTGTTTTTCTGTTTCTGTATGTAGCTTATATTTCTTCCATTAGATTTCTATTTCTTTTGTTCTAAAAGATGATTAAATAGATCGTGCCGTGCTGGACAAGAGCTTGATCAGGCTGCTTTCCTCTTATTTAATGCTGCCATTTAGTTCATACAATCCTTAGGTGTCTCCAAACCAGATCCTCCTCCACTGTTCCCAGTTCTATCGAATGTTAGCACTGTCCATTGACTGGTAAGGTCAAGAACCCGGGGGTCATGAACTAGCCCTCTCATCCACATATACAATCCAACACCATGTCGCAATCATCTTATCTCTGAAACACCTCCTGGAGGCACCCTCTCTCAACATTTCCACTCCTGCCACTCCCCACACTGACTGGCCCTCTCCTGTGGACTCCTAACAGGTCCATGTTTAGATACTCAGGACCCTTTCCAATCCTTTTTTCACATGACAGTTAAAGTGGTCATTTCAAAATGCACATGTGATGATGTCATCCTCCTCCTAAATATATTAGAGCTCTGAGAATGATAAAGAGATCAGTACCACAGCCCATACAGTCCTGCCCTTCTCTCTGGTACCATCCTGTACTCCTTGACTCTGACTTTCTGTACTCCAGTTACAGAGACCTTCTGTCAATACTTTGGTATCTATTCCCTCATACGCTGGACTTTACACGTGGCTGACCTCTTGCAAAGACTGTTCCTTTCACTCCTTACCAAGTTAGGCCATTTTCATCCTACAGATATGAGTTCAGGGGTCAGTCACTTCTAGGGCAGCCTTCCTTGATGCACGTTCACTCATCCCAACTACGTGCACTCGTAGCAACAGACTACTGAATCACAATCCTTATTTGTGCAAATTTCCACAAATGTAAGGATTGTGCTGGTTTTAGCTCCCCATTGTATACCCAATTCAGTACTGACCTTGGTACTCAATCTGAGTTCAGTAAATAATCACTGAGGGAATGAATGAGGGTGTGGTCATTACTGCTAAACACTCTGATCTTAAACAAGAAGCTTCCTTATTATTGCAAATACTATTTTTAGAGGGTACTTAAAATTTCAAGATCCAAATTATATTATCTGTCAAAACTCACGCTTTCATAGGAGTTGCTGAAAGTGGGATGACACTTTGTCTGGGTTTTATCTGTGTATCATCTCATTTCTTATCTAAGTAGTCTATATGGATGAATTCTGATTTTACTCTTCAGCTACGTAATATTTGAAAACTAATAAGAGCATGCTAGTAAGTTCTTCAATCCCATTGGGCTTCAGGTGCCTCCTCTACAAAACAAAGGAGGTAGACAGGGTGCCCTGTGCTCAGCCATACCCCAAACTGTATCAAGATCTTTTTTGCAGGCCTCAGTGCCTTTATACATATTATTCCCTTTTGGGGGGTTACCTATGCCATCCCTTCTACGCGGGGAACTGCCAAGGAGTCTTCGTTTAAGTTCTAGCTCCACGGTTAGCTCTTTTGATTTCCTGATGCTACCCTTTTTCCTTTCCTCATCCTTGCTTCAAGTGTAATCAATTACTCTCTCATCCGTGCTCCAAAGGGACTCTGACCACACCTTCAATAGGATAAGGCACCATATGGTATTCTACTACTTTATTCATCTCTGTCTACTTAAGAACATGAACTATTTCTAATTCACCTTCAAGACTCAGTATATGAGTGTCTGAGTACATGAACAGAGAATGAACACACACATGGGATACATGAAGCCACTTAAAAATGGCATCCAGGTTTTAGAGATTCACAGAATGTTAGGGTCACCTCTTTTAGCCGAGAACACTGAGGGGCAAGCATTGAACTGCAGATCACATTAGGGTATGAAGCTTTTTCAAGACATAGTTCAGGCATGACTTTGAACTTTACCCTCTAAAATGGTAAGCCATTTTCAATCTTTGACTTACACAAGTAACTCCACCTTGCAGTGTACTAAACTTGTCAATGGATGGATGAATGCTATATTATTTATGCTTCAGGTTATGAAAGAGAAAGGCAGTTCTGGGCAAAAAAGCAAAAGATTTGAAAAATGGATTGGCTCTTGTTTATTAGTGGTAGTGTGTGATATATCATAAAGTAAGCAAACTGGTTTAGCAAAGCAAAGATTCAGGAGATAACACAGGCATTCACAAAGCCTCAATTTGCATTTTCATCAAATGTACTACATGTTATTTTTAGATTCCATTGTGGATACAACTTTCTAACTAAATCCCTTTAAGATCCTTCAGGCATTTTTGCATAAAACACGTCTTTTTAACAAATAGTTGAAAATCTACTTTGTCCCCGGTTATTCTAATGAAGTTATATCTTTCTACAAAAGTCTTCAGCGTATACTTTCCAGAGGCGTCTTTCCCCTAATAATATTGGGGCCTACTGAACATGACACACATGTCTTGATCCTTTTTTTCTTATAAATTGAACAATTTTAGTATAGATAGATCACTGAGAATGAACTCTTCACAGAACCGAAAATGTAAAGGTCCAATGCTATTGTTTCAGTCATAAACCTTGAGAGTATAATTTTAAACAGCATATATAAACTACTGTATGGTATTGTGTTCATCTCTCCTCACTTGCTATTATGTAAAAAAAAATTTATTTGGATTAACATCATATAACCAAAGTTATAATCAATTCTTTAAGAATATATAGGTAAGGTCAACATGTTCAATGTAGAGCATAATCATCTTGAAAATCTTATCAATAGCTATTATCACTCATAATGTTATTACTTTATATGATAATCAGTTTAGTACCTATTGCCCATTTATTTAAAATTAATGGCTGTGAGAAACATCCTCATATAGACTCAGACATATCTTCTATGAAGAAGGTAAAAAGAAAGCAAAGTTGTTCTGTGAAGTAGGGACTCATACCTCAGTTTCAATGACACTATTTGTTCATACAAGCAACAAATTCACATTTTAAAACTTTTAAGCAGTACAGAGACACTCCATCATAGAGTTCTATGACTTTTAAAAGCAAAACTAGAAAACCAATGTTTAAAAAAAACCTACTCTAAGTCAACTATGGAGCTCTACAGTGCAGACAATAACAAGTTGTGCAGCATCATTGTCAAAATAATATTTATGCAATTCTGTCCACTATAATTCAATTCAAGCCCGGCAAAGCCTGCCCTTGCCCTTTATGGGCTGACAATCTAAGATGAATGGAACATACTGTAAAAAATAAAATAAAAATAAAAATAATGAAAATGCTTTGTCACTTGTGGCACAAAAGAAGGAAACTCATCTCTCAAAGTCAGAGTTTTGGCTTCATCTTTCTAATAATAGGATCTCCAACTCATGAACAGGTTGTGGTCTGAAAGGTCACTTGTGGGCTGACTACTTACAATACAGAACATGGTTCTATTGTTCTCTAATTCTGGAATTAGTCCACAGAATTCTATTTAATACAAAAATGAAACTGCTGTTTTGCTCCACAAAAAGCGTGCTATGACTGCACCAGAAACCAAATAAACATGTTGATGTGAGCAGTTGTAAAATCTTGAGGCACAGCAGGGACAGTTAGAAGACAATGATGAAGCAGGTGTTGACCATAGAGGCATGCTAAGAAAACTCTTCCTGAGAGCCCATTTAAAACTGGTTCTTGCCTGTGTCCGCATTCATTTCACATTTCACATTGTTCATCTCTGGCTGGTCATAGATGGATCTACATTTAGGTTTATCAGTTTTGAGTGCCATTGGTGGCTGGGGGAGCACAAATGGATAAGTGGAGAAAGAGGTAGGATTTCTGAAGGTCCTGGATAAGGACTGGAGGAAACAGAAGAGGGAAATAAGCTTAATGAGGAAGTCTTTCCTGGGGCTTTATTTGATGAAATGGTGAACTGTGGAAGAGAACAAGGGGTCACCTCCTTTGCACATGCACAAAATCCTCCTGTAGGCAAAGATACAATACGGTAGGGAAAACCAAGATACTAATCTAATCAAAGACTCTTCTTTCTTTATAGCTGCCTGGAATAGGGCTTGAGGGCAGACAGAGGTCGCTTGAGGATTTCTGTTGGTACCATCACTAGTACAGGACAGAACTGTCTTTCTCCCAGGTCCTCTTCTCTCTTTTCCCTCCACAAGTTAGGAGGAAGTGGTCTTTCCTAACCCCACGGGATTTCAGGCTGGCTATCAGTATGACAGCAGGACTGTGCAAGCAGATGGCTCAGAAAGACTCAAGAAAAAAATTGAGATGAAATGTGGGAGGGGGTGGTGCCTGGGTGGCTCAGTGGGTTAATGTCTGTCTTCAGCTCAGGTCATGGTGCCAGGGTCCTGGGATGGAGCCCCACGATTGGCTTCCCGCTCAGCAGGGAACCTGCTTCTCCCTCTCCCCACCCTGCTCATGCTCTCTCTTTCTCTCACTCTCTCTTTCTAATAAATAAATAAATCTAAAAAAAAAAAAAAAGATAGATGAAAGAAAGAAAGAAAGAAAGAAAGAAAGAAAGAAAGAAAGAAAGAAAGAGAAGGAGGAAAGAAAGAAATGTGGGACCAGAGAGAAAAATGAAAAGAAAAGAAGAATGTAAGGGGGCGGGGGATGGAATGGTAGCTCCTGAATGTCGCTCTGATGCTGAAAATGAACTAAGAAAATGAAAGAAATGCTGTGCTCCTTCTTCTTATCCTCTGCGACTTGCCAGGAGTTTGGGATCTGACTCATCCTGGAGGTGGCCCGTGCCCACGGGCCCCATACACCTTGCAGGCACAGCTGAGGGGCCCACGCGTAGGCTCACTTACAAGCAGGATTCCATTCGTTTACCATTCATCAGTCTTGAGACTCCCTTCTGGCCCAACTGACTGAAAAATCAAAAGCGTACCGAGTAAAATATATTCAGTTCTGACATCTCACACGAATCACCTGAAAATGTATTGCTGTCCTTGACTGTTACGAGGATAATTCTATCAGGAACTGCAGAACTTCATTCTGCTTGAACCACTGCCATTTGGACTCCAGGTAAACATCAAGTCTGTGGTGGCTGCTGCGACACCAAGCTTCCTCTTCAGAAATGCATGACTTATTCTCCCAGCTGCTGAGAGAATCAGGGCAGGTGGCCCTTGGCTGTCAGCCCCCTTCTGGAATTATCTCAGCTGAAGAGAGCTGCTTTCCCCAAGGTCATGCTTTCCTCCCAGGGTGGCTTGCATGTGGTGACAGACTGGGTGGGAGTAAGAGGGTCAGATCCTCCTGCTACCACTTGGTATAATTCTGAAGGGTCATTTTAGCTCAAGTGACCAAGGCTGTCACTGGCCCTGCCTCACAGGTCTTCTCCCTCTGCCCCGCCCTGCTTCCTTCCACTGCCCTCCATGCGTGTGGAGCCCTAGAGCACTCCCTGATAAACACCCAGCAAGCTCATCTCCAGCCCAGAGTCTGCTTTCTGGAGAGCCCAACCTGCTACCAGCATTAAAGCTTTAACCACTCAAAATTTATTTCTTGCAAAATTTGTTTCTAAGGGAGAAGGAAAGCAATCTTATTGCATGGCTACTTTGTGTTAAGGGTTTTGCTAAATTCTTTATGTATTATTTCTAATCTTCTATGATGTAAATGTTTCTATTCCCATTTTAGAGAGAGAGAAAATGAAGAGAAGAGAGGCAAACAAGGAAACAAATCAACGATATCAGGAGGGAATTATTCCACATTAAGATTCATCGGAAGATACTGTTGCCGTGGCAGTAAACGAACCACTTTTATTCTCCAGAGTCACAAACATATTCTTCACCTTGGTTTTAACGCTACAAAAGCAAAGGCATTTGCCTAAGTGGCTACAAGAATAACTGAAGGTCAAACAATAAAGCTATGAACTAATTATTGCATCCGCCTATCTGTACTTTTAAAAACAACTTAATATGATAGAAAGGTTATGGTTTTGGCCAAGTGCCCGCCAAGAGGAGGGAAGAGACAAAGTTTAAACAATTATCTCAAAAGCATCCCAGCACTTAGGAAAGGGAGACAAAGTTGAAGAGAGAGAGGAGGCCTGGGGCTCAGCTCCACTGCTTATGAACCTGGGTCCTTCCATTTACTCTTCTGGGATGACATCACCTACCTGGCCTTGCTCACAGACATGTCACGAGGATCACACAAATGTAGGAGAATGGGATTTATGAGCCTATAAAATGTAAGGAAATATAGGATATATAGGATATTATATTTTTACCATCATTGCTAACCAGAAACTTGGTGTCTGGACCTGAGTCTGTCTCAGGCAAAAACACATTTACAACAGTAAGTCAAAAACTTTCTGTTATTACAGCTTCTTGGAAATCATTATTAACAAGTTAAACTTAGATTCAGGCTCAGCCATTCGAGAGAGGGGGGAGGAAAAGCTGATAAAACAGAAATCTTTGGCAACTGAGATTGATAAGGAACGTAAAAGAGTAAAGAGGCATCTTCCTAAAATGCAGAGACAGGACAGGAAGGAGATGCAGCTTCAAGCGTTCACTCCACCTCAAGAGGGTTTATCTGAGGGAAAGGGGCATCAGGATCAAAAAAAATCACAAGACAGCCTTCGTGTCACAGAGTGGAATGAAGTGACAGGAAACAGTCATTGCTTTGCCTGGATCCAAGTGAAGAATTTCCACTAAGAAGCAAAACACCATTTTCCAAGGAAACATTAAATCTACCACCAAATATTTGGTGTAGATAGATGATATATATAGGATGTATATATGCACATATATACATGTGTATATATATCGCATATTATCTATGCATATCCATAATGTGCTTTTTTTTTTTCCAATGTGAGGCAGTTAATATGAAAATTATGCAATTTAGGAGAATTTCTGAAACACAGGATTAAGTTTCCTGACATTTTTTTAGTTTTAGTTTTTTTGCTATAAGGGAAGAGAAAAAAAAATCTGTTATGTCTTCCCTTGCCTTTCCTTCCCCCTGATTTCTCTCTCCAAGGACTAAACACTCAGTCACAAGACAGGGCAGGAGAACTGAAGGGCACACCTGAGCCCCAGCATCTGTGCCTTCTGCACCACGGCGGAATGACCTCCAGGCTGCCCCCAAGTGGGGAGAGCCTGGCTTCCTCTCCTCTCCTCTAACCTTTTGTCCAAAGCAAACTATTATTCGGCCCTGTCCCATCTCTGGTCATTCATTCCCCCCCACAGTGAAGCATGCATATTTCTAGTTTTGTTTCCACAGGCTTTTCTTTTTCCACTTTGAAGTTTGACTTCCATTCCCAATGTTGACTTCTCAAGAAGTCTGCTGGTCTGTCACCTGCAACTTGCATAACTCCCATGCGAAGAGAAGCAAACTCTACATTCCTATTTATTACCCTCCCTCCTGCTCTGAGAACTAAGCCAGTTTCCAATTTTGAACAAACACTAGTTCTAAGTGGTTTCGGCTGCTGAAAACCAGTCAAAATTTCTTTAGAAAACAGGGAGCCAGTGAACAGTTCAATGGAGGAATAAAGCCAAGTCCAAAGGTTGTTTTTTTTGTTGTTTTTTTTTTGTTTGTTTTGTTTTCCAAAATCCGGTTCCTACACACTTGTGCAATCTTCCCTTTATAAACCACATTCAATGGTCACAACAGACCTCTCATGGGTCTGAGCAAATGCTTTTCACACTACTTGGGATTCTGGATTCTTGTTGCCTTTCCCCACCAGGTGTTCTTTAAAAACACTTAAGCATCCTCTTCAAGGAAGGCTTACTCCCCCGCCCCCATACCCCTCCAGTTATACATCCTTCTGTTAACACTCATCCCCTCTAGTTTTGCAGCAACTTTTCATTTCCAACACCCAGCACAATGTATGACATTGTATGACAATGTATGACACCCAACAGGTACTCAAAAAGTATCTGCTGAACATACAATGTAATGAAATCACCAAGGTGTACAATTCGTTCACTGACTTATTCAGCCAATGGCCACCTTCTTGTATATGCCAGCTCCATGGTGGGCACTGGAAGCACAGTGAAGACAACGCTTTGGCACCACTTCGTTGAGTTCATAAATCACAAGAAGGAATGTTTCTTATACTTTTTGGTTCCTATGAAATACAGTTATTTTTCTATCCCCAGTAACTTTTTTTTTTTTTTAAGATTTTTATTTTTAAATAATCTCTACTCCCAATGTGGGGCTCGAACACACAGCCCCAAGAGTCACATGCTCCACCGACTGAGCCAGCCAGGTGCCCTTCCCCAAGTGACTTGTAAAATTACACAAAACTGACACACTTACACAGTTCTGTTTCTTCTTATGTGAAAAAAAAAGAGAATCTACCGTCTATTTTGTTAATTTCTCATTTTGAAATAATTTTAGATTTACAAGAAACATCAAAATTGATACATCCGTCATTTCCCATCATCGAATATCAAGATCTTAAATACAGCACGCTTACCAAAACCAGGATGTTAATGTTGATATAATACTATTAACTATTCAACAGATCAATATGTGAATTTCTCCAACTGTCCAAATGATGTCTTTTTTCTGGTTAAGGATCCAAACCAGAATTCCACATTACATTTCATGTTATATCCCATTAGTCTCCTCCCATATGACGATATCTCAGCCTTTGTCTGAGGCTTTTAAGAATACTTAATAATAAGTTATTTTGTACAATGCCTCTAAATTAGGTCTGATATTTCCTCATGATTCAATGTAGGATAGGCAAATTTGGCAAGGATACCAAGGAAGTGACCATATGCCCTGCCCAGTGTACCTTATCAGGAGGTATACAATGGCAATATGTATCACTGCTGGTGATGTTAACCTTGATCACTTGGTTAAGGCAGTTTTCCCACCACAGACTTACTATTTTTTCCCTTGTAATTAACAAGTATCTTTGAAACTATGCAAATATACTGTTTTTCATCATATTTTATAGCATTCATTGATGATTCTTGCCTGCAACCTTAGCCATTTAACTCTGATGTTTTTTCATAGGGTTACCCAGACACAGATGAATTATCTTAATTGCAGTCAAAAAATACAATGGACCCTTTTTGAAGTGGGCACAATATCCTGAGTGTAGGCTTGATTTTTTATGCATAAGGCATAAAATTAACACCACTGCTACCAGAGGCAACCTTGAGATGATCTCATATTAAACAAAATAAAACCTTAACCTTCACTTGTTTCAGAAAGTGAAAAAGTTTCACTTTTTTGCTCAGTTTTCAGTATATCCCATGACCTCTTCAGGTCCATTTCCTTAACCAATGAATGTGTGTGTATATGCGCACATGTGTGTGTTTGGTCAAAAACAGTTTTTGAGTTGAGTTTCAACTCAACATTTTTAAGAAAAATCGGATGGGTCCTGTCATTAACCGTAGCCATGTGCAGGTCTGAATCAAACTCTTGGGTCTTTATCATACTTACTGGTGCCTAATAAGGGAACCTTGGTAAAATTCTCTACTTTTATTTCACAGAAGAAATCTAGCCTTCTATGATGGCTAATTTGTCAACTTGACTGGGACTCCAGGTACTCAGATGAAACATTATTTCTGATTGTGTCTGTGAGGGTGTTTCTGGAAGAGATTAGCCTTTGATTTGGTGGGTTGAGTAAAACATATTGCTCTCCTTGAGGTGGGTGGGCATGATCCCACCCACTGAGGGCCTGAAAAGAACAAAGGTAGAAGGAAGAATTCCATCTCTGCCTGACTCCAGGCTGGAACATCAGTCTTCTCCTGCCCTCCGCAAGGACCTCTAGTTCTCAGAACTTTATCACCAGCTTGCATTGTGGAACCTCTCTGCCTCCATAATCACAAGAGCCAATTGCTTATAATAAGTCATATATATGTAAAATATAATAAATCATATAGAATCCTATTGGTTCCATTTCTCTGGAGAACATTAATACACCTTCCTAATCATTTTGTGCCATAATACTTCTTTTTAGCCAAAGTCTTAGGTTTTACTGGTGTTTACATTGGCTACTATTGTTTATTAATTCTTCACATGCTGTATTAGAACTGATTACTAAAATCTCACTTAAAATGAGACAATGACTTACAAACTACAGTGAATCTCTAATTTGCAGGTGACTTACATTTTATAAATTTGGTTATTTAGAATCAATAAGTAGAACCTCAAGCTACCACATAATAGCCTACTTAATCAATTAAGCAGCTTAAACAATAATTTCACATGCATTGAAAATTAGGGGATGAGAGAGACTTTTGTCAAGGATATACTTTGGGCGTGGTGGAGAGGTACTGGCCAATGTGGAGAGACAATGGGCTAACTCCTTCCTGATAGGATGCTTCTCATCCTGGTCTCCTGGAAAACCTCCATCCCAAAGAGGGCCACCATACCTCACCTTGCCACGACCTCGTAAGCCAACCACACTGCTCAATGCCCCCAATAGAAACTGCATAATTATGAAGACATCTTGCTCTTCTTCCTTTCTCCCCAGAGGAACATACTTACAATAAGAACACCTCTCTCTTTCAACTCCACTCCCATCCCAATACCCAGTGCGGACACAAGAGCCACCTGACCAGTGGAAGCTGAGAGAACACATGCCCATATAGTCTACGATCTAGTAGGTACCCAGCCCAGCCCAGATTTGCAAAGTGGTATGACCAGAAGAACCTTATAGGAACGATCACAGCATATATACAGGGTACTTGTAAACCTGGTATTCATGTAGCTCATTTTATCCAAGAAATTCATCTAACCCTATTATTTCTACTTTATAAATTCTCTATGAAGCCTTTCTGTTCCCCCTCAATTACTATTTTTAAAATTAAAAGATATTAAAAAGAAATGCTGCCAGTTTATCTTTGAGATTTTAATGACAAGTTAAGGCAAACTCATGAAACTATAATGGCCAAATCAGGGAACCAGGATAAAAATGAACATTACCAATTCAGCACTTATCAATTATAAATGAACTTTTAAATCCTTCCTCAGGGTTTTTAGAGGGCACCAAGTTTCTCTGGAGATAGTGCCTCTTCCAATTTTATCAAGTAATGAAGCAACTGCTTCCCAAACCTTTCTTCTCACTATGAATTTCAGCTATTGATCCCAGATGTTGTCTATAATAACTGAAATCTGGATTCTTTGTTAGCAAAATGTGGCACTTTTTAGAAGAAAGTTCTTAAAACTCTGACACCCACCCCCCTCGGCCACATTCCTCCCACACAAGTATATCTCTTTTTTTTTTATAAATAAAAATCAGAAATCACTGTGCTCAGCTGGGGTTAAAAGTCTTTGTAAATATTTATTCTTTCTCCTTATACAATGGAACTCGCCAAATAAACTAGCTAAGTTTCCAAAATATCTTCAAAAACAGACAACAGGTCTGGTGTTAGAGCCAAAACCAGTCATTTATTTCACAATATGTTAATTAGGAACAATCCATCTATTGCAATTCCTTAGTCTGAATGATAATTTTGCATTTGTTTTTATTTTCCTGAGTATTACCGGAGGTGACTCAGTCTGGTCATGAACTAAATCTGACAACGTGAATGCCCTTGGGGCTTACGTACAAAGTGACTGCCTTTAATATTCTAGCCAGTGCAGAGTAAAATAACAAGTGCCCAAATATAATAAGATTAGAAAAAGAGAAAAAAATTTCAAGCAACACAGAAAATTTGTTTTTTCAGAAGATAATCTCAAACAGCACAAAATAACCTTAACACACAAAATTAAAATGACCACGGTGTGTGTTCTTCCACTGGTGTGTGGGAATTTAAAAATAATTCCATTTAACAAAATTAGAAGAATTAGGATCTCAAATTCCTAAGCAGCACTAGAATCAGTTACACATCCATGAAAAGTATATATGAGAAGATGGAGTATTTCTTCTTTTATTAGCGACTACAATGAAAAGTATCTTGTTTCATAGCCTCTGGTGACAGCGGTATGTTAGTTATCCCTTATAAAGCATTGGCGAGGGATCCCTGGGTGGCGCAGCGGTTTGGCGCCTGCCTTTGGCCCAGGGCGCGATCCTGGAGACCCGGGATCGAATCCCACATCGGGCTCCCGGTGCATGGAGCCTGCTTCTCCCTCTGCCTGTGTCTCTGCCTCTCTCTCTCTCTCTCTGTGACTATCATAAATAAATAAAAAAATTTAAAAAAAAATAAAGCATTGGCGAATTACTAAAAGTTTCATTATTAATTATAAACATAGGTAAACAGAGTGAATTCTTAAAGAGCAACCCATATAAAAGAGTAATGTAGTTATTTCTAAAAACAAATGAACAGATCAAAAAGTAACTATAGGCTATCAAGACTCCATAAGCTCAAAAATTCTGAACTTACCAACTTGTAAAATTCAAATTAAAAAATGTAAATAATTATAAATGTCCCCATCATCTCCCCAATCTGTAGCTCTTATACAGCTAAGTGAAGTATCAGAGTAAAGGATTAGATACTTCTCGAAAGTTTTTTCAGTTACTAAGTTTGAAGGTCTTTTTGTGTCATTGTTTGTGTCTTTTTTTAACCCTTTCAATGAATCTGGAGTAGCAGATTTGCCTATTGGAGAACGCAACTTAAAAAAATTCTGCATTTTCCTCTGAGTTCTTAAAAACATGGGTGTCCCAGAAGGTCATTTGTTTGTCTGTTTGTTTACCTAGGAGATAAATGTAGAACTAAGCTATGCTATGCCAGGAAATTCCAATTTACAATTGGAGCTGCAGTTAAAAATACCGAACAGTACAGGGAAAAACTTTCCTATGCTGGGTTTGAAGCTATGTGACAGATATTTAAAAAGTCCTAAGAGCTTCTCAATCGTCTCCTCCCTACCAGCTGCCCCAATTCTGACAAACACAACAGGCAAAAAACATATTAACCAAGATCTCATCAAAACAGATGAGTTAAAATGTACCCACCCTTCCCTCCATCAAGCTATTATTTCCCTTTCTTTGCCTTAAGACTGAACCCTTTTCGGTTCATGATACATAAGTAGAAATAACAGATCATTCTGTCAGTTTCCCAAAGACAAGTGGGGTCCTACTAGATGTAAGATATGTCAAGCGACTCAATATGCATCAATCTCAAACTCCCAAGGTGAAAGAGTTCAGCTTCATACAATTCCCTCGACAAGGCAGCCCTTCTGCTTGTTTTTAACAACAACAAAAGAAACAAAAACCGTCTCAGTTTGAATCCTTGATGCCCTTCATTTAGTCTGCAGCTTGCACCTAGTGGCCTTGAGAAAATGAATTCCTGAATTTACAATTGTCTTTGAAAATGAGTTGATGTCAATCATTTTTTGAAGTCTTTGGCTTAAATGATCAAACTTTTAGTATCCCAAACCCAAGGGCTGGGTAAGATCACAGGATTCAGAAGAGAGGCTGATAAGGATCTTGCATTCTATGCCAAAGAGCCACTTGTACTTCACAAGTAAAATTTTTAAAGGAAATGTAATAAATGAACAAAAGCTAGGCAACAGAGCCAGGGTGCTAGAATAAGGAAAAGCGGAGGGTGGTAGCTACTAATCACAACGGCCTGGCTTTTAGATGAATGTTATCTCCAGATTTAGGTCCTCAAGACTTAAGGATCTATAAAATAGTGTAGTTTCTTATAAGGAGTTAGAATCGGCTCCTGTAATCAAAAAGCACACAGCCCCACTGTCTTCTTCCACACACTCGAATACTGTCATGAGTAAGTTAGAACATCAGGTCATTTGGGGTAGGGAAGGTAGCCAGGTTGCAGAGGTCGGGGGTGGGGGGGGGTCTCTTGAATTTACAGGTCCACATTTGATTCTACAGCTGGACAGTACGCTTACATATTATCCTCTGTGTTTCTCATTCCCAGCGATTTCCTATGCCCCTGAGCCCTCCTCCCACTGGGGGAGCTGCATGGCTTCTAAAGGGCAACAAACAAAGGAGGCGAACTCGATTTGTTTCCCAAATCAGCTTGCTCATTTCCCAGTCAACAGTTGTGAAAATTGGGGCACCCCTGGGTGGCTCAGTGGTTAAGCATATGCCTTTGGCTCCTGGGGTCCTAGGATCGAGTCCTGCATCAGGCTCCCTGCATGAAGCCTGCTTCTCCCTCTGCCTATGTCTCTACCTCTCTCTGTCTCTCTCATGAATAAATAAATAAAATCTTAAAAAAAAAAAAAAAAGTTGTGAAAATCAAGGCTTTCATTAGCCAGAGGCTGGCTTTGCAAGGGCAAACGTCTTCTAAACTCCAAAGGGTATCCTTTAAATATCAAGGCTTAGAACCTGGAGGACTCAGAGTCATGCTCTAAGATACAGAACATGAAGTTGCAGAAGGCATTCCCACCATTGGAAGGAGAAAAGCTCTTCCAGGAGGAAGAAAGAGGCAAGCCATGGAGGGTGGCATACAAACCTAGGGCCTGTCTGGAATCCTACTGGGGTCAAGACCCATGATGGAGAGAGAGATTCCCTGATGGAATTTGAAAAATTCAAAGCAAAGAATTCTGTGCTCACTGCTCCATGGTCCTCTGGGAGGGGAGGAAACGATTAAGCAGAGTACAAATGGCAGGCTGGTATCGTTAATAAGTCAGGTCAGAATTAGCTAGCCTTCACGCCTTCCCTCAAGGCAGCCTTTTCCCCTCGAGAGGCAGTAGAAGGCAGCTGAGAATACAGAATCGCATTCCTGCTGGACCTGCGGAGGCTGTGGGGTGGACAGCTCAGAGTCAGGCTGCATGGACTGTGAGCTGAATCTCAAAGGCTCAACACCACCAACTAGATCGAAGGTGGAGGCCAACCGAGGATGGGAGATGGGCCCGTGACCATGTCCTGTGCTTATCAGGAGACACACACCGGACTGGACATGGAAGACAAAAGGTGATGCCCAAAGCTGCCATAATATTTCTCCATTGTTTTGGTTCAGAAATCAGCCCTTTAGATTTGAGCATTAAAAAAAGAATCAATAAACTGCTAGAATAAATATCATGAGCTTTAAAGCATGGACTTCAGCAAACCCATGTTGTTTGTTCAGAAAATTACTTGCTAGTTACGGGCCATGTTGTATGTAGGTGAGGTGAGTCCCAGAGATAGAAAAGGTTATAAATATACCTGTCCTCTAAGGGCCTATACCTATATGAAGAAAAGGGCAGATACAAATGAAAAAATAAGGGAAAACATCAATCCTGTTTATCCTTTGAGTAGCTCAAAAAAAGAAAGAAGTAGTGTGTGAATTTCACACATAGTTCTAGCACGTAGGCTGAATAAAAACTCCTTAGGCTTCCTGCAGTATAGGAGGAAGTCTAACGTCTTCCAACAGGCAAGTCAGGCTAATCCTCTCTGGGAGTCTGTCAGTTGAAGCATTTCGTATCATCCACAAAGGATCTCATCATTTCCATAAATGCACCCAAATCTACTCCGTAAGCTAATTTTCCCCCATCTGTTAACAGTTTCCTTAAAATCTATGCGTTTTCATTTACTTACTGCACAGAGTACGACTCTCAAATCATTTCTCTCTGTTGGACAGGACTGCACAAAACAACAGATCAAGACTTGCTTTTTATCAATCTTTATCAACTAATGTGTGTTTGATATATTTATATATATATATATGTAAACAACACAAAACTGTCTAAAGTACGAAAAGACCGTTTACCCCATCTCCAGCGACCTTCTTTCAATCCCACTCCCTGGAATTAACTGTTCATTGTCTCTTTCTCGCCTCTCTCCTCCCTCTCACAGAGTGTTTTTATTCATTACTGTTAAAACTTTGTTTTGTTGGGATCCCTGGGTGGCTCAGCGGTTTAGCGCCTGCCTTCATTCAGCCCAGGGCGTGATCCCGGGGTCCCAGGGTCGAGTCCCATGTCGGGCTCCCTGCATGGGGCCTGCTTCTCCCTCTTCCTGTGTGTCTGCCTCTCTCTCTCTGTCTCTCATGAGTAAATAAAATATTTTAAAAAACCAACAACAAACTTTGTTTTGTTTCTACAGACAAGACAATTCGGGCTCACCGTATACATAGTCCTCCACGGCCTGCTTTCCGCTCGGCGACACAGCATCAGGGAAATTCCTGTCAACCGCTGGTGCCCGGGATGCACGGCGCGCAGTCCCAGAATTTACCGAGGCGACCTGTTACCAACGGGCATCCGGGCCGTCTCTCATTTTTGGCTAATTCAGACCCAAGCTCTTTGTCATGGGGTTCCCTGCTCCCCCAGCCGAAGCAGGCCCGTCGGGCCCCCGCACCCACGGAAGGTGCAACCCAGAGGGCCCAAGGCTGCCCAAAGGCCCACGACCGCTGTGTCTATAAAATATGCACCGGATCATTTGTGCTCCTCAGCAGGGGGACAATCGAAGGGGTCCAGCGGGATGCACGGCACTTGGCACTGCCGCGCACGGTGAGCGCAGGTGCGGCGGGGACCCCGAGGCCTCAGGGCTGCCACCTGCACCTCTGCTCTGTTGCCGCGGGGCTCCTGGGGCAGCGGTGATGCTCTGCGAACCCCGCGCCCGCCCAGACTACAGGCCGGGGCTCCTCTGGGGCCTGAGCCGGGGGGCCACAAACACCACCCTGGGGCACCCTCAGCGACACCCCGGACGGGGCCCGGGTACGGGCTCCCTGGCTCCCGGGGAGGAAGGCCACCCACACGGTGGTACCCGGGACAGCTCCAATCCCAGGCGGCTGATGGCTGTCCCAGCGGCGGCTTCCTGCCCTTGCCGGGGACAATCGCCTGCATGGCCGCGGGGGGGTCCAGCCCCACTTGCACCGGCAAGTCTCCTCCTTCTGTCACTGGGGCACCAACAGTGGGTGCCCCCAGGGCTCGCGGAGGGCACCCCGGGCACCTGGAGTAAATCGAGGGCAGCCGGCACAGCGACGGCCACCGCCCCGGGCAAGCAGCTCAGCCGCGACGACGCGCTCCCTGCCCAGAGGCTCTTCCCTCCACTTCTGCCCCCGTGACTTCCCCATGCACGTTCCTTCTAAGCGCTAGAAACCAAAGTCTGCAGCCTGCTTCTACCTGGGGACCGGCGCCCGCAGAGCCCAGGCAGGCGCCCGCGTTCCCCGGAGGCTCTGCCGCCCACTTCCACCCAAGTCGCACAGAGCACCCGATCAACCAGGCCAAGCAACGGGGCACCTACACCCCGACTCACGGAGACACAGCCACCGCTTCCCCGGGGCCCTAACCTTAGTACGAAAGTATGATGTCAGACCCATCATCAATCCTTCTGAATCAGGAAAGAGAGGTTCTGGGGTATTGTGCTTTCCTTGATGCTTCAAATCAGTCATGGGGGAGGGCTTTTTTTTTTTTTTCTTCTCCCTTAAACTTTGTTCCTGGAATCCAACCACTAGAATACTAATGAAAGGGGGCCAGGCATTTTGCACTGCACCCCCCGAGTGGCGGTAGGGCGGCACTTAGGCCGCGTTATCTCTGCGACTCACACATCTGCAAGGAAAGTCCTCAACGGGCAGCCCTGGTGGCGCAGTGGTTTAGTGATGCTGCAGCCTGGGGTGTGATCCTGGAGACCCGGGATCGAGTCCCATGTCGGGCTCCCTGCATGGAGCCTGCTTCTCCCTCTGCCTGTGTCTCTGCCTCTCTCTCTCTCTCTAAAATAAATAAAATCTTTAAAAAAAAAAAAAAAAGGAAAGTCCTTAACTTATCAACTCATACTATGTCTCCGAGGAATTAACAAATACTCAACGTCAGACTTACTGTTTAATCTACAGTAGAGCTCTCTTCACGTCATTAAACAAATTAAACTGATATTTAATGCTGCTAACTGCTAGCCAGGAGACCTAGGGATACCAGTACTGAGGATTGTCTCCTTCCCTTGCTTGGTCATATGCTGGTCAACAGCTTTCCTTCCTAAACTGCTTTGTTTATGCTCTTCAGAGGCAAGACAGTATTAATCACGTACACGTTGGTTAACCTCCACTTGCTTCTCAAAAAAGACTATGTATCTCTGAAAAGATATCATCGAGGACACAATGCTTTCTATTTTCTAGTAAAATGGCTTCATAAAGATAATCAATTTGCTTTAAAACTTAATGAGTACATAGTTCAGGTGTCACAAGAGGGCTTTTTCCACCTGCTGGGCTTCAATACCATCTAAATCCTGAGGATTCCCAAATGGATGTATCTAGTTGTGACTCCTCCCTTGAATTCCAGATCAGTACACTCAACTATCTGCTTCATATCTGCATGAAACCCATCTCCCCATCTCCTTTTCCCACCTGCCCTAGTCCCCAGTCTCAACCCTGCTCTACTCCTAGCCCTATGTCTTAGGAAAGTATATTATCCCTTCTAGCTCAGGTCTAAAACCCAAGAGTCACCCTTGCCTCTTTTCTCTTACATCCTTTAACCAACCCACCGACAAATTCTGTCGCCTACTGTAAAGTACGTCTAGAGTCCCACCACCTCGTCCCCCTCCACTAACACCAGCCTAATCAAACCACCATCATCGCTAACCTGGATTATTGCAGGTATAGCCTCCCAAAGCTCTCTCTGCTTCCAAAACCTTGGCTTTCAGTTAATTCTCCACAGGGCAGCTGGAGTGATTCTTTTAAAACTTAGATCATATCATCTCTCACTCAAAAAAACATAATTTCTCCTCTACTGTTTCTTGACAGGCATTGATTTGTTGTTTTTGTTTTTGTTTTTGTTTTTTTCACATGTTGGGTTCTCACGAACAGTGCAGTTATCAAGACCTGTTGTACTTAGCCATGTATAATCTAAAATTAGCAAAGTGATATAAAATCTTTCACAAAATTAGCAAAGTGATACAACTTCTTCCTCATTATTTCATGCTACTAAATACATTTACAAAATAACCAAATTTCCAAGTTTAGAAACTTAGCTTGCATAACACAGCTGGTCATCGCGAAAGCACTAATCAAGAGAAATGTTCAAGACCCACCTAAAGCACTCAGTGACAGTAATGATAGTACAGATGTCTTCCAAATGCTGATATAAGCCAAATCCTCAGCGTTCACTCAGCAGCTCCCATATGCCAGCACCACGCTAGGTGCTAGGGATTGGGTGATGGATAAAAAAGCCCTTTCCACCTTCTCCTCACTGAGCTTCCAGGTCCGCTCGATTCCCTGCCTGTGAAATCACTGACAGCTCAGAGACCCCCAGATGAGAACAAGCAGTAAACACAGGCCCAGCTTCTGATCTGTACCATGGATGGTAGCAACACATGGTTTATTTGAGCTACTTTGGGTATTTCTTGGCCTTTTCGTCTTAAAGTGCTGAGGTATCAGACCAGCCAAGGAGAGGAAAACCTACTCCACACTATGACAAACTCCTCTTTCAGCCACCCTCACGTTCCCTCTGGCCTCAGCCCCTCGGATTCTCCCTGCATGTGGGTGTCAGCACAACATGCTGCCGACAGAGATGGGTCCCTTCCATGTAAAACCCTTCAGTGGCTACCCCCGTGACCGCTAAGATAGAGTCTGCATCTTTAGTGGTGTGACCCATACCAGCCTTATTTGGGGGTCTCCTCCTTCACCATCTTTTAATTGTATCAACACCACCAGAACCTGTAGTTCCTCTCACTCATGAGGCAGTTTCTTAACTTCTACTGTCTCATGTGAGTCTGTCTACTGGGAGTAGCCTTCTGCTTCATTCCCTACTTGGTCTATTATAAATCACTTTAAATTCAACTAAGACTGTGTCACCTCCACCAGGCAGCCTTCATGCCTAGTCCTGTGCACACAGCTATCTTCCCACCTACAAGGCTCAGTTAAGTGTCCTGGCTTGGTACCCCCATTAAGCCCAGAACAAACCCCTCTCACTATACTTACCCCTGTGTACATATAAGCATCAGTCTTCCCCACCAAACTTTAAGCTTCCAGAACTTTGCCTAACACACAGTACATTATCTAACACACAGGGGCCACTGCATAAAGGTCCCATTACCACCTTTCCAACTGTCCCCTAGAACAAAGGTCAGAAAAAGATGCACCACTGGCCACATCCAGCCTGCCACTTGTTTTTGTAAAGCCTATGAGGTAAGAATGGTTTGTTTTGCTCTGTTTTTGTCTGTTTGTTTTAAAGATTTTATTTATTTATTCATGAGAGACATAGAGAGAAAGGCAGAGACACAGGCAGAGGGAGAAGCAGGCTCCACACAGGGAACCCGAAGTGGGACTCAATCCCAGGTCTCCAGGATCATGCCCTGGGCCGAAGGCAGTGCTAAACTGCTGAGCCACCCAGGCTGCCCAAGAATGGTTTTTATATTTGTAAATGCTTAGAATAAAATCTAAAAAAAAAAAAAAAAAAAAAGAGCAATAATTTGGGACTTGTGAAAATTTTATAAAGTTCAAATTTCAGCTTCCGTCAACTTTTATTGAACCTTCGTGCTCATCCATGCTCACACTGGCTACATGTGCTTGGCACTACATACTATGGCAGAGTTAACTTGCTGCAACAGAGACTATAGGGCGCCCAGAGCCTCCAATATTTACCATCTGGCCACTTACAGGTTTCCTGCCTCTACTCTTCAACCCAACTTCTTTGCCTATTACTATCCTAGTCCTTGCAAATCAATAGCACTTTGAATTGATATACAAAATGCAACATAAGTTCAAATTAAAGAGGATCAAAAAGATCACAAGTGGCAAAAGAAGGGAGATGTGCTCCAGCTAAAAACAGGGTTGCTCAGGATAGTTTTATGGCAGAAGGAGCTTAGCTTCACCACCTGAGCTTGGATGAACTGAGTTTGGATGAACTCATTTGCTACTCACTGGCACTTTATAATTTGGGGGAAACTGTTCAAAATAATTACTAAGATAATTTTTTAAGGACTTTATTTATTCATTCATGAGAGACAGAGGGAGGGAGGGAGAGAGAGAGAGTGAGAGAGAGAGAGAGGCAGAGACACAGGCAGAGGGAGAAGCAGGCTCCACACAGGAAGCCTGATGTGGGACTCAATCCCGGCACTCCAGGATCATGCCCTGGGCCGAAGGCAGGTGGCAAACTGCCAAGCCACCCAGGGATCCCCTAAATAAGATAATTTAACCCACAAATATTCTGGAAAAATCTGATACTTTCATAGAGTTCTAAAGTGCCAGATCCTCAGTACAGACAAAGTAACTTCATACACAGGCAGGCAACCTTTCTTTACTTATGTCTTTATGGACTCTAATTTCTATTAACTAAAGAAAATAATTTATACCAAATTGATAAGCAAATAATAAACTAAGCTCATTCAGCTTTGGTATTTTTGTCAAAGCAGAAGACTATACACACTTTAAAAAAAAAAAAAACAGGGATCCCTGGGTGGCGCAGCGGTTTGGCGCCTGCCTTTGGCCCAGGGCGCGATCCTGGAGACCCGGGATTGAATCCCACGTCGGGCTCCCGGTGCATGGAGCCTGCTTCTCCCTCTGCCTGTGTCTCTGCCTCTCTCTCTTTCTCTCTCTGTGACTATCATAAATAAATAAAAATTAAAAAAAATCTTTAAAAAAAATAAAAAAAAAAAATAAAAAAATAAAAAAAAAATAAAAAAAAAAATAAAAAAAAAAAAAACAGGACACTCATGCTAAACCAAAGGGCTTTGGGGGGCCATAGACACATAGCGCAGGAAGGGAGGGAAAAGAAGGGGAAAAATACTCTTGATTTTTTTTTTAAAGGTTAATTTAACTTCCTTCACCACACACAAATCCCCTTCAATAGTCTTTCTTAAGCACCTGAGTGCCAGGCAGAAAGGCTAAGATACAAGGTGAGTAAATCTCAGCACTTTCTCCAAACTCACAGTCTAGGGAAGCGATGGACACTTGGGGTACAGCCCAACAGTGACAATGCAGTTTGAGAAGAATGCTACAAAAGGTGTATACCGAGCAGTACAGAGAAGAGGCTTATCGACAGATCCGGGAGATGGAGGATAAAGCCTCTAGAAGAAACACAATACCTGACTTGAGTTTTAACTAATGAAAAGGATTGTAGAGAGAAGGGGGGCGAAAAAAACAGCAGGCCATTTAGGGACCCACAAGTAGGTGAGTCTCACTAGAGCCTAACATACAGATCCCACAGGGAAGAGAAGGCAGTGGAATTAGTCGATCAACTTTTTTAAAGATTAACTTGAAGAAGGCCCCACCAAAGGGTAGGTTCCAAGTCCAAGATCTCCAAGGGCTGAGACGCTCGGACTCAGAACCTCACAGGTGGCAGCAAAAATAAGAAATGAGCTCCAACATCTTCGCAGACCTCTATGAAGACACAACTTTCCCAAGAGCAAAAGCATTTCATTGGCAGAGTAGAGGCTGAGAGCCTGCATCAAAAGGACCCATCCGTATTTGTTTGAAAACTGCCACCGCCCTGATCCCAGCACAGAACTACCTCATCTCACTGGCATGGTCTCAGCAGAAGTCACTGGCTAGATTGTAATTGCCCAATAATACCTTAAAAAGACCGACTTAACCTCTTCATTTAAAGAATCATCACATGGCTGAAATCAATGGGAGCAATTTCAACCCAGAAGAAAAGCTTTCTGAAAGAACCTAGATGAAGTGAAATGGAAACTCTGGAAAGAATGAGCCTCTCCAATCATCCTCTACACAGCAAGTCCCAGCAGTGCTCCGTTCTCCGGCACAAAAAGGCTCTAACTGCCTCACTGCCTCCCCTCAGTCCATTCCTCTCTCGGCACAGAGGACACACATGCCACACTGAATCATACTACCGCTCTGTCCTCCTTGTGTGCTGATTTTCTTTTCAGACTTCCAATTGTTTAAAAATAATAATGCTGGGGCTAAGATTTTTCAATCGAATACATCAAATGTGCATCAGACAGCCAAGCCAGCAGGGCTGATCCTACGATGCTACAATACAAGCAAGGTGCATTCGGAGCTTCCCCTCCTTTGTCTCCTGGCATCCAGCTCCTCCCAGCTGCCCTTGAAGAATCTGTCACTGAGCTGGGGGCACCCAGCTTGGAAATGTAGCTGCTCATACCTGAGTTCTCTCTTATCACTGGGGCCCATGAGATCTGAAGCAGATCTGATAAGCTAATCATTATGAATGTGCAGGCACAGAAAGGCTGAATGGCCGGTCTCTGGGAGCATCATCATTTCAACGACAGGCTTTTGTGGGAAGAACAGACATCTCTCCTCAGACTTCCCATCCCTGCACATCTGATTCATCAGGTGACCACAGGAGGATGAACAGCATTTTGGACCTCTCAAATTGCACAACACAAAACCACTTCTTTCACAGGGAGGCCTTGGATATGCATCTGTTTTGTAAAAATGAAAATCCGAAGCAGCCTCCAGGGGTAAACATAAATAGGAAAAAATTATTCATAAAACGTCATCATTCATTTTCAGCACAGGACCAGCACTTGGTATCTGCAACATCTTTTGCAAAGTCAAATCGACATTGGAGAACTGTCATTAACCCCTGAACTTCCTTGCTAACATGAAGGACAGAACTTACCACTTTCATTTGGATAATCTAAAATGTCAGCCAGCAGTCACTCCTGAACTCATGGAAATTCATTAGTTCCAACAGACAGCAGTGTTAATGAAGACAGTAATTGCGGTCACTGGGTGGTTTCTTTGCTTATGTTGACAGGAGATTCTATTATGAACCAATCTGATCCCCTTTAATCCTTGGAAGTACAAGGGTAAACTACTGATGCATCACAGAAAGTATTTTTAAGGAATACAGCCGAAACCGGTGTCATGATTCATTGTTTTTCTAGACATTCATGGTCATTAAATAGCTGTAATATTTCAGAAAAAAGATCTGAATGTCTAAATCACTACAAATGTAGCTTTCCAGTTCAAAATGTCTTGAAGAGTTTGCTTTCATAATACAAGCAAAGCAGTTAAGAAGGAGACCACTACCTATTGGTGTCAAGAATTTTGCTACTGGCATGTCATGTATCTAACTCGAATGCTGGCTTCTGATTCATACACACCAACAAAGAGGACCAGGACTTTGGTTTTGCAGAAAGTAGAAGAGATGTCCTTTTAAGCCCAAATTAGCCTTTGGGCATGAAACAGCAAGTTCCAAGTATTGATCTCCTAAGGAGAACACGCAGCCTCACTGAGCGGGCTGCGATGCGAACTCAGGTGGGGTCTGAACAGAGAACCATCAGATCTGAGACATACAAACCCAGCTGTACAAATACAATCCCTGTCCGAAGCCAACCCTACAGAATCCTGTGTTAATGCCGCCTCAATTAATGCAGCTAAAGAACGGATTCAGAGTGTTTCTAAAATCACACTGAAACTACAAACATCATGAAACACTCGCAAGGTGAACATTCTGCAGAGCGCTTTTATCTTTTCTAACCATTTCACTCAGGCCCCATACCTTGGAGGGAAAGGCCCCTCACATTTTACACGCCCTCTAGCCAGGCACTGAGTAAGGTCTAGCAGATTCTTCTCTCCAACTTCAGCCAGAGCTGATGAGAAAGAAGAGCTTTCATCTTTTTGGGACTTTGAGCTGTTAGAGATGTGAAAGGCTGGAGCCATACAGACAGAACTTGCTAGAAAAGAAACCTTCCCAGAGGGATGAAGAGAGCTCTGCTAGTACAATGAACTCCTGGAGCCAGCCGTGCTCCAGCAGCAGTAAGCACCGCAGATTTCTCAAGTTAATGAATATTTTTAGCTAGTTTGAATTTGGGGGAACTGCCAAGAACAGCGTAAGAATAGCGACCATCTACTATGCAAATACCCAGAAAGGGATGCAACTGTAGGGCAAGCACTTGGAGCACTTTAAAGGAGAAGTTACTGGCTTATATTCTCTTGTGACTTGCAGTTCATCATGGTGAACTCATGCCTGTCTGTCCCCTTCAGTTAGTGTCACCAAATCAGAACAGAGCAGAGAGAGAAGAACAGGAGCATTACACAAACAGCAGAGACATTACGCAACCATGGCCATGACCTACCAACAATTATGCCATAAAATAAGAGACACCAGCAACCATGAAAGCCAAGCGAGGATGACCGTGGATGGAAGGATGCTGAAAAGCCTGGGCTGGTTCACCTCCACTCTTACTTCAGGCTGCTATAACAAAGTGCCAAAGACTGAGAGGCTTATAGACAACAAGATTTTACCTCTTGGAGTTCTGGAGGCTGGAAGTTTGAGATCAGGGTGCCAGCATGGTTAGGTTCTAGTGAGAGCTCTCTTCCAGGTTGCACACCGTTGACTTGTCATCATACCCTCATGTGGCAGGAAGGCAGCCAGCTGTTCTCTGGACTCTTCTTAGAAGGGCCCTAGTCTCATTCATGAGGGCTGCACCCTCATGACCTGATTACCTCCAAAGTTCCCACCTCCAAAAACCATCCCAATAAAAGTAGATTTCAATATCTGATTTTGGGGAGAACACAAATATTCCATCCAGAACAGATCCCTAGCCAGCAAGGGTAGCCTTCTCCCAATTCCCCACTGACCCAAGTCATCATGCACGCAGTCAACTGACTCCCTTTCCTGTTTGCGGATCTTCAGTGGAGCTGGAGCATCACCCTCTCATTTACTTAAAGTAGGATGGCAACGGGTTTCTCTTTAGGAAAGCTTAATTCCACTCTTACTCTTCATGGTTCGTTCCCTCCCTTCCTGCCATCTTCCTTCCCACCTTCCCTCTCTCCCTGTGATCTGGCCTTCCTCATATGAGCTTTAATATTGTTAAAGATGGATGACATCTTCCTACAAACTTTTCAAAAAGCACACCCAGCGCAGTATTCATAACCTCCCATTGTGTGCACTGCTTGCAAACCCATAATCAAGCCAGAACCTCTTCCTGACGCCTCCCCCCCCCCCCCCCATTCTCTTGAGCTGTAACTCATGGGCGGACTTCTTTTCAAAGGGAATTTGCTATGTACAGTTCATCATTTCAAGCTTCTTCAATTAATCTCATTGCTACAGGGCAATTTCTTGCTTCAGCCCAAGAACGTTTTTGAAACTATTAGATTAACCCTTGAAAAATAGTCTTAGAAGGGAGATACTGACGAATGAGAATCAGAATTCAGATGAGGTGAACATCTGCCAAAATGCCAAGAGATGCATGCAGTGTCCACTAGAAACTCAAATCAACCAAATCAAGTGGCATTCCTTCTTGAGAGTCACAACAAAAAGCATGTCTACCAAAAAAAGAAGGCAGTGGGTTTGCATGACAAGGCTGGCCATTATCTCCATAGGAACAAGACTGGAAAACACAAGTGTAAATGCTGAATTCACTGCAGTCTGCGGCACAAAATTCACCAGGATTTTTAATCTTGTCATAAGACCCTTAAGTAGGTCATAGCAAGCTTAAAAAAAAAAATGACAGCAAGAAAAGTGTGATGGGTGACAATGTGTACATCTCAGGAGGAAAATTCAGTATTTTGCTATTCTGACCAAATCTTGACTGCATTAAAATTATGAAATATTTAGGAAGAGAGAGTATAAAAATACCTTCTCAAACAGAGAAACTAGAAATACTATACCACCTTCAGTCAAAATATTTGGTGACTGATTAGGCTTGAGGTACTGCTTCCCTTAAATTGGAAATCCTAAGGGAATGGCTATAAACATCGAACACAATTACGAAGTTATTTATGCAAGTAAGCTAATTAAATTTTTGAAAATAAACCTTTTACATATTACTACAGTGAGGTCTCACATGAAGGCTGTTCTTGGCTTCCATTCGGGGGGCTGCTCGCGTTACTTTTAAAAGAGTCTTTTGGTATTTTGGTATTCATTGCAAGGTGTCCAAATACTCAAGAAAGACAGGTCTTATTCTGAATTCCTCACTACATGATATTGTGTTGCAGTCCGATTGCTGTGTATTATGTGAACACCATATAAAACAGCAAGTCTGGAAGTGGCTGGAAGGTAGACTAGATTGTATTTCCAACCATACCTTTGTGAGCCCACATTGGTTACTTCTATTGTCTTATTCATGCCCCCAGGACCCCACTCTCTACTAAAATGGGGGGGGGGGGGGCAATAGCCTTTTATTCACAGTTTCAAGTGAACATTTCAGTATTAACTGAATAATTTTCTCCAATATATTTTGTTTTCTATGAGGAGAAAACATTCTAATCTCCCAGAGAAAAAAATCTTTTATCATAATATCCCCAAAGGAAAGGAGAAGGGAAGTGTTATAGCACTCATTTATTCAGCTAACCAATGTAAATATAATAAAATTCAGTGGAATTGTTTCTAAGCACAGTTACTAAATGCATCTGTTTATTTCAGCAGTCATAAATTTGAGCAAACCATCCAATAAGACACAGAGGTATATTTTAAATTTTTTCCCAATTTGTATATTGCATTTATCCCTGGAAAGCTCAATAGAAGGCAGATAATTCCGTAAAAAAATACAATATACAGACAGACAAATACAACAGAATTTGAAAATAAGCCAAACCTCTTTATCTTTCTAGACTAGAAAAAATGGGCTAAGAAAAGCAAATATAAAAATGATCATTTCTCTTGTTATCTATCATTGAGGCTTAATGAAAAAGCACAAAACTTCAAATTGATAAATGGATATTTGAATAATCTCAATCCCATTCCTTAAGACAAAGCAAAGCCAAACAAACAAAAAAGCACCCATGGGAGGGTAGAGGTAAATGCCTTTTATTCTGATGGCACTTGCTACAACCTGCTATTGCATTCAGCAATACTTTTCTAGGTGTGCCTAAAATTTCTTTTGAAAATTTACTTGAAATGCTTTCTCACCTTCATTCAAAATGCTGATCCTCTTTTAGGATCACAGCATAGCATTGTTTTTCTGACCATATCAGCTAAGACAGGGCTTCTTTTTCTTGACTTTACTGGTTTTGACTGCTTGATCAGCTTGTGTGGACACAGGATTATTAAAGCAGCTCTGCAGAGAACAGGCACAAAGAGCTGACACTGGTTCCCAATGTTCACTGCCTCAAATAACACAGTCCTTGGAAATCTGAGCCACTACACACTTCACTGTTAGGGGATCATAATCATCTTTACACTTAAAAAAAAATTAAATCTTTAAAGAGAATGAGTAAGCTCAACATAAAATCCACATCAGCATTAATGTTTCACTGTTAAATATAGTGCTCAGCATGAAGCAATCCCTAGAAATAGAAGTTTCAATGATAGCATCTAAATGTATGAATCCTGCAATAAAAGAGCACATTTTCAATTCATGGGCTCATCTATTGTGCTTTTGATTGGGTTTGGGTTCTGAGCTCCCTCTCAAACCTTTACTTTTTATTTAAAGAGCCTAATATTTTCACTTGCATACACATCTGGGGTAGGGGAAAGAGAGAGGAAGAGGGGGAGGAAGGTGAAGTTGATTCTCGTGTGTATCTGGGGACAGAAAGGGAGAAAGAAAGAAGATATGAGGATACATCATGTGACCAACTGAGTTTTACAGGGACTGAGTAACAATAGAGGAATCAAACAAGATTACTAAAAGTACTTCCTCAAATGCCTAATGGGTCATTTTAAATATCTTTTTAAAGTGATTAAACAAGGGAAAGAAACTATGTGTGCCATCGTTTGAAATGTGACCACTGAAAGAAACAAGACTCTAGCACAGTTCTGAGTCCTGCCCCCCAAGTTATTCTGCCCAAGAGTAGTAATAAGGAAAAACAATGAGCTGACTACACCCTGAGCATTCTTACTTAAATGCTCTCAATTGGAGATCCTAAAAGAAAAAAAAAAAAAAAAAAAAAGCCTGACACTAGAATCCTGCATTTCCTCAGGTACCCCAGGCTTGCCATACTCCAAGACATTAAACAAAATTAGGGTCAAGTTAAACTAGCTGTGGCTACATGGAATGGACACATATCTAGGGAATTCAAAAATACACAGAAAAGAGAATACCCCAATAGGGTGACCAGCCATCTCAGCAAGGCTAGAACTAAGAGGGTTTCGTGGGATGTGGGATTTTGAATGCTAAATATAGGAAAATTCCAGACACATAAGGATGGTTAGTCACCCCAGGTCCAGATCCTCCAGCAAAGACTGTACTCTGCTCCAACTGACTTCTCCCCTTTCTCATGGCCCATGAGGCTGACAGCCAGCCCTCAAGTTGTACATAGGGATTTGAGAGACAATTTAATCCTGGATAAAGGAGGAACAGGATCAAGTGAATTGATCAGAACAAACAGATGTTGTGGAGAGTGGCCTCCATTATGCATGAATGAGATGACATAAAGGTAATTTTAAAACTCTAGTAAAACAAAAAATACAAGAAAAGGATCTCACTTGCAAATGGCAGATGTGGAACTAAGACTGTAAGAACATCACCTTAGAAACAGGACTTGCAGTGAGAGTTTCACATTCTATAAAAACTTCATACAACTATGAGGCCTATAAAGCAAGGACTCAAAAACTAGATGACAGGACAGCAGGCTAAGATGAAAGGAAGAAAGTAGAAATAAGGAGATTCATATAAAATAAAACAACATTAGGTAGCTAGTAAACAAATCAGAGCAAGGGGTAGAAGAGATAAAAATCTAAGGGCACAAGTAAAGGTCAGAGATAAATCTTGCTACAAGCAGCAGGAAAGGATAAAACTAAGGGAAGAAGAGAGAAGGTGACACATGGAGAATCAAGATAATCAAACGTGAAGATGATTGTTGTTCTTGAAATAACACATATATACACACACACAGGAAAGAGAAAAGCAGTGTTCATATTTAAAAACCAGGCTACAAAGAAAAAGGAACCATCATGCATTGTTGGTGGGAATGCAAACTGGTGTGGCCACTGTAAAAAAAAAAAAATTATGGAGTTTCCTCAAAAAAATAAAAATGGAATTACCATATAACCTAGTAATTCCACTAGTAGGGTATTTACCCAAAGAATATGAAAACACTAATTTGAAAAGATATATGCACCCCTATGTTTACTGCAGCATTACTTACAATAACCAAGTTTTGGAAGTAACCCAAGGGTCCATCTATAGATGAATAGATAAAGAAGATGTGGTCTATATACAGAAAGGAGTATTACTCAGTTCTAAAACAGAATGAAATCTTGCCCTACTCAACAGCATGGAAGGATCTAGAGGGTATAGTGCTAAGTAAAATGAAGTCAGAGAAAGACAAACACCATATGATTTCACTCACATATGGAATTTAAGTAACAAAACAAAGAGAAAAAGAGACCAAAAAAAAAAAAAAAACAAAACAAAAAAAACCCACCCCAGACCCTTAGATACAGAGAATAAACTGGTTACCAGAAGGGAGGCAGGTGGGGGATGGGTGAAACAGGCAAGGGGATCAAGAGTACACTTATTGTGATGAGCACTGAGTAATGTAGAGAATTGCTGAATCACTGTATTGTACACCTGAAACTCATATAGCACTGTATGTTAATTATATTGGAATTAAAAAAATTAAAACAAAACAAAACCAGAGAACAAAGCATTATAACACACCAAAAACTTTCCAAAATAAAGGATGGAACTAAAACTGCAGCTCAAAAGGGCTTCTCAGGCCAGGAACAATTTATACATAATACAAAAGAATTGAGACAATGTTTAAATTGTTGAACAGAAGAATAAAAAAATTTCCAGACATCAAGTATAAAAAGCAAGCCATCTACTAGAGGGGGAAAGACCACAAAACTAGGGTGACTACAGACATCTTCATAATAATGTTCAAAGTCAGGAGATAGTGGGGCCGCGTGTTTAAAAACAGAAACGTATGACCCAAGAATATCATATTATTAAATACAGTTAATTTGTGGTTCAAGTACAAAAGCAAAACAAAGGCATTTGCAAACATTTATAAACTCAGGAAATAGATAATCCATGAGTATTCCTTTAGAATAAACAAACCAAAAAAAAAAAAAAAAAACTACTTGACCATGAAATCTGGATAAACAAGAGATGAATCAAAATAAAAAATTCAGAAATGGAAAAACTGTGGCAAAAGAACCCATGGTGAACACAGAATCTATTTAAATATAGAACTAAGACTAAACAACTAGGGGATTATGATTGCAGATCAGAGTATGAATGCTATAAAACCTGAAAAAAGAAAAATGAATTCAAGTAACATAAGGGGCGGTGGGAGGAAGCACCAGTTTGTTCATTCTTCTCATTTTTTCACAGAAAGACAATCCATAATATCTAAGATGCTTACATTTAGTTTGCTTAAACAATTTTTAAGTTGAGGCATACTTATAATAAAGTGGACAGACCTTAAGTATACAGTTTGATGGGTTTTGACAAATACATACACTCATAACCAATACCCCAGGGAAAATACAAAACACAGATGTTACCAGAGAACGTTTCCTTTCCAGTCTATCCTCCAATCATCTCATAGGCAACTACTGTTCTGATTTCCAACACCAAAGACAAATTGTACCTGCTCTTAAACATAATATAAATGGAGTCATTTAATATATGTGCTTTTGTGTCTGCCTGCTTTGCTCAATGCAATGTCGTCTATGTTGTGCATCCTTTACAGTCCCTTCCTTTCTTACTGATGGACACAATTCTATTGCATGGACATATCACATTTTGTTTGTGGATATTGTTTCTAAGTACTTTTGAAATGCACATTCGTGCACAAATCTTTTTGTAGGCATGAGATTTCATTTCTAGGGAGACTCAGTGGATTACTAGATCCTAAGATCTTAATTTTATAAGAAAAAATTTCTAAGGCCTCTATCATTTTACATTCCCACCCAGAGTGTATGAGATTTCCAGTTGTTCCATAACCTCATATAAACTTCGTGTTTTCAGTATTTTTCATTCCAGCCATTCTGAGGGTTGCATAGTGGTAGTATCATGATGACCCCAACCTCCTAATGGTTCTTAACTCTTTTCCTTACCTTAGAGGCATTATTCTAGATATTAATGTTTTAGGATGAAGGAACTTATTCAGAAATTCAAAAATCCCTCCAGTTTCATTTCATTAAATGTAATGCTTTAAATTCTAAAACAGCATGTACAACATGAAGCCACTGTTATAAAAGTATTCATACCAACCTACCTATCCACTCATTCGTCCTTCTAGTCGTAAATTTAGCAAAATTAACTTCAAAATTCAGTAAAATTAGCTTCTGCTAATACTCCACAGACGATAATATTTTATTTCTGGCAGGTATGATGATTTGGAGATGATTTGTAACTGCCTTCTTTGTGTTTTTCTATATTTTTGGAATTTTATAAAATGAGTATGTCTTATATTTTAAAAGTGTTATGAAGTCATTATTTGTTGCTTAGTGGAAATCACAAGCCACATAAATGCAAATAGAGAAAAATATGAAGGTGAGATCCAAGTCCTTTTGAAAAATAGCTATCTCTATTTCGGGGACTTATGACTCCTCAAAAACTTTGTAGGGAGGAGCAACAGAAGGGATTAGTGGTGATAAACACTAATGTCATCATGCCACACAACTGGATGAGGACTATAGATCAATATGTCAAGTGAGGCCAAGAACAAACAGCTTGGAGGTGGCAGTACTGTCACTCCAGTGCCACCACTGGCTGTGGAGTTTCAAGCGCACTCTGGACAGGCTATACTTTATACTGTCATTGAGTGTGTATCCTGAAAACCACCACCAGTGGGACCATGTATCTCTTCCAGGTGACAAAGTAAAAAAAAATGTAAGAACCAAGTTGAATCTGGATAATCCTCAATTAAGTCAAACCTTGTTTGGTTCTAGAACCAACTTCAATCCCCACTCCTGAGTTACCATCTCTAATGTTGTGTGAAAATTAAAAGGCTTATGTCTGTTTCACTCAGTGGAAACTTTTTTTAAAAAGCCACAAAAGAGGCCAACTGGACCAATCAAACTACCATCTGGGCCTAAGAAACAGTGCCTCTCAACAAGTTCACCCTCACAGAGGTGTTCATGTCCACTTTGGGCTGCTCCTTCTCCTCTGAGAGGTGTTTAGTCTCTGCAAGACAAAGACTAAATAACAGGAAATGGGATTTAAACACGGGAAGCAGACAGAGAAACCAATATTAACATTCGTATACCATAACATATTATATTGCTTCAGGCTCAGTGAATCTCCAAGATCCTCCAGAATCATCCATATTGAAACAAGCACTTCAAACGCATTCCACACTTAAGTCTAAGTGATATCAGAACTGTCCCCAATGCTTACATTATTATTTCAATGGAAAGATACTTGCTGATTACCTACAGTATGAGGAACCCTGTCACAATTCCTGCTGATATGACTGAATTATCAAGGCACTTACTGTGCTATGCAGAAAACTGAAGATTTTATAGAGATTTTAAAGAGAATTTCATTTGGGAGCCTTAGAAAGGAATGAAGTCTAGTTTTAAACAGTTACTCATTCTTTTTCCTTAAGTAATTTCTTACTCGAAATCTTCTGGTTTTTATATATTATACCTACCCTTTTAGTAACCCTGGAAAAAAGAGTGTAGAAAGCGAAACCTTGTCTTTCCAAACGATGTCCAGATTCCTAAAGAGCTAAAAACTTCCCCCTCAGGCTACCTCTATATCTAGACCTGTGGACTCTATTAGATGCACAGATGTCTCCTGTTTCCTTAGCACTGTGTTTTAAAACAATTATAATTTCAGCCAACATTTATGAATGAGGAGTTTTTCATAAATAAATTTAATTTCCAGATTTTCTTAAAAAATCAGAAAATCCTGTTACTCCGGATCCTTGTTTCCCATGCTAACAACTTAGTTTGATTTACATAACAACTGACCCCTTTAGGTGAAAGACATAACCAATTATTGCCCCTATTATTTATTACCTGGCCCCTCCCACTCATGCCATGCACCAATCAGCATTTGAATTTTCAGCCCCCACTACACAACAGGTGTCTTCTATAACTACCTTAGTCATACTGCTGCTTTCATTAATACAGTTAAGAGTGAGTTTGGCAAAATTTTAAACCATCTTGTATGGAGCCCAGTAGCTGAGAAAATACTCTCCTTATATGTATGCTGACCCAGTTTAAAGTGAGGTCAAAATGTTTTACAGAGAAAATTTAATGAGATCAATATGAAATAACAATGTGTGAGTAGATGGAAATCCTCCAACAAGATTCTCAAGCGATACACTAAGTTTCCAGTTTCTGTGCTATCAACTCTTATGATTAGAATTCTATGTAAAAAGGTCATCATATTTAAGTGACACAAATAGGGGAAATTAAGTCACAGGTAGACTGTGCTTTTGTTTTTAAATATTCAATAATAAGAGTTTGATTAAATAAATCGCGGTGCACCATACAAAGGAATACTAGCATTAGGAATGATGTGACACAAGGAAATTTAACCACGTAAGAAACTGATCAAGAAGTAACATTCAGTGAAAGGAGCATGTTCTAAAACAGTATGTCCAGTTATTATACATATACACAGTAAGCATGTGCAATTATATATACAGGATTCTATAAATACCCATTTTAAAAGACAGAAAGTATATACAATGCTTAAAGTAGTTACCTCTGGGTAGTAGACTCAGAATTATTATTATTATTTTACATTTTAACATAACCAAATATTATTTTTTAGTATGACAATGATAACATAACCGGTTCAGCCTGAGATGTAGCCCCAAGTTGAAACCATTGTTTGAGACACCGTATGAACTATTTTCCTTAGGTTTAACAAAACAACTGATGAACACTGCCGATAGAAATCCTTCCAGAGTGTCCAGCACCCATCTATTGTGACAGGAAGGCCACAGAATGCCCAATTATTATAATTCTTTTCAGGAGAGGTGAGGTCCTGGGGTGTAGCTGTCAAAGCAGATAAGAATATACAATTGTAGGAGTTAAAAAATGTATTTCCTCTGACTCAAGGAAATGGGAGAAGAGAAGAAAATGGGATCATAGTGTATTTCCATATTAGTCAACATTTTTCACCAATTTATAGCTTGAGTGAATTTTAAGTATCAAATGTGACACAACTCACTGTATATGAGCAGACAACAGACAAATTTTAGACAAAAGGAGGGTCACTGACAAATCCACTGTTCAATGGATAAGCAACTTTGGGAACAAGGAATTTTAATCATTCCAAATCGCAACTACTGTGTCCCAATAGACCCAGACGTAAAAACCCTATCTTCAGATTGCAGACCCAATACTGTTTCTACTCTATCACTCTGCTTCTTGTGTCATTTCACCACGGGTATAATACAGGACTCAAAAGACATTTTAGTTATGGTTCCTGTATTCCTATCAACTTTCACGTTGGCAAAGACACTTACCATTTATGAGTTTCTTTTCCTTACCAATAAAATGAAGAACTAGATCTCCATGATTTCAATGACGCTCTAAGACTTAAAATGCTATGACTCAATGGCAAAGGGAAGACGTTTGCTTGGACCCCAGTCTGCCCCTCTTGGCACCACATAACTACTTCTAGCCCATTGGGTCAAGAGTGCCAGTCTGTGGGCTCACAGGGGAGCACGCTGCCGACATAAAAATTGTCCAGTTCCTAACAGAATGCAAGCAACCAGCTTCAAGGTGAAAAGGGTAATGTTCTCTGAAGATGTCTATCAATCATTTTAGTGCAACTCCACTCACTGGAATAGACATCACTGTAGTCCAGAGGAATCAATGACTAGGAGACGAACACTAAGCCCCAGGCTCAGGCCTTATTTGCCTTAGGACAGGAAGATCATGTCAAAAAGTCTCTCAGGGCACCTGGGTGGCTCAGTGGTTGAGCGTCTGCCTTTGGCTCAGGTGTGATCTCAGGGTCCTGGGATCAAGTCTTGCATCAGGCTCCCAACAGGGAGCTTCCTTCTCCCTCTGCCTATGTCTCTGCCTCTCTCTGTGTCTCTCATGAATAAATAAATAAATAATTTTTAAAAGGCCTCTCTCTCTCTCTCAAATAAATAAATAATTTTTTTAAAAATGTTAAAGAGGATACTGGACTACAGACAATGAGAAAGGATCAGAAAGTTATCAAACACTATTGACAAAACTCACATCCAAGACAGCAAAAATAAATAAAACCTGTTACATGGGAAAAGGGGGAGAAGATGATTTTGTGCTAAGAAAAATTCCATAAACACCACATGACAAAAACTAGAGCAAACACACCAGGGCAGGGAAGAAAGGTATTCAGCTGATAATGCACAACCTATACAAAATAAAATTGCTGCTGTCCAACCACTTGCTATGTGAATGACCAATCATGTATGGACAATAATAGGTCTATTAACACACTTTACCTGACACTTGGCATGTCAGGCACAAGAAGGAAATAAGCAGACATTATAATCTACCCATGAAGTACACAGTGACTTGTACATGTCTTGACCAAAACTGTGTCCTCAAATCTTCTTTACAATCAAAAAGATCCTAATCAATAATCTTACTATCTCTCTGAAAAATTTAACAGTTTTACTAATAAATCATATTCAATTTTTACACCCTCAAAAACTGCCAACGAATCCACTCTTAACCACAAAGGATGGGGTCTTAACACCAGGAACTTCCTTGTTTTGATCTGTACACACTGATGCACTGATAATGTAACAACACACCAATGAGAGGTTACAATGTAGATAATCAAGACATTGCCTAAAATGTTAAAGGAAAGATTAAGTCCTCTATTAAAAAGGCATTCATAAAAGCCATCAATGGAGAAAATGAGGTGTCACAAAATCATGAATGTTTAATAAAAAGGCAGGCCATTCTCACAGAACATAGTCAATTTAAAGAACAAAATAATGCAAAGGAGCAGAGTTTGTTAGCAACCAATTACAAGCACCAGTAGACCCAAATGTCAGGGAGAGAACAGACAACTCTGGACAGAAGGGATATGAGAATATTTGCTATCTGAATAGCCCCAGATATCAAGCCAATTCTGGGTCCCCCAGATGTTCCAAGGAAAGTTCTAAAGCTTCCATTCTGAAATAAGAATCTTAGATGACATTTAGCAGGCTACATTATTTTGCATTTGAGGCAGGACACTCAGGTTAACACACAGACTTTGTGAAGCTCTTGCAACTAGTAAATTAGAAAAAGAATAAAAGTTAATAATAATAATAATAAAAATAATTATTATTATTATTATTTATTGGAGCTGCAGCTTTATTTGGATCCCACTACCTAAGTAACAGGTATTGTTTGAAGTGCTTGACATACATCCTGCCAATTTATCTTCTCAATTACTCTATAAGTATTATTATCAACCCCATTTACAGATAAGGAAATTGAAGCCCAGAGAAGCTAGGTTATTTATCCAAGGTCACTCAGTGATTAGAACCTAGGAAGTGTGTTCCAGAATCTGTGCTCCTTAACAGTGCCCATCACCACTGTTTACTACATGTGGCTTTTATGTTAGTGGGACTTCACCCCTTCTATTACTATAACTTCATGGATAGTAGACTGTGTGCTGGGTTAGAAACAGTAGATGATGAGCTAAGTGACATGGGTTTCACTAACAACCTGTGTGTCCCTGGACACTTCATTCTACTTTCCGAGGCTTCAGAGTCTTCATTTGCATAAAATATGTTCTGTTTCATTATTTTTGTCTAGTGCTCAAAGTACATGAATTTGTTCCTCCTACTTTCATCATAATATGCCACAACAAATTTATCCTCTAGCCCAAACTTCTCCTCTCACTCTACACACATACATCCAAGTACCTAACGGATATCTCCACTTGTGTCTACTATTTACCTCAAACATACCAGATCCAAAATCAAATTCTTTCATTCTACTTAATCCCTCCAAATTGCCTGATCCCCATTCCTAATCACCCTGTTAAACATAACTCTCCTATACCAGTTCAAGACCAAAAACATTACAGCCATTCTTGATTCTGATTCTCCTCTCTTTTCGCACTGTACATCCAATCCTTCGGCAAACCCAAGGATTGGTTCTTCAAAATATCACCTGAATTGACCACTTTCACCACACAAGTACCCCATCCCTACCCAAGCTCTTCAGAATCTCATCTGGGCTGCTTTGACAGCTTCTAATCACCCCCACAACATCCCCAAAGTTTCTTCCCCTTCTTCCCCGGGCAGCAACCAGTGGGTAACTTCCAATGCCAGGGTTCTTCAAGTCTGTCTTCTCTGCAGAATCCTCCAGGGTCTTGCCCTAAAGCTCACAAAGAACACGCCATCCTTCACATCATGCTAATTAAGTCCAGGTGATCTGGTTCCTCACCCCACGCCCATCTTCTCCCCACCTTGGGGAACTTACCTCCTGTCATTCTCCCCTTGCTCATTCCACCTGCCACTCCAGCCTCTCTGTGGTTCTTCAGATACACTCAAGCACATCCTCCTTTGCTAGTTTTCATACCTGCCTCCATCTAGAACATGCTTTCCTTAGACAGCTGCGTGATTTGTCTTCTCACTTCTTTCAGGTCTCTGCTCAAATGTCACCTTACAAACAAAGGCTTTCCTGACTTACTAGATAAAAATAGTCCCTTCCCACTGTCAAAATCTATCCCATTACCCTAGTTTACCACATTTCCTAGACCGCCACCTCCTCACTGCCTCATTAAAATATTACTTCCATAAGAGTAGACAACAATTCACTGCTACAAATACACAGATTGGAACAGTATCTGATACACAGCATATTCTCAGTAAACACTCACTAAACAAACAGACAAAACAGCAAATAATTATCACAATGTGTTACAATGACCATTTGATACCGAATGCTTGTCAACAGAGAACAAGGATTAAGTCTTTTTTTTTATCCACACACACAAAATTTAGCCCTTACCTAAAAGATGATAATTGTTCAAGAATATTTATCTAACAAGAGCATTTTTTTTTTACCCCGAAACATACTACTTTCCATAACAGGGTAAGAACTAGTAGATTCAAAAGTCATGCCTCTAAATCTGATAGGCTGGTGAAAGCATGCCATTTTGTTCAAGAGAGCACTGTTGACCAAAAAAGCCCTAACAGACATTGAAAGCACTGCCATAGCAAATGTTACTATTTAAAAGATGAGAGAATATAGGTCAATTGCCATTTGCCAAAAGTTAAAAAAAAAAAGGTATATTAAAATTCATGCCTTATAATGTGAAGTTCAGAAAAGTAATAGGATTTTTTCCTTAGAGTAAAAAGAAAGCAAGTTCCCTTTAAGCTACCATTTTTAAGTTTACATTCATGGCATATGGAACTACTGCTTAGGGAAATCATTGTTCAACACCCTGCCCCTTGAATAACAACTGCACTTAAAATAAACAGAAGAACTTGCCAACTAAAAACCTACATCTCATTTGAGCTTGTTTTTTGTGCTGGATATACTTGTTATTTGCTATATTCTGGGAGCTTTAACAAGCAGTTGTTAAAAAAAAAAAAAAAAAGCAATCCTAGGCCATTATGTTTTAAAATCTCTACAAGACAACCTAAAAGGTAATAATTACCCATATCCATGCAAATAATCATCATTTATTCAACTTTGGAATCAACAAAAAAAGACAGCATCCATCAGGGATCTTTGGGTACCAGTTAGCCTTTGTCCAAATCTGGGGCTGGCATCAGGAACCAAAGGTCTCATTTGTTCCACTTGAAACATTTAAGAAAATTCAGACAGCTGAAAAAAATGTAATTATACTCCTTCATAAAACATAAAGGCCAGTAATAAAAAAGTAAAAACCAAGATAAAGGGAAACAGTCTCCCAAAAAGCTGCCAAACTGAAAAAGAAGAAAAAAAATCCTCCAGTGTAATATTTCTTCACCTAATACTTCTGATTCTAAGATGAACAAATAGGAAAAAGATTTAATCTGCTGCCTACAATGCCAAAACACCAGATAAAAGATGCCTAACAGTAAAAATACACACACACACACACACACACACACACACACACATATATATATATATATATATATATATATATATATATATGTAACAGTGGTTTTCCAAGCCAGTGGACATGGGGCACTGAATGACAGGATCCTTGAGAAAGAGATACACATGAGGTGAGTTCTATGACTGCCCCAGCTTAATGCCTTGGGAGCATACCCAGGCCAAGTAGCACTGAGGAAAAGCACAAATGGAGCCCAGCAGGCTCCTTGAGTTGAGGAAATAGAGTTGGGAACCTGGGGAGACCAAGGAAGCTTTGAGTGGAAAATAGGATAGAAAAAAAGAATATTCAGGAGAATATTGATTCGTGCATGCATCTGAGGAAACTACCTAAGTCTGGGGAAAGAACTACCTTGAAGATTTGAAAGGAATAGTGTCTGGAACTCACAGAAGGCCTATTCCCAACAGCCAGATTAGAAAACCTCATAATTTACCAGGCATTAGGTAGAGAAGGGTTTTGCCTTAGCAGTGAGGCAAAAGTAGCCCCAGACTAACCACTACTCTGTCCTAAAGAAAATCTTAAAAGATCCAAAAGGATAAAATTAACTGTATCCCAGAATGAAGGTTAAGAATATATATAGAAATGTCAAATACCCACCCAAAATGGTAAAAGCTATTAGAATGTGCAATGATAAATACCAGAAATGCAAATAATCAAGAAAATATGGCCCTTTGTGTAAAGAAAAATCAGCCAATGAAAAGTGACTCAAAACTAACACAAATACTAGAATTAGCAAAGACACTGGAATAGTAGTATAACTGCATTCCATATGTTCCAAAGTTAAGTAGAGACATTGAAAAGATATTAAAAAGACCAAAATAAAATTCTAGAGATGAAAACTACCATGCATAAGGTCGAGTGAGGGGAAGAACCACTATGAGATTAATAGAAAAAAGGACTTGTGAATTTAAAGACAAAAATAGTAACTACCCAAAATGAAATAAACAGGAAAAAATTTTAATGAACACAGTATCAGTGATCTATGCAACCTCAAGATGCCCATCACATGTGTAACTGGAGTCTCCAAAAGAAGGGCAGGGGCAAAACATGCATTAAATAAGTAATGACAACAATTTTTCTAAATATGACAAGAACAGAAATCACAGATCCGATAAACTTAATTAAGCCCAAGCATAAGAAACATGAGAAAACTATACCACATGCACAGAGATTGCTTAAAATTAGTGATAGGACATATTAAAGGCATATTGAGAAAAATATACATTATATATAGAGGAACAAAGATAAGAATGACAGATTTTGTGTCAGGAACAGTGTTAAGTAAGAGGAAAGTAAGGCACTGAAAGAAAAACAGTCCATCAAACTTGAATTCTACAACCATAAAAATATTTCTCAAAGACAAAAGATAAATACAGACTATTCAGACATACAAAAGCTGAAAAAATTTTTCACCAGTACACTAAGAAATATTAAAGGAAATCACTCAGGCACATGAAATGCATGGAGGAAAAAAAAGGAATAAAAAGCACCAGAAATGCTAATTACATGCTTAATTCTTTTAATTTGCTATAATTTAAGTCATTTTAACCGTAAGTTGACTGTTTCAACAAAAACAATAATAATGTACTTCACAGCTTAAAATGTATGTATGAATAAAATGTATGACAACAAGCATAAAATTCTGAAGGAAAGAAAGAAAAGTACACTATTTTAAGTTCTAATCTACATGTGAAGGTTCTGTATCACTTGAAGGTAAACTGTAAGTTAAAGATGTGTGCTAAAAATTTAAAGTAACTGCGACGCCTGGGTGGCTCAGTGGTTGAGCACCTGCCTTTGGCTCTGGGCATATTCCTGGGGTCCTGAGATTAAGTCCAGCATCAGGCTCACCACAGGAAGTCTGCTTCTCCCTCTGCCTATGTCTGTGCCTCTCTCTGTGTCTCTCATAAGAAAATAAATAAAAATCTTTAAGAAACTCTAAAGTAACCATTAAATAAACAATAGAAGCCAATAGAAGTTGATAAGCCTATAGAAGAAAAAATATAATCATAAAAAATACTCAATCCAAAAGAAAGAAAAAGAGGAAACACATAAATAGCAGATGGGGCAAACAGAACACACACATCAAGATAACAGATAAAATCTAAACATATAAATAATTACATTAAATGCAAATGGTCTAAACACCATAATTAAAAGGCAGGGATTGACAGATTTAAAAAAAATGAAGACCCAGTTATATACTGCTACAAAAAAAGCAATTCAAATATAAAAGCACAGGTTAACTTCAACATGGCAACATTAACCAAAAGAAAGCTGGAGTAGCTGTACTAATATCAGACAAAGTAGATTTCAGAGCACAAAATATTAGCATGGATAAAGTCATTTCATACAGATAAAAGAGTCAATTCAATAGGAGGATATAACAACCCTAAATGTTGACATACCTAAAAACAGAGCTTCAAAATTAAATACAGTGAGATCAAGCCAGAGGCGCTAGAAAGAGTATGGTGTTTAGAGGCCTACAGACCTAAATCTCAATATTAGCCTAACCACTAATTTTGAAATCCAGGGTAAGAAAGGAAACCCCTCAGGGTTTCATATCTTGATCTATATTGTGTGTATCCTCAAACCTATTTATTTGACGGATATAAGAGGACTCGTCTCAGGGCGCCTGGCTGGCTTAGATGGTGGAGCATGTGACTCTCAATCTTGGGGTCATGGGTTCAAGCCCCACATTGGGCAGAGCTTACTTTAAAAAAAGGACTTGCCTCAAGACTTCACGTAATGTCTGATAGAGAAGAAAAACTCAAAATTGGTTATTATTCTCTCCTTTTACTTGTGACTGTGTCTGTTTCAACATTCCTTCTAAAATGAGAGATCTGTCTTTATAATAAAATCTGGCATTTTCCTCCAGAATTTAAAGAGGTTTCTCCTAAAAGTCTTTAGAATATTGGTCACTTTTAGACCAGCCTTGTTTTTGTTAAAATTTTTAAGGGGGGACCTCCAACTGAGATAAAAGGAAAGTTGACTGTGGTGGTAGCTCTGTTACCATTCAAAGCTAAGGTCAATGGGTCTACTCCCTGATTTTAAATGAAATGTACAGACCTCAGAACAATTCTAAACCTGGTGTTTATTTTCCCCAACGCCTTTTTAGTATTCTGTTTAATCCATATGTTATACAGTTGACCCTTGAATAAAAGCGGTTTGAACTGTGTAAGTCCACTTACACATGGATTTATTTCCCATAAATGCAGTGCAGCATGGTAAATGTATCTTCTATTCCTTATGACATTCTTAATAACATCTTCTTTTCTCTAACCTTACTGTAAGAGGAAAGGACATAATACATATACAAAGTATGTGTTTATTGGCTATTTATGTTGTTGGTAAGATCAAAGTACACTATTAGTTAAGTTTTGGGGGAGTCAAAAAAGTTATATGCATATTTTAGGCTGCATGGGGAGTGACTGCCCCAACCCCTGCATTGTCCAAGGGTCAACCGTATAATATTACATTGGTCCAAAAAAAAATACTTTTGAGTATTGGACTCCAGTTGGCCTTCCACGTTGTCAAATAGCTATTTATGTAGAAAATTAATGGTAGTCTTTGATATGAATGACTTATGAAAGTATTCCTAATAATACTTTTTTTTCTTTTCTGATAACACTTTTTAAACAAAAGGCAAGAGTGGGAATTCATTAAAGAATTATTTAAAAAAAAACAACAACAGCAGACAGCTCCAGCTTTGAGCACATAGTTCTTTCACAGTAAGGAAACTGGCCATCTCATCTGATTTTTCACTGACTTAAAAGTCTACATAAGATTTCATGTTGTCCGGGGCATCTGAGTAGCACAGTCGGATGGGTGTCCGGCTCTTGGTTTTGGTTCAGGTCGTGATCTCATGGCTGTGGATTAGAGCTGTGCATCAGGCTCTGCTCTCAGTGTGGAGTCGGCTTGAGACTCTCTCTCCCTCTCCCTCTCTCACTCATGCGCGCTCTCTCTCTCTCAAATAAATAAATAAATAAATAAATAAATAAATAAATAAATAAATAAATAAATAAATAAATAAAAATAAATTTCAGGTTGTCACAACAAGTTCAGATTGCCAAGTATTACTAAAATCCAAATTCTGAAGCTAGAACATCCATGGGCTGATTTTAATTTTTACTTTCAAAAGTAGTAATTCCCAATTACAGCATTATATAGATGAAAATGTATTGTGAAAATCCACCCTTTGCAAGATGGCCTATTGGGCTAAGAGTAAAGTACGGCCACTGACCACAGTTTAAAAAAGAGGGGGAGGATATGATTAGGTACACATCTATATATTTGTGCTGGATAATATTACTGTACTATATAATACTATGCTGACACAGAGAACAATTAGTGTACAATTTAAAAAGTAAAGTGTTATTTTTAAGGTTAAGGAAAGCAACAGAACAGCAGAAGTAGGGTGGGCAGGAGTTGTGAGCGAAGGTTTCGTGAATAAGGCTGGAATTGCTCCTGGCTTTCAGGGTGGAAGGTTCAAAACTCCAGAGAGGATGAGGTGGGACACTTCAGCAACAGGATTTATCCCTATGGTGGATGGCAAATTTAATGGCACCAGATTAAAAGAAGCCTTGAAGTTTCTGCAGATGCATTACATTTTTAAGACGGAAAAGTATCAATGACATTAAATTAGAGGCTCTTTTTAAATGACCTCTTTTGTAGAGGAGAAGACGAGCCAGGAAGAGTGAAGAAGGAGTCAGAAGAATATGTAGGCTCGATACTTTCTGATGTTAATTTCTGAAATAAGATATCTGAAAATGACTGCAATCATTTTTTAGAGAAGCCATTAATAGGTCAGAAAAAGATCAGACAAAAGCATGGCATTTTCGAATAATGAAAAAAAATTAATTTGCACCTGGCTGCAAATATTTTTTTCAATAAAACTTGAGAGCATGAAGGAAAAGAACCTCAGGAGTTGTTCAAATGGTACATTATATGAGATGATTTGATATCACTATAAAAATATTCAAGCATTTTTAAAAAGACCAAAAACAATGTTCTTCATCTTCCCAAGACTATTCTAAGAAGACTTACCATTTTTTTTTAAAGATTTTATTTATTTATTTGACAGCAAGAGTAAGAGCACAAGTAGGCAGAGTGGCAGGAAGAAGAAGAGAAACAGGCTCCCGTGCTGAGCAGAGAGCCTGATGGTGGGCTCGATTCCAGGACCCTGGCATTATCACCTGAGCCAAAGGCAGACGCTTAACCAACTGAGCCATCCAGGTGCCCCAAGAAGACTTACTTTCAATTAAAACCTTAGAAAGTTCTAGCTAGACAGGTACCTTATATGTATATTTATAGATTTATATTTATAAGTACTTACTTATGAAATATAGACATATTTTAATATTTTAAGTGTATACATATGTATATATACATTTTTAAGCTATCTTTCGCTATCCAAAGCTTAATATTCCTCTTAAAGAAAGCCCTATAAATACATGTTACATTCAGAAGAATTTTGAACTTTCATTTAACATTCTTTCTTATTTTCTATTCCTTCTTGCTTTTTGGGCATGTAATATATTACAGATACCCATGCTAGATTTCTTCAAAATCCATTACAAGGCTATCTTATTTCAGTGATGGATCACCAGACCTGTTTCCAACATACCAATTTACCATCTGTATTTCCACATTCTGTCTTGATGCCCTAGACCCAGCCCTGGACCGTTATACAAAAAGCTTCACTGCTTCCCACTCACCGACTAGCAATAATAGTGGCTGCTTCCTCACAGAAGCAGCTGGGCTTATACACCCACCCCCTCCCACCATTCTCCTTTGATGTGTCCCTGAATTGATTTCACACTCCTCTCCAATATTATTATTAAGCTCTTAATTCTTCCCCTCAACAGTCTTATTTTACAGTTTTACAAACGAAGGCCCGATACAATTTGCATAATTTATACAACATATACAGTCTGTCCATTTTAGAATCAATTGACAGAACACAACCATCTGATCCCAATTTCATGTTCTGCTTTCTATACCACCAAACTAATAGAGGTTTAGAAAAAAACAAGTAAACAAGTAAAAGCCCAGTTAAATGCTACAGTTCCCCATACCTTGTGTTTATTTCAATTATTATTATTATTTCAAAGGATTCATATATAATAAGACTCAATTTTCCTACCCATTCAAAGCCTAGAGCTTTTATTAGCTCTGATTCTTACTGACCAGCCATCACTGTGGAGAGGCAATGGCAGGCCATAAACCTTACTAATTATAGTACAAGATTTGGCCACATGCAAGACCCCAGGGTGCTATTTATATCCTTCTCAGATCAAGTTCAAAGGTTTGAAGTTCAAGGGAAGGACAAGCAAGGTGTCACAGTCAGACTCTACCACTGCAGACCGTTATCACAAGACGAAACACAGGCAAGTAAAAACACCCTTGTCCATCTCATTTTTATGACTTACTCTGTGTGTGTATCTTTAAACAGAGTTTTCTATAAGAAAAAGAAATCATTTCACTTATTTCATCCCCACTCCAAACCCCTATTTCTCAAAAGTCCAAGAAGTAACCCTGACCTTTCTCAGAGAAGAAAGTACCACTACCTAGTACAACCCAAGGCATCATCCAGCTTAATTACAGTGTCACTAACATCATAATAATAACACACTCTTTGCAAACACTTGCCTATACTTACACTACACAATATGAACATTTGTTCTGACAGTTTATTTAGAATTTTCCTTGCTCTCCCACTTAATGGTATGCATGCAATTACTAAATCTTGCAAAACCAGTAATGTCCATCAGAACTTGTGATGAACCTAGGGGGAGGAGTACTAATTGCAAATGAAAATGGGAGCTGGCCCTGGTTGCTGGATAGGGAAACAAATGTTCAGGAGGTCACCCTCTGAGCTTCTCCAGCATCCATCTCAAGGCTCTGATTCTCAGAAAACACTCCTTTGAAGAAATCACGATGTAATGAACAAATTAACATATTGAGAATAGTGAGGTTCAGAAAATGAGTACCCCAATGTCTGAACCAGGTCACTTTCCAACTACAAAATGATGAGATCTATCATTATATACTTTAATAATGTGTCTCCATGACAAGTGACCCCAATTTCCAGAGAAAAGAACCCCCATTCTCTGGTAATCCTAGCATTAAAATCCTGACCCTGCTGCCAACACCACCACAGAAGCCATGAATTTATTAACTGACTTCCAAGTTAAAACTAGAGAACCCAGATGTTCCTCTTTTGTAAACTAGCCTCCTGAAATGGGAATCACTGACCAAAAAATTTTACAGAGTAGTAAGATACAACTAAATATTTTCGAGTTTTTGTGGGTAGAAAAAAGGTCTTCATATAAAATTAGACTTACCTGTCTCTGCTTCCAAAACCTTTTAAATAAGTCATTCACCACATTTTGGAATCACTTATTTTAAATGTATCGAGAACTTTTCTCCCCAAAATATTAATTTTTGAGTATTAATAAGATAGGCAATATTTTCAAAGCCCTTGTACTTATTCCAAAAGAGATTAAAGTACTTTAAGCTGTATGTATTAAGGGAAGTTAAAATAAGTTTGACTTGTTTAATATAAACAGAAAATATAAAAGAACTATGAAGCAAAAGAATATAAAAGGACAAAAGTACAAGAAAGCCAGGAGTGGGCCTGATGTCCCAAATGTATTCCATGCATTTCCATATACTGCAAAAGACCGAACAAATGGAACTTAACACTGTGTGTTTAGTACAAAAGATGGAACTGGCTCTAAGCTCTTCCTACAGAGAGGCAAAGAGGGAAATGATCATTGACAAGACTGTCAAGGTCCATAAGCTAAAAACCAAAGAAAGCAAAGGAGAAGCACAATGAGATGGTAAGATCTGAAAAAAAGTTTTCCTTCCTATCTGGAATCCAAGAGTGCTCTGCTAGCTATGGCTGGGGAGGCAGGAGGGCGGCAGGTGGGAAAGAAATAAGGCAGAAGAGACTCCAGCTCTTGAACACTGCATCAACAGCAGCGCTGCTTATTTTTACATTTATATAATTGGCCCTCTGTAATAAGTTACATTTTTTGTAATAAGTTATTTTTAAAAAGGGTTATGTGGCTTTATTTTAAGCAAACTGACAACCATTGAAAGAGTTAGGTCTACAAGATGAGCCACTGAGGTACACAGAACAGATTAGAATTTCTGTGTGCATGTGTGCATGCACATGTATATAAAATACATATATGTACTTTTTTCTACCTTAAAAATAAATTAAGCCCTACTAATGTCTACTATCCAAACTCTCCCTGGTACATTCTCTATGTCACATGGTATGGGAACTGATGAGGCATCCAGAGAGCAGAGGGGAAACTCCCCACCCCCTACCCAGAGGGAAGAGCTCATGCGGTTCTTCACTTTTAGCATGTTGTGAAAGACAGCAATGCACCTGGGTCTGGCTAAGTGGATTTACAAACAAGATTATATCAGTTTAAGTGAATTTGCTTATAAAATGAGCAAAGGCTTAAAAAGATTCTTGAAATCAAAACACAGATTAAGGATAATGCTAATAACATAAACACACGCACACAAAAAATGGTAAAAGTGATGCTTTTCATGGATTTACCTTAGTCAACCATATGTTACAGGTAAAAATTGAAGATTTAATTGGATGTGGAAATAAAAGGGCTACACAAAGCATGCAACATAAGGCTGAAATAATCAAGAAAACTATTTGAAATGTATATTTTATACCCATTATTTCTTTAAAAGATTTTATTTATTAGAGAGAGAGAGAGAGAGAGAGAGAGCAGGATAGAGAGAGCACAAGCGGGGTGGAGGGACAGAGGGAGTGGGAGAAGCAGACTCCCCACTGAGCAGGAAGCCAGATGTAGGCTCCATCCCGGGACTATGGTATCATGACCTGAGAGCAAGGCAGATGATTTACCAACAGAGCCACCCAGGTGCCCCTTATACCCTTTTACCCATTATTTTTTAATAATGAATTATGACTGAACTATACTTTGTACATTAGATATCCTCTATTAAAATCAAATATTTTTTAAAAACTTCATCCAAAACTTATTAAAATACATACTTTAAAAATGGGTGCAATATCATATACAAATTATAATAAAAGCAATGAGGCCAAAGATAAAAAAGTACTTAGAAACCAACCTTCAAATGGCTGTACCACAAAGAAGCTAAGATTAAAAATAATGAACCATATTTAAACACACTGCTTTCATTAAAATTATGTATTATGTTATCTGATTAAAAGAGTTGTACAGTGTTAGTAAATATTAAATGACAAGCTTATTTAACTTTCAGCTCTTCCTATAAGGATGTTTTTGTAAGTGCTTTAAATTATGCTTTAAAAGAGTATATACGACAACATATGCAATTTGTAGGTAAAAATACCTATTTTAGGAGTGCAGGCTCATTCTTTCACCAATGGAGTTTTATCAACAGAGAAGATACTGTATGAACTATATAAAGTAGAAACATCTGGAAAATGTCTGGATAGGTACTTGCAGAGAAAGACTCTCAGTAGCAGTAATAGCACCTTATCATTGCCCCCATACCCCTGTTTATATTCTTCTAGTTTCATCTCTATCATGGTAAATATATTTTTATAATATGCCATTTAAGTAATTTTTAAAAATAAATCATTATGGGCAGCCCAGGTGGCTCAGCGGTTTAGTGCCACCTTCAGCCCAGGGCCTGATCCTGGAGACCTGGGATGGAGTCCCACATCAGGCTCCCTCCATGGAGCCTGCTTCTCCCTCTGTCTATGTCTCTGCCTCTCTCTCTGTGTCTCTCATGAATAAATAAATAAAATCTTTTAAAAAATAAATAAAATAAAATAAAATAAATCATTAAAACCTCTGTTGTAAGGAATAGCAAGTACTGTCTCCTCTATTCCATGAAGGCTCCAAATCAATAAGAAGTGATGACACGATCTAATATGCCTAAATTATTTTCATAATATGAATTACCCTAGCATAATCCACATTACATTTCATTGGTGACCTTTCATCTAAGCCACCCTACTTGATTAGAATCTCTATGTCTTCTCCGCCCTTTCAAATGCCTACCATCAAGCATGGGGCTCACGCATGGGGCTTCCATAAACTAAATTTGTCACCTGCTCCCTGTTTCATTAACCCAATCATGAACACATTAAATATTGAGTCCCTTGAGTAAAGGCTTCGTGTAACCAATTCTCAGAGCTTCAGTCAGGCAAGAGCCTTGATTACACTTTTGTCTGCTGTCTTGCAGAGAACATGGTCAGATAATGAACAGGAAGACAATGAAGTAAGCTGGACAGAGGAAGGGGAGAGAAAAGGAAAGAAAGCCAAATCTAGGAGTGGGTTCTACGGTGTACACTGTCAAAGGTCAAAGCCTACTACTTCCACTTCCTCTTCCCACATCTGCAAGGATCACATTCTCCTCTTAATAAGTAAATTCAGGGAGAGACAGCTCAGAGAGGAGGAAAAAGGCTCTTAAGTCACAGTTAAAAAAACAAAAACAAAAACAAAAACTCTGAGGGAAACACTGATTTAAGTAAATGGCACTGGAAAGAGACAGGGCTTTCTGAATCTGATCTGGCCTATGTTTCATAAGACTCAAGAGGAAGACCTTGTTTCAACTGCTCAGGACTCTCAGAGTCACAATAATATTCTTACATGCATGTAATAATTACCCACTCATAAAATTACACCACTGCATTTCAGAATTTTTCCAATTCAATGAATATAAAATCACCATAGCAGAACTTAGGAACCTATTCCCTTTCACCTATCAAACCAAGGTATAAGGATGACCCTCTATTTTCCGTCACTTTCATAACAGCAAAAAGTGACACACAATTATTTTCCCAACTCAGGAGGGAATATATCAAAGAGAATTCTAGATACACAACCCTGACTAACCAACCCCGTCTCCTCAAAGAAGTTTCTCTGCTAGATTTAATAGGGATGGTTGACTAAAGCAGTAATTTTTTGATTAATATAAAAATTAACATAAACATGGACACATCAAAAGAAAAAAAAGATGAAAGCCATGGGACAGGGAGATTGATAAGAGGCTCTAGAAATGGGTGTATGGACACTTGCCAATGGCTGTGTCTAAAACCTTAAATCTTTCTTTTCAGATACTGGCATTTACTCCCCTCCCTCACCAGTCACTACTGCTGCTGTCAGAGTCTACGCCAAGTCATGATAGGAAGACGATATATGTAAGGGCCAACAAAAACTTTTTAAAGAAATTCTTAAGAGAAACCTTAGAAAATTTCCTCAATATAATGGAAAGAATTAATATCATATCCAAGGTGGGGGCTAAAAGGTTTGCCAGAGAGCTGATTTTATTTCTGTCTCCTTCAAAGAATTACAGAGAGAAAGAATGGATGAGCTTTCATCCCTCACTTTCACGCCATTTCAAGGTCAAAAGCACAATCTAACAGGAGAGGAATGGCCTGAGTTCATCATGTTAAGATGTACTGAGGTAACAGCGAAGGATCCCTCAGGTCCCACTTTACCTCGTGTTCTCTTCCTGCATGCCTTTATTTCACACAATGAAAACTTTCCAATACAAAAGGGAATGGATGGAGCTGCAAACGACTCCCCTTCCCTCCCTGTAACTCCCCCCTTCATCTTCGGGGGTCTCTCCCACCAAGGGCTGATGATCACACATGTGTAAACGAGCCTTTCCAGTAACTCTTGGGATGGACTCGAGGTGTGCCCTTGGGGGAGCAGCTGCACCCTGCCCTGACTGGCCTGCTCAATGCCCTCGACGACTGCAGAGGTGGTCACACGACCAGGCAGTTGCAGAAGGAAACCACGGAGACAGTCCCGTCAGGAAGAGAATGAGAGCCACACTGGGAATGACCGTCCCCAAGAGCCAGGCTCTGCTTCAGGAAGTGGCTCAAGGCGGACGCCAGGGCGTCAAACTCCAACCAGGCCTCCCCTCAGGGGCCAGGCCCTGGGCCTGCTCCACACCAGCCTGCCCGTCCCCTGCCTGCTACTACTACCCCACCCTCCTATCTGATACCAAACCAGGTTGGCACCAGCAAATTCTTCATAAACTCTCTGTGACCACTTGAGACAGTCTTGAAAATAAATACACCAAAGTTTTCCTTTAAAAATAATTATGATTCGCAGTAGCCTTTCCCGAAGTTCATTATGTGGAACAATATTCTAGGAACATGTTAATAATGTTCCACCCACACACAAAAATGGTGTACATCATTTTCAAAATGTCAACAGGTTCTTCTGTTGGAGAACTTCCCAGTGTCTTTGTTATGTTAATCGTCCCTGGGAATCTCCCAGAGGGGAATAAAGTCATGGTAGAAATGTTGATTGAGGCCAGACCAGCCTCCTCTCATATTTTTTTACATAGATTACTTAATTCTTAAAACAGGCATTTGCAGTAACCAAAATTATACAGTAAAAAGATGAGGAAAGGGAGGATCAGAGAGATCATGATAAGGCAGGTAGTAAGGAGCAGAGCAGGAACCTGAACCCAGATCTGGCTCCAAGGCACGTATCTTTGTTTTTTTTATTCATTCACTCACTCACCAAATAAATATCTACAGTAAGACACTCCTAATATGTACTCTGCCCTAATCATATTGGTAATCATGACCACCGTCTCTCCTCCCACTAACTTTTTAATTTTAAAAATTTCGAAACTACACAAGTTGAAAGAAAAGTGCAATGAATATCCATGTCTCCTGTCCTGGAAATTCACTTTGTGTAACAGGAAGTTTCAAAAGGAGAGAAGCCCATAAAGGAAGCCATGGAAGTGGGGGAAAAGCACTATAAACATTCACAAGACATTCTGAAGGAGCTCTTCTGCCTCCAGTAAAAACAAGGCTAATTCTTAAATCTTGTATTTTATTCCAAAGCAAAGACTGCTGTCAACATGCGTATATGTAGATAGTGCTTTATACGGCACTTCCTAATGAATATATTGTGGTGACCACCGAGATGTGCTGATGCGTCCTTCTCTCCGCTCTATCTTCAGGGCCAAAACCAGGGATACCGTGGGCGATGCCTGAGGGTTGACTTCAAATAATTCTATTTGTAAATGCATGCATACCGGCAAGTCTACAGTCTATGATTTAGTTGTGCCCTTCCTGACAGTACAGTAGCTCTCCCTGCCTTGACATCATGTGGACACTCAGGTGTGGCTGTGACATCCACACACAGTTGACCTCCCACCCCCATCCAAAGGTAGAAAGTTGCATCCAAAAATCTCTTAGTGTCCACCTAACAGACACAGAATCCCTCAGTTTAAAATAAACCACATTGGGCAGCCCGGGTGGCTCAGGGTTTTAGCGCCGTCTTCAGCCCAGGGTGTGATCCTGAGGCCCCAGGATCGAGTCCCACGTCGGGCAAACTGCATGGAGGCTGCTTCTCCCTCTGCCTGTGTCTCTGCCTCCCTCTCTCTCTCTCTCTCTCTCTTTCTCTCCATGTCTCTCATGAATAAATAAAATCTCAAAAAAATAAAATAAAATAAAATAAAATAAAATACAATACAATACAATACAATACAATAAAATAAAATAAAATAAAATAAAATAAAATAAAATAAAATAAAATAAAATAAACCACATGGGGGAAGACATCTACAATACCTTCCACTGTGACCAAACAGGAGAGGGCCATCCTGAAGATTACAGCTAGGGTTCAAGATAAGCCCCAAGACAGAAGCCAGGGCGTCTCGAATGCGGGGTGTGCACCTGAGGCCAGCCTTTCTTCCGCAGCCTCCTGCCATCCCCCTACCTCACATAATGCAATCGAGTAATGGAAGGGTCTTTACTGATGGAAGGGACTCTCATGATTTCTCCACGCTTCATCTCCTACTTTGTGTTCTGTGTATCTCACTCGTGCCCTCTCAAAGATGTAACAGACACTGAACACAGCCCCTGCTCATGTGTTACAATTTTGCCAGGATAGGACTGGAGATGTCAAATGTGAATGTAACTTGGAAAAGTGGATCGTGGAGAACATCTGTCATAACTTCACGTGTGGGCACCCAAAATATCATTCTTTCTTGGTCCTTTTTTTTTTTTTTAATGAAGCTCCCCATACTGGGAGACCTCCCTTGCACTTTGAGCGCAGCCGTGAGAGCAAGTCCCATCACTCAGATGTGAATTTTGATTTGGAAATGATTTATGTGAGGGAACAAGACAGGCCCAGGACGTCCAGTTTGCTGGCACAGATGATACAGAGGTGTGAGTGCTGGGTGGGTCACAGCAGAGGCAATGTGGCTCTGGGGTTGGTGACAACAGCCAATCTCTTGTCAGACTAGTCCCGTGAGGTATTTCTAGAAAATTCTAGAAATTCATGGAAATTTCTCCTATGGCATGTTTCTACATCCTTTCAAGGAGTCTGTAAAACAGCTACATCTCACTTTAACTAGCGAGGGTAGATTCTAATATCTGCATCAAAAAACTCTGGTAGATAGAGAATTCTCTGGAAAGGAAATATTTTGAAACTGTAAAAAGTCCCAGCCAGGAGAGCAAAAATTTCATAAGCCAGTTCCAAATCACTTCCCACCCCTCCAACTCTAACGGAGGTTGCAGGGACACTAAGCCTGTCTCTCTTTTGTTTAGGGTATTTCAATTAAAAAATTGAGCTAATTAATTTACTAAAGTAATATACATGTCTCTCTTGGCCCGAATCACAGTTGATAAATAGGTGCTTTGCTCTGTAAGACTGACTCCTGTGACAAATGGGGGATTTTGTCAACTACATGAAGGTAGTTTGTATGGGCTGAACTATTGCCCTGCCCCAAATTCCTATGTTGAAGCCCTAATGTCTAATAGCTCAGAATGTGACTATATTTGAAGATGAGGCTTTTAAAGAGGGGATTCATTAAAATGAGGTAATTAGGATATCCTAAGGAAAGGAAGCCTGGATACATATAAGAGACACCAAGGATGCACAAGTACAGTTAAGACCATATGAGGACACAGCTAGACGGTGGCCACCTGCAAGGAGAAACCAACCCTGCTGAAACTTTGACCTTGGACTTCTAGCCTTCAGAAATGTGAGACAGTAAATTTGCTATTTAAGCCCCCTGGTCTATAATATTGGGCTATGGCAGCCGGAGCTAACTAAGACACAGGAGACACTGACTAATGGGACATAAAATTCACAAAGTAGGTTCTGGCCACTCTACCAGTTGCCAGCACAGGTACGTGGGTACTAGTTACAACAACCTGGAACCCATCTCTGCACGCTCCCATCTTTCACTGCCTTGCAGACATACCACCCTTCAATTCCTGAAATATACCACGCTTTTGCTCACCTCAGGGTCTGCGTGTGGCATGCCTCAGCCTAGGGACTCTTGGCCACACTCTTCGCACGAGCGGCTCTTTCTTAGCTTGCAACTCCTGAGACCTTCTCTGAGAGGATGCATCCACTGACCATTGTATCTAAAATTGTTTTCTCTTGGTGTCTTACTTTCAGACGACTTACCATGATATAATGATTAAATTTTTGCTTGCTTGATATTTCACTGTCTTCCCTAGTAAGACACAAACAGCATAAAGGAGACTATCATGTCTACCCTGGTCATCACTGCATTCCCAAGCTCTCAAATTCCAGCCCACTGAATGGTGGGGGGCTACCTGTAGAAACCTTCTAGGGAACTTCTTATTCCCAGGCTCTAGCCCGAAGATTCTGCTTCAATTGGCCCAAGATGGTAGCAGTTTAACAAGTTCCCCAGATACCCTCATCATGCACAGTGGCTTTGGAGCCACTAGTCTAGATAATCTCCAAGGTGCACTGCAAAACTCATTTGTTTCCATGTCTTTGTGTCATTATAACTGTTTTCCTTTCAAACTATCATGTGAGGGGTTCCCTGGGTGGCTCAGTGGTTTAGTGCCTGCTTTGGGCCATGGCGTGGTCCTGAAGTCCCCGGATCAAGTCCCGCTTCAGGCTCCTGGCATGCAGCCTGCTTCTCCCCCTGCCTGTGTCTCTGCCTCTCTTTCTCTCTTTCTCTATCATGAATATATAAATAAAAAATCTTAAAAAAAAAAAAAAAAGACTATCATGTGAGCTCTTCTAAGATAAAACAAATACTGTTTGTGGAATTAGTAAGGAAGAGCCACGGCTATCACCATGTGATATGACACCAGGCATCCAAAAGGTGGTGTATGACCAAGAAGCAAATAAAATAAAATAAGATAAAATAAAGATTTAAGGGAGTGCCATGGTGCTACCACAGGATATAAAAACATCAGATGTCCAAAATGATAAAACATCAGATGCCAGGGGCAAAACAAACACACAGTGCTTCCCATACCTGAGAGTAAAAGCAAATGGCCTCAAGATATGAACTCTGGTTATCCATAGGGTTGACCTTTCCTTTCAACTCTTTTAAAAATGTTACACAATGGGGCTCCTTTGTAATCAATGTTTAACAGGCAGCTTAACCATTAAATGTTAAGTGCCTGCCTTCAGCTCAGGTCAGGCTCAGGTCATGATCCCGGGGTCCTGGGATGGAGTCCCACATCAGGCTCCCTGTTCAGCGGGAAGCCTGCTTCTCCCTCTCCCTCCCACTCCCCCTGCTTGTGCTTGCCTTCTCTCTCTCTGTCAAATAAAAAAATAATATCTTTAAATAAAATGTTACACAATGAGTACTATTAAATTTATAACCAGGAAAAAATAAACATGCAATTAAAATAAAGGAAGAAGAAGATGCCTATTCCTGGAATCAAACCGGATACTGCCACGACACCAAACAAAACACACCGACAACCCTAATGTGGAGAATCTGGCCAGGAGGGCTGCAGAGGGAGGGCACCTTCCTGCCTGGCATTCTGAGTAGGCAGGAGAGAGGGTGGGATTCCCAGGGGAGGTATTTCAGCTAAATCTTAAAGAATGGAAAATACCCTGAGCGAGGAAATCAAGTCTTTTGCATCCTCACCAGTGCTAAACAGAGGGCGGCAGAGGAACGGCAAGTGTGAATGACGTGGTAAGGTCCTGGGGCCCTTGCCTGCTTTGGAGCAGCACTGCTTTCAGGAAACAGGCAGGGACAGGTTTCCGGACAGATCTTCTAGAACTGACAGCTTTGACTTGCCTCCAGTACCTATGGGGACAGGGGAAGGGGGAAGCTCCCCAGAGATGGGCAGACATATAAAACATACCTTCAAAGGCCACCACGTGGAGTCCTTGGGAACCCTCCCACCCCTGCCACATCCATGCCGTGGGAAACCGCAGCAGGAACCCACCACATCTCTGGCTTGTCTGCTGCCAGCAGTTTAACAATTAGCACTTTGGGGGAAAGATCTATAAGGACTCAGGTGACAGCGCAACTGTGTCCAATCTCAGCCCATGAATCACTGCACTTAGATTTCATCTCAAAGCAGATACATGGTCACATATACACGGAGCCAAGAGAACCATCCACGTCCCACATGATAAGGGAAAGGAGAAATGAATGGAAGGACAATGTAATAAACTCCAGATCTCTGCTCCTGCACGGTACGTTGTTCCTGTTTAGCTGCTATTGGGGAGTCGGACAAGGAGAACTGGGCTGTTCGATTCACGAGGCAGTACTGCTACTTAATAAGAAGAGCGGGATGTCAGTCTTGCAACCCCTCACGGTCAGCTTCTTCTACCATAAAACGGGAGGGGTGTCCTGTGTCCCTCAGTGGGTCCTGGGAATGATCACATGATGTCAGATGACCTCGTAATGACCCTGGCAGTTTTTTCCCAGGTTGCTTGGGTTAGACAGGAAGGCAGGGCAGCAGAGTGGCTAAGAGCACTGGCTTTGGGTATGAATTCCAGCTGCATTCCTTGTAGGTATATGAATGTGGGCAAGTTACTAACCTCTTTGAGCTTCAGTTTACTCATCTCTATGATAAAGGTAATAATACTTATCCCATAATTTTAACATGAGATGTTTTAAAAATAATTCATGTGAAGTGCCTGGCACAGTTTCAGACACATCATAAATACCTACTAATGTTTAATTATTACCTCCATCTTAGGCAAAGAGAAGCCAGTAAGGCAACCTAAAAGAAAACCAGGCCTTCCCTGACAGAAACTTCCAGACATCCCCACAATGGCCTGAGGCAGACCCAACTTCCTAGAGAGTCCTATTCATCCCTGCAACCCTGGCATCTCCCACAGTGCCCTGCACTCTGGTTGAATTAATGGTCCCAAGACCCTTCTTGGGGATTCAGAGAGCCCTCTGATAGACGCAGGATCTCTACCTCTGGGTTACCCTCCAAGTGGTATAGCAGAGAATCACTTCTTTAATGACCTAACATAAGAGTACCCAAGTGAAACAGTTAAACACAAAAAGAGGAATGTTTGTAAATGATATCATCAGGGTGAGTTCCCAACTTCTATCTCTAATTCCACACTTACACAAAATGTGTCTCCTTCAGAGCAGTGACTATGCCTGACATTTAAAATGCATGCTCGAAAAAAATAAAGTAAAATGCACTCGCAAGTACCTTGAATAACAGTGACCAGCATTTTGAGCATCTAATGATTATCTGTTGCTTGACTGTCAGGCAATGAATGAAACAAGGAGCCTTTGTCATCAAATGGATGATGGTTCGATGCTTTTCTTCTGACAAGAATGTGTTATCTTCGGCTATGCAGGCTAAACACTTCTATAATGTTCATACCTTTGCTCATCTCCTCCTTCAAGCACTCATTTGACCAATTACTAATTCCTGCTTTCAAGGGGCTCTCAGGAGGTCCTCAGGAGGACCAGCACCATGTCACTGGTAAAGGTTGGGCTTCGCAGTGAAGAATAACTTATTTAAATATCAATTCTACCTCTTGTTGGAAGACTTGGAGATAACAGTTCAACTTCTCCAATTTTCTTATCTGTAAAATGGGGAAAATAGTATTTACCAGTCTCTTGACTAGGATTAGGGCCCTTATAAGCAGAAGCCAGAGAGCCAGCTAACTCTCCCTCACCTTGCGAAGGCTACCCCTCTGTAAACCAGGAAGAGGCTCTTGCCAGAAACCCAACCATGCTGGCACCCTGATCTCAGACCTCCAACCTCTGGAAATAAATGTTTGTTGAGAAATAAATGTTGTTTGAGCCACCCATTCCATGGTAATTGCCTACAGCCTCCTGGACTAAGACATTATTACTATTATTAATGGTGGTTGATGTGCACTGACCTAACAAGAGTAGCCAATTTAGAAGGAGGAAATGGAAAACTCAGGAAAGAAACTGCTTACTAGAAACAGGCAACAAGCATAGAAGGAAGGGAAGATAGCAAAGCAAAAATGGCATTTGCCAGCACGCCCCCTCCGCCCCCCCCCCCTTTTCTTTTACTATGAAGGTAGAAAGAGGATGTAGCTTAAGGCCTGCATTTCTTTGGATTTTTCTTTGAGTAACTATTACTGTTTACCTCACATAAACATATACTTATTATTGTAAAGCACTGGACAGAGAGGATGGTTCACTATACTGCATTTCTTTCAGCCAAACCAACAGTGCTTTGGGTTATTTGACAAAAAGAAAAACAATTGGTTCTACAAAGCCGTTTTGTCTTAGAAATGGTAACACCAGTTACGATGTGACTTTACCACAGTCCCCAACGGGACCCTCCTCCTAAAGCATCTGGCAGTTTTGATGGTTTCTGACACTGGCAATTAATGTGATTGCACTTACACAATTTTTTCTACCGTCTTCAATGGGTATTATTTACTTCATCAGTATTACTCAGTTCCCATTTGTTTTCATTTTTTTGTCCAAAAGCAGTTTGAAGCACCTTCAGGTCAGGAATCTCCTACTTCTTGTATTTCTCTTGTATCTTCTGCAGCTCCTCCCTGGCGGAGCATACTTAAATGTCAGAAAAATCAATACATGTTGAGTGAAGGGGAAAAAAAAAAGAAAAAGAATTCCTTGGCATTATCATTAAGGATAGTTTGAAATTTAACTGCTCCTACAAGATTTAAATTATAAATCTTTATTATTCTAGCATCTGAGAGTAAAAACATTTTTTAAAAAGCTATAATTCTATTATTTATTTTTTAAAGATTTATTTATTTGAGAGAGAGAGAGAGTGGGTGGAGGGGCAGAAGGAGTGAATCTCAGACTCCCCACTGAGCACAGAGCCTGACACAGGGCTCGATCCCATGATCCATGAGACCACCGCCTGATCCTGATCAAGAGTCGGGAGCTCAATCGACAGAGCCACCAGGCACCCCAGTTCTATTATTTCTTTAACTGGAATGAACTTGGGTATGATTCTATCTCAAGAGGAATGTTATATGAATTGTAAAATATTATATTCTCAGAACGGTTTCAATCTTCTCAAAGGAATTCCAGGAATTCAAATTCTCTTAAATATTTGCTATACTTTGAATGTACTTTTATTCAGTTACCTGCTGAGTTCTTATCTTCATCCTGGCATATCCCTGCCCATAGCACAGAAAACTACAAGCACATTAGCTAGAGGAAAATGCACCAGGAGCAGTAGGCAATACTGCCAAAAATAAAGCTAGCAGGGAGTTACTATCCAAATCCTGTCAAAAGAAGAGTAGAGCCTTACCTCCTAGTTTTTAAAAAGATTAGACTAATGAAATCCCAAATTACTCCTCTTTCTACAGTTTGAGAGGAATTTGCCTCTCAGAAGTTGAATGAAATACATACCCTTCATCCTGCTCAACTCCCCTTATTATAAGCCAATACGAAAATTAATTCCTGAGTCATAACCTGCATAGCTACTAGGATTTGGAAATATCTTCTGTTTTCTTCTTCAAAGGCTCTGACAAAAGGGTTTTCCATTTTCATTTACAAAACTCTAATACACCAGAATATTTTTATGTACTCAGGAACTACAAAGAGCTCATAAATTTATTACCCCTTTAGAAATTCTCATGTGTAAAAAAACTAGCCATGACCAGATTATCAGCTTGAAAAATGATATAACAATAACAAGCCAGTCAACAAGCTGTTTTTATTTCATTGAATCTTTACCAACACCTACAAAAGACATTATGCATAATATATAGGCCATTATACGTGCCCTTGCGATCCAGATCCCTTATCTGAAATCTTGGGGCCAGATACATAGTGTAATTCAGCATTTTTCCAAGGTTTAAAAAGGAAATTGGGTTAAAACTAACCTTCCCAGACAGATGCCCATTTAGGATCAGTATTTCTGCAGCAACGTGTATGTGTATGAATATTTACATCAATAGGTTAGATTAGGTTTTACTATCAAATGAGTTAGGACAATTTTTAGATTTTAGACATTTGGGGATTGGGGGAAGCAGTTAAAGAAGATTCACTTTCAACATCAAAAAACTCATAGTAGGGCACCTGGGTGGCTCATTCAGTTAGGCATCTGCCTTAGGCTCAGATCATGACCCCAGGTTCCTGACTCAGCAGGGAGTCTGCTTCTCCCTGTGCCTGCCCTCCAGGCATCCTTGCCAATATGCACCCTCTCTTGCATGCATGCATAAATAAATAAATTCCAAAAAAAAAAAAAAAAAGGGAGGAGGAGGAGAGAAAAGCAGTATTTCATTAAAAAAAAAAAGTGCAGGACAGCCCGAGTAGCTCAGCGGTTTAGCGCTGCTTTCAGCCCAGGGCCTGATCCTGGGGACCCGTGATCGAGTCCCGTGTCAGGCACCCTGCGTGAGGCCTGCTTCTCCCTCGGCCTGTCTCTGCTGCGCGCTCTCTCTCTTTCTCTCTCTCTGTCTCTCATTAATAAATAAACAAAAGCTTTTTTAAAAAAGTGCATACTAAACTCAAGGAAGTTATTTCATTATCCTTCTCAGTTAATAAGCCAGTACCAGCTGGCCTTGGTCCCTAGGGGCACACAGGGACCCGGTTCTGAACTCAGCAAGAGCAGCACACTCTCTTCAGTCTGTTTCAGTTCTGTGGTTTCTAAGTTTTCATAATCTAACCTCTGCCCTCAGAGGCTACCTTCCCGATATTTGAGTGGTCTCTTCTTGCCTTGTCAGCTTCCTTGGTAACCCCTCTATACCTAGTTAACAATTCTTTCTATTAAAGTATCACTGTTCAAATAACTAGTGTAGTTACTGACCCTGACTGGATTCTGGCTGAGAAACAATCCCACAACACACTATCATCAATATGGGAACACATATCATGGAACAAAATATTTCAACAGCGGGGCCAAGGAAAGATAACTGAAGAGCTAAGAGCTGAATCAGAACCGTATATGACAAGAAGGAATTCACACCCATTAGAAAAAGGGGAAAGGAACACTTTGGTAGAAAATACAACAGAAGCAACCACACAGAAAATGCAGAGCCTCCTCATGAAAATAATTTTTGCAGGGGAAGAAAAGGAGGCCAGGTTGGAAGGCAGGCTTTTTGCTGTTACTAAGAAATGGGTATTTTTTGTAAACAAAAGAGAGCTACTGAAGACTCCCATGCAGTTCCCAGCAATGGGTGGAACAGCACTGATGGTGTAGTGGACAGCTTCTAGAGAAAGTACAGCATACCAGAGAACTTGGAGATCAGTAAGAAAGCTTAATGCTAAGACAAAGTCTTTCCTTAAAAGATTTATATAATTTACCAGGAAATTCAGACACAGCTCACTAAATACTGTATAATTAAATATAACTAGTTCCCAAATTTGGCAGCAAACAAGGGAGTTTTATCCCACTCCCAAAAGTGGGATAACAACTTTAATTTCTGATGAGATTTTTATCATAAAGTACTTCTACATAGAGTCAACCACCCTCATGCATACACTATACAGAACCACAATGAAACTTGTGAGTGTGTAAAAGGCTAAACTTTGCCTTTATCTGAAGCGGGGAAGAAAAAGGAAAGTTCCCTAGAGAAATGAATAGCATACCAGGAATAAACTCTTCCAGTCCAAAGGAAGTACCCAAATAAATGCAGTGACTACTGATTTCTTAACTTGATTTTCTTTGAACTCCTAGATAATATAATTATCACTTACTCATATCCGTGCATTATCTGTTATTTTATCTTCTCTTAAGCTAGATCATAAAATTACTTTGTCAAAGAGAAGTATCACATGTGACACTTTTCCTATATTTTTCTAGAATCTGTCATAGTGAATCAAAATTCCTAAAGTATTTCTTGATTTATATGCTAAAAATATAGTATTCTCAGATATTCATTTTTTCAGATATTCATTTTAAAAACTCTAACACATACTACATGAAACCGTTTTGTTAGAACAGTTCTCAGTAATTTGAGGTGAACTGGGATTTCTGTACTTTTATATCCCTTGGAAACACGCATAACACCCTGTCCACAATAGGTAGATAATACATTATTTGTTGATTTGAGCTGACCAGGGAAGAGATCAGATGAAGATCTTTAACATATTTTGAAATCAGATTCTTCATTATTTTAGTATCTGGACAATCAGAATTAACAAAAACAAATTGGATTTGGCAAAAAATAGTTTAAATTTTTGGAACCATTTTCATATTAAATAGGTTATTTAAAAAAAAAACATATGAGGAAAGCTTAGGACACCTTGGCACAATTCCACAGACTATTTGATGATCAAAGACATCTGGCTTTTTTGACTATTTACGGAATTCCACCCTAAGGCCCACTTGATATTTTCAAAATATGTTTTGCAATATTTGGACATTCTCCAGGTGGTTGGTTTAATTCACATTTCCCCAAACACTCATCTTATTGGAAAGCTTGATTATTATTATTCTTTTATGATTATAAATAAGCCCTAAAACCTAGGTAAAGTGTGTTCAGGGTTTCATATAACAAAGTAAGATTTTTAAAATTCATTTTTCATTTAAAATTGAAATGAAGCTTAGAACCAGTGGCTCAAGGAGTCGTTAAGTCTCATCTCTCTGTATAATAATATAGGTAAAAACTAAACATTACACAGAGTTTTATTTTTCAGGAATAAATACTACATTTAATTGTGAGATAACTAAATATACTATTTCTTAAAGGTGGGCAGGCACAAGTGTTATTTCCATAGCGTATAACAAAGACAGTCTCATTTAGAAATTCTTTTCTCCAAGAGATCTGTTAAACATAAATGTCAAGGTGTCTATGGTAAGTAAAATAGTTAGACATGGTTGATTTTGTTCACTGTGAAGCCAAAATGGGAAAAAGGGAGAGACACATCAATGGGACAGAGGAAGAACAAATGAATGCCAACCAATATCCAACAAATAAGATTATTGTTGGTCAATAGTCAGAAGTTCAAAACCCAAAAGCAATAAGCTTTTCTGGTGAAGATAACTTCTGAGATAAATCTTTCCTCCATCTCCAACACGGCCAATTACATAGTCAATGAAGCTATCCAAAAAGGAAAAATGGTACAGAAGTTGCTAAATATCTTACTAGCAAAAAAATGCAACACATTTGGGATCCTTCAGAACATTAAGAATAAAAATGGGAGAGTATTCACATCTGCATGATGGGAAGAACAACTCCTATGAAAGGAAACCAAATTAGAACTATTTTCATTTTATACTTCTGATACTATAAAAATAATTTAAATATTTATAGACACTAATATATCTTTTAAAAATATATGCTGTCTATAAAGCAGAATTATGAATCAGTTCTGCTCTGTGGTAAGAATGATGGACTAAGTATTTGGAAAAAAATCTTTCACTAATAAATCACTTATAATTGTTCCGTAATGAATTGTGGGTACCATGTATTATATAATATCATGTTTTAAACCACGGTGTATAACAGATTGCCTTCAAAGAGCATCTATAATTTATTTATATGTGTGTGTATGTGTATTTCTTAACATGCTAGCTATTTGCAGTATCACAGCAACATTTTAGGCTGAATGTTGATATTGGAAAGCAGTGAGTAATACTTATAATTTTCTCCATAATACCTTTGGGAAATAAGAACTATAATCAGTAAACTTAATGTGTTAAAGGTAGCTTAAAAATGTCAAAGCAGTCTCAGAAAGAATAATAATAAACATTAATCACTTTGTAGTAGTTATTCATTAAATGTACAAGCCAAAGTGAGTGAAATTATGACTATTTATTGAACACATCTGCATAGTTAGCACCCTAATTACTGATAATGTCGACGAACACAGGAAATTGTTCTCTACTAAATGGTACACTGATAGATGATTAACTCAGGATACATCAATGTACTGGATTCTTCTTGAAACTTTAGGGCTATCAGGTATATGAATATAATTTTACCTCTCATCTAGTTTTAAGAGGTGATAGAAGATTCTTTCTTTATTAAAATCTATATCTGAGTTTCCCTAAAACAAACAAGAAGTGCCTTTTGTCTCCCATTCTGTCCCCAGCTATATCTAATACCATTAGAGCTGCATATTGTCTAACGTGAAATAGAAATGGTCTGTAATCCCCCAGGTAAATACTTTTTCCTCTTGTTAACTCTCTGCTACTTTCATTACTATTAAGCAAACTATCAGGAGTCTTACTATTTGGGGAGGAACTTTACAGGTATAAGCAGGGCACAGAATGACATGGTGATTTAGGGATAATATATCTCGCGAGGCAGGATCACTGTGGATGATCAAAGGAAGGTGATTTAAGAGCCTGTCAGGTTATAAGGAAGCAAAAATGCTGTAACATAGCTCCAACCCTCTTCCCTAAGATGAGATGGTCAAAGAGTACACAACACATTGACATCACCCCATTGTATGTCCACTTAAGCCAAATACAAAGACAGGCAGAGGCTAGGAATGTCCAAGTAAGAACACACACAGGAGATACTCACATATTCATACATGCACTTTCCAGCAGAGTCTGGATCTCTGTTCTAAATACAAATCATTACCACCACTATGATTTATTATATGACATGATACCAGGAAGGAAGAGGGAGGTCAAATGAAATAATTTCTAAAAATCAAATACAAGTGAATTCCTATACATTTCTTTAAAAAAAAAAAAAAAAACTGCACAGAAACTGAAAAAGACCAGGCTTCCTTGCATTTTGTGTAGATAAGGAAACTAGAAGTTTTACTCAAAGAAAAGCTCAAGCAGACTCAACTGTGTAATGTGAAAGATTGTTCACCACCAAGAAATAAAATTATTAAAATAAAAATTCTTATCATCCTTGGACCACTATTAGAACTATAGCACCCAGTAAAAAGGCCACTGAAAAAATCCCAATGTACTCTACTTATAAATTATATTACACATAAAATGTACTTTTAAATTTTGACCATAATACATTCAAGGTCACTCACATACCATAGCTAACCCAGAGCTGAACGAGGATAGAAAGGAGTCTAGACACATTTTGCCCTACAAGGAATCAAAGAGGTGGAAACTTTTAAGACTACAAAAGAGAAAATACTTCAAGGGTTGACAAAGAGATGTGTCCTTGGTTAAGCTAATTAGCTTCTCTGTGCTTTAGTTTTCTGACTGATAACAAGCAGAAATCAGAAAAGTATCGGTCTCAAAATTTTGTTGTGATGATTAAGGAAAGTAAAACAAACTCTACAAGGGTGCCTGGCACATAACTGATGTCAGCAGGGGCTGGCTGTCCTCAGTAATACCATTATTTTCTAGAGCCTCCAGAGGGCAGAATTAGGAGCCATGGGGAAGTGAAGGTAAAGGAAAACATATTCACGGAGTATTAACTATAAATCCTACTTTCCTCTCTCTAGGATTCTTTACCCTCACTTTAAATCTAACCTAGTTGACTTCAGATAGGTCAGTGTTTAAATTCCTATGCTTCCTTAGCTAATTAAGTTTCTATCAGAAGAGCTAATCTTAGACCAATACGCTTTTATACACATTATTTAAAAAAAAAAAACATTCTTAACTGACCTAAATGTGGATCAATACACTTTCTTCAAAGTAGGATTTCCAGATTAAATACAGAATGCCTAGTGAAATACAGATTTCAGAAAAATAACAGAGATGTTTTTAGCATAAGTAGGTCTCAAATATTGTATGGAACGGACTTAGGTATAAATTTTTTTCATTGTTTACCTGAAATTAAAATTTAACAGGGTGGCCTGTACTTTTATTTGCCAAATCCAGCAACTCCACTTAAAAGGGTAAATGTCACAAACCTCAAAGGAACCGAAAATGCTTTTTTAAAACAAATTTTCTGAGGAGGCTTTTTCACCTAGGATGTTTTCTAACACTGATAGATTTGCATATTTGCCACTTTTTTGTCTAAACGACACTTTAGAAAATTTCTCTCCCTGACACACCGTTTAGTCATATCTCAGATTTCCTGCGCCAGCTTAAATTGCTCAAGAAGAGGTTACCATGAGCCACGTACTTGTGGCAACTTGCAGGGACATCACTCCCCACTTGTCTAAAAAGGAAGACGGACCTGATGGTAGACTTTTGTTTTCACCTCTGTTAGGTACAGATAACACAGTTCTTCTGTGCCAGGAAGATTTACACAACTAATGCAACCAACCATTAGAGACGACCACTGTCAGAAAACACACGTGGTACCATCTTCTCAGGCTCCACAAGTATCCCCTCACCTCAGCGCTGGAAACTCATAACTGGATGCAGATAGTGAGGTATTCTGAGGTCTCAGCATTTATATATTTATGTCATTAAAAACTTAACCTGTATGACTTATGGGGTATAAGAAATGAGAAAGCAGATTTAAGTAACTGTTCTAGCTGGTGTTCAACAACATAAAAGAATTTTTATTTTTTTTTAATAAAGATTTTATTTATTTCTGAGAGAAAGAGGCAGAGACACAGGCCGAGGGAAAAGCAGGCTCCCTGCGGAGAGCTCAATGCAGGACTCGATCCCAGGACCCCAGGATCATGCCCTGAGCAGAAGGCAGACACTCAACCGCTGAGCCACCCAGGCGTCCCTAAAAGAATTTTTAAAAGGACACAAATGACCACTGTGGTGTACTTCTGGAGGATCTGCCACTAACAAAAATGCCAAGACAGGAAGGGGCACCTTCCTGGTGCCAGAAACAACAGCTCTGGAAGAACTGCATCAGGAGGAGGAGCCCCCAGCAGAGAGGAATGAAGTCCAGAGGACAAGGCAAGGAAGTAGTGAGGTTTGGAGGAGCTTCACAGAATGCGGGCAAGCTGCACTCCATGACTCAGTTTCCACATGACCACTGCTTCTCAGGGTTGTAAGGAACAAACAAGACAATCCATGTGAAAATATTCTGCACACTGTGAAATCTTTAGGAGATGCTCGTCATTGTGGTCATGAATCAGGATGGCCCACATCCAGGGCTCAGGGTGAGGGCAGAGGCCTCTAGGGAAGTCTGAGATGGAAAGTGGCCACAGCAGTATTTGTTAGGTAGGCAAATAAAGGACATGAAAGCATGCCCCTCAAGTAGGACTCTTCTAGGCAGCCCCCATGGGGGAAGTCATTTTATCCTGATGATCTGGGATTTATTTATTTTTTATCCTTTTCTTATTGTATCTATTTTATCAGCTACCCCAAATGTTTTGTAGACTGTAAAAGAAACAAATCTTTATAGCTCCATATCCTAACATAGGAAGCGCTCTTCACACAGCTGATGTTTAGGACATGCGTATTAAATAAGTAACTAATGGCTGTTTTCTTTAAGGGATCAAAAAGAAAGATGGCAACTGAACTTGGGACTTGAGAATGAAAGGAGGGAAAATGATCTAAGGCACCCGGATCTAAAATGTCAAGACCAAAGGAGGCAGATCACAGAGGAATGGGGCATTTAGCATAGTGCTCATGAGTACAGGCTCCAAGGGAGACAGATGTGGCTTGGAGCCCTGCTCCCTCTCTTACCAGCCACATGACAAAATGGGCAAACCGCTGATCCTCCTTGGCCTCAGAATCCTCTGTCAAATGGATATCCTAACAACACTTACTGCAGAGAGTTGTGGGAACTAAATGAGATTATATATGGAGAGTTTGCAGGGGGTCTCTGACATGAAATAAACACTCAATAAATGGTAGTAGAAATAGCAATAATAGCAGTAATAATGAAATACTGAAACATGAAAAACTTCTTTTAAAAAACATATTTTATGACTAGAGGAAGAAGAAATCTAGGCTAATGGAACCATGCTTTCTTTGTAAGATCTCAAGGACATAATGTTTGGGTCACTTGGGTTGATCAGTCGGTTAAGTGTCCCACTCTTGATTTCAGCTCAGATCTCACTCTCAGGATCACAGGGTTGTGAGTTCAAGCCCTGCATTGGGCTCCACTCTGGGTGTGAAGCCTAATTAAATAATAATAATAATAATAATAATAATAATAATAATAATAATAATGTTTGATCCTGAAATTCTCATAAATTACAATAATATCAGTAGTAGATATGAGTCATCACTACACCCTCATCTGTGGTCTGGAAGGTCAAGAACACTCCAGGTAGGGAGTTGATAATTCCACAGTAAAATCAAAGGGAAAGGAAGAATGGGTAGAAAGAAAGAAATAGGGGTGGTGGGCTCTGTGGTACGAAATCTACTTTCTTCTCCCCCTCGACTGGGAGATAATAGAACTGGAAAACCCTCAATGGGCTGGCATTTCCCATTGAATCAAACATCGCAACTGTGGTTTATTGCAAAATTTGTTTCTCTTCCTATAAGAAACTGGAAAATCTTACAGACAACGTACTGTTAAATGAAACACTTAACTAATGGAGATGGGGAGGCACTTAGGGATAGTGGCAACTCCATCTCTTTCCTGCTTGGATTACATTACATTTTTACTACATTGAAAGCTCTATATATTAAAGAGAGAGAGAGAGAGAGAGAGAGAAGGGAACGAAAAATACTAACCACCATATCACTTGCTGAGACACTTCGTATCAAAAGCAACTGAGGTCAGCCGTGCCTTTTATGCATCTGGAAGTATGTAATTTCGTAAACATGGCAAAAAGCCTACTCATGTGATTTAGTTAGAAATGAATTTGAATTAAGGAAATATCACTTATTGTGAAACATATTTAAATAAAAACCACTTTATTACTTTCAATTCATTATGGAAATTGTCAATTCAAAGTCCATTGGGCGTGCTTTGTGAATAGATTAAGCATACTTCAAATTAGCACTAATTATAATTAGCATTGATTATACCCAGTAAAATAAATGTTCTAATTTTTATAATGTACTATGTTTTAATAGGTTCATTACACTAATCTTTTTAATAAACCCTTTTCTCCATCAACTGCACCAAGGTAAATTTCAATGAAGCTTAGGCAGAATGATTGCTAATTAGGAATTAGAATTTGATATTAATAAAATTTTAAAGTATTTGAAAATAATTTTATTTGATATGTGATACCACCACAGTTGCCTCAGGCTTTCACATCTATCATCTCCACTGGTTTCATTTACAAGCACCCAGAGATTAGGCAACTTGACCCTGAAGTTCTGTGAGTTGGTTGAAGATAAAAGATCAGAATCTGAAAATTCTAGGGATCCCTGGGTGGCGCGGCGGTTTGGCGCCTGCCTTTGGCCCAGGGCGCGATCCTGGAGACCCGGGATCGAATCCCACGTCGGGCTCCCTGCTTCTCCCTCTGCCTATGTCTCTGTCTCTGTCTCTCTCTGTGTTTGTCTCTAATAAATAAATAAAATCTTAAAAAAAAAAAAAAGAATCTGAAAATTCTAGAGTTACTAGTGTGGTACATGACCCAGTTACTCTAACAAATTAAATTAACCTCTATTTCCTAGAATTTTACCTTTACATGCTGAGTTAACCCCTTACTCCCAGAAGTCAAATTCCTGGTAATACCAGGGATCCTTTTTGAGACAAATTGTGCAGAGAAAGGTAAAGAAAAAGGTTACCAAGTATCCAAAATAGCCATGAAAATGCTTCACTTCCCAGAAGGTGGCCTTAAATCCTCTTATAACATTTATTTTTCCTTACCCAAACATGATTCTTGGCAACATCACCTAGAACTCTCCCAGCCATTTTGATCCCTGTGTCTTTTTCACACATCCCATCAGTCTTTAATCAGGTATGGATTTTTTTTTATATTTTTATTTATTTATGACAGTCACACACACAGAGAGAGAGAGAGAGAGAGAGAGAGGCAGAGACACAGGCAGAGGGAGAAGCAGGCTCCATGCACCGGGAGCCCGATGTGGGATTCGATCCCGGGTCTCCAGGATCGCGCCCCCGGCCAAAGGCAGGCGCCAAACCGCTGCGCCACCCAGGGATCCCAGGTATGGATTTTTAACCTCTAATCTTGCTTATTGATTTCTGAAGGGTGTTTGACAGCACTCTGTGAGCATCTTGATGGCTTGATTACATGTAAGCATTTCAAGGTTATGAGGGAGCCGTGAAGTATTTCTTTATATGTTACCGTGTTAGACCTCTTCAATTTGAGGAGAAAACATTGGAAGAAGGCTTTGTGGCAATATCTACATGGCAACTATCTACATGGTAACTTCGGATGTCAAGATGAAGATATGAGAAGTATTTTTTCATGGTATAGGATATGAGTAAGAGCGCTGGTGTGAAGACAGCCCAACTTCAAATCACTGCCTAACCACTTCCTAGTTCTACAGCTTTACCAAGTTACATTTTAGCTTTTTCATCCTCCAAAGTGCAGAGGGCAATAATACATACTACTTAGCTTACCACTTGAAGGGATGATGGGGAAATGCCCATCACCACTCCTGCCACATATGGCAAAGGTCTAGTTAGTGACAGAACAAAACGGTATCAAGTCACATCCCTGGAATTTGGCATTCCATCTTACTTCACTCTGTGCAGATATAAAGGGGGGTTTTCTAAACAAAACAAAATAAAAAAAAAAACATGAAGATTTTCTTTCATTTTTATTATTTAGATCTTAAAATTTCCTGCATTGGTTAATTTGTGGGATGTGAAGGAAACATTTTCTCAACCCACAGCATCATGTGACTGTTTCTTATTGCTAGTCAGCAGTGTGAAACCTGATGAAAGTGTATTAACTCAGGGTCCGGTACAACTGTTCAGCAAAGCTAAGCAGACTTTATTTAAAGAAAGTGCTTGTTCTCTTTTTATGAACACACAATTCATAAGAACGATGTATCACACTGTTAAGTAGTGGCTTTGGGATATTTTCCATATAAATGAATTTTCCAGTGAAAGCTAATCTCTTCAAATGTTAAACTTCAAAATATTTTTATAGCTTCTGATAGAAATGTTACTAAAAGTGTAACTGCCTTAAGCAGAGACAATTTAAACGTCTCTAACTTTTTCTCTATGACTGCATCAGCCAGCTATTGCTATATAACAAACAGTTCCACTACTCAGCATCTTAAAACAATTTTTATTCATTTCCATTCTCTTTTTTTTTTTTTATTTTTATTTATTTATTTATTTATGATAGTCACACAGTGAGAGAGAGAGAGGCAGAGACACAGGCAGAGGGAGAAGCAGGCTCCATGCACCGGGAGCCCGACGTGGGATTCGATCCTAGGTCTCCAGGATCGCGCCCTGGGCCAAAGGCAGGTGCTAAACCTCTGCGCCACCCAGGGATCCCTTCATTTCCATTCTCCAGTAAGCTGATTGGCCAGCAGTGTTCAAGGCAATGTTGCCTGCCTGCCTGGTCTGGGTTTGGGTCCTCACTGTGGAGTAGATTTAGGTCCGTCCCACAAATATTTATTCTGGGGCCCAATCTGTGGGGACAACAAGACAAGGGAAGCTTTTCTGATGGTGACTGTGGAGATACAAGAGGGTTAGTTCAAGGGTACCTGTATCACATCTGATTTGATTTCACTGGTCAGTTACTGAGCCTAACATCAGTGGCACAGGGACCACCTGACCTATGTATCTTGAGTAGATCCACTGAAAGAGGGGAAGTCAAACATCACGTCCTTGTTGAAAGAAGGTAAAAGCTCATAGTGTCACCAGTGAGATATTTTTGCCAAAGGAGTAAAGGAACAAACAAGCCTGAATCTAACCACAGTTCTAAATGGGATATCAAATTTACAGGTTATAGAGGAACAAGTGAAAGGACAGTGTACACCATGAGAAAGCCAACAGCAATATGGCACATCTGAACATACAAATGAGCTCATTTTGGCAACAAGTCAATGGCATGAAGAGAAGAAAACAGCAGCAGGGGAGAAAAGGACAAAAATAAAAAACTTAAGAGACCTAACAATCACTGTAAAATGTGTACTCTGTTTAGATCCTAAATTGGACCACATGCAGGGAACATCTATAAAAACACTTCCTTAAGATTACCAAAAATATGGGCTGGCTGTTAATATTACCTTTTGAAATTACTGTTCATTATGTTAGGTGTAATGATTAAAAGATAATCACTTCTTAAAACTAGTCCTCAGTTAAAAATGCATATTGAAGAATTTTGAGGTAAAATAACATCATACCTAGGATTTAACTTAAAATTCTTCAGAAATAGGGAAAAAGAGGATAGGATTGATAAAATGTGTATAATTCCTGAAGTTCAGAAAATACACACAGATATTTTAAACTACTTTTGTATACATAGATGTTCCAATTTCTATAATAAATTTGGGCAGAAAGTGAACTCAAGAAAAACTAAGGCACCACAGCTAACACTCTTTTAGGTATGGGGACTGTTAGTAATGCTTCAGTTAATGTTTACTTTGCCTGTCTCTTCTCTCTTTTCTTTTCTTTTTGAAATTATAGTTCTGTATTAAATAAGTAAGTTTGAGGGAAGTTGTGCTTTCTGCAACTTGAGAATCAATGAGACAGAAAAAAAAAATAGAACTGAGTGTACCAAAATTCATTCATTCAATAGTAGTTGAATCTCTACTTCTCTACTTCAGTCAAAACTCAAGGCTGTGCGGATGGAACAGTGTCAAAGACACAGGTCCCTCTTGTTGAAACAGTGGTTGCTAAAAATCTGGCAAATGTCAGCTTCCCCATTAGAATCAGAAATAAGGATGTGGTAACAGACACAGTTTCCCAAATCAACTTTGGCACATAAAATGTCCATAAAACCCAGCTCCAAAGTCACATCTAACTGATCCTGATGGGCTTTATGCTGAGCCCAGGCCATCCTGCCCAAGCTCATTAAATGTTAACTGTGAAGCACAAGCAGGAGAATTAAATAGTATTCAAAGATCAGAATGGGGTTTTGTCCCAGTTTACATGGTCAACAGCACCAGGAAAAGAAAAGCAAAAGCACTAAAGGAGGATTGGAATACTCCACCAACACTCCCACTACCCCTGGTGGAAAAAACTCAGGAAAGGACACAATTTCAACAAGTTAAATAACAATGCATGCTAAACCGTTTGCACGAGTAAGAAAAGTTAGAAAAATAAAGAGGAAATCCTCAGGATTCTCAGTTCTACATTGCGTGAAGGCAGCTTACCACAGCAGGACTGTGATAAGCTATTTCATCTTTCAGGTTCCAAGATACCAATTTAGATGATGTCAATTCCCAGTGCTGATCCCTCTTTTCAATGGCAAATTTCCACCCATTCAGCTTCCTACCTCGAAGGATAGTGCTAATACAGGCAGGAAACCTTGATGGTGAACATCACACATTCTGAACTGGCAAGTTCAGATTCCCCTAGCGCTGCCAATGAGTTGCTCTATGACCTTAGGAAGATTCCTTAACCTTAGTGTCCTCATCTATAAAATAGGAATAATTCTAGTATATACCACTGAGAGTAACTGAGAGGATTAAACAAAGTAACGCATTTAAAGAGCTTAACGTAAAGAGACTCTTAACTCCAGAGAAGGGCTGGTGGAGGGGAGGGGGGTGGGGGACATGCTAGATGGGAGATGGGGATTAAAGAGGGCACTTGTTGGGATGAGCACTGGGCATTATATGGAAGTGATAAATCACTAAACTCTACTCCTGAAACCAATACTGTAACACTATAACACTATATGTTAACCTGAATTCAAATAAAATAAAAATAAGTAATAATAAAGAGCTGACAAGGATACTTGGTAAGTGCTCAAGAGTGCTTGTTATATGTTGTCAATGGGAAAGACACACCGGATTCTGAAGGCTTTCTTCTAAAAAAAAAAAAAAATATGCAACATCTCAATTTTTATGTTGTTACATATTAAAAGGATCTATTTTGAGGATATATTAAGTTAAATGAAAGATTACCAGAATTAATTTCACCTTTTTTACTTTTATTACTTTTTAACTTTTATTTTTTTTAAGATTTATTTATTTATTTGTTTATGATAGACAGAGAGAGAGAGAGAGGCAGAGACACAGGAGGAGGGAGAAGCAGGCTCCATGCCAGGAGCCCGATGTGGGACTCAATCCCGGGACTCCAGGATCGCGCCCTGGGCCAAAGGCAGGTGCTAAACCACTGAGCTACCCAGGGATCCCCAGTTTGTAACTTTTAAATGTGGCTACCAGAAAACTTAAAAGAACATATGTGACTGACAGTGGACAGGGCTGCTCTGGATGATCTTTGGACTAGAGACCCATCATTTTTCCTCCTTTCCAGAGCTGATTAGATTTACTTGAGTTCAAGAACAGCTGTGCTACAGATGATCAATAAGGCAATCTGTACCCCCACCAGCGCTCCAGCCCCGAAGAAAGCAGAGGAGACTCCCAAGGGTATTTCTCAGGTCTTTCTTCACCTGGAGAAGACTAGACCCACTGAAGCCCCCCATTCACAGCGTATGTGCTACTGAGATTTGAAATGAATGGCAGTCCATAAATGACACCCAGAATCCTCCCTGTACCTGCTGAAAGCATCTAGAACTGAAAAGCAAGAAACCTGTGAAGTCCACCTTATAAGTTTGTTGTCTTTTCTGCAGTATCGTTGGTGCAACCCTATCAACCTGTCTCCCCCTTGACCGTATCCGCAAGCCACACGGCATTCCGTCCAGGTATGATGCTCTCACTGACTCCCCAAACACCCAGACATCCAGGTGAGCACTCCACAAGCAACCCGCTAAAGGTTCTGCTGTGTCCCGAACAGACCAAGGCCCACCCTCAGCTCTGCTAACACCACATCCTCACCAAGGCCGCTGTGCAGCAACTTTAATAAATGAAGACACCAGGGATCGCACCAATTATTTCTTGCCTGACACACTATATTCGCATCATGCCTGGTCTTCGCCCTCCACGGAGTGCACGTGCCACACTGGTGCCACACTGGTCTGTCACGTAGGAGGAAATGAATGAACATTTACTGCCCACCGTGTGTGAAGCATTATTTTAGGGTTTTCACATTTTATTTCTTAATTCCTGCAACAAGCCCCTGAGATATTTTACACTTTCCAACGGATAAAGATGTTGAAATCCAATTTTGTGCCTACAAAACAGCTCTCTGCACATCTGACACGTGCTCGCTTTTGATGTCAAGGATCAGAGAACCGCAGCCGGAGGAGCGACGGCCTCTCGGCCTCTCTCTACCTGCCCGCGAAGAACCGGGCCCCCGCTCGCCCCTGGACCTGCACCAGGGCTGTGGGCCCCAGCACCAAGCCTCTGCAAAACAACAGCTGGAAGCACTCGGGGTGAAAAACGGTTTCTCCAAAGGCTACGGCGCCGCCGTGAGACAGCTGACGATGACCCTGCCTCGAACAGACCGTGATTTGCATTAAACTTCTCTGACTTTTCTTTTTTAACATGCCCGACAGGCAGCCCCACATCAGAAAGCCATAATCACTTTTCCAGTTTTGAAATTGCACTGTCCTCCTTCCCCAAGAAGACGGAACAAAATGCACAGACAGCAGGCTCCGGGCACCAATAAATTACAGGCCTGCACAGCTCAGGAGGCCGGAGGGGGCTGCTCTCTCCGGGGGCGTTTGGGAGATGCTGGAACAGAATGCTAAACCACCTGCCGGCCTAGGCCCAGGAACCTGGTCCTGAGCAATCCAGCTCCAGTTTAATGACAAAGGGTTTACAGCTTCCCCCTTCCCCACGTTGGCACTATTACTGAAGAGGTAACTGCATAGAAGACAAAAGAAAGTAACCCAAGCGTGGGGAAGGGGTGTTGCTGCCTTCCTAAGTAGGCAGACAGTTTTACACCCACTTCCAAAGACATAGAGGGCACAATGTTACCCTGGAGTCACTTCCAGGCCACCTGATCATGACTAAACATTGAGTGGTTCCTGTCACATGTGCTTTCTCTCGGTACCACCACCTCCACCACCTCCACCACCTCCTCCACCTCCCCACAAGCCACTGTTCTTACTAACCTGGGAATGAATGCTCTCCAGGCAGCTAACCTGTTAAAAGTATCACTTAAGCTAGTCTACCACCATCATTAATCTTCACAGAAATAACCTACTACTTAATATTGCAGGTTAAGTGAAAAGTCATCAGACATTTCAAAAGAGGAAAAAAACATTATATTAATATTACCGCTTTGGCCTCCAGCGGTGACTGCCCTCCTGACTGATTCGTGTGCACCAATAATTCTAAGAAGCACGTCTGCTTTTCTTGTTTGAAACGTCGTTGCAGTGGAGCTGGGAATTAGCAAAGATGTTGTTTCTTTTATTTGTTTTATTTTTATTTTTTTAAAGATTTTATTTATCCATTCATGAGAGACACAAAGAGACAGAGAGAGACACAGAGACACAGGCAGAGGGAGAAGCAGGCTCTATGCAGGGATCCCGGGTCTCCAGGATCACGCCCTGGGCTGAAGACGGTGCTAAACTGCTGAGCCACCGGGGCTGCCCAGATGTTGTTTCTTTTAAATGAGAAACAGGGTATAAGCAAATCTACCTTTCTGTAAGGAAACTCTTCTGACTAGAATTTGTTATTTCAAAGACTAGTGCAAAAAATCCAGGGATTCTGATCCTAATATTTAAGGAACAGAAGGTCCAATACATACTTAATATAAAATTAGCTTTATAAAGCTTGTCTTAAAAAAATTAATAGCTTGCAGAAATATAAAGGAAAATAAAAGAAAAAACACAAAACTGTTTAAAATGGTTATTGTAGAAATTTTGTTCAGATTTCATTTTTATTTATTTGACAAAGAGAGAGAGGCAGAGAGCATGAGCAGGGTGGGGATGGGTGAAACAGAGGGCGAAGGAAGAAGCAGACTCCCCGCTGAGCAGGGAGCCCCATGCAGGACTCGATTCCAGGATCCCGTAATCACGACCTAAGCCAAAGGCTGACACTTAGCCAACTGAGCCACCCAGGCTCCTCAGTTATCGTTGGAATTTAAAAATTGTAAATTTAGTTTCTGTCTCACAAAAAATTACTGAGCCTGGATATTATAAAAGACTATTTCATTTACGTGAAGTAGATAGAAAAATACACTGAAATACCAGCAAGTGACTGGAAAATCTTTATATACATTGCTTCTTTCAAAAGCATATTCGTGCCATCTTTCAATTAAAATATAATCCATTTACTCCCACTAAAATAGTATGCTCCTTACTTCAATAACACTGGTCTGTTATAGGTTAAATTAATGGTCATCACAAGGAGGAAAAAACGCAATATTCTCAGGTCAAAGCTCAAGAATGAACCACAGGGAATTTTCTTCTTTGACACAGTGACAAGTTTTATAGATGAAGGGAGATATGAGAAAGAAAACTACATTTCGGTAAAGTCCATTTCTCCTTAACTGTAGGTTTATCAAATGGAGATAATTTTAAGTCAAAACATCTTCCAAAGATTTTGAATTTACATCTGGGGAATCTCCAGTCTTTATCAGTATTACAATTTAGAAAAGGACACTTTGCAAATTACACCAGCTTACTTGTAGCTAGCGTGAAAGATAGAAACATGATAAGCGCCTATTAAAATAAAAGGTGTGGGCACCTGGGTGGCTTAGTGGTTGAGCATCTGCCTTTGGCTCAGGACGTGATCCCGGGGTCCTGGGATTGAGTCTTGCTTCAGGCTCCCCACAGGGAGTCTGCTTCTCCCCCTACCTATGTCTCTGCCTCTCTGTGTCTCTCATGAATAAAAAAAATCTTTAAAAAAATAAAATAAAACCTGTACATAAGGATTTAAAAATGTGTATGATAGAAAATAGCAGAATCAGCAGCAAAGAAAGCTCGAAAACAAACTGAAAAATGGCCAGCTCTTAACAGTATATTCCAATGATCTTAATAGGAATTTTATTGTGAACTTTTCAGAGCAGAATAATTTGCAATCCTGAAAAAAAAAAATATCCCTCTGCTTACCATTGATCAGCCTCCCAAACATATAGGGCAGAAGTTACGCTCATTTTATACAGAACAAGGACCAGCTGGAGTCAAAAAAGGCAATACAGTAAGTTGAGAGAATAATGTTGAATTATCTAGAAATGAACAAAGACTTGCAGTTACTAAAGGAATATAAAAGGTTAGGAGGGAAGCAAAGGGGGGAAAGTAAGGGATTTCAACTGCTTTAAGAAATATTTAATTTAGATTTACTTTAAAATCAAAGGAGAAATGGTGAATAGGACACAAAAGGGAGTCAAACCCCAATATATACATTTACATATTTATTTATTTATTTCCTTATTTATCTGTTTTAGAGAGGGAGGTGTGGAGGGACACTGGGAGAGTGAGAAAGAAAATCTTAAGCAGCCTCCACACCCAGCACGGAGCCTGACTTGGGATTCGATCTCACAACCCCAAGATCATGACCTGAGCCAAAATACTCAGGCGCTTAACCAACTGAGCCACCCAGGTGCTCTAAACCCCAACATTTTAATCTCTTATGAGACAGAATATATATTTAAGTACCCAACACATTTCTTGAAATTATTTGGCTCCATGAATCCTATGAATAGAGAATTCAGCCAACTTTTCACAGAAGTCTTTTTTTCTCCTAATTGTTGCAGTGATAAGTCCATCAACAAATGGCTTCATTCTTTCCAAAACATGCATAATAATTTGAAAAACTTTTATAAAGTTCACTGAAGTAGAGAGGGACAAAATAAATGCAAGAAATTTTACAAAACAAAAGTTTCACCAAATTCTCTTAAGAAAACTGAATAAACAAGTTTCATGAAACTTTAGGTGTATCCAGAAGTGAAAAAGCCTAGGTATAATTAGGTCTCTCTGAGCAAGTTCTACAGTGAAATAAAATTTTGTCTGTGTGTGTAATTTAGGGGGGACATTCTTTTACCCACCATGTGTCATGTACTAATTTTGTTCTCTCAACTGATTATATGGCTCTAGAAATTGGGATCAGGTCTCACCTGCCTCTTTGTCACAACTCAAAGCATTGCTTTATTATATACAGTTGGTGTTCGATAAATGTTTATTCAGGCACAAGGAACTCTAATGCTTTTGAATTCCCTTCAGGGGTCAAGACAATGTTAAACATCAGTGAGGTACTCCAGAATGAGTGAGATTTGGTGCCGGCCAAACCCAAAGACCAAGATGTAGCTGATTAGTCAAATTCCCAGTGAAAAGATCAAGACAGACATCAGACATAAGCCAAGCCAGCACAGAGATGAGCAACTGGACATTCCAGCAGTGGATCACCGGGTACGCATCGAGGACTGCAAGAACAGAAAGTCAACTGGCATCGCAACAGTTAAGTATGTTTGTCTGTGTAAGAGACCCAACTGGTGGCCTTGTAGATAAGTAAGTAGTCTGTGTAAGAGAGGCAGAGCAGCAGGGTCTCAGGGACAGGATTCAGTGCTGGGGCATGGGGTGAGTGCCTGTCTATAGGAAGTAGGACACCAATACAGAATAAATGAAATGCTTAAGAGATGGAGCGCACTGAGGCAGAGCATGGGAATGGACCGAGGACCTGGGGACCACCACTGGAGCAAATTCTTGTCCAAAGAGAAAGAGAAGTTCAGTGACTAGAACCTACCTAAGTGACCAATTCCAACCCAAACCAAAAGAACAAGTAATAGAAGAGTTCCAGCACTAAGTCACCAAACCATCAGATCAAGGATCCTTACACTTCCTTAGCTGGGGAAAGGACTGGTTCCAAACCCCAGGGGAAGGTCTGGACATACTGGAAGGCATACTGGAAGGTTTAAAGAGCTCTAGGTAAAGGGATGAGGATTCAGGTTGTCCCGGGAGCCCTCTGTAGACTACACACTTATGTTCTGAACATTATTTTGACAGTGAAAAGCTTAGTCACGCATGCCTTTGCTGTTCTCATCAGTATTGTGTGTAGTCATCACACAGGTGGACGCAAGGACAGAACTTTTTCAAAAGTCCTGGGCCTGTTAACTCAAGGACAATCGGTACCACTAAGCTGAGAACAGCCTATTAATAACTTCCAGAGTCATCAGGCTAAGATGCAGGAGGAAACAGAGAATGTCAGAATGCCAGAGAAAGCCCCGGTCCTAATACAGACTTTAGGGTACCAGAAGGTTGCCCACAGCAAGCAAAAATGCCTTAGGGGCAATGAAATATTATTATGTAACAGGGCTTTAAATACTCCGTACAAATGCCATGCTCTCTCAGGAAATATTTTCTCCTCTTCCACCCTGTGCATCAAATGTTTCCATGCTGCACAATTATTAGAAATGCCTTGAATGTGAGTAATTGTCAAAATTAAAAGGCATAAGCACTAAAAAAAAAAAAAAAAATAGATCAACTACATCCCTCTGCTCAAATTCTCTGAAAGTATTGAACTGCTCCAGGAATTTGCAAGTTTTTATTCTATACAATACATATATATTATAATTAAGTTATATATGTATATGAAATCATATATGTAATTTCCTTTAGTGGTGAATAATTTAATATATACATATGTATGCATATGTCACACAATTTGAAATAAGATAAATACTAGCTCCAAATTAACACAGACTGAACTTTAAATAGACCAAGAAACACTTCACAACACCATAAAAAAAAAGCACATATTCAAATTTCTAAAACTTACTATCACCACTTATAGCCCAGAAGGGCTAATAAATAACAGTCCACAGAAACAGCAGACACCAGCCCTGATAACCCGATCTGTAGTAGGATCCACCACACACATGCCTCTCTTTAACAGTAGTCCCTTATTCTCTTTAACAGGAAAAAAGTAGTTTATTGTATTCCTTAACACAATTGATAACTATGCACTGACTTGTTTGTTGACGCACTCAATGCCGCCTGAAGTACTTCACTGTTAAGTTCCATGAGGTCAAGAAAGGGGCTAGTTCTTTTCACCACTAAGCAACTATCACAGCACATGGTGGGCATTCATTAAAATCGATAGATTGATTGACTGAATTCACGAACAAATGCTGCTTTCTTTTAGGTTCATAGATCTTACATCAGTCAGAAGAACTTGCCTTTCAAATCAACCAAGGATGAAGTTGGCTCAGAAACCCCATAATATGTGGGTAAAAGGAAAGTCAAAGAGACAGTTAAACAGACGACTGGCCAGATGGACACAGCAAAAGACAAAACTACTCCCTTCACTCATACTTAGAAATGTCGCTGGTGGTATTTGAGTCAATTAATATATTACTACCGACATGAGGATAGGTACGATATGAAATTCAGAATCAATGAAAAAATAATGAACAGGTTTTATTTTCGTGGAATTCTTGCACAAATTAAACACTGATAAATATTTGCAAAACAAGGACTCGCAAACAGTCTTTTATCCTTTTAATTCTAGGCTATTATAATTTTACAACCATATCTTTATTTTTAGTCTCCACGAAATAGTTCAACAAAAATAAATTCTGGCAATGAAAATGAGCTGTGTTTCAAGCCTACATATGCCAAATATCATACCTCCTTCCAACTGTGAATAAGGAATATTATGCATGAAGCATTTCATATGTTTTGGTATAGTTGCAATTCAGGTATTAGTAACCATGTAAAGCAATTGTTAAAATTGGATATCTCCAAGGAAAAATTAGACATAATTCTACCCAAAGATAAGTTAGTTATTATCTAACTAGAGAGTGCTCTTTGATCTATCTACAGCATGCTCTTTTAAGATCTTGGGCACTCCCCTGATTGACATGCATTTGGATGCTGGGTTAATACAGTATAACAGGCTATCCATTCCCTTGGTGTGTTTATTTGTGTAAGATTTATTTATTTGAGAGAGAGGGAGCACGTCTGCTAGTGCGAGCTGGGGAAAGAGCAGAGAGGGAGGGGGAGGCACAAAGAGACTCCCTGCTGAACCCAGAGCCCAAAAGAGGCTTGATCTCAGGACCCTGAAATCATGATCTGTGCCAATATCAAGAGTCAGGACACTCAACTGACTGAGCCAGCCACCCAGGCATCCCTATCCATTCCCTTTGAGAAGATACAAAGCAGCTATTCAAAGTCAATTTGTTATCCAACAGAGGCAAGTAGGCATGGAAGCTCCAATATTTTACATAAGCCTGAGAACACCCCCATCTTCCCCCACCAAGCCTGCCTGAAGAACTGCTTCTTTCTTAGGACTCATCCCAAGGGGCCCACCTTTGCCCCCACCCACTGGGAAAGCCTTGCCACAAAAAAGAGGTAGCGATTCCCTCCTCTGGACTCCCACTCCAAGTCCAGGATTGCATATATAAAAGCGCAACAGAATTACTTGTTTGCATCTTCTTCCCGCTAGAATCGGAGCTTGGTAAGTTCAAGAACCCCAGCACCTTTACTCCCATATCCCCCAGGCCCAGCACAAAGTAGACATTCAAATGTTTACCAAAGGCAAAGATGAGGTCAGAAATTGTGATTAGTGAAAGCTCCTGATTTCTTCCTCCATCTGTGTCTGTCTGTCTGTCTCTCTCTCTCCCACATGTTATCAGGGCTAAGGGAAGGAAGCATTTAAAATAGACTCCACCCCTAAAGAATGGTTTATATTCCAAACTCTGATCTTTGAATTCAGACTTAAATAACCAAGTGAACAAAGCAATACTAACAAGTTTCTGCGGAATAGCCATTCATCTATTGTAAGAGTCTCCTAGGAACTGAGTCTGGGTGTGTTACAAAAAGACAGGGTGGAGTGACACACAGTGAGAAGATTTCCACTTTTGGCACCACTTCTAAGGATGAGAATTACAGTCAACAGCCCACCAAAAAATGTCATCTACTCAGAATTAACAAGCAATTTTATCACAGACAGTCCATCAGTATAAATTCAATTCCACTAACCCAGTATAAGGTTTACTTTGCTATATATTTCATATGCTAGTTAAGAAACTCATCTATGACATAACCCTCAAAATGTCTTTTGAATCAAGATGATGGTGACCCTGCCTACACCACAGCTCCAGTCCCCAGAGGGGTGAAATATGTGCTATAAAGGAGAGAGGCTTGATTTTTACACAGGGTTGCTTAGCATCAAGTGCTTTTATGTCAAAAGACAAATGGCACCAATAAAATAGCTTATTACAAAGGCTACCAATCAGCCCTAGAAAAGTCATGACCCACTGCCAACTTCCCAAAGCAATTCTCTCAGTTGAATTTGATATTTATTGTTGTTATGATTTTCCACACAATGAAATCCCTCAGAATCCCCCTCTCTTGGTATTTTTTAACTCGAATGCTTCACTATCCAACCGTAACTTTTTTGCCTTTCCCACACTGGCAATTACCATCATTTTTTTCCTTTTGCCCCCAAATAGATCTGTAGTTCATTCCTGAACCTTCTACATTATATACCTGCTGAATGATTTTTTTTTAAGGTTTTTTTTGTCGAGCCCTTATATTTCACCCTTCCTTTAAAAATGCTGATGTTCTGAGGCCTTTACACACACACACACACACACACACACACACACACACACACACAGAGTAGATCTCTCCCTTCTACTCCCAAACTCCTCACTCTGTGGTTTATGTATCTATCTCCCACTGCCAGGCTGAGGTTTTTGAGGACAGGAAACATCCTTGACCGCAAGACCTAATTGATAGCAGGTCTCAATAAATGTGAGACTAGTGATCAAGCAAATGAGGAACTGTTATGTGGGTGAGGAAGAAAACGAAAGCTAGAAACACTGGGATTTCTGAAAGTAGGTGTAGTATGATGGTTAACAGAGAAAAGACTCCAGAGCAAATCACCAGGGTTCAAATCCCAGCCCTGCCATTTTGTAGTCGTGTAGCCTTTGGAAAGGTACCTACCTTACGATGTGTTACGATGTGTTACGATGTGTTATGAGGAATAACTAATAGACATCAAACACTTAGAAAAGTGCCTCTTAACATTCTAGACACTTGGAGTATTGGGAATTAACATTTACACAGTGAACTGATCTAAGAATTCTGGTTACTCTAAACTAAATAAAATAATTCTTTTTCTTGAGTTTTCTTACTGAAAGGAAGCAAACCCACAGATGCCTTGACTTCTGCCTCTGGTAACACTGACTTGTATACGTGTCTCAGTTTACCTGTTACAACACAGAATTCATTTAAAGTATCTACAACATCAACTCAACTTAGATGGAACCCTTCCATTTATGAAACTTATAAATCATACCCACTTATAAATTTTTCCCACAATGTTTTAGGAAAATAGCATGTGATTAGTTTTTTTTTTAATTGTTGGATCAAAACTCCCAAACATGGAGAACAAATGGGAAGAATAAAGTGGAATTTTTCTGACAAGACTGTAGGTGCAGAGAACCTGAAAGAAGAGTAGGAACGTGAGGCTAGAGAACTCATGACCACAAATTCCCAGCATTACATGCCTCCCTTTCTAGCCCCAGCCCAAGGCTCCTGGGAGCTTTGTGGGAAAGCCCAGAGGACCACCCCCTGGCCTCAGCCGGAGGCATCTGACCCAGAGGAATCAGACCAGATTATTCACTCATGGCCCTTAAAACCAAAGTTTGAGTCTTAGGGTAAGGTAGACTGGTAAAAGATGACCTATAAAGGATTTTTTTAAAAAATGATAAACCTATGACTGCTCTTGCCTTAAGAACAGTCCTGAACAATCTCTCCCTTTTTCTGAGACCCAGGACCTAGTCCTACCTATCCCTCTGGCACACAGGGCCAACTCTCCAAGGACCGCCTGTCCAGCCTGTGCTTTATGCTGACAGGGAGAGGAAACTCAACCTCCTGCACCCTATGCTCTCCTCTCCTCTCCCTACTGAGGCCAGGTTGCAGGGCAGGCTCTGCAGGAAAATTCAGTCTGAATTTTTTCCCTAGAATTGTGGTCATTAGAGAACAGGGGTTAGGTAGGTTAATGCTCTCTCCGTCTTATAATGATACTTCCACAACAGATGTGTTATTGCTACTGTATGTTCTGGAATATGAATCATAGCATGCAGCAATTATTACTGAATTACTTTTAAGTACACCACTGAAAAAGAATGCCTCATTAACCAAGCCGTGCTCTCTCCATTCGAGAACGAATCATTAGAGTAGGGCACTCTAAGAAGAAATGGGGAAAAAATTCCCAACTCAGAACCTTTATAGCTTTTTTTTTTGCACATAATTGCAGGCCACGGCTTGTGAAATGTGGCTCACTGATTGCAAGGGAAGCACCCAAATTCAAAATTAACCTTGACTTGCTACCAAACTCTGAGAATCAGTCATCAGAAGAAATCTGCTTTTCCCCCCTATATTGGACAGCATAATTTAGAATGGACAAGTATAAAATACCACTTCTTAGGAGAAAAATATCAAGTGACCTCCTGCGTTTTAAATTTCGGCTAAAAAATACAGAAAGAATATTAAAAATGAGAAGGCAGATGTTTCAAAATGCTTGTAATGTGGTGGGGGAGAACAGAGTAAAAAGTAAGTTTGGAACAAAATAAGGTAGCATATAATTAACCCGATGCTAGATGGTGTGATATCAGTAATAAGCTGTACACAGGCTTATTTACTGAACCAGAGTGAGATCAGTAATGCTGGAGGTGGTAGGTTTAAGAATAACCGTTAGGAATCAAGAAAGGGATTAAAGCATTGTGTAAACAATTCCTCAGAGGTTGGTGGAATAATTTCTGGGATCATTAAAAAATGGGAAAATACTGGCCATTATCAGAAATGTGTCAGAGATCATATGGGAGACATTATTCTGATATCATATCCAAAGAGAAAAACTCCTAGTTCCTATCACCTTCGGTGGTGATCTGAAACATTTAGGTTAACTCAAAGGTGACAGTATCCTGTTACTTTTCCTTATTTGTTAGCTTTATTTTCAACCTTTGTCTAAATATGTATACAAAACTACAATTAAGAATATAGCAATACGATCAGAAAAACAATTGAAAAACTAATGTGAAAATCTAAAACTCTAACATAAAACAGATTTTAAAAAAAGTAGACACTAACCACGAGGGTATATAAGGACCTCTTTGTATTAATTTTTACAACTTCCTACAGTGCATAATTATCTTAAAATGTTTTTAAATCATTATGAGAGCAAAATCAAAATGCAAACATAACTACATGAGTTTAACTTGAGTAACCATGGCAAAGTTTAAAATTTGGTAGTGAGCTTCCTTGAAGCAAAGGCATAAAGCCACCTAATTCTAAAAGAAATTTCTTATAAGCTTTATGGTTATATGAAGGATGGGAAAACACATAATGGACAATGGACTCCACAGCAGACTCTGTTGGGCAGTTCCCAAATGCTACGGTCTGAATGTCTGCATCCATGCAGAATTCAAATATTGAATCTTAATCCCCAAGATGATGGTGTTAGGAAATGATTAGGTCAAGAACAGAGCCCTAATGAATGAGATTAGGGCCCTTATAAGAGAGACCAGAGAAAATGCTTTCTCCTACCATGTGAGGAAACAGCAAGAAGAGAATTGTCTATGAACCAGAAAGTGGGCGTCACCAGACACTGATTCTGCTAGCACCTTAGTCTTGGACTTCCCAGCCTCCAGAATTGTGAGCAATAAATGTCTGTTGTTTATAAACCACCCAGTTTCTGGTATTATGTTACGGCAGTCTGGTCAACTAAGACACGTATACAGTCTTCAGCAAGGGAAGAGAGCATAACATTCAGGTACGGCACTGGGAGGCGCCCATGGAACCGAAAAGAACATGGTACCTCAAGGTGTAACTGGATACAAGTCCTTCAGGCACAGTGAATGCCCCCCCCCCTTTTTAGGCAGGCTTCAGATACAAGCGGTTTGCCAGAAAGGCTGAGGGTACACTCTAAAATGCTCCCCGGGACTGATGTTCCCAACTGATGATGAGGCCAACCCTAAACACAAAAAGGTCAGACTAGCAGAGAGCAGAGCAGAGCCTGGAGTGTCAAGTTGAGATATTTAATCAGTTCCTTCCAAGCAAAGCACAGACACAGAGGTGGGGTGCCGAGGAGGCTGCAGGCCAAACAAGACATTTTCTTGGACATCAGCAAAGATTTTCCTCTGACATGAAGATATGTATTTGATCGAGCTAAGAATCTGCACATTGGACAATGGCAGAAATGCTCTGAATCTCTTAAGTTTTCAAAACGTGAATAAGCAGTGTCTTGGTCTAACCAGTGTTAACTACAAAAACATTTCCAAGGAATATCTAATTCCCAGGAGGGTGGCTTCTTGATAAGGTCTTTGATGTCACTAGTCCCAGAGAACTGAATGAACTGGTGAGCTACACCCAAGCATCATTCAACATGTGCCAACCGAATGCAGAGAACGACTTCGCAAAGCAGTCAAGATGCATGTGTGGATTTAAAAGGTAGATATATTAAATTCATCTTGACTTCTCCTTTCACCTTGAGTTTTAAGAATGAGAGAGGATATATGCAAAATGAGTATTACTTAGGTCTGAAGGAAAAAGAAGAGTAACCTATTATTCTGGCAATGTTTTGTTTTATTAATGACTTGGCAGCATTTTGCCAAATCCATAAAGAAATCTTAAGTATCATGTTTTGGCCATAGATCATTCTCATAAAAACCTAATAACTACACAAATTTATGAAGAGTTGATTTAATTAAAATTAAATTCAACAGATGTTTACTGACCATTTATTATGTATGAGGCTTTAAACTAACACCAGATAAGCCCATGTATACAAGGCTCTATTTCACATACCTCACAATCAAATCAGGGAAAGGAAAGCGAGGGTACATAATATGTATAAATAGCCACTGTTCTGGATTGAATTGGTTTCCTCCTCTCCCCTCTTTTCCCCCCAAAATTAATATATTGAAGTCCTAAGCCCCCCAGTATCTTAATATATGACTGAACTGTATTTGGAGACAACCTTCAAAGAGGTTATTACAGTTAAATGAGGCCATATCCAATCTGATTGGTGTCCTTCTAAGAAAAGGAAGGGAAGTCAAGGAGGTATGTGAGGCCATGAAGAAAAGTCACTAGTCAAAGAGAGAGGCCTCAGGAGAAACCAAACCCACTGACATCTTGATCTTGACTGCCAGCCTCCAGAACTGTGAAAAAACAAATTTCAGTAGTTTAAGGGACCCAGTCTATGGTATTTTGTTATAGTAGCCCTAAGAGACTAACACAGCCATTCTCTGGGGGAAGTAATGATACATATCTTAAAAGGAAAGTTGTATTTTATTTAATCAAAGGAATCAAGAACAACTTCATGGAAGAACCTAGAATGGATGGATGGAATTCTAAAAAATGAAGGTGCAGAAGAGGAGAGAAAGAAATCATTGCAGGAATGAGCCAAGATCTCAGGGTGGCAAGGAGTAGACAATCTGGCAAGCAGCCAGTTGCCCAGTTTGATGACGTCCTCATTTCCCGTAACCAAGGAAGTAAGAGCCATAGAGCAAGGGCTTTGAATGTCAGCATCAGGAATTTGTCCTGAATTTGGTAGAGGCAGGACTGCAAATAAAAGAGAAATTACCAATTATATGGCTTTTAAGTGCAACAGGAAGGACTATTTCAGAATATGGAGAAGAATCTTATACAGGGCAATGAAGTTAATAAAGTTTCTGAGCTTTTCTTTAAAAAAAAAAACACATACACACTAAAGTTCTAAGTATAATTTATTGTAAAATTCTAATATTATAATATGAACATTTAAGGGATTGCTGGCTTAGATATACAGATATTATTTCATGCAAGCTAATCCGAATTCTGAAGAGCTTGCAAAAATAAATGCCACTCTCTAATAAAGGAAACTATCCCAAATTCCAAATTCATATCCATTTCATAATGTTAGGTGTCATATCTAACACAGAAGTGATGCATATCCTTCTAGGAAACTGAACAGAAAGTGACAGAAACAAACAAATCCCTATCAGAAGCCTCCTATGCCTCTAAACTTGGATGGTACAAGTCAGGGAGACCCCTCCTCTCCCTCTGAATTGAAATTTCTACCTTAGTTCATAAATGAAAATATTTTCCACCATTAATTACACTAGTTATTATTAGACCACTGAGGATACTGTTAGATCACTCTCTTGGTAACTAGGCATTTATTTAAACTCCCTTAATTTGCAGACCCCAGTGAAACTTAGATAATTAAAAGGGCATTTAAAACTTACGTCAGTAAAAGAACACTAGCCAAAACCCTAACTTTCCACAGATATCAAAATAAACTAAAAACCCATTTCAGGGGCTGACCTTTAATTACATTCTTTCTATTTATTGCAGACAAATGTCAAAATGCCCACATGAATGCATTTCAATGCCAATAGGAATCCAACAATTGTTGAAGAAACCATAAAAATGGATGCTGTAATCCTGCCTCTGAGGGATGGAAGATAGTAGAATACAGGGGATTTTAATTTGCAGTAAATAAAGCCAGACTCCTTATTTCTCAATGTTGCTAAGGAGCAGGGAGATAGAGGTGACCAATCACTTTCAGTGTTTGGCCCAGTTTTAGTTATTGAAGGAGGAGAAAAGGAAAGAAAAAATATCCCAATTCTAATCCCATTTCAAAAGATGGACATGAGAAGAAAGTGCTTTGCCTCTCTTAAAGCGTTAATCTCCATAAGAGCCGTTTCTTGCCTTTAGGCCACATGGTGACATTCCATTGGCATGGCTGGGAGGCCAGGGTTTCCTCTGGGCAGCAGAATGGGCAGGATGATGCCCAAGAGCACTCCAGCAGTGCCTCCAAACATCCCTCCTCCTACTCCCATATCCCCAAGCAAACAAAACAATATAAAAAACAGGCGTGAAAAAAAAAAAAAAAAAAACAGGCGTGAGCAACAGGAGACCCTTTCTCAATTGCCATACAGACAAGATGAAAGTTCTTGGCTGATGAGGAGTCATTCCCCCAGTTAGGAATACAGAGGAGGCAACACTGAAGGGTAGACCGCTGGCCAACTCATCTCTTGGCAGCCCTGAATGAGACGCAGAGAAGGGAAAAAAAAAAAAAAGTATATATATATATATATATATATATGACTTCTTTCAAAGAAAATGGTATAGATAGTGGTGCAATCCAACTCTCACATAAATGGTACCAGTTCTCATGATAAAAAAACTCCTGGGCCACCTGCTCTCTCAAAGTAAAACTAGTGAACTAAAAATACGATTGTATTGACTTTTAGGGATATTGTGTCTCAGCAGAAGAGAAGGTCTTCAGGTTTTAAGAAAGTTTAGGGATGCTGGTTATTGAACAAGTGCTACTTATTTGTGAGCAACCAGGGTGCACTTCTATATATAGCACTATTTTTTTTTGTTGAGCTGCCGTAAAATCACCTGTAAACACAGCATTGGATCCAAAAGCGAAGTCATCTGTGGATGCCCTCCCAGAGAAGCCAAAGGACTGCCAAACACGAATACGAGCCTCCAAGTCTCCCAATGCCAGTTTGTTTTATTAATATGCAGTAAAAAGAAAAGTAATCTATTAGCAGATAATTTCAATAAAGGTAAGAAAGACTTTAAATACTAAAGAGTCTTATCTTAAAACATTGTTAACACTTGCAGGGCTCAGTTAGGATTAGAATAAAAGCCCAAGGAAATGAGTATTTCGTACTGCTAGGTGCAGAGGCAGCATCTCCTATCTATGCATATTCCCTAGTCGGTGCACTGAGTCCCACCCCGTCCATCTCACAGCTTAGTCTTCAGAGACATGATGAAATTATTATATGCCAAGATTCTAAATTAAATAGGGTAGGACATGTTTATGTGCTATTACCCCTGTACTGGAGCCCTGACATTGGGCCTGTCTATGCCTGTCCACAGAGGAGGGTGTGGCAATCAGGATCTTCAGGTCACCCTCATCGACAGATGAGGCAGGGCAAAGGTCAAATCTCATAACCATGATGCATAGCAGGGGTGGGGGATTCATCCAGAAATCTCTCGGGGTGACCTCAGCCCTGCCTGGAATGCCTTCCTGATTGTAGCCTTCCAGATCTGGTATTCCCCACTGCCGTCTCTCAGACACTCCCACTACGGACCCAGTGTCCACCACTCAGGGAAATCAGGGAGGTGGGCAGCTGGAGGCGGCGTGTGGCTCACGTCCCACAAGGCCAGGGCAACCTACCTCCCCATGGTGCAATGTGCAGACACGTCTGCCTGCATCTTCGCCATTCAGAATGCACCTGTACCTCAGCAGAGACTTCTCAGCTATGTCCCATCTATTCATCTCCTACCAGCTCCCCTAACCCTTTGGAAATCCTCAGGTCTTCACATAGCAGAGTACTGAATCTTCAGGGGAGCCTCATTGGAAAAGGGGTGTGGTCATTTCTGAGGAGCACACGCAGCAGGTGATATCATCAAGGTAGAGCAAGAGTTGGCCTTTTCAGCTCATCATTTCTGGGGCACCTGGTCCTGCTATAGTTCAAGAGCTGGTTCTAGGCAGAAAAGATGACACTAAGGGAGGGGTTGTGAGACTACTGGGGAAGGATGGAGCCACCTCAGCCTAGGCAGTAATGGCTTGAGGTATGAGCAATGGACACGAAGACACTGCCTTCTGCGCGGAGGGGAAAAGGGACTGACTGCCTTAGTTCCAGTTGCTTCTGTCTGCTTGTCCTTAGGACATCTGTGAGAGTCCTGGTCGCAGTGGTGTCTGTATCAGGCTTAGAAAAACATTTTCATTTTCATTTCACAAATTGGTTGAAAGTCACCAGTTTACATTTAGATCATTAACCATACATTGAACTACCACCTATGCGGGGCATGTATGCTCGTCATTTGTCATCACTTTATTTTAATCCCAGTCAGTAATTTCTATTATACATATTTAGCCATCCTTTGCAATTTTTCATTGAATACTTTTAATGTTTATAAAGTCCTTACTCAGAAAACTTATCACTCCACGACACTTGGGTTTTGGCTCTCAGAACTCATGTGATAGTGCCCTGGCCTGGATAGGCCCTGGTCCCACATACGGAAGAGTCAAGGGTGAGGTTCCTGTTCTGGACACAGTATGACCTGCCTGTCTCACCTGGGATCACTAGCTATTTTAATTGAGTACAATAGTTCCCCCCCACTCCGTTTTGCTTTCTGCAGTTTGTGTCTCCCGAGGTCAACCACTGTCCAGAGGCAGATGACCCTCCTCCTGACGTACAAGGTCAACAGTCACCGAACACCACGCCACAGCACCTAATTCAGTCACCTCACTTCACTCATCTCCCCAGGTGGGCATTTTCTCAGCTCATCATGGTGAGTACAGTAAGATATTTAGAGAGACAAAGACCACATTCACATACTTTTATTGCAGTGTCTTTTTATCATTGTTCCCTTTTATCATCAATTACGATTGTTAAACTCTCCCTATGCCTAGTTTATAAATTAAACTTTACTATAGGTATCCATAGGAAAAACCATGGTATACAGAGGGTTCAATACTGCCCACTGTTTCAGTCACCCATGGGTTGGGGGGGGGGGGGGGAAGTCTTGGAAGTATCCGCCCCCCCCGCCCCCCGCCATGGATAATGGGGAATGGCCATACAGGTATCCTCATTCATGAAAAGGAGAGATGAACAGTCTATGCAAGGCTCATGATTCTTTGCCAAGGCCGTTGTATTTCAGCTCCAACCTGGGCGAACACTTTTTTCCACATTCATCAAGAAGATTCCTCTCAGAGTAAACTGTGAGTAAGCAATATGGATTTTCCTAGATTTCAGGGGAAGGAGCGCCAGGGCGTTCCCACCCACAGAACCGAACCAAGCCCTGCAGGCCTCTCTTCCCTCAACTCTTTCTCTTCAGCTCCAGCTCCCAGAGAGCCTTCCCTTCAGCTCTGCAAGGCAGTTCTCTGAACCTCACTGGCTTCTGGGTCCCCTCACCTGCCAGTTAGGGAGACAGCTGATCCCAAACTCAGCAAACCACAGATTTTCCACGAGGAGGATCCCTGGAAGGCAGGAGGGGATTGGGGGGAGGGGGGATTATGCGAATGCATATTCAATAAAAAAAATGAGCTTGCAAATCAACAGCAGCAACAAATTAGGTCAGAGGCTACCGTGAAAGGAGCCATTATTAGCGAATTCCCGAGGCAAAAGTGGGGCGTTGGCCAGTTCTAGCAGTTTAAAAACCAAAGAGATTTGTTCCTGAGTTCTCAAATATAAAGCCCAGTATCTGAGACCAGGAAGGAAAGTCTTAAGTGACCCCGGGGAACAGTGAGGGCGGCCGTGCAGAGCCTAGGCCTTCTGACAAGGGGTCAGCAGCCCGAGGGGGCTAACCTCTGGGCCATAAACGATTTAAAAAATGAGACTAAAAAGGAAATGATGACTATTAAGGTAAGTGGAAAGGGGGGGGAAAGATCTTCGAAAACTGATTTCTCTAGATCTAACTCCATAAAAGTCTTCCCCAAACAGAAAAGCTTTGATAAGTGTAGCTTATTTTGAATACATTTGAAGGAGTAAGAAAACTGTATATCAGAGGTCAGCCAAAAGCAAAACATCCTTCTCCCCCCTCCCCACAACCAGTACCCCCGCTTGACTTCCCTCTAGAACTACGACCCCGGGGAGGGGGTGGCAGATGTGCGTGTGACACAGGTGAAGGGGACCAAGGGCACACTTACCACGATGAGCTCCGAGCAATATACCGAATAGCGCAGCCACTATACTGCGCACCTAAAACTAACAGAACACTGTACGGTGACTACACGGGAATAAAAATTTTAAAATCCCCTGCAAACATAAAGACATACGTACACTTCTGCACACATGCTAGAAAAAACGCGGTACAGCCTATACAATGGAATACAATTCAGCCATAAGACGGAATGATGCAGTGATTCGTGCTGCAACATGGACAAACCCTGAACACCTCAAATCAAGTAAATTAAGTGGAACACAAAAGACAACATAGTGTAACTCTGAACACATTAGGCTAAGTAAATGAAGTCAAGCACAAAACACAACCCAGTGTATTCCACTTATATGAAATGCCCAGAACTGACAAATCTAGAGAAACAGAAAATAAATTACTACTTGCCTAGAGCTGGGGGTTTGGGAGGAAATGGGAAGGATTGTTAGTGGATATAGGGTTTTGGCAGGGGGTGATGAAAATGTTCTGAAATTGATTGTGTTGATGGTTGCAAAACTCTCAAAATACAAAAATAACCAAAATGTACATTTTAAATAAGTGAATTGTATGGATGTGAATTTTATCTCAATAAAACTGTTCATTTAAAATAACATAACACAAAGTAGAATAAAAGTATTACTAGTATATATGTTCCTTGGGCTCAAAACATCTGTGGTTTTGGGTTGTTTTTTTTTCATCTGACCATCCCCCCAAGTAGGGGGGATGGTCAGATGAAATGCTGAAAACCTAACCTACCTTACTGTGTTCCCCAGATGAGGGCACAAACATACCAGCCATCCTGGTCAAGATCTCATGGCACAGTCACTCCCCATGACGAATACTGAAATATATTGGCTGACTTAGTAATGCATATCTTCCAAATGTTGATGCACTTCGTTACACAATATTTAAGTATCACAAAATCACATCCGAAAAGTTTTAAAGTATCAGTACACTAGTGAGTTGACAGTGACAGACACAAATTTTTCAAAATTCTCATTTTTGCTAGAAAGGACAAATTTTATCATTGGCAATAACTGCTGTCAAATGCCTTGAAGTGACAGGCTCGTGTTGTTCATTTCCAAGAAAATGCCTGCCAAATATCCAAGTCTGAACGATTATGTCAATTAGTCTCCCATGAAAAAAATGGTGCTCCCTGAAAAATGCAGCTGGTTCATCTTGCAACCCAAACATTTGTGGAGGTGCTCTCCCTCCAGACCACCAACATTCTCTAGCATGCAGCAGTGCTATCTGAGCACTTTTCATTTTGTCACAGAGAATATTAAAAAGATGTGAACCTGAGGGTTGAGATTTTTATTGCTTCATCAAGGGCACTCTTAAGTGAAACAGGTATTTTTTTCTTTCCTGCAGGTCCAAGAAGGTGAAAAAGAGGACTACAGCTTGTGCCGTGACCTTGATTTCAGCTAAGGCACCAAGTTTCCCAAGCATTGGTTTTGTACCATTAATACAAATGCTCAACCCAGCGAAAACCCCTAGTAGTAACATCTTGCCATTATTATAAAAATAGCTTTGTCTTTGCAGGCTCTCCCCCCAAAACAATTGTAGGGAGACACCTAGGAGTCTGCAGACTCCACTCTGCAAACCTCTGGTTTAGATCATTAAAATTCATTCCTAATAGGACTCCCTATCTCCAGCAATCTACACAGCAGATAATTTTTATCTCAAAATGCTGCCAGATGCACTTAACCTAAAGAACAATTACAGATATCTATCCCTCCTGCCCCTATCAAAATCCTTGGAATGCTCCCCACTGAAGACAAAATTAACTGCAGATTCTTACACTGACATTAAAGATGCTCTGAGAGATTGCCAAATTGCTCACTCTGCCTGGCTCCTCCATCTCCTGCACTCACGCTTTGTCTGGTCAAAAAGAACATAGGTTCTCCCAGCTGGACATTCGCTTCTATAATTTCCTCTGCCCAGAACATACCTGTCAATATTTAATGATTCCTTAAACCTGTGATTTTTATCCCTGGCTGCTAGTAAGAATCACCTGGGAATTTTGGGGGTTTTTTTTGTAAATACCTATTGTTAAGCCCTTCCTTCCAAAGATTTTGATTTAATTTGAACATGGCCAGGCCTGAGAACAGGTTTTTAGAGCTTCCTAGGTGACACTTAGTTCACCTAGTTCACACATAGCCCTCCCCCGTGAAACCATCTCTTGTGCTAACTGCCTGGAGGAAAGCCTTTTTGGATTTCTCCAGAAGGGCAGGTACATTTTCCTCTCTGGACACTTGAAGCCTACTGTTCTCACCTCCTCCACAGTGTATTTCAATTCTGCTTTATAACCTATTGTTCCATTTACCTCATCTCCCAACTGAGCCTCAACATCCTTTTTTTGTTTTAGTATTTAATTTATTTATTTATTTATTTGAGAGAGAGCACGAGGAGAGAGCACAGAAAGGGGAGCAGCAGAGGGAGAGGGACAGACAGGACCCTGGGATCATGACCTGAGCTGAAGGCAGACACTTGATCTATAATCCATTGCGACAGCAAACTTGCTGCACTTCTTCCTGGGTTCCCTGTAGTACCAAGCACTTTTTCCAGGAAAACAAACCCAAAATATGAGGGGGGAAAGGGGGGATAAAATACATCTTACAAAACTACACAAAGTTTACATTTTACCTCTTTAAAGGTGTACAATTCAGTAGCACAAAGCAGATTCACAATGTTGTTGCAACTGTCACCACTACCCAGTTTCAGAGCGTTTTCATCACCCTGAGAACCCCATCCCCGTTAGCAGTCATTCCCTAAACAGCTCCTAACCTGCTGTCTCTATGGATTATATGACATAAAAGCCTATTAAAACAGGCCACACACATTGATGGCTTCCCACAGCCCACCATTTCACAGTGACTCACAAGCTGCGACCCCCAAAACCTACCTTCACAAGCAACTTCAGACAGTTTTCAAGTGAAAATGCCCTATTTATTCTGGTATTTATGGATTTCTTAACCACTTAACATGTGTAAAACCATGCTACCGTTTGTACTTGCTTCCTATCCTTTTATGAATGTGTCACTGAATGTATTTTTATTTTTTTATTTTTTTTTTGAATGTATTTTTAAATGCTAGGTCCCTAACCCTGTTTTCTAAGTGCTGTGGTTTTCATTGTGCAATTTTGTGCAGCATGGTGATTTTTAGGAACACAGAAGTTGCATGATAACAGAACTGTCTATATATATGGCTTTTACTTCAAAATAGAACCCTAGGTCCAAGACCAGGCTTTCATGACCTGCTTCTTCTTTTGCTCTGACTCAATCCTGGACATCCAAAGACATCACTGCACTTATTAAAAGCCTCTCTCCACCAAACTACCTTCAGAATTTATTCTCACAAAAAAAAAAAAAAAGAATTTATTCTCACACCATATTAAGCAGGTACAGCCTCCTCCTCCACAGTCAGAAAAATCCGTGTAAGATTTCCTGCACAAGACACAGAGCTATTATATAAAGAAACTCTTGTTGCCCTCCTCACATCACCCATTTCCACACAAATCTCTGATCCGCTTGCAGGTCTCTTATTTACAAAAGAATGACAACAGAACCAAGATTGAAGGAATCGTTTCTCTCAAATTCCCTGGAGCTTACTTCCCCATAGTCAATTTTCCCCGTCTTAAATTTTAGAAAATTTATGGGGATTATTGAGCAATTTATTGCCACACTTAACTAGACTTAATTGGACTGCTCCAAATGAAAATCATTCAGAGAGAGAGAGAGAGAGAGAGGCAAGACGGTGGTTAGAATAAACAAGTGAGATCTCAGAATAATTTGAGAAGAACATTTTGGCCTCTCAGCATTGCCAAATAAACCATCAAAATAAAATTGACACTTCATGTAAAAATAGAGTAACAATTATCCAATAGCTCTGTCACATGTAGAGAAATAACTGCTGAAACGCCTTCCTCTGAAGTCTGGCAGTTGGGCGGCCAGGAGGGCTTTGCTCACTTCAGTAGGCCTTCCCACTTCCTCCCCGCCGTGATGCAGACTGAAGCGTAAGAGCATCTTCTCTTCTAACTCCTAGACCCCCGTCCAGGGCCTGGCCTCAGGCCCTGAACCAGACAGGCCAAAAGTGGCGTAGCTGTCAGGATACTCCACCTCTGGAGCTGCTTCCCACACCGCTGCACCTGCCCTGTGCACCTGCCCTGTGCAGGCCCAACTCCTTCAACGACTAGCCCCGAAGACGCACCCCATCCGCACTTCCCCCTCAACGCAGGTACGTTTTTCCCTGGAAGCTGAAATGCTCAGTGCCCACAAACAGCCCTCATGTATGTATGTCCGCCTCCTCCGAAGGAGACTGCAAGTACGTGAAGAAGAAACAGCGACAGGGCCAAGCGAGTCCCTCCAGTTAGCTCCCTGTTTCCAACAATCGCTGGCAGGAAAAACCTCTTCAGACAACAGCCAGGGACTCATGTCATTCCGTTAAGGACCCAGGGCAGGAGAGGAGATAGGAATTCTGCTCCAAGACAAGACCAGGAAACTAGAGCAGGAAAACAAAACAAAACAAAACAAAACAAAACACAAAGGGGCGGCGGGATGGCAGAGGAAGATAGGAATTCCATGAACTGCAGAATCCCAGAGGCTTTACTAGAATCCTCTCCCTAACCCCTCCTGAAGCCCAGAGGCTTAACCTCTGTCCCCCTCCCCACACTGCAGTAGATTACCACCAGCTCAAGCGCTAGGGGGGCCAGGGAGGGTAGAGATGCCCGGGGACAGGACGAAACTGAGGAGAGAGGAGTCCTCAGCCTTCCAAAGTTAAAAAAAAATCAACACTGTCTCAAGATGTCAGAATGGCTTCATGATCCACAGCACTGAGGCACCAGACACATTGGAACATCTAGGCAACCTGCAGGCCAAGTCCCAGCCCCTGCACCCTACACCAGAAACACGGCCCTTTGATAAAGATGCAGTGCAGGGCAGTGACAAGTTCTGTATAGCTTCTGAAGGCAGGTAACCGGGGCTCAGATTCCAGCACCATCTCCTCTGCCTTGGTTTCAGGCAGTCACCGTAGAGAGGAAGCACTGAGGAATTAGCAGTGTTGAGGACCTACTATGTGCTAGATAGACACCATGCTATAGATTTCATATAGGTTATATCCTCATATTCAAACCGCAGGAGTAAATAACTTGTCCATCACATAATGCAGAAAATGGCAAAGCTGGGATTTGGACCTAGGTCCTCCTGACCCCAAATCTCATGCCTCCTACCTGCCTCAAATGGGATTTCTACCTTAAATGCGGTATCTTCTGAATCTCTCAATAAAGAACCTCTGAATTCCAAGCAGTCTTCTCCCTTCCAGGGACAGTAGCAGGACTTCATGCTGTGACCAGATTCGATGAATTCACATGTTCTGTTGAGCATAGTTTCCCTAGTGCCTCCAAGAAGGCCCACACCCATTCTCCACTAACAAAGGGTTTAGCATAGTCTCCTACAAATCCACAGAAAGTCTCTTCTTTTTGTCCACAGCCACTAACCTCTTGGCATGAGGTTCATTTTCTCCTTTGAATTTTCAAAAGTTTCCCTTCCAAGCTTCTCACCTCTCTAACTTCATCAACCTTGTCTAGGAACTCTTCCTCCACTTGAACATGAGAGAACAGAAAATACTCTTTGAAAACTTTTACCTTTTACTAATTAGACTCTATTTGCAAACAATCAGGAGAGAAAATAACTCCAGTCAGAAAGACTCACAGGCCAGCATATCTTTATTTTAGGGTCTGTGGTCCCCTTCGTCTGGTTCCCCATTATTCTCCTATATGAGGAATGTGGTTCTGACCACACCCATCCACAGAAACTGCTCCCACAAAAGTCACTGATGACATTCCGGATGCCAAATGATAACTGAGGTCTTCGTGAACAGACGAAGTTCCCTTCCATTTGAATCTAGAATATGGAAGTTCTCCACCACAATACTCTGTCAATTTCTCCACCCAGTTCGATTAGTATTTGATTTGCATTTATCCTTGAGCACAAAAAACCTTTAATTGAATTCTGCTTTGTCTGATATTAATAATGTCATACTTGCTTCTCACCATTGTTAACAAATGTTAACCTGTCTTTTTTAGTTTTAGTTTTGGTGTGTCATGTTTTTTTTAATTGTGGCAAAACCCGAAACGTAGAATGTGCCATCTTAACACACATCTTCAAGTGTCTAGACTGTAGTTGTGAAGTATATTCACGTGGTTGTGAAATAGATCCTGGGGACTTTTCTGTCTTTCAAATCTGAAACTCAGTATCCATTAAACAGCAGCTCCCTCTCCTCTCTTCCCCCCAACTCCTGGAAACCACCATTCTACTTTCTACTTCTATGAATTTGACTACTTTCGAGGTGCATCATTATGTTGCAAGACTATTTCTTATAAACAGCCTTTAGTTGGATTTGTTAAAACCCAATCCAGGGACCCCTGAGTGACTCAGTGATTAAGCGTCTGCCTTTGGCCCAGGGCGTGATCCTGGCATCCTGGGATCGAGTCCCACATTGGGCTCCCTGCATGGAGCCTGCTTCTCCCTCTGCCTGTGTTGTGTCTCTGCCTCTCTCTCTGTGTCTCTGCCTCTCTCTCTGTGTCTCTCATGAATAAATAAATAAAATCTTTAAATTAAAAACAAATAAAATAAAACCCAATCCAAGTTAGAACCCTGTAATGTTTAGTCCAAATGCATATACTGAGATGACAGAGATGTATGCATTTACTTTTTATATTTTGTTTAATCCTTTTTCTGTGTTACTTGCTGTGTACTGTATCTTCCATTTCATTATAAAGACTAGGATATGTCTTTAAATGATCTTTGTCTTTAAGTTATCAAATTACACAGTAATTAAGTAAGTTAAGTAATTAAGTTAAGTATTAAGTTACACAGTAAACCCTAAAAAGCAAGGTCACTTCCAATTCTGTCATATGCAGCAATAAAAAATTCAGCAACAAATTCATCAACAAATCTTTGACTTAAACTCAAAGGCCTAGTTAACTAAACCTAGTTTCTATCAATCATTTCTTTCATTCGAGCAAATCACATCTGGAATTTTAACTGCTATCAAGGTAAGTGACCTCTTACCCCTGGAATACGGTAATTTTTACATTCTGGGTCCAGTACCAACTTGAACTATCTATTCACTATGTCCATCTGTTAGAATTCAGGGCATGCAAGTTAAATCTCCATTCACCCCTGCATCAGCTGTAATGAGGAAAGAAATCTACTTTAAAAACTAAAAAATATGCTCCAAACCATAATAAGGAATTTATCTAGCTAGAAGGAATTTTTCTAGAAGTAACAGAAGCGCTATCCACACTTAGGTGGCACCCCCACTGCTCCATCCTTGTACTAATTATAATCAGGACTCTATCGCGAGAAAAAGGTATTAGCTTTCCAGATCATGGAGAAAATGCTTTAAGTGACATCATAAACCAACATTCTCTACAGCTTATTCTTGTATGTAACACATCAGGTGAGTGAGAAATGGTTAACATGGACAAACTTTTTCATTTATACTCAAATAAAAAATAAGTGGACGAGTATTCTCCTTAGACCTCACAGCCACACTAAAGGATACTTCGTCAGCATAACCTCTCTTCTGGCCAAGGAACAAGTCCCAGCCCTATTTTCCCTTCCCCCAGTATCAGAGGGAAAAGATCATGGCCTACAAACAGAGAAACAGTAACTGAAGAGCGGACTAGCGACTCATTGGCCATGTGACTTGGAAAATCTCCTTTTCTCATTTATAAAATGGTGACAGTATCACCAATTACTTCATAAGACCATTTTAAAGATAAAATAATATTATCAACTGCTTAGCATAGTGTCTGGCCCATAAGAGCTACTCATTAAATACTGTTTAAAACAAATGAACGAACAGAAAAACGTTTGTTCCATTTCCTTGTTTTTAATTCAAGGAACAAACCCACATTCATTAAAGTGATAAATTTACTGATACATCTCATATATCATTTAGTTTCATTTTTTTCATCACTTTCCCACCTATAACCTTCTTAAACTTCTAAGACATAGGCTGTATTTGAATCTATTCGTGTACTGACAGTGATAAACAGGCTGCAAAGAGATATTCATACCAAAAATGAAGCTGGTTTCACAAATATCACAACGTCTTTTCACAGGGAAGCTTCATGTGTAAGCATGGCCCTAAAGCACTGGGTTAATCTGGGGCCTCACTGTGAAAACAACAAATCTGAAATTCCATAGCTCCACCAAATTTGAAATTATAAACAATACTGAACTATATGTTTTAAAAGTTACATCCCTGATGAAGAGATGGGTGGGTTAACTCTCAGGTAACTGTAATATCTATTACTTTCATATCTTTATGATTTAAATTACAGTGTGTGGGGAAAAAATCATAGGTTTCAGAGATAATGCTTCCCCCTCCCCCACAGGGTGACCCCAACCCTTCTCTATCGTGTCATTTAGAGTAATCATCTTGCCTCTCAAAAATCCAAACTAGTTATTTAAAACATAGTAAGGTCAGTCAGATTCTTTCTTTCTGAAATATGAGGTGATTTTGTATGTGGGGTTGCTTACATGGACTTCTAGACAAAGCTCAGGCAGCAAACCCAAGAACTCCAGTTACCATCTGTACCATGCAGAGAACTGCATTTGAAAAAGCAACGGACACTAAAGAACAAGTACAGAATAATGGCTAGGGCACTAGAGGCAAGACAATTAAGACAAATTCCAGCTTCCTAAGATATATTGATCTTCATCCAGTTAATTAACCTCTGTAAGCCTTGGTTTCCCTCATCTGAAAAGTGGGTATTATAAGCATACGTAGTCATGGCTCTGGTACGAAGCTCAAATGAGACATGCTTACCAAGTATGGCATTACACTTGATATGTTATCAATAAATGAGACATTAATCATGACTGCTCTTCTTATTAAAGAGTCAGCAATGGATTTTTTTCTCTTTTGTAAAACTAGAGCTAATGAAGACATTAGGAATTTTAATCAACATAAAAATTAACCAAAAAGGCATAATATTGAAATAGAAAGAGAGGATCTCTGAGGATCTACCATAATCCAGGAAGTCACGATATTATCCTACTCAGTGCCCTCAACAGCCAGTGTATTAGGTATTATCATCTGCAATTAAAGATGAAGCTGAAGCTCAGATAAATACCCACAGCTAAAATGGGGAAGTGTTGTGAGTTAAACACCATCTCCATCACCCCTAAGTCTATATATGCACATTAGATCAGAGTATCCCCTGTGGTGTCTGATACTAGCAAGTGTCCTACTAAATGTTTGCCAGTGAAAACACTGAAGAGAATCAACAAAAATAAATCAGTATTACATAACCTCTTGGTATGTGTGCAAGTGCCTTTGCAAAGAACGTCTACTACAGTTATGGCTTACTTATTTAAAAGATTCTGAATCCTGTACCTCAGATGACTCTGTGAGGGTTAAATTACTGTCATCTTAAAAATCAAGCCCTCTCATACAGTGCCAGTGAAAATGTAAAATGCTATAGTCACTCTGGAAAGCACTTTGGCATTTTCTTATAAAATTAAACATGCACTTACTATATGACCTAATAACTGTACTCTCAGGCATTTATCCCAGAGAAATGAAAACTTATATGGACACCATTACCTGTATAGCAGCTTTAATCATTATAACCCCAGACTGGAAACAACCCAAAATGTTCTCCAGTGCAACGAATGGTTAAACAAACTGGTTTATATACTAGGGAACAACACTCAGCAATAAAAGAAATGAACTATTGATATAAGAACAACCTGAACAAATCTCAAAGCATTATGCTTGGGGGTGGGGGGGGGAGCCCATCTCAAAGATTATATACGGTATGAGTCTACTTACAGAATATTCTCACAATGACAGGATTATAGAGATGGGGGACAGACAAGGAGTTAGAAGGAGCCAGAGACAGCCAGAGACGGGTGCACTTACAGCAGAGTAGCTCCAGGGGGATCCTTTGTGGTGACTGAATAGTTTGTATTCCGACGATGGTGGTGGTGGTGACATGAACCTATATACATCGGATTAAACTGCATCAAACTATATACAAACACACACACACACACACACACACACACACACACACACACACACGGGCACCTACATGTTGAACAAGGCATGTAGTCCAGTTAACAGTAATGTACAGTATCAATGTCATAGTCCTGAAGCTGTATCACAGCTAAATGGGCTATCACCTTTGGGGGAGCTAGGTGAAGTGTACATGGAACTCTTCATGTGTAAGGAATCTTCTGTGAGTCGATAATTTTAATTATTTTAAGATTAAAATAAAAGTTTTTTTTTTTAAGGTCCCTAGCAGTTTTTTTTTTTTTTTTTTTTTTTTTATCCATGACAGACACAGAGAGATGCAGAGAGAGAGGTAGAGACACGAGCAGAGGGAGAAGCAGGCTCCATGCAGGGAGCCCGACGTGGGACTCGATCCCGGGTCTCCAGGATCAGGCCCTGAGCGGAAGGTGGCACTAAACCGCTGAGCCACCCGGGCTGCCCCCCAGCAGCTTTTTAGCTCAACTGTATGTAGATACCTGCAAACAGGCTAGGCAACATTCTTCTTTTCTGAGGTTGTGATTTCCCCTAAAGCTCCTCAAACTAGCAGCAGATTGCAGACTCCTGTCACTTACCTCACAAAACAGCTCTCTATCACACCTTTCATAATGGAGGAAAAGGCAAATGCAAAGGTATAAATGTATTCACGGTCTCCGCCGTTAAGTGAAGCCATTCCCTCAGTGTTGAGTCCCTGGGGATCCTGATCCAAATGAACAGGGCCTTGATTACATCTAGACTTGGAAGCACCTAACTCTGCCTGGAAAGGTCATGGGAGGCTTCCTCCAAGATGTGAAATTTGAGCAGAGTTTGAAGGTTGGGGAGGACGTCACCTGGCATGACTAGAAGGAAAGAGCATTCCAGGAAGCCACAGGCCTGGGACAGCACCCCAGGTTTAGAGAGCTGCCGGGAAGGGGGTGTGACAACATTACAACACACCCGTGGGAAAGAAGCAGTCTTAAAGGTCCACAGGACCATACTACAGGTGCAAAGCCTTAAAGCTCAGGGACCCCCACCTGCCACACCCCACCATTGATAGGCAGTCTCAACACTTCTCTTCACATTTTAAGAGATTTAGGCAGTATTTCGCCTCCTCACATGGTTAATATAAATAAGGTATCTTGGTTTGAACAATCCCTTCAATAATTATGATAATGCGATGCTTTGTCAGTGTGTCTTCTAAACAAGACAAGTGGGTTTCTTGAGCAGGAGAATTAAGCCAGTGATGAACAATATCAAAATTACTAAGCCAAATTATACACAAAAGCTAAAGGAATCTCACATAACATACCCCAAGTCTGTTTTTATTCAATCTTGCCCTTTCTCAAAGCTGGTCTATACTCAAAATAAACTTAAGCCATGTTTTAAGTTAGTTGATTGTGGGGAAAAGTAAAATATACAGGAGGTAACTAAAAACACAGAGGTGTCCTACCAAAAGGAGCCAATAATTCTTGATTTAAATTTAACAGCTTTGTTCACTATGGCAGTAAAATATTAATGGCACTGCAAAGTTGAATTCGCATGAGCAGTAATTCACAATTTCTGGAACACAGTCTTTATTTTATGTCAAGTCATTACATCAGTAAAAGTTACCAAAAATAAATCCATTTGACTTCCAGTATTTTAGACAATAAATAGAGCCATTTCTCCCCATGTCAAGTTAGCTTTGAAATACACAGACTTATACCAGTGAAAACTCCCATGTTATCAAAGAAATGGCATGCCAAATCCCATAAATATGTCTTAAAACTAACAAATGTGCTTCTGCTTCTTGTACTTTTGAGCTGTCTTCTGTTCTTTGAATTAATCTAAAACTCTGAGTATGAATTATATGCCACGTGCTGAATAGAATCAGCTCTCCTTACAGCTCCTAAGATTGTTTTCAAATGTGCTGGACCCACAATTAATCAATGAGTCTACAGTGACCAAAGGATCAAGTACATGCAGTAATGTGATCTCCTGTCTAGCTGGAGAGGCAAGTAACTCTTGCAGGACGCAGGGATGCCAACTTAATGGACAATCATCACGGTGAGTCATTCACCTCATGAGGTACGTAATTGTCCACAGCTTTCCTAAGACAAAGAAGAAATCAAGAGCTTTCACATCTGATAAACCACGGGCCTTTTGTCAGTAATAACTGTCCTTACCTCTTTGTAGCCCCGGTCCCTAATACACTGCCTCTCAATAAATGTTTTTTGACTAAATGAATGAATAACAGAATGAATGCATGCCTGGTGCAATTCAAGAAACGGTTAAAACGTGACATATACATTATTTATCCATTCACTTATTTTTTTTTGCTACGAACATTTATCAGTGCTTATAATGAACCAAGTATCATGCTAGCTAATGAGGAAGACACACAAAAATCTTATGTCACAAGGGACGTAATAAGAGATGTGATAGGAGAGAAAGACATGACCCAAATGACCCAAGAGAGGATAAAGGGAAAAAAGCCAAGTATGGTCATAACAAACTGCACGCTTTCAAACTGATACATGGTACGGGGGAAGGGGAAGGAGGAGATGCTTTTAAATTCCATCCCTGCTTAGAAAGCCACTGTCCTGCTGGGAGGCAGAAAACTAACTCAGACACAAGGGGCCTTCATAGGCTTATAATCTATAGGCCTGAAAGCTTAAAAAATCTCCTTTCAGAAGCATTTATTAATAATTGTATTGAGGGCAAAGATGAAAGGGATGTGGGAGCACAGGTTGGCAGTTCCCCAGACCATTAGGAAAACAGTGGACTGTCCTGGTGTGTAGTTTAGGAGTTTCACTTTGATAGGATCCCTGCACCCCATGTAAATTGGCCCCCTACTTCAGAACCCGAAGTCATTTTCTCTGTGGTTGTTATGTCTTAACGACAGGGATTCCTGAGGAGGTTGAAGCCACACAGTTTCAAAGGCACAGTTTTACTTGAAATTCGGTTCAACACGGTTAAAGAACAGATTGCCATCCCAAAAGGATTTCTAGCTATCACGAACAAAAGAATGGAACTTAACCAGGAAAAGGCTGGGGGGAAAACAGGACATGTGGTCATCCCAGCCTGGTGGCAGCTCCTACAAAGGATGCAATGCTAAAAATAGAATCAACAAACATTCACACGGAGATGGTATCTAGAAACAGCATGAAGATTGATGGCATCCCTCCCCTGAAAGGACCTTCAAGGAGGAAGCTACAGACCACAGGCACGCATACACACAGCAAGGCATGTGGATTCATGGTTTAAAGGAAACATTTTTTTTTTAAAAATGCCTTTAGTCTTGCTAATTCACCTACATTCAATGTCCTTGGTTACCAAGTAGGAGGTAGCATGGACCACATGGAGAGCAGTTAGTAAAAGATGAGCAGAATATTCTCTGGTCATAGGGAGGTTTATTCCTGGCTTATGCTTGCCCTTCGGCACTGGCCCCATGGCCTGACAGACCCATTGTCTTTGCAGAATTCATTACTGGGAGGCCCCCAATTAACCAGTCCTGATGGTCAGAAGTTCCAGCTTTCACTCCCGGGTTTCAACTGACAATGTGAAGTGAAATGGATGACTCCAGTTAGTATTCAGGTTCCTTAGAATTCAGAAGCCCAAATTCCAGAATCACCACCCACTCCTCAACTCCAGAATTATCTAAGTCTCTAATATTGGAGTCCTGAGACTTCCAGGTCTTCAGTCCACCAGAATGGTGCCACAGGTCCTAATTCTCCTTTCAAGAGCTGGAGGCGGAGGAGGTGACAAGTGAGGGTGAGGTGGTCATGTGTCTACCCACCCAAGTCACTGAGTCTCTGGAATGCAGAAGCATGTCCAGGTATAATTCTTTTTAACTAGACTGAACCTGAAATGGAAACCAGGGCTGATTGAGGTGGAATTTATCTTGCCATTCCATAAATGTTCTTGTCGTGAGCCTTCTTAAACTTCCTCAAGCATATAAGCCACGCTTTCTTCTGTAATCTTATAATTAAGTCTTTAATAGTACACCTCCTTGCCCGAATGAAAAAGAAATACGGTATAAAAAGGCTGCTGGGGGGCGCTTGGGTGGTACAGTCAGTTAAGTGGCCAAGCCTTGAGTCAACTCAGGTCTTGATCTCAAGGTTGTGAGATAGAGTCCCGTGTAGGGCTCTGTGCTCATTATGGAGTCTGCTTATGATTCTCTCTCTGCCCCTCCCATACCAGATGCTCGCCTGTTCACACCCACTCTCTCTCAAATAAACAAATACATCTTTAAAAAAATAAAAAGGCTGCTTGGATGTGTGCTTACAAAGGACAAAGACTGCATCTTTGGAAAATCATATACAGGCATGTGTTTATTACTTTGGACCAGAGTTTTTCAAACTGTGAGTTAATGTCTCATTAATGGTTCCTAAAATGGCTCATGAAATCAATTTTTTGAATGGAATGGAATAGGATGGAAAAGAAAATATCAGAATGTATCACATGTTTTCAGGTTCTTATTTGTTGAAATTTGTACCATAGTAGAGGCTAGGATTTGGCTTTCAAAATAAATTAAAAAAAGGAAAGACAGACAGAAAGAAGAAAAAAGAACAAAACCTATTCTAATAATGTCAACTTGATATTTAGAAAAATATAGATGCAGTATTCATACAACTCATATTACTTTGAATTCCTCATTACAGTGATTCAGAAACATTTTAATTAGACAAAGTCCCATACCCTTTACAGTTTAGTCTCAAGATAAATGATATTAATAGACTGAGTTGAACCTTTACTACAATAACAACATTCCTCCTCCCTCGGGCACAGAGGCTTGCGGTGACACCAACAGCTTGCGGGAGGGGTAAACACACCTTTGAAAACTATTAAATTCCTAAATGCCTCAAGAAATCTATTCCAAAGACATCAGATATGGACATGGCAGTTTGAACCAATGAACTGCAGAAACTGACCCAATAACTATAGGAGTGTTTGCACTAATATTTCAAAATAACTTTAAAAAGTTAAATAGAAAATATATCTAAGAACAAAAAAAAAAAATAGATTTTAAAATAATTCTATCAAGAGATGTTTCACAAAACCTTCATGTATATGATCCTATTTAATAAGAAAATGCCTGGCCTTTGATTCAATGAGGCAAAATCCATTTCTCAGGGTGGCAGTAATATGTCATGATATAAGAAACCTTTAGCTTCAGTAATTTTCTTAATCCGTATTCGCTCTCGATTGCTATAAAATTTATTTCACCCTTAAAAGATATCACACAAATAAATTTTAAATACAAATACAATCTTTACTTAATAAAGTCCTTTCTGTATAATTTACTCTTTATATATTCTTGGTCAATTTAAGGGTCAATCAATTTTAAGACATAGTTTGCTTTAACTAAGACGTAACTATTCTGAGTGGGGCTCCTCAAATTGATTCTTTTACATTGCTAAATTAAAGTCTGTATTTTTTCAAGTAAATATGATCCAAGCTTATTGATAAATGGAGTAAACTTTAAGTCATTTAAAAATAGTTAAAACCATGAAAGTAAATGCCTTTTTAGTATCTACTTAAGGTTTACCTTTCTCTCCTTTATGCTTTTGTCAAAACTAGGGCATTAAAATCTCAGTATCTCTCTCTCTCCTTCTCCCTCCCCCTTCTTCCCTGAAGAGTACCATATTTATAATAGGTACTTGAAAAAAAATTATTTTCTGAATGGAAAAATTACACAGGACACATTAAACTTCTTCCAATAGCCAATTACAGCCAAACTTACTTATTAAATTTTACTCCCTAATACAAGTTTTTATTAGCTATATAATCTATCTCCTTCAATCAACAGAAAGCCATCAATCCGAGCCTTCAGTACTACACCCACTCAATTGACAGCTTGCTGCCTTGGTTAAGCTGCACACAGACTATTATACAAAGTATTACAGAACATCTAGATGTGAAATTCAACCATGAAAATCTTATTTAAAAAAAAAAAAAAAGACCCAACAGCTTTCTCTCTCTCTTTTCCAAGGGTTACATTCAATTCTCAACATTTCTCCCACCAAAAAATTAAACCACTCCAAATTACCACCAAAATATAACAATGAAAAACTGAATTTTGTTGCTGTCCCAGGAATATCTGAAAGGACAACTGACAAGGCTAATGGGTATAGAAAATCATAAGAAACACAAACCATCCCAACCATCCTTGTCAATTCCTTCCACATTCATCTGAATTCCAGACCACTTGCTCCAAAATAATTATTTAAATCTTCAGCCAAAAGGAGAAAAACCAACCATTAAGCAACAATGGAAAACTAATCAGATTTCTCTCTCCTGTCATCCCCATTGCCACAGGTTGAAAGGAGAATTCTTTGGACCAATTTCCAAAGATGTCACTATAAATTAAACATACTCTCCTATCTTTCTACCTCACTATGGTTTAGAACCCAAACCAAGAGCTTGCAAAATTTCAGATCTCTGAAGAAACTGAGAAAAAGGGAGAAAAAAAAAAAGGTTTTATTTTACGTCTGCTGTAAGCATTTAAAAATTGTTTTTTTAAGTATAGAAACTATAAAGAACTAGCAACACACAAAAAAGCATTATTTCCTTTGGTTTTTTCTCTCTGTGGTTCATTTCTCACCTGCAGTCCTAGGCTGCCTTGTAAACCATTCAGTCTAAAATCATGCCACAATTCCCACTCCCACATACAAGTACATTGCACTCAGGCAACACAGAATAATTTTTATTAGCTTAATCCAGACATTTATGAAAAGATAAGTCAGCTACAAAATTCAATAATTCATTCACTTAGTCATGAATGTATGTATGTAGCACCTGCTATGTGTCCAGCTCTCTGTGGGAGGATTACGTGGCGAAGATTTGCCTCTGCCCTCAGAGCTTGTAATCCGGTGGAGGACAAAAGATCAGATACAAATAACTGGAGTTCAAGGTCAAATGCTGTAAATACCATCAGATGATATAAACAAAATAACTCTAGGAGTCAAGAAGAGGCAAATTATCACTGGTTTATGTGATGATGCAAAGCTTTTTGGAGATCCAATTTAAATGGGGTCTTGAAGGATGAACAGGATTCTGAGAAGCAGAGATGAATGGATAATTTGAGAAATGAGAGGGCAGAGAGCACCGACATTTCCCAGAAGGCTAGTGTGTATGTGGACACTGTGCTATGAGTTTTCACTTATAGTGGCTCGTAATTCCTTTTCAATGAGGAAGCACAATGGGATTCGGCTGTAAGGTCTGGAGGGGAAACAGAACAGCAGGGAAGATGGGGTAGGAGCAAGTGTAGCATGTCTCCAATTCTGAGCCAGAAAGTCTGGACTCCATGAGAGAGAAAAGTAAAATAGACTATTACCAGCTAAGCTGCTGAATGACAAAAAAGAAAAAGAAAAAAAAAAAGAAGAAGAAGAAGAGAAAAGAAAAGAAGGGTGGGTCCCACGCTGCTATGGATAATTGGCACAGAGAATTGCTAAGCTCATCTATTTTTTGTGACTGCTATGTGATACTCCTTACATTACATAAAATGTTAGGATTTGAAGAGTCCTACAAGGTCATTTATTTCACCTTCTACCTAATTGTGTGAATCCCTTTACGTCATCCAGGAAAAATGTTCTGGCCAGTTTCAAGCATTTACATGAGGAGGAGCTTGACACTGAGCCACTGCTATGTGGCAAGCCCTGTGACACAGGAGGTTACATTTCTCAGCTACTTTGAGAGGGTAGGAACCGTTTCCTAAAACTAAAGTCTTCCTACAGCTTGGTCCTTCAGTCCCCAACCTAGGAGAACACAGGACAACATTTTTCCACTTAAGAAACGCTTTCTTCACATTGTAACAACTATCAAATCAGAAGGAGTCTTACCGTTAATTGTGTGTCATAATATTAATTGGCAGCAATTTTTCTTAGTGGCAAATAAAATAATGATGCATCCTAAAATCATGGGTTTCTCCAATGCAATAAAACATATCAGATAGTAGTGATATCTGTGACACAGCCTTGGCCTAACCCCTCTTCACAAGCTAATCTCTTCTTTGACAAATGTCCTCCAAAGCAGAGGTGACGAGTATAGGCCCTGGACACGTGGGGTCCCATGGCAGTCCCTCATATGCTGGATGGTTGACTTTGACCTGAGTGATGCTCCTTTGTACTTCAGTTCTTTCATTTGTAAAATGGAGCTAACAACAATACCTGCCTCCCGGGCTCTGTATGTGTGTGTTACATGGAATAACACATGTCAAATCCTTTGCACAGTGTTTGGCACACAACCAACATTCAGTAAACTGTTGGCCATTATCATCAACAATGTCTAGACTAAATAATTCCCTCCCTACAATCATCCTCCATAGGACATGGTTATGAAAACTTGCCCACTTCTGAATCCACTCCAATTTGTCAACATCCTCCTACAAAATCTTTTGTCCAGAAAGGAATAAGGTATGCTCTCAGTGGTTTGGCTTGATACAGGAGGACAATTATTGCCCTTACTCTTGACATTGAATATAGAGCAAGGGTGACTGTCTGTTTGGTAGAGCCAAAGTAGAATGATCAAGAAAGCATATGCCCAAGAATTTTACAATTTATACATTCAGGTAACACATGTGGAAACCAAGTATGAACACCAGAACAACAGAATACCAGGGCGCCTGGGTGGCTCAATCAGTTGAGCTACTAACCCTTGGTTTCTGCTCAGGTCCTGATCTCAGGGTCATGAGACTGAGCCCTGCGTCAGGCTCTGGGCTCAGCACAAAGTCTGCTTAAGATTCTCTCCCTCTCTTGCTGCCCCTCCCCGTGCACTCTCTCTCTCTCTCTCATATAAATAAATAAAGTCTTTAAAAAAAGAGCATGAAGGGATGCTGGGTGGCTCAGCGGTTGAGCATCTGCCTTTGGCCAGGGTGTGATCCTAGAGTCCCGGGATCGAGTCCCACATCGGGCTCCCTGCATGGAGCCTGCTTCTCCCTCTGCCTGTGTCTCTGCCTCTCTCTCTGTCTCTCATGAATAAATAAATTAAAAAATAAAAATAAAAACAGAGAATGACACAATACTGTACCAGAAGAGGGCATGACTAGTTCCTGACTTCAAACAGATTAGAAAAGCTCATCACGTGCCCAGATTCTGAGAGGAGACATCACAGGACCCTTGTCCAGACCCAACCCTACCACGGTTACCCAGCTTTGCAAAAAACTGGTGGCGCCACCCACAGCAGCAGCTCCTGCAACCACCTGTAGCCACCCATGTTCCAAACCAGGGCTGCTGGGATTCAGGAAACAACCACTAAAGGCATGAAGTCTGGCAACCTCTCAAATGACACAAGAACCCACCTCCCACCTGGTAAGTAGGAAGCCCAAAAGGAGTGATTCCTTTGAACAAAAAACATTATTAATTCCCAAAGCACAGCAGTCCGCCACGAGAAAAAAGGGTTTCTGGTTCCAATAACCAGTAATCCCAATAGCAGGCACTCTCACCAGTTTTTACATAGAGGTTTCATCAAGATTATCATTTTTTTAAATATAAAGAGCAATTTGTGGAAAAGACAGAGCTTAGGAAAAGGGCAATATCGACATCTAATTTTAAGATATAAAAGAATGGAATTCTCTTATTTAACCAAAACTGAGAGAGCTGAGAAAATATCAAATTAACAAATCCAGCAGCAGGCTGTACTTTCTGTAGCCAGGGAAGACAGAATAGCATGTGTTTTACGGACTAACAGTGATAATTAAAAGTTCCCCTGAAAAAATATATTAATAAAGTCAAGGTCACATAATTAAGAGGACCAATAAGGAAGTACTGGAAGGACAGTGAGGTCACTAACTGAGGAGGAACAAGGAGATGGTGGAGCCTGGGGTTTGAAGAGAGCAAGACAGATGAGATCCTGACAAGAATGATTGATATGACAGGCCATGGGCGGTGCTGAACAGAGAGAAGATGTTAGGGAAAGAGCAGAGCCATCAAGGGACCACGAGAGGCTCCATCCAAACTGTGCCAAGACACAGTTTATGGAGAAAAAGTAAAATATATATCCCTAGAATTTTAGTTATCACCCCACTCAAGCACCCTGTGGTTAATATGAGGGAAAAGAGGCCCAAGTCACTTGCCTTAAGGCTGTGAAGCAAAGGCACCCACTGAAGCAAGATTGGACACCACAGCTCCCAAGTCCACATTCACTGCTCTTCCCTCCCAAATTCTTGCAACAAGTCCAAGAATAAACACTAACACAGCTGTAAATCTTTCAAGAAAAATCAAGGGTTGAGCTGCATGGTTCCACTGAAGGATAAAAGTAGGAGATCAGTTAGACTAGCCAACCAGCCAATATCAGGCTCTATGCTGTCTCCTGGTACAAGAAACTCTGAAATGTAGACATGTTGGTGCCTCTACCCGCCTACCTCCCTCATTGGACACTGTCCCTCACTCTGATGCAGCAATGTTCAGACCACACCAGATCCCATGGACTCGTCCCCTACATGTGTGCTCAATGGTGTCATGGTATGTTCCACAGAGAACATAGTCTTTCAGATTAAACTCTGAGGCTGAGCTTCCAGGGTTTTTGTGTCCTTCCTTAAGATTAATTTCAGATTGGGGTGCCTCGGTGGCCCAGTTGGTGAAGCTTCTGCCTTCAGCTCAGGTCATGATCCCTTGGTCCTGGGATCAAGCCCCCATTGAGCTCCCTGCTCAGCAGGTAACGTGCTTCTTCCTCTTTCTCTGCCCCTTCCCTTGCTCACACATGCTCTCTCTCTCTCTCAAAAAATAAATAAATAAAAAAGATTAATTTCAGATTTTTTAGCCAGTTTATGTTTTCGTGGAAATGAAACAAATATTTAGTATTTTAAGTTCTGAATTCTGAAAAAAACATGCAGAAATGGAGTATTGAGGCTTTATTCCATGTCTCTGCTCCCCTACCAACAAAAATAAAAAAACTAAGCTCAAAATCATCTTACCTGATGCATTAAAAAAAACAGCAAACAAAACAGTGCAGAGACAAACACACACGGAAGGATTGTTTTTTGTCTTGCCTTTCAGCCTCTCTGTAGCAGCTCTGCACAAATCTCAGAGAAACAAAGAAGGCTTTGGGAGAATGCCTTTTAAGCCCTGTTGGCATCCTTCCAATGCACAAAGCCACAGGAGGCAAATGGTGGTGATATGTATTCAGAACCTGTATTAATACCTGACCTTGAGCAGAAAGAGCACAAGCCTGTACACCTGGTTCTCAGGAGGCTCCACAGCTGGTGAAGAAACCTATCCTTCCCAAATGCCCTGTCCCCCTCCTAACTCCCCTATGAGGCTACTCACGACTATTTCCAACCCTGAACAGCATCACCAGAGCTAGCAAACCCAGCTTCCCTGTCACCCCTCACCCAAGTAAGCATCCTGCATCATCCATCACCAAGGTACTGCCTCACAGATCCCAGCCCAGACACAGCAGGTTTATTTGCAAAGCTCAGAAGTTCTCAGAGATTTCTATATTCAACTCCTTCAAAAATCCTAAATACCACCTCAATCCTCTAAGGAATGGGAAAAAGTCTATAGGTGGTGCCACATATATAAGGGTGCTCAAAAAGACACAACCTGTGATGGTTTGTTTCCTGTGCCAACTTGGCTAGGCTCTAGTACTCAGTTTCCTACCAACACTAAGCTAGATGTTGCTGTGAAAGTGTCTTGTAAATGTGCTTAATATCTAATAAGCAGGTGACTTTAGGTTAAGACAATCATTCTTGATAATGTGGGAGGGCCTCATTCAATCAGTTGAAAGGCCTTCAAAGCAACACAGAAGTTTCTCTGAATAAGAAATTCTGCCTAGAGATTGTTCCATCAACTCCTGCCCAAGGGTTTCCATCCCTCCATCCATCCATCCATCCATCCATCCACGAATAGAATACATATAAAATCTCTTACCAGTTCTGTTTCTCTGGAAAGCTCTAAAGTTCTGACATAATCCAGTTCCCTATCTGCATCACTACAGACCTTTTAGAATCCAGGTTGCAAATTCCAATGCCAATGGGGGCCACGCAGGTGACATCACTGGGCGGAGGAGCTGTTAGGTGACAGATGGTGCTGAACGGGTTGCCTCAGTGACCAGGAGACACAAGGGAGTGCTGGGAATTACACTCAACCAGGGACACTTCTAACCTAGAAGGGACAGTGTTGTTGCCAATGGGAGACCAGGGTCACTCTGTGTTCCGCTTGTTCAAGAGAAGCCGGTAATACGTGCTTTGTAAATGGAACCCTCACCTGATCCTTAAGTACAGGTAACTCATTCAAATGTAAGACTCCCAGTAATCCGATCCTATGAACATCAAATAGGTGGAGTTTGTGAGCCAGAGGGGAGAGAAGAGAACAGGCTCTACAGGCTCTACGTACATAACTCAGTCCTGAGAACACCCCCCTGGACCCCCTCTGCAGATGACCCAACTGGAGGTGACTAGCCAGGCGGCCGCGCAAGGCCACACGGCTAGTAGGCGGGCTGCCAGGACACCTCTGCTTACCTCGTCTCGAGTCCTCAGACTGAAAAGCTTGAGGCTCTTCGTTTGCTTTTCTGCACGTTATACGAGGCTTGTTAAGGCATCGTGGAAACTTCAGAAGTGGAGAAAATGGGACACAGAAAACTAACGGCAGGGCGAAGGCCTCACCCACGTAGAAGAGCCGCTGAATCAAAAGCTGACTCCCTCCTTGACCTTGCAACCCTGCAGGTGCACTACTCTCTCTCAGGAGCACGAATCCTGGCTGGGCTTCTGCAGGATCGTTATTTTCTAAGTTTTAAGTTGAACATTTTAGCCACTGAAAGAGTCTAGAAAATGATGCAGGGAACCACAGAGTGCCTGCCATTCCGTTTCAAAAATTACACGCCACAAGCACCCCAGATAGCTCACACGCAGTCCTCCCCGCTCACAGAAGTAATCAGGAGCCTGAATTGTGTATGTAATCCTTCACGTGCCAGTGCCACTGCTTCCACTAGCTTCTAGTACTACTCGGCATGCTTTCCCCCTGAGGTGAAGGGTGTCCTCAGGCATATACATCCTTCTACAACTGGGTTTCACTTCTTCAACATGAGCATCTGACATTTATTGATGTCTACTATTACATGACATTCCCTCACACAAAAATTACACACGTTATATATCCATTTGCTTGAATTTACTTTGCATTATGCACAACGCAACAAAGCAATATTCTTAAAAGATTTTATTTGAGAGTGAGGGAGAGAGAAAGGGAGGGAGGGAAAGAGGGAGAGGGAAGGGGGGCAGAGAGAGAGAGAGAGAGCACAAGCGAGCACACAATCAGGGTGGGAGAGGGGGAGAGAGAGGGAGAAGCAGGCTCCCTCCTGAGCAGGAGCCTGACAGAGCTCAACCCCACGACCCCAAGATCATGATCTGAGCCCAAGGCAGACGCTCAAATGACTAGGTGACCCCAAAGCAAATTCTGACTTTTTTTTTTCCCCCAAAGCAAATTCTTACATAGGTCTTCTTGTGGACAAAGGTGAGGTTTTCTCTGAGGGTGGATAAGCAGGGGTGACAATTACATGGTTCTGCAAAATGTTAACATTTGGGCAAGTGGAATGAATGACAGATGTGAGAAGATTCTGTACAATTTTTGAAAATTTTCTGTAATTCTAAAATTAGTTCAAAATAAAAAGTTTTAAAGGAAAAAAAAAGGACTCCTCCTTCGGGCCACTTAAAGCAATTCCCAGGGCTTCTGGGTGGCTCAGCTGGTTAAGTGTCTGATCTTGGTTTCCACTCAGGTCATGATCTCAGGGTTGTGAGATCAAGCCCAAGTCAGGCTACCTGCTAACCATGGAGCTTGCTTGGGATTCTTTCTCTCCCTCTACTCCTTCCCTCCCTTTATAAAAACAACAAACAAACAAACAAACAAACAAACCAATTTGCCCTAAGATTGCAAAGCTTTGGGCTAAATATCAGGCACAGATGAAGCCTCCACAACCAGTGGCAACAGGAAGAGGCTCAGTCCTGAGCAACCAAACCCAGAAATTTCACAACACAGCCCTAAGAACACGGCTGTTTGGAGCACTTCAAATAGCTGAGCTTACATATGGTCAAGTATGGATAAGTAAAATCAAAGCAATTTTTTGAATATCTATAAACCAAGACTGGAAGGAGTTATTTAAATGGAAAAGACAGGAAAGATTCATCAGAGTCAAAAGTCTCTTAAGCTACAGCACCTCTATCCAGAACATCAAATGACTTGTCTTTTTCATTCGATCTAAATCGGATATGATATATGTACTTCATTCTGTGTATTTGGCGACACATCTAAAAGTTTGAGACCCCCTAAACTATCAGGGGGGAAAACTCTGAGCGCAAACATCTCTTCTTTGCAACCAGTCAGATATCCTGCACTATTAGAAAATCATGTTTCTGTAAAAGCCCAGCAACTGAGACTGAGGAGAGCTGCATGGGCCAAACCCAAGCCCAGCCATCTCCTCTCGGAAGCCTGCCAGGACTAACCTCATCTGAACCACATCACTCATCTCCTCCTCTCTCCCTTTGGACTTCCACATTCCCTTTGGCCTCAATCACTTAGCACTTGTACATGTTGTGATTGGGATCATCTGTAAGCCCCTGTTATGTTTTCTCTTCCTACACGGACTGCAAACTCCTCGAGGCATTATGTCAATCCGTCAACAGGGGCAATTGCCAGAATAGAGCACAAAGAAGCTGCAACGGAAATGGGGGATAAAGCATAGTTTCTAGTAAGATCTCTGCAACCACAATCTAAAGATGTTACTATCTTTTGGGGGACTTGGTTTCTTTATCTTTCCTCAGTTTCTAAGACAGTTTCCTCCCATTGATTTCTATGTGTAAATCACTCATACATTCCACCTCCCTCTACTGACAGTTTATTAAGTGCAATTTACATGAACCATGGGAGATATACTCTTTGCCAATAAGAAACAACTGATAATTTTATTGCAGATTTTGGTATCTTCCACAACACAAGCAGCCCACTATCAACCAAACACTACTTACTAAATGTTGGTTAAAGCGACAAACTGATAAAGCCAATAGCTGGGGAATAAAAGCCTCAGTGGATCCTTTATCTAAAGGGTGTTTTCTCTATCTAGCTCTTCAATCATGGCCCACGCTCAGGAACAGTTTGACATTTTAGCACCATATGGCTCAGCGAGGATCCAAAGGCCACAGCAGAACTTGCCAGGCCATTTGGCATTTCCTGCGTTTGCCCATGTGGATGGCACCAGGCCCCCAGCTCACAGCTGCAGCCTGAGTCAGGTCTAGGAAGACCAGGGTCTCTCCAGGATGCCAGGTCAGCAAGGAGCCAGGGCAGTGGCCATGGAGCTTTGTGGTTCAGCATCATGTCGCCAAAATTAATAATCTAATGCTCATTTTACCCAAATTTCTGGCACGGCTAAGAAAATACGCCAGTGGTTTTGCAACCGACTGTCCTTCCATCTGAGGTATCCTGTAATCACACCCTACACCAAGATGCCATACCTCTGAAATATGTTGCAGTAGGCTCACTCTCCTTGGGATGCCTGCAAACATCAAGGAACCTATCAGGACAGGGAAAGCACAAAGGTGTGAAAAGAAGGATCCCATCTCAAAATGACCTCCTTTTCCATAGGCCTGGATTTCATCATTAGAGATCTTTTTCCGACTGGGTTATGAAACATCTCTTGCTTGTTAAAACTTTTTAAAGTGCTACACTTTATAAGCTATACACTCAGAACTTCTCTTGTGCCTCAGTAAGGGCAGCTCCCTTTGTGATGGAACAAGATTTACACTGAGAAAAGGAGGAAAGCAGAAGGTACCAGGGCAGGGACTGGATACCATGGAGGGATAAAGGTAGCAGTACCAGAGAGAAGAGGGACCAAGCAGCAATAAAGCCCTACAGAAAGGAAAGGCAAGTGTGCATTTAAGACATTTGCCTACCCAAGTCTGTAATGAGGGCATTTTATAAACATAAGTATTTGGATTTAGGCTGTGATCACTGAACCACATCCCTAAGCAACACTCTGCTTTAACTGGCCATGTCTCATTACTCCAGGCCCTAAAACCTCTCTTAAACAACATGCACACACACACATACACATATGCACTAATAAATTCCCATACTAGACCTAAGATTGGTTTGGCTCACAATAAAACAGAGCCACACACAAGCATATGTTGTTCAAGAAAAGAGCCTTGGGGCTTGCAATAATGCAATGCTATCTATGCGGAGACACAATAGAAGTCTTCCCGGTTTATAGTGCCAAAACTGGCTATTCAGAGGATGAGCTATTCCAGACGGGCTTACCATTCCTCATTTAATAACATTAATCTATATAAAAACCTAACAGGGTCATTAAACAGGATTTTTATACTTCCTTCAGGCTCACCTAATTTCATCCTTTCTCTAGTAAGCTTTGCATTCCACTAGACACGCATACACTCTAGGGATGATTTTAGAACATGATTTGCATGGAAATGCTTATACTCATCTGACTTATCTCCTAAAATCAGAAGTCCAGGTCACAAGTTACAAGTCACCAAACTTAGTTAACTTGAAGAAAAAAACTAAAATGGTGCAGGGAGGGTATGAGATCAAGTACATAAAAATTAATTTATGATAAATATTCCACGTCATCTAACTTTTCTTAAACTGCATACTTTATGAGAATGTGCACGAATGTTTGTGCACATTTCCAATATAGAAAAGGAGAGAAACAGACTGGAAGTTATAACATCCTAATAGGATGAAGTGTGTCTCCCAAAGCCAGAAGCCCATGGAGCAAATCTGAAGATCCAACATCTAAAATCACTATGGGGCAGTGGTTAACAAATACCTATAACATAGATCGGTTTTTGTAGCAGAAACACAAGATGACTTTACACATGGATTCAGCTTTGGGAAGTGGCTGGGTCTTACTTAAATGGTTTCCCACACTTTGTGAAATAAGCCTTTTTTTTAAGGCTCATGTGGGAAGGAGTTTCAAAGCCTCCTGCCCAAGGCTACAGAGGTCTTGAGAGCTTGGTCATCATGCAAAGAGTTAGCCTGAGCTTTCTTTTATAAACTAGCAAAACTTGATCACCCCTGCTTCTTAGTCACTGTAACTTCGGGAATGCCAAATAACAGGCAGGAATTACAGCACGCCCTAAGTTGTTTTATTATCTGTGTGACAAAGAACTTTGATACAGAAAGAATATTTGACAACCAACGTTCTCAACAGGCATATATATATACATATATATATATATATATACACCCTCATCCCATCTAATTTTTTAATTTATTTGTGGTTAAGGATTTGTGATAATTCAGTTAAGTTTAACATTATCTAAAATTTTAACATTTTCTCTTAAAAAAGGATATGATAGGGAAACCAAAAATGCCAATAAAAATGATTTTCCAGATATTTGAGACTTTCTTAAAAGTTCCAAAGCATTTTATAAACATAACTACCTAACAAATGGCATGTGACTAAGATATCCTATTTATTTATTAAAGCAGAATCCTTAGTAACATACTGGACAAGAATTTGTTATATTAGATCTAGTTATTAAAAGTATTTGAAAACAATATAGTTCTTATCTAATAACGTTTATATATACTGTCTTGTTTCTAATTCAGATTACCCTCAATCTGAATTCAGTGCTGTCATTAGAAACATACATATCGGGATCCCTGGGTGGCGCAACGGTTTAGCGCCTGCCTTTGGCCCAGGCCGCCATCCTGGAGACCCAGGATCGAATCCCACGTCGGGCTCCCGGTGCATGGAGCCTGCTTATGTCTCTGCCTATGTCTCTGCCTCTCTCTCTCTCTCTCTCTCTCTCTGTGTGTGTGTGTGTGTGTCTGTGTGTGACTATCATAAATAAATAAAAATTAAAAAAAAAAGAAACATACATATGTAAGCAATAAATTGTTGGTTTTTCAGAGACTATAATCCACATAAACCCAATCATTCATTAAAATCTTCTTTTCCAAATGGTAAAACATGTTTCTGGGGTCTCAAGGCAATCCAAACCTAGGTCCTAGTATTACCAGAATAAACAGTTTTTAAAAAAATTCCCTAGAATTCGTGTTTGAGCATAGCTATTTACAGATATATCAGTGCATGCTTATGCACTTTGAATTCTTTTCTGCATCTACTTTCCCTGTGATATTTCCCTTGTGGCTTAATAAAGATTCAAGATTCTGTTACTGGATATTTTACCTAAAAATATTCTCTTTTGATTCGGTTTTTACCCTTTGCCCAACACTTCCAAATCCTCAAAGGTAGGCAATATCCCCTACAAGCCAACAGTTTGCTGACTTCCTTCTATTCGAGACAAAATCTGGACATACCACATCATAAAGATTCCGGCAACAACTTGAACTAAAATAAGGGAGTTGTCTGGGAGCTAAGGAAGCCTACAGAAAGCCCTGAGTCACAAAAGCTCCATATTGAATTCAAGTAATTGAACACACGGGTGAAAAATCCATCCTTAACTACATAGGAACAGTTCCCAGGAGCAAAAGTAGATTTTGATAAGGAGAAGCTTCCATCAAGAGTAGGCTGGAAAGCCTCAATTTAATTACTTCTCCATCTCCTTATTATTCCACCCGATGTACTATTTCCCAACTCATTTCACAGCCTCTACAGGCTCTTCCCTCAGGCCTCATATTATCCCATCCACCGTCTCCCCCGCCCCCCCCCAACCACCACCTGCCCCACTCCCAGGGCTCCATGTTCTCTGCTCTCTGTCTTGCTTTCACAGAGGCCAGCTTTCCAATAAACGGTCACTAGATCAACACCTTTCACTGGAAGTTTATGTAGACAGGAATCGTACTGATGAGTCAGAAAAGCTAAAGGGAGTCTCTTCCTTTAAGATGTGTAAACCATACAGTCGAAGAATTTTGGTTGCCAGAGTCAAAAACATAGAAATAAGGTGCCAGCGACACAATAGATATTGAACCTTTCAAAGTGCACATGTCAGCTCTCCAGTGCAGGCAAAGGGACATGGTGGAGAAGAAAACAGAGGAATGGCTGAGAATTGAAACTAATATAGAGGCAAAGGACCGGAGTCCTTTTCTGTAAATTTTTTACTCCAGACCCCCACAGGCAACCTGGGGAAGCCCATCAACCCCTTCTCAGAATAATGTTTTCAAAAGCATAAAAGACATAGGATTACAAAGGAACACAAATATATTGAAATACAGTCATCAAAATATTAAAAAGAAATTCTAATGTAATTGTATTTATACAGTGCTGCTTTATTAACACATTAACTCTAGTGGCATATTTCACGAGTGCTGTAATTTCAAAGGCTAAATATGAACCTGATAACTAAAGGAAATGCTAAATTTCAGCTAGGGATTAGCGAAAATGAGGATTTTTTCCCCCATTCAAGTTCAGAGACCTTGCAATTCTGTTCATGGGCTTCCAGGTTACAAATCTCTGCCACAGTTATTCTTCCCAGATTCTAAAATGGTTGAGGTTTCTTATAGGAATTACCTCTAAGTTCATGTCAATACAAATCCAATGCCAAATTCAAGTCAGTGATGATGGGACACACCACTACTGGACCCAAAGGGTAACTACCTCCTGTGTTTTGGGGATGTAAGGAAGCCTCTGCAGCCCTGAAGTCCAATTCCCTAGCAATGAGGGGAAGGCTCTAGCCATGCAACGTGCAGCTCTTGCTTTCAATGGATAGGTAGAGAATTGTCTTCATTCCCAGACACTGATTTTATACTTCTCAGAGTACAGATTCAGCACATTTATGTGGACCTATGAATCATCATGCTTCCTTGATGAAAGACAACCAAGTTCTTTTTTCGTTGCAACATTAATTAAACAAAGCTTTATTAGGGGAGGGGTGACAACATTAAACAGATCCACTGATTTTAAGATATGCATAATTTTCAGACATTATAGTGTGTACAGCAGAATGTCTCAGAATTAGATAAAAAAATATGTGATTTCATGTTATTATGAGGATCTGAAATATTATGCTTAGGTTGAAGACCTCAATGAAATATATCAAGCTTCAAAATATTAGCCCTTAGATTTCATGCATTCATGGAATCCATCAGATCATTTATTTAACCAATGCTTACTTGTATTTTAGCCTTTTGCAGAAACACACCAATCAGCTCAGCAGATAATCATTATTCATCAATTTATTTAACAAAAAATAATCATATTATTATTTAACAAACATTTATATAGTGCCAGGCATCATTCTAAACACTTTTTAAATACGAACTCAGTTAACTTTTAAGACAAGCCTAGGAGATTGCTAATATTCTCGTTTTACAATGAGTCAACTGAGGCACACAAAGGCTGAATGGCTAGCTTGGGATTGCACAACCACTAAGCTGCAGAGCATGATTCAACCCAAATAGTTTGGGCTGCAGGGGCCAGGTTCTCCACTGAGCAATCCTGCTTCATCTTGCTCTGTGCCTGCTTCTTTGAACACCACTTATTGAATTAATTTTTTTCAAAGTTTGAATAAGTGCTATTTGCTAATATATCTCTTTTTGGCATGTGGATATAGAGACTCTCCATGGAAATTTTTCATGCCAGTCAATAGGGACTTTGGACTCTGATCTATGGAATAAGAGATGGTACCAGGGGGATGCCTGGGTGGCTCAGTGGTTGAGGCGTGATTCTGGAGTCCCAGGATAGAGTCCCACGTTGGGCTCCCTGCATGGAGCCTGCTTCTCCCTCTGCCTCTGTATGTGTCTCTCATGAATAAATAAATAAAATCTTAAAGAAAAAAAAAGGCCATTATCAGGCTCTACAAGAGAGTGTCAATGCCATCTCTTTGTCATGATGGATTCTTAGCCTCCCACTTGAATACACCACTATTTCTATGTTCAAGCACTGAGCCCACTGGCTGTCTTTGGCAACTGGGGCTTTCAGAGTACAGACTCAAAGCACATAACTTTTCTGTTGCCCCGCCAACACAGGTCTGATAACCTCTCTGTATGTGAGAATATAGGGTCTTCTTAAAGACTCTGTAGAAAAAAAATAAAACAAATTTAAAAGAAAGGGAGAGAACATTATAAAAAAAAATACACAATTGTATCCTTATTTTACAGAAGATAAAAGAAGCCGCTCAAAGAGAAAACCCACTATTCTACCGTGGACAAGAGAACAGAAGTTCACAGATGCTGTGAGAAGAAATTCAGCCCTCATTAGAAGATATTATTCTCTAATATGTCTACACTCTGGACTCCCTACATCTGGAGGAAGGATAAAAAACCATTGGTGGAGAAAACACAATGAGCTTCCAGGCCAAGCCACAACGGGCAAGTGCGCAAAGGCTTCTGAGACACGCCCTAGGGCAGCCCCCAGAGGAGGCGGCTGGGCCTGGTTCAATTGCCACATGCTCAGCTGATGGGAAGGGTGGAGGACACACGACAGCTGCTGACACTTACTGAACATTTACCCTGGACCCAAACAAGGTGTGAAGTGCTTCACAGACACAGTCTCTCAGGCTCACAAAAGCAGTTTGTGTGTTATTATTGTCCAATGTGTTAGAAAAGAAAACGGGGACTCAGAAGTTAAGTAACTTGTCTAAGATAACAGAATGAGTAGGAGCCAAAGTCTGGATTTGAACATAGGTCTTACTCCAAAGTTTTGAAATACTTCCCTGCCTGAGGAATTTCTCCTCCTAAGACCCTAACATTTCCTTTATAACAAAGCATTTCCCAAAAGGTCCATCGCAGATGACAAGTGCAGAGGTAAATACATATTGTTTTATTATAGTTGGCAGAAATATCGGGGGAGCAAATACCCAGTGATTGGGTAATTTATGGGTAAAGAGTCTCAACCAACTCAATTATTTTGGCTTCATGGATGAGTCCATCTCCATGGGTACCCAGTTCGACTTTCTTTGAGTCAGGTGGCTCTCAGCCTCCACCCCTCACCTGAGAGATAACCTTGCCTCATCTTGCTTTTCCCACTTAGGTAGCACTGTGGATTGATTGTTTCCTTCAAAAACAGAAACAAAGCCCACCATTTCAACAGCAAGCCATCCCTGCTCCCCCTGCAAACCTCCGGACGTTGGACTTCTCAGCAGCCTAGCTGCCACTCACTGATCTTCCCTGAGCAGCTTTTCCAACATCTGCTCAGCTCACCTCTTGCCCAACGCTCCTAGTTTCTGATTCAGTTCCAAGTCCTCTGCTCCGGCACTCCCCACAGCTCTCAGTACCACGGTGACCTCCCCAGGACTTTCAAAGACCCTGTGTGTGTGACTACAGCCCTTTCTCAGGGCCCCCAAACATCCAGACACCATTTCTGAGTCACTTGCTTCTAAAACATTAACAAGACCGACAGCATCTCCTCAACTTAACTACAAGACACCACTTGGCTCCAGGAGGACTGGGATGCTGACAGACTCGGCAAGGTTCATTTGTTTCAGTCACACAAACCTCTTCAAGATTGGTCCTCCAGAGTTCTTGGGTGGGCAGCACTGCTTCTTTATCTCCACTAAGCACAACACATCTAAAGGAAGTGACATTCAGCTCTGGGGAGAATAACTCAGGTCTGTACACTCTTATTTACACCTGGGGCCAGCTCCTAGGACAGGTGATGCAATACCCTTCTTTGAAGCAGTTTTACAGCAGGAAAGGTGCACCCACAGCTAGGACAGGGTAGTGGCTAAAGCCTGGGGCTGTCGTACCTGACCCTGAGTTAGCTGCCCAGACTCAGTAGCTGGTAACTCTCACAACCACAGCTTGCTCACATATATGACACTCACAATCTCTACACAATATCTACCTTAGAAGACTGGAGGAGGTAAATATAATAATGCATGTTAGGTACTTATTTAAAATCCAGTAGATATTACTTAGTAGTAAAAAGGGGAATGACTCAACAGTGTACACACTACACCACAACTGTCACCCAGGGTAAGAAAGACAGCTGCATAAGGATCCACTTGATTTTCAGTTCCATGGAAAGGCAGGCACATTTGAGATTCAGATGGACACCCCTGTGTCTGGAGCTCATCATCAATATGCATCTCTGAGTCATCCACTGTAGTGGAGCATCCTTTCCCAAATCCCATTTTCACGCTGAGGTTAAATCTAGCGAACATGAAGTTGTGTTATTGTGAGTCACTGAATGCTTTTCTTACAAAGAGCTTGGTTGTTTTTGTTTTTATCCAATGAATGTCTTTTTTCAATAATGAGGGAAGTTCATCAAGAAGCAGAGAGATAAAGGACAAAAAGTATAATTTAATATGAAGGTTTCTGTGACCCAACAACCTACACAAATCTGTTATTGAAAAGGAAACTGTGTCTGGCTACAGATACAGCATGATGGGCAGAAACAGCAGTCACACACAACTACAGAAGGAAGAATCACCTATCTTTAACTAGAGCAGCAAACTGCTGCTAATTTCTTAGAAAATGAACTCCAGCTGATTCAAGCTAAAATGCAGTTACTAGATGCCTCGTTGCATCTGAGAGAAAAACCAAAATCCATTAAAAGACATACAAAAGAATAATAAATGCTATTTTCTCAAATACTCTATTTATATATATATATAGTTGAGCACATGCTCAACTTTAATTTAAAAAAAAAAAAGCTCAAGAAGAAATAACTCTTCCATTTACTATGTTAGTAACAAGCTCAGAAAATGGACAATAAGACCATTCCATGACAGAGGATTAGCATTTAACAAACTTGTATAAATATAAGCAATAAACAGTTTCAGCACAGCTGGCTTCTAAAGACTTCAATATTAACAAACAGACTTAATATTCTTGATTTACTACAGATTTTCCCATCAAATGAAATAGTCATGGTGATGATAATTGGCCCCACATGCCACACGGCATGCCTCTAAAGACACAGCTCTGTAGTGTGATGGGGTGCAAGTCACAGATTCCAACAGGAAGGCCATGTGTGCAGCATTTCTTAGCTTGCAGTAATGAGAAGGTTCTGTTTCCTCAATGCAACTAAAAATAAAGAAAAGGGGTATATGCCCTCCTAATGACCCTGTCACAGATTTTAAATCACACACAAAAAACTCATCCATTACTCAAAACATACCAAAGAAGACTAACTCCGAGGAGTACTTCCACAGCTTACAGCCACCAAGCTAAAGGACGTGTCTCTAGTCCTTGAGTAAAACAGGAAAACATCAACATTTATTCAAACTAAGATCCTGGGCACCTGGGCGGCTCAGTGGTCGAGCATCTGCCTTTGGTTCAGGGTGTGATCCTGGGGTACTGGGATCAAGTCCCACAGCCGGCTCCCCACAGAGAGCCTGCTTCTCCCTCTGCCTGTGTCTTTCTGCCACTCTCATGGATAAGCAAATAAAAACCTAAAAAAACAAAAACAAACAAACAAACAAAAAAGATCCTATGAGGGTTTATGATGTCTATGATGTCATAAGATTTTAAACATATTTCTGTGTTTAACCATTTCAAAAACATAACCCAAATAGGATCAGGAATCATACAAGATACAATATCATTTTCAATAGTAATTTAGAAACCACAGAATTTGGAATGACGGATAGGAAATATTTATCTTATAGTCTTTATACTTCAACATTATTTTACAATGAATTGTATTTACCTTTGCAGAATGGAGCACAATAAATTCTTATGCCTTTGTTACTACCACCATGTACTGACTTGCTGAGTTTTTAAGGAATTCTCTTTTCAACAAAAGAAAACCAGTGTGAATCAATAAAATGAGACCATTTTAAAACTGCATTTAATCAAAAGAAATGAAATATAAAAGCCACAGTGCTTTTTAAAAAGGCAAAACTTTGGCAAATAAAGCAGACACCATGAAATTTAGCTCCGCTTCCACCAGTTGCTAAATTTTGATTTATTTTAGCTTTCAGGTTAAAGTTCCTAAGAAGGGAGGAAGCTCCTACACTAAGAAGTCAGAAATAAAGTTTTAACACATATGTTATTTGGAATTTATGTTTTTAAAAAACGAGTTAGCGGTTCCCAGCTTACCAACTGAAGTTGTTGGCTGTGAAAAATTTAGCTCTAAGTCAGTTTTTGAAAGCATCTTCAGATCCTAGCACATATGTTTCTCTATCAGCTAAGCCATTTTATGGGTTAATTTAGTTTGGTGGACCATTCTGGGAACCCGCTCACTATTTACAACATTATCCCAACTGCAAAGTTAATTGCCAGTTCCCACATAGAATGTGGAATGTGTGCGAAGGACACACTGTCCTAGCAAAACAAAGAGATAACCCTCCAATTCCTACCAACCCCAGTTATTGAACCAGGAAGCAATGTGTGCAAGGCAGCACACGAGGTCCTTTGAAGGACTGTAAGCAACAGCGTGTCAGTGGTATTGGCACCCAGGCCAAAAACCACCAGGAACAAACATTAATCATTGTGATGGAGAGGACAAACCCGTCAAAATAATCTATTGATGGCACAGTTTTATTATAATTATTATTATTATTATTATTATTATTATTATTATTATTATTATTAGGTAAAAAGAATAAGGAACCTTTACTTAGGTCACGTAAGGGACACCATACCTAAAGAAAGTATAGGTTGGAGAATATAGGTTAGTGGCAATAACCACGAAGCAAGAGTCTGTTGCCCTTCTAGTGAGGGGTGACATCTTCATACCGCTTGGATATCGTTTGCACAACTCTTTTGTCTTCACACTTGCTTCTGAAATACAGACTTATACAAAACCCTACAATGATGTTCTACATTTGTCACAACGTCCTTCCAGACTTAACGAGTAGAAGTGTTAGATAACTTCCCCCTTTCATGAATAAAGATAGCAGCTGATACACAGAGTATTGTCTACTATATATCAAGACAACTGTTCTCTGGTAAAGAAGTGCTAAGACGGAGACTGGTATTTATTCCTCCACGAGATAAAGACTCTCTCATCTCCCAGGAATATTGGCTCAGGGTGAACGAGTTCATAAAGGGAAGACAGCCCATGCATGGCACCAGGAATCCTCCTCGTCAAACAGAGTATTTTTCATCATGTCAATCATATCACTACTGACCCTCTATTAAGAACAAGATCCTTCACTATCAGTGTGTGTCAGGGACACAGAACAGCAGCAGAGAGCGCACTGGGAGAGCTAAGCCTCGGGCAATACCTTGCTGTGGCTCAGATTCCACTAAAGGTTCAGACAAGAGGGGACCCAGGAGGCGATGCCTGCTCACATGTGCACAGCACTGGTTGTTTCCTAAGCACTACCACGTAGACGATTTCATTTGAGTTGCCAATGTCTCTGACAAACAAGGCAGGTAATATTATTCCAATGTATTGATGAAGAAGTGGATAAGGAAAGTGACAAAGCTCAGGGAGGTTACACAGCTTTTTAGAGATCCACAGTAAAGCCCTTTTTCCCATTACAACGCTGCCTCAGTTGGCAAAATGACGTCTTTTGTCCTACTTCTAAATGCCGTAATAATAAAATATGCAGACAGTTAAGTTAAAACTCCTTTTATGTATTCCCTTCCCCAAAAAAGTCCTTTAAAAAGCCTATTCTCTGTGTCAAAAAAAAAAAAAATTACCTACAGATTACTAAGAATTTTCATTTTAATGTGTTCAAAAATTCACCACAGGACATCCTGAATTTCAATTTTCACTAATTCTTCCTCATTTTGGTTTATCCTTCCCCCAAGTGAATTAAGACGCTCTGTTGAGAAAATATTAATTGAATTTAAAATAATAATTTGTACCTGACAGATCGACAGTTTGGAACTTATGCAAAGAAACAGAAATCACTACCCTTCTCACAGTCTAACCTATTTTTTTTTTTAAATGTCTTTTAGGTAATATTCCATCAACTAGTATTATGGTTAAGATGCAATCCCCAATCAGTCAGGAGGCCCCAGACTGTGGACAGTGTAGATTCCAGAGTTCAGAAAGATGAGAGTATAAGTGGCTAAGAGCAAATATATGTCCAAGTCCCAAAGAAGTATTTATACATTTAGTGATTCTGTTAAGACAGTGGAAAGAAGCCTGTAAGGACTTTCTCAGATGCAGCCTCCAGACCAGTACGGTCCAACAGAACTTTGTGATGGCAATGCTCTGTATCTGCACTATCCAATGTGGTAACCCCAAGCAACATGGGACTATCAAGCACTTGGAATGTGGTAGTGTGGAAGAGAAACTGAATTTTAACTTTTATTTATGTTTATTTTGATTTAAATGCAAAGAACCAAATGTAGACATCCCAGCTCTAGAGTAATGGCATCACTCCACACAAAAATCTTAGCCCAGTTTTTTGTTCATGGAGCTCATGGATCCCAAGGCACCTATAGGTAACAGAAAGAACACGGGCTTTGGAGGCTAACAGACCAGGGTCTCTTACAAGCTGCACAACCTTGAAAGGTAACTTTATTGAGTCTCAGCATCTTCATCTCTATAATGGGGATCTCAAAGCTTTCTTGGGATGGTTGGGAAGAAAGGGGTTTCCCTCTCATGTGTCCAGCACATAACCTAGAAAACATTAGTCTATCTCCTTTCCATCCCAATCCAAAAGAACTTACACTTGGGACTTACCAGGCAATTATGAGATACTTCATCAATAATCTATAAAAATGTCTGAGTTTCTTAGAAATGAGGTAATGAAGAAAAAAAGAAAATTACATCTGAGCTTACATTTTAACTTGGTAAAAACTTTATGTAAAGAATTATGTACTGTATGCATTTTTTAATATTTGGTTAATTATAACTACACTTTATTAATGAGCCGGAAAGCTAAAGCATGTTCCTCTCTTATCTCACAAAGCATGACATTCTATAGCAGAAACTATAAAAACCATTTAAAATTATTTAAATGTTACTTTATATGATGTCGTTTTCACAAGTAGCAGATACGGAGACTCTGTATTACTATGTAGGGGAAGAATTACTTAGCAGTGTTCTACTTCTCAATAAATGTTTGACTGTAAAATTGATAGAAATAATTATAGAGAAAAAAATGATGGTTACCAGAGGGGAGGTGGGGGGTGCATTTAATAGGTGATGGGGATTAAGGTGTGCACTTGTTGGGATGAGCACCAAGTGATATACAGAAGTGTTGAACCACTATATTGTACACCTGAAATTAGTGTTACACTGTATGTTAACTGGAATTAAAATAAAAACTTGGGGCACCTGGGTGGCTCAGTTAGTTAAGCATCCATCTCTGGGGCTCAGGTCATGATCTCAGGATCATGAGATCAAGGCCCAAGACAGGCTCACACTTAGCACAGAGTCTGCTTGACATTCGCTCTCTTTCCTTTTCCCTCTCCCTCTCCTCTGCCCCTCTCCTTGTTGGTGCTCTCTCTAAAATAAATAAATCTTGGGATCCCTGGGTGGCTCAGCTTTTTGGCACCTGCCTTTGGCCCAAGGCGTGATCCTGGGGTCCCAGGATCAAGTCCTGCGTCGGGCTCCCTGCATGGAGCCTGCTTCTCCCTCTGCCTGTGTCTCTGCCTCTCTCTCCCTCTGTGTGTCTCATGAGTAAATTTAAAAAAAAAAAATCTTAAAAAGAAATAAATCTTTAAGATAAAAACTTTAAAAAGAGGGATCCCTGGGTGGCGCAGCGGTTTGGTGCCTGCCTTTGGCCCAGGGCGCGATCCTGGAGACCCGGGATCGAATCCCACATCGGGCTCCCGGTGCATGGAGCCTGCTTCTCCCTCTGCCTGTGTCTCTGCCTCTCTCTCTCTCTCTCTGTGTGACTATCATAAATAAATAAAAATTAAAAAAAAAAAAAACTTTAAAAAGATAAAACAGAGTTCAAGAATAATTACTGACATCCTTAATTACATACTCAGCTAGAGAGATAATTTAAAGACTATTCACAGGGATCCCTGGGTGGCGCAGCGGTTTGGCACCTGCCTTTGGCCTAGGGCGTGATCCTGGAGACCCAGGATCGATTCCCACGTCGGGCTCCCGGTGCATGGAGCCTGCTTCTCTCTGCCTGTGTCTCTGCCTCTCTTTCTCTCTCTGTGACTATCATAAATAAATAAAAATTTAAAAAAATAAAAATAAAAATAAAAATAAAGATTATTCACAAACACACAATTTGAGATAGTCAATGAAGTTTTATTTATAAAGAAAGCAAATGGACTTAACATTCCATTACAGTGGAATTACATAAGTAAGCAAAGGTGCATTCATTCAATGGAATTTCATGTAGAGGTTAAAACATGGATTAAGGGGATCCCTGGGTGGCTCAGTGGTTCGCGCCTGCCTTTGGCCCAGGGCACGATCCTGGAGTCCCGGGATCGAGTCCCGCGTCGGGCTCCCGGCATGGAGCCCGCTTCTCCCTCCTCCTGTGTCTCTGCCTCTCTCTCTCTATGATAAATAAATAAATAAATCTTTAAAAAAAATAAAATAAAACATGGATTAAGAATTTATGGTGAGGGGTGTGCCTGGGTGGTTCAGTCAGTTGAGAATCTGACTCCTGAGTTCGGCACAGGTTGTGATCTGTGTCCTGAGATCCAGCCCTGTGTCCGGCTCCACGCTCAGTGGGAGTCTGCTTGAGATTCTCTCTCCTTCTCCCTCTGCCCCTCCCCCCACTCACAAGCACATGCACTTTCCCTCAAATAAAACAAATCTTTAAAAAAAAAAGAGAATTTATACTGAGCGATTTTCACTAGGAGAGAGAGCAACATATAAATTTTTCCCCTCATACTTTTCTCCCATCTCTCTAGATTTTGATAATGACTATGTGTGACTTTTATACTGGGAGGTTGGGCACAAATGTTTTTAAAGTTATTCACTGTGGTTGAGCCCCAGTCATCTACATTTCCCATCATTTGAGACAAGAGCCCAAACCACAATACCTCAAATGTGTTTTGGCCCCCAGCAGCCTGGCAACCAGACAAGGAGAGTAATTACAGAGTGCCCATCCCACACCATCCTTGTGGCAGCCACTGGAGACATCTCCTCCCTGCCCCGAATGAAGGCATACTCGGTTCTCTACCAGCTGTTGGCTTGCTCTCCAGAGGTATGAACGTTTTAAAGCTGAACAAGCAGCCTCCCGGGGCAACTACACACCGAAGTAATCTGCTTGCAAGGTCTTCATTGGGTAGCAAAGATTTTTAAAATATGAAGTTTGTGGTCAAATAATTTTTGGAATGCTCACTTTGGCAGCATACAAATAATTTTTGGAATGATTATTTAAAGGAAAAAACACTACAACAGCTCAGAGAACAGAGCCACTAACTAGCGCTGCCTGGGATGCTAAAGAACAACTGGCTATAGAACTTAAGTGTGACTAGAAGCTCTCCAAGCAAGGAAGAAAGGGAGGGATGTTCCAGGTAGGGGAACAGTCAACACAAAGGTGAAGATGACATGGTACAGTCAAAGGTCTGTGCAATCATTTCTGCTGAGGCTAAAGTACAGCGAGGAGATCTTTAAAATGCAGACAAGGTCTGGACTAGACCACGAAAACTTCTTGCAAGCCATTCTAAAGACTATGGACTTGGTCCCACGTGACTGATGACAAGTTACATGATTCATACCTAAGAATGATTCCTTTGGCTACAGTGGGGAGGACCCGTTGGGGGAGTGGTGAGCCTGTTGAGGCAGGACACTCAGGTTGTGATTTCAATTACTGAAGAAGGAAATGAGTCTTGAGCTAAATTAATAACACTGAGGATACAGAAGAAAGGGAAGATGTGAGAAGTACTTCAACAACTGAATCCAGAGGATATGATAAATTGGTGGATTATAGAGAGAAGGAAGAGAAAGGACAACAGGATTCCTAACTGATCTTTTCTGTGCCATAGACCATTTGTGCAGTCTGTTGAGGCCCAGAAATGTTTCTCAAAATGTTAAGTGCATAAAATAACAGAATTAAAAGGGGACTATTAACACCGACATACAGTTCTCCCCATGAAAGCCTTTAGCCTTTATCAGAGTCACTAGGGAGGGCTTGTTAAAACTCATTGTTGGGTCCCAACCCTCAAATGCCCAGATGATGCTGATGAAGCTGGTCTCAGGAACACAGTCAGGAAGCACTGGTCCAGGGTGATGCCCAAGTTTCTAGCTAGAACCCTGAGCAGACTTGGTACTATTGACAGATTTGCTTACCTCTCTATCCTAGTGCCTATTATAGCTTAGCACGTAGTATGAATTCAATACATGCTTTGTGGACAAATGAAGTAGGAATACACCCACAGTAATGAGTTTAGAACTTAATATGCTTGGATAAGTTATGCCTTTATTTGTTTTTGTTATGCTTTTTGGTAATCTTTGGAACTCCCAAAGACAACGGATTACACCATTTCGATCTAATTTACAAGTTTTTGTAAGATTCACCAGCTCTTCGGGTGACCCATTCTATTCCCCTATACGAATAAATATGTACAGCATGCATTTACATTTCAAAATAATACTTGCACAATCTGTTAAAATGCTGAATCCTACTTTTTCATATATAAGAAACCTCTCTATTAAGGCAAACAGTGTCAAATCCTGAAAATTTCTAAGGAACTGTCGCTTTTCATAAACTCGGCAAAGTCCAAAGGTTTGCTTGCCCAATAAAAGCTCTAAGGAATCTTTTGTAATAAATGGCTGAAAACTATTTTTAATTAGCATCTCAATGGTTTATTTATAAAAGACTGTTTCTCTAGCTCCTGACGGTGCTTTAAAAATCATATGTTTCCATGACTGTTTTAAATAGTCCTGGTTTGTTCTCATTTACTAGAACTATGGTGTAAGGTTTACACTTAAGGTAAGATTCAGCCCAGCTTTATTTATGTTACTACAAATCAACTAAAAGAATCTCAGTTCTGAATTCAATATGTGTTGGTAAAGTGGCCTGATCCGTGCTGGATGCTATGGAGGATGCTACAGAAGCCAGAGAGAAAGTCAGCCACGATTTAGCTCTGTGAGTATAACCAAGTCCCTTTGGTATTGTACCTGTCGGTATATCACCACAAATGTGCCCACCTCAGAAGCACATTATCGTCTCCTAGAACGAAGCTCCAGGATCTTTCCGAGTCTACACCACTCTACAGATCACATAACCCACTACCCTCCCATCACATGACCGGGACTGTCCTTTTTCCTTCCCCCCTCTCTCTCATATTAACATTTCTTACCATCACCCCCACCCAGGTGCTTTCCAGGTAGACCTCTGCAGCAGCCTCTTAACCCTTCTCCCCATCCCCAGGAGCTCCCGGCTGTATTCCCACCACACACGCCACCTTTATCACTTTGGTCCCTCCCTCAAACCTGTTCTTGGCCCAACCAAGATCCTTGGTCTAGCACCAAAGTCTTCCATCATTTGATCTCAACCACATCTTCTGACCTATTTCCCTTTTGCTTCTCTCAACAAATTTTTCCATTCAAATTATCCTACGTGTAAAAAAAAAAAAAAAAAAAATTATCCTACTCTCCTCTCCTCAAAACATGGCTGGTAACTCCTTATTTCTCTTGCTCTGTTATCACCCTGACAATGATGTCCTGTATCTGTCAAAGACTTACCCATATGCTGGAATCCAGCACCTTTCTGCCCTAGAAGCCTTCCTTATCCCACTAAAGAATCCTCCTTTCCCACTTTTCTGCAAGATAAACTGTCACATATTTTATATAATAGTGCCCAACTTCTCCTCTTGGCCTGATTGAAAGCTTCTACCTAACAAGAGCTGTGCCTCACTTTACTGTCATCCCTGGTCCATGACAGACCACTTTCACTCAGAGCAAACGCCCCACAAATATTTGACTCCAGGAGCCCATCTCTGTGCCTCAGTTCATCTGCAAATACAGGTTCCTGCTGTACCTCTCCCAAAGGGCTTTTATGAATATCAAACGAGATAATAAAATATTCGTTTTGAAAACACTCCACAGAAGGAATTGGTGGGATAATATAATTGGGGAGGCAAATGTATACTCCCACAGTACCAGAGAACCAAACGAGACAGCGCCGTCTCTAGCTCTCAAAGCGTTAGAATGTCACAGGAGTGCAGACAGCAAGCACCACTCCGGGCTCCTCCAGATTACTGCGGAAAGTTTCCTCTGGAGGAAAGAATTCGAGGCAAGACCTGAGGGAGGTGCTGGGTCAATGTGTGTAAACCGAAAAGGGGCAGCGAGGACAAAGGAGGCCTACCAGCCTGTCCAGACTCTCTGAAAACTATCTTAACCTCCTAGTAAATCATCAAGAATCTGAACATGGAAAAAAAATTAAAAAAAAAAAAAAGAATCTGAACATGGTAGCCAGAGGTTACTTAGAAATCTTCCGAAAGGCATTGGGTGGTCTCCCTCCCTCAACAGGCACCATCACGTCCCCAGCCACAGGTCAGTGGCCAAGCAGGAAAGAAACCAGAATGTTGCTTCAGCAGGAACCAACAATAAAGTTGTTGGACTTTGGCTTTCTGTACATTTATCTTTCTAAACGAATGGCTTGTACTTGGCTATGGCCTCTAGGAAAGAACCTATCACTGCATTCATCAGTTTACATTTCACAACTCTTGCCCGAGAATGCAGCTTGGCAAACATTTTCACACACAACGTGGGCTCCAAGTTCTGAAGGCCGGACCCAAGGCCCACCATCAGGATCGCCACTGTGATCCAGCATTTCCTGTACTCTGATACAGGCATGTAACTAATATTTGAGGGTAGACAGACTTAACAACAAAAGTGAGTCATATGATTTTAATAATTAAAAACTGGCCTTGAAAGCTCACATGGACAGAAAAGGCCTATCAGCGGCCCACTTCCCATTGTTCCCTTTCCTGTTATGATGTCTACCTGCTGACAGCTACTCTTCAAATAAACCCCATACGCAAATACCTCTAGAGTATTGAACATATTTATTACAACCCATATAAATCCAATACATAAGAAAAGGTTGGGAAAAGACTTCTGTGAACTAGTGAATTTGCTGGGCTTGTTGAGAAAACTGAATGGGACACATGCCTATCGTGGAATCCAATTCTTCCCCTGCGTCACATACCCTAGTACCGAACAGCACAGAACAATCTGGCTAGGCACCCAGTAACAGGAAGGAAAGCTAAATACATCTTTCACGTCTAGCATGGAAAAATCTAATGGAAGGCTCTACTTCCTATAAATTCTAATTAGACTAGAAAGGGTTATCAGAGGATTGTGCTTTGATCTCATGATCTGTCTTTATCATAGTACCAACCTGTGAAACACAAAAGCAACTTATTAATTCTGCACCTGAATTTCAGGCCGCAAAGCCTTTTAGGGTAAAACAAATTGCAGTTCATGCTGACTGTCTAGAGAGATTGGGCTAATTTACGTGATATAAGGGATGCTTTATTTATGGACGAAGGTAGGCTAAGCTCTCCTGGGCATAACAACTTGAGCTCTGGAACAATCTCTCTGGACCACTTAAGCAATATCAATAGTTCACTTATGACATTTACACATCTTGGTTAATGCGACATTACAAAACTAGAGGACCTTTATGCCAAGAATTTCTTTCCACTGTGACTGTAAGTAAACGATGACAAAAAGCCTTCATCATGGGCATCCTAACTAAAGAGTCTTCTGAACTCACAGTTGCTGCTCTCCCCATCCACACTGGTTTCAACTTTCCTCTCAAGATTTGGAAGGCAGAAATGGAGTACGTCATTTACTACTATGGCAGTTAAAAAGCTGATGAAAAAAGAGTTCCCATTTCCATTACAGAATCAGTATTACAAATTTGATTTAAAAAAAAAAAAAAAGATAGTGCAAGTAGTTTTTTTTTTTTACATGCACAATTTTTATTTTGCACATTTCCAAAGAGAGCAAGTAACTCCAAATAATGTGAAACCTCATTTATCTGGCATGGAGAGAGCAGAGCTCTGGAGGAGTGGTTTCCTGAATAACAAACACTCTGCCATTCATTTCCCTGGAGTGGAAGTCTCTCTCCTGCCAACACTCCTTCTCTAGAAAACTTCCCCTCCTCCACTCTGTGTACTCTGGAGGGGCTCATGTAACTCAGCCCCTTTGCCGAGGGGGAGCATGTGACCAGATGGGACCAATCACACCCAGTGTCCCCCTGGACACAGTGGTAAATCCATAAGCAAGCATGGAACCCAAGCAGGACCTGCATCCCTTCACTTAGGTTTGTAGACAGACCCTGGGAGGAAGAGGGTCTCTTCTCTCCTTTGTCCAAAAGACCCAACCATGTAGACTGGGAGCAAAAGCAACAGAGTCCTAAGAAATTCCATATAATCTCCCGAGTACTGCTTTGCCCCCAAGCCAGCCATACCTTTGAAACACCGCTTAGTTTTTATTACTGGAAACTAAAAGAATTCTGATTCATACAATGGACAAATTTCATCTGATTTAAAATTTTCCCAAGGTTAAAGGAAACCTTCCCAAAACAAACTGAATGCTTCTCTACCTTAGTTTTTTTTTTTTTTTTAAGCCATAGTAAACACAATTTAACCTTTTCTTATTGATCCAGCCACTTACATGGTAACATGTGATGTTCTCAAGCACTATTGAATTATCCAGGGATACTTAACTCTTCACTAAAGAGGTCAATACTGCTTTGTAACAGATTTCTGTGTCTATTATATTGTAAGCAACATAACACCTTCTGAGTGTGTTGGGGCCAAATGTGAATTTGTCCTCTCTTGTAGCTGCTACTGCTACATCCTACAGCAGGTGGACTTTTTTTTCTAAACGAACAAACAAAAAAAAACATTTGCTAAAGGGAAACAAATTAAGAAATGCCAGGCAAGTTGCTGTGCATGAGTAATCACCCCAGGTCCTTTGTCTCACAGGAACAGAGCTTCAATCAAATTACAATACAAAGAAACAAAAAGATGAGGGGAGAGTGAACAGGAAGTGCATGCTACATATATGCAGACACCCTGGCATGGCCAGTCCCCAACCTCTCCTCTGTTTCTCTGCACAACATGCCCCACTCTCACTGCCGCCCTGGCCCATGGCACCCCCTGCAGCACGCATCCTCTAACGGACACCCACCTCTCTGGTTTGTAAACTGCCTTTCTCACAACCAATTGGCTTATTTTCTCAACTTCCCAAGCATAACTTCCTGGAAGGGGGATCTGACCGAGCTCTTCTTCCTAGACTGGCCCCCATCATGTCAATGTCAACCAGTATCAGTCTCTGGGTTGGATGTCCACTCCTGGCACAATTAGCCGTAGCCAGAGAAGTTCCTTTTATTTATTTGATATTTAATCATTTATTTTAATCATTTAAAATTTACATAGAGCTTAATAGAGGCAAGGCACTCCCCTAAGTGCTTTATAAATATTAACTTAATACTCATAATAAACAAATGAGGTAGGTACAATTACATCCCATTACACAAATGAGGAAACTGAGGCATACAGAAGGAAATAATTGCCCCAAGGTCCTCAGCCGGTAAGGGCATATGACCTTAAGTTGTCTCAGGCCACAATTTTTACTCTTAACCACTATGCCAAGGAAAAATTCATCATCAGTTAAAGGGACTGGGCAAGCACACATTTTGAGTTTAGTATACATTTATCCATTCATTCCAATTTTCTGAGCATCTGTTAAGTGTCAGACACTTTTTATTCTCTGAAGAGAGAGCAATGAACAAAACACACAAAGACCCTGCCTGGAAAGAGTCTGCATTATTTTTATTTTATTATTTATTTGAGAGAGAGAGAGAGAGAGAGCACACAGGTGTGAATATGCGCAGTAGGGAGAGTCAGGGGGAGAGGGATAGAGACTTGTAAGCCGACTTACAAGTAAGCTTGTAAGCTGAGTGCAGAGGGGCTCAATCTCATGGCCCTGAGATCAGGACCTGAGCAGAGACCATGAGTCAGAGGCCTAACCAACTGCACCATCCCCGTGCCCCAGGAGGAGTTTATATTCTGATCACATTAATATTACCCTGCACACTTTTACCGGTTATAAAGGACTTAAGTGTTTTTTAAATATATGTGGGGGTTTTTTGGTTTTACAGTCTACATATAACCATATTAACAATTTTATTATTGTTTTACAGTCTATCTATAGTCATATTAATAAGGTATGTGCTTGGTAGACTTTCTGAAAATGGAATAAATAATAATCGTAGTTGTTGTTCTCTGTCTGGATTACTCATTCACCCTGTGCCATGAACTATACGAAATGTGCACTACTTCATTCATACAAATATACTCCAGGCCTATATGCTCTATCTAAAAATCAAACAAGGGATCCCTGGGTGGCGCAGCGGTTTGGTGCCTGCCTTTGGCCCAGGGCGCGATCCTGGAGACCCGGGATCGAATCCCACGTCGGGCTCCCGGTGCATGGAGCCTGCTTCTCCCTCTGCCTGTGTCTCTGCCTCTCTCTCTCTCTCTCTGTGACTATCATAAATAAAAAAAAATAAAATAAAAAAAAATAAAAAATAAAAATCAAACAAATTGGATATCCATCTCACTTAAACAGACTTAGAACTGCCCAGAGGGCCTTGACTCAGGCTCGATATTTACAATTAAGTAAATGCTTTCCAGAGCACTAAGTGTGCCAGGCATTGTGTTAAATGCATTACATGCTTTACTTCATGCACTTCTCACAGCCATCCTGAGGGGGTACGATTAGTCCTTCATACACATGTGAAATGTAAGGCTTAAACACCTGCCAAGTGGCAAAGCCAGAATATAAACTAAGGTCTATAACCCATTCGGACAGGTCGCTCATTGGTGATAAGCATGTTCTTAAAACCTCATGTGACAGGGAAGTATCTATTAAGGAGTACAAAAATCTTTAAGTACTAACATCAGCAGCAACTCTAATTAATACCAGCATTAAGCAGAGTATTATCTTGGCTTTCCATCTATGACAACCAACAAAAACTGTCCACTACATGTGTCTAAAGTGGATTTCTCTCCCTGGGTTATAATCAGGTCCAATATGAGAACTACTACTCTATTACCTCAATATTAAAATATCAAGTGTATTTCTTACATGACATAAGGAAAAGCAAAAACTTTGTATCTTTCTGTAAAAAAATGAATTAAGCATAAGGTTGAGTTCTGTTAGAAGTACTTTGGAAAGCATTCAAAATCACCAAGATGATCACCCAAACCTAAGACTTAAACATCCTCTTCACCTTCTCCACTCTGTTCCAAGCACTGGATTGTCTTGCGACCCCTCCCCTTGAAGTAAGGGCCACCTTCTGGGACCTGGGGCATGGTCACAACCTACAGCGTCACTACCGCTATGGAAGAGTAAATCAACGGGCCACTCTTCCTCACCATTTCTGTCATATCTTTTCTCTCTTTCCAAGAGGAATATCACATGCTGGGCTGCTGTTTCTTTTTTAATATCTTTTTTTAAATTTTTATTTATTTATGATAGTCACAGAGAGAGAGAGAGAGAGAGAGAGAGAGAGAGAGAGAGGCAGAGACACAGGCAGAGGGAGAAGCAGGCTCCATGCACCGGGAGCCCGACGTGGGATTCGATCCCGGGTCTCCAGGATCGCGCCCTGGGCCAAAGGCAGGCACCAAACCGCTGCGCCACCCAGGGATCCCTCTTTTTTAATATCATGTCCATAAGTGGCAAAGACAAGTGAGAACCCTTTAAACACCACTGCCCACTACACAATCCGAACCAGGTATCTCAGAAAATGAAAAGGCATATTGGAAGCATGAGATGATCTAGCTAATAGAACTACTCCATTAAAGAGAAAAAACAAACACTGCCAAGAGTAAGTGTTTTGTTCTCCTACGCAACCACTGAGGGAGACCTTCACAATTCACTTTGGCCATACCTTGCCACTGAGATGCCTTCAGAGCCTACAGTATATTTCAAATCAAAACCCTTAAGAGTGGATTTGACTTTAAATTCAAATCACAATTCCCTCAAGATAATGAGGTATGCCAACCCAGCTACAACCCTTAAAGTAACAAAATTTTATAGGTGTTATAAGGCTATAACAAATTCCTATTTTCAATTCTGGCAGGATTACTGAAAAACAGATTAAATATTTAAAGTAACTTCTCTTAGGTCATACTAGTTACTTAGAAGAATAAATTCTAATAATTATATTTGTTTTAAAATCTAATAGGTGAAATGGTTTAAATGTTCCAGGTTCCCCCTAATACACCTCCCCAGTAGTTCTCAACTACAAAAGAACTTGTTTGTGGACAAGATTTCCTTCACCCTAATGGCCTATAGCTGGACCAAAGTCCCAGGATCTCAGCTAAGAGCTGCTATTCTTCAGGGAACAAAACCAAGAACCTGGATCATTCACCTTCCTCTCCTTTCCAAGGTCTTCCAAGGAATTTTTTGCAAATGATGTTGATGCCAGAAGAACCACCTCCATTTGCAAGTGAAACAGAACAGAAGCAGGTGGTCAAGGAGTTAAACTGGCCAAGCCCCTGGCCAGTGGTCACGTGACCTGCATTCAGTCTAGGCCAAGGTTGCCAATAACTGCCCAACGCACAGCTGTCCAGGAGCCAGTCCTACCTTTACAAGAAAAGTCAAGTCTTGTTGAAGACAACAAAAGACATGGCCAATAAAGTAAAATACTCACTTGATTACAGAAGTTGCTAATGCTGTAACAAACATTAGAAAATCAGCCTATTCATTTGAAAGGCTCATGGCAAAAGAAAGAACCCAGCAAAGACAGGTAAATCTGGTGAGATGGGTCATATAGATTCAAGGAATTTACCTTAGAATATCAATCATCAAAACTGTCCTATGTCACTCTTACAGTTCATTTTAACGCCTCTGGTTTTTTTACTATTTCCTCAATTCCTGGTTCAAATACAACCTGACTCAACTTAAAAAATTTGATTAACAATGCTGGGCCTTGATTGTTTCTTCAGGGAAAAAAAAAAAGTACTGCACTACACAATCTCTAAGATCTTTTTAAGCTTCTTAATTTCATCACTATAAAATTATAACTCCTTGGCTTTCTCCGAGGACAGTAAATATCTCACCAGCCCTTTCCTCACCCCTTTTTTTTTTTTTTTTTTAATTTATTTATGATAGGCACACAGTGAGAGACAGAGAGGCAGAGACACAGGCAGAGGGAGAAGCAGGCTCCATGCACCGGGAGCCCGATGTGGGATTCGATCCCGGGTCTCCAGGATCGCGCCCTGGGTCAAAGGCAGGCGCCAAACCGCTGCGCCACCCAGGGATCCCTCCTCACCCTTAATACATCTCACAATTGTCCTACACTTTGACATCTGTTAACTTGGATTCATAATATAGTCATGATTATGATTCACTTAAATCCAAAGTAGAAAACTGTATGACTTTTGAATCATTGACTCCACCACACATCACATTTTCTGGCAGAAAAATGCTATTATTCATGAGTACTTAAAAATACTCTCAGTTTGGAATAAAAGTTATCTGGTACCTTCGAGTAAAATATCAAGTACTGATCAAGTTTAAAATGTCTTGAGAGGATCCCCGGGTGGCTCAGCTGATTAATGCCTGCCTTTGGCCCAGGGTATGATCCTGGAGTCCCGGGATCAAGTCCCACATTGGGCTCTCGGCATGGAGCCTGCTTCTCCCTCTGCTTGTGTCTCTGCCTCTCTCTCTCTCTCTCTCTCTGTCTCTCATAAACAAATAAATAAAATCTAAATAAATAAATAAATAAATAAATAAATAAATAAATAAATAAATAAATAAATAAATAAATAAAACGTCTTTACATCTCAGTCCTCATTCTGATATCTGCTTTCACCTGGATATATTGCTTGGAGCTGTAGAAATCAAATTCTCTGGAGAAAGTGATTCTTCATTTTGGGCAAAATGCCAGCATACACACAAAAATTTTCTTTATGAACATAGTTAAGCAACACAAGAAATTAGGCAAGGTAAGTGCTGACCATAGCTGATGTTGTAAATCACTGAGGGGGAAAACCAGGTTCATCTGTCATCCCCAGTTTAGGTCAGAAGTCCATGAAAAATTGCAAGTTAAGCATGGTAACCCTAAGGAAAAAAAATTCAGCACACTGGTGGTCCTTTTAAGGACAATACACATTGATCTGTTTTATCGCTATTGCTCTGAAGCTCATTTTATAAACTAAAATTAAAATACCACTTAGAACAAGATCATTGAAGTCTCTGAAAGACTAAATGGAGAATTCTACAAAGCAGGTATTTGCTTTCTTAATGGAAGCACTTTGGGGGAAGTGAGGGGATTATAAATTAGTCTGTGCTTGACTCCATGAAGAAAATTTTGAAACCCATTTTGCTGATAGCTAAGCAATATAGAATTAGTCACACGAGCCTCAATTACGCATTTGTGGATGAGCCATGCCTTTCTCTTGAAGCCTTTGATAAGAATTATGGCCTCTATTGGAAAGTACAAATTAAGACTGAGAGAAACAGAAACTTTTATTTTTCAGCTGCAAAAATGGTCAAAGCTGACAAGACAGGAGGGAGACAAATCACTTCTGTGATTCACCAGCCAGAATTCAGGGCACTGGCCAGTGCAGCACAGGGTGCAAACTCACCTACAGTAGGCACCCCACAGAAGTATATTAATCCGAATAGGTAAACAACTCAGGAAGTTATCACACACTCCATTTGTACTTTTTTCTGAAGCAGAGCTCCCTAGCGTTCTCAGGCAGCTGACTTATACACAACCACTATAAGTTCAATTATCATAATCTTCATTCCCACAAGCAAAGCAGACGCAGCAAATTACAAGGAGGCAAGGGGCTACAAAGCAGCAAAGAAAATTATAAGTGATGATGTGACAACAAAATAGAGGAAAAAAGTATAAAAGGCAAGGAAAACATTCAAAAACCATATATACTTAGGTTTATTGTAGGAGTAAGCTATACTTAACTCAATAGCTCCAAACACATCATTACATTCCACAACAAGAATTGCTTTCATAATGATGACCTTGATTATTTACACAAAAGGTCAAGCTATATTCAGAATACTCTAAGAGGGAGAGGATATTTAACACCTTTTACGGATATTTTCTTAAGAAATATTTTCAACTAGGTGCTAAAAGGGAAAACCCAGGCATCCAGAATGCCTGAAAAAGTGCTCACGTAATCGAAGAGATTTTTAAAGCCAAATGCTCCCTGTGAATAATTATCAAGATACTGAGATACATAGAAATATTGTCAGCTACTGCCTCAGAAGATAGTATACATTCAGAAGCAAGACCATATGTGCTTAAAAGAGTGTTTTTCTAGCACAATGATCTAATCAGACACTGTACCTTGCAACCACTGCCAGGCATTTAAAATGTGATTTATCAATGTGAAAAATCTCTACAGTCACAGTACACAGATGCACACACGCATGCACACGCGCGCACACACGCACACAGGCTAAACTGACATGAATATACATCAGACCCACTTCCACTAAACACCCACAACTTACTCTCCAGAGCAAGGTAAATATTCTCAATCCTAAATATTAGAAAAAGCTTCACAAGTGGGCCTGACCCTCCTTTGTAGCAGGTATTTGAGGATGATCACGCTTCAATGGTGCATGCTTCTGCATTTTTTTATCACATTGACAAGGCTGAATGGCTCCCTTCTGATATCAATTTTCCCCTTAAACAGAAAAATAATTAACCTATTTCCCATAAAGAAATAACTAATGAATACAATTACAATCTGCTTCCCAGAACAAACTAGCTTTTGAAAAGAAAAACTACGTAAATGATAGTAATAATAAAAAAATCTGACAATGTCTTATCTTATTTCACTAAATATAATCCATGTAAATAAGTTAATTTTTCCTTCTTTTATATCTAAATCTAATGCTTTTTCTTTTATCTTTAATATTTGATCCATGGGAAATTACACAATGTTAAATAACATAAGTTAGAAAGCATAATAATGTAATGGAATGTTTAATCAACCACACAATCCAGTCGCTAGAGCTTTCCCAAAAACCTGCATCCAACTAGGTACTTGCCTTCCCTTATCCCATGCCCCTACCCTCCCAAGGGGATATCTTCACACCCTCATGGAAATGTTCTCCGTATTATTATAGTTGGAAAACATATCCCCAAATATATCAAATGACTCTTCTGCAGCCTTATTAGTTTGCTAGAGCTGCCAAAACAAAATACCATAGAGTGGGTGGTTCAAACAACAGAAATTAATTTTCTCACGGTTCTGAGGGCTACAAGTCTAAGATCAAGGTGTCTGTAGTATTAGTTTCTTCTGAGGTCTCTCCTTAACTTGCAGACAGTTGCCTTCTTCCCATGTCTTTCACATGGGTGTCCTTCTTTGACTCATATCCCTGGTGTTTCTGTGTGTCCAAATTTCTTCTTATAAGGACACCAGTCAGATAGGATTAGGGCTTCCCTAAAGTCCTCATTTTTCTTTTTTAATTTAAATTTTAGGTAGTTAACATACAGTGCAATATAGGTTTCAGGAGTAGAATTCAGTGATTCATCACTTACATACAATACCCAGTGCTCATCACAAGTGCTCTCCTTAATACCCATCACCCATCTAGCCCACCCCCCACCCACCTCCCTCCATCAGCCCTCAGTTTGTTCTCTATCATTAAGAGTCTCTTACAGCTTCTTTCCCTCTTTCCTAAAGGCTTCAGGTTAACCACCTCTTTAAAGGCTCTGTCTCCAAATGCAGTCCCATTCTAAGAAACGAAGGAGTAGACCTTCAACATATAAATTTCGAGCCCATAACACTGTCCAAATGAAACTTAAAGCAAATATTCCAGTAAGTTTCCAGGGCTGTGAGTGTTGGGATTCTTTACAGCAATTTAAAGAAAACGTCCTCCCTCTTGGCCACACAGGAAATGTCCACAAAAAAAAAAAAAAAAAGACCGAAACAGAAACACTCCTAGAAAAAGAAATGCCAGAGCTTTTATCTCTTCTTTGTGAACTCCCTTCAATGTGCCAGGCTCTCTCTTAGGTCCTGCACTATGTCTTTGTAAGAAGTTTTCCCGAATTTCTGGGAGAGCTCATCCTCTATCTCTAGTGAAAGGTGAACAATTAGAAGCACCTGACCTCAGATGAAGGCCAGGTATTCCTCATTTCCTCTGCATGGAAAAAAATGACTTTTAGATACTGCCAGCATTAAAAACAGAGGTAACAATCAGGGCAATTGCTCCTCTAAAGCTAGACTACACTAATTGCCTAAAATTACAGTAATTCACATTTTCAAGTGTTTATCTTGTGTAACAGAGATAAATCGATTAGCTTGCAATCTATCATTAAGCAGAAAAACTATATTATATGGTAAATATTATATGATCCTGTTATTAAAAAGAAGGCATCAAATACATTTTAAAAACGTAAAGACACAAAGGAAACACTGTAAAGAACAATAGCAGGTTACTTCTGGTATTGGCATCACAGATAAGATTTTGGGTCATTCTTGACATTTTTTCCCCACATTTTCAGCCATGGAGTGTTAAATCTTATTTCCTGCTATACAGAAGCACAGGTAAAACTGATGGCCCTATTGTCCCCAAGGACCCTTATAGATAGACCTTAACCCAAAAGACACAGTCTCAGATAGGAACAAAACCTGGGAACCAGAGAGAAGCTTAATTACCTCCACTGAGCCCTTCGTGACAACCAGTCTGATCACACAGACATTTATCATTTCACTGATACCAAAGACATCTGGCATGTCAACAGCTCAAAGGCCAACCAATGATTACCCAGAATCCAATGTAATCCCCCCAACATTCTATACATTTGCCTGATTAATTTAGTGTCAGGTTTTACAGGCATCCTGTCCAAACACCAGGGAGGAAAACAAACCGCTAAAAAAGCATGATCTCCCTCGTGTGCTGGGTGAGAAAGAAACCGCAAAAGGGATGGTGCCTCCCCAGCCCCCAATTTCTAATTACTTTTCCATGTTTCAACACAACTGCTTCAACTCAAGGGAAGGAGGGAAATGTCACTTCCGGACAATAAACCTCGTTGTATTAGATTATTTTCCATTGTCTCTTTCTAAAGACTTAGTGGCCAGGCAGCTGTTTTGCAGGCAGCAGGTCCTCTTATCCCAGTTCCCAAAGGAATCATTTCCTAAAGAGATTAATAACGGGGCAAAACAGAAGTGGCTTTGAAGCCTGCACTGCTCTTTCAAAGGCAGTCAGCAGTTAGTTCAGAAGGGTTCCACTGGGATCTCGTGTGGCTTTCCAAATAGTTATTAGTTGGGCAATATTTAGGAATCACCTGCTCCCAGAGGCTCCCGCACACTCGCAACACGCCCCGAGGACGCGCTGGACACCCAGGTGCGGGCCTGGCCAAGCCCCACGGCAGCAAGACACTGTTCATGGCAATCCCGAGGGCCAAATGTCCCCCCCCCCCCCACCCAGAGAGGCTATGTGAGCAGTGTCACGTCGAACAAGGCACCGAAGTCAGAGTATCGACTGGCCACAGGGACCCTGGGCCCCGGCAGGTGTCCCACGAGCATGCCAGCAAGAGGATCCCCCTCCTCCTCACCCAGCACCCAGGCTCCCTCGGTTCTCCCCCTGCCCTGCACCCTGCCTGGGCCTGCCAGGTGTGGCCTGAACCACGGCCAGAACCACGCCAGGTGCCAGCTCCCACCTGAGCAGCTGAAGACCTTCACCTTTTCAGTTGGCTTTGGGAGTCTGTGGGGTCCTATCAGACATTAGTACACCATCTGACATGACTCCTGCTCTCTGAAAACTGTCCACACAAGCACACATAATCTGGAAAAAACGGCTGTGATCCTTGAAACACAACGCCTTTCCCAGTTCGAGCTTTTCTCCCCCGATGGCTTTAACGAGTCAGCAGCTCGTCCAACTCACTGCTCAATTCAGTGATGAGCTGCCGGCCTTCCACCACAGAAATGCATGCGAGTGCCACGCTGCACAGGATCACAGGCTGATTTTCACCTTCGTCTGGCAAAAGGACCCCAAAACCCTCACTAGCACACCAGATTATTCTCACTCTCACACATACATGCACACGCCCCCCATATACATACCTCCATTTCTATGAAAGAAATCATGATTATAGGGAATAAAGGCAGACTTTTAAATAATAAATTCTTATTACTATTTTAATTAAAAGTTCTCACCACCTTAGGATAGAAGATGCTCCTCCCAACGCTTTTCTTCATGTGGTCCCAAAAGCCTCCAGAGCCCTCCTGATTTTAGGGTTTGTCCTTTCCATGTTGTATTCCCAGATGAATGGTACTTGTTTCTCACTAGATGATGCTTTTTCTCCATGTTTTCCCTAGTGTTTTTGCTTGTATGCCTACTAAAAGACTTACAACTATGCTTCCCCTTATACATGTTTAAGTTGACATCCAAAATTTTTCATCTCAAGTTTAAACAGTTACAGAGGATCTAATTGCCCAGGTATCATATAATTTGAAAACTAAATTGTAACATAATTCTCTGAAGTGAATTCAACTAAATCAAAACATCAGAACTATTTGCTACCTATCATTATTCATTAAAAAAAAAAACTGAAGAAGCTCTTGAGAAACAGAAATATTACACTGTTCTTTATTCTCTCTGATTTTGTAGTTCCATCCCAGTTCCCCCGCAGAATTTTCTTTCAGTGTAAAATATTCTTATGCTTGAAGTTTTATTAACCATCCTATGTATAGCTTTGTAAATTAAGTATACATACATATGCATAATTCACAGAAGACGTTAAATGTTACAGGTGTGTAAATATGGTCACAGAAAAGTTGAAAATTTTACATATAAATTATTTTATGGTCACAGGGTCTTTGTAGATTTATGAAAACATAAATGTGAATTCTTTAGTTTCCTGCGATCCTAATTTTTTTCATCTGGATTTATAATATTAATGTACAAATGATAAAATCACATACTACATATTTCATAAATGATTATTAAAAATAAAAATTAGTTGCTTCAGAAATGCACCACTTAGGGACTGACGAACTTTTTCCAATTAAATTACACATCTGTAAATGAATATTGCTAAAATGAGACTTCATCAATTTTATTCGTATGTGCCCCTCCCTCTTTGTTAATCTAAAGGCTCAGAAAACTTGTTCACACAAATAACTACATGGAAATTTAAATGTCTTGTAATGATGTTCCTCAGTAGTTTGAATTCCTTCTGGAACATATGCCAGGAACAATCACAGGGTGATCTATCATCAAAATTATTTTTAATGATCAACTGACAACTCAATTAAGTCCTCTTTCAATTTGTAGAAGATAAAGAATTGGACGCCACCTGAATTGCCAAAGTATTTGTTATCCTGTCATTAGAGTCATTAATTCTCATCAACACCAACACCACTATTTCAATCATCCCTTTGTTTGGGTTCCAGGAGTTTTTCCAGCTCAGGGTCTGAAGAGCACCCTAGTAAGATTAGGAATGCATGGGAGACAAGACTGGCCTTACTGCCAGTGGGAAAAGACCTTCAGGGGAAAACAGAGGTAGGAAAGGAGACGATATGTAGTAAAGAAAAAATATATATGAAATTGAAATCTGGAAATTGATTACCTGAAATCCACCGAGCCCCCTCACCTGCTCATTAGCCTATGGGTCTGTGAGCAAGTCTAAAGATCTCCCCTTGACCCCAGGGTGTTCTACTTGGCCCTGACGCCAAAGACAAGGCGAGGCTGGCAGCTTTGTTCTTCCTTCCTGCAGTAGTAATGCAGCTGTCTGCATGACCTCTCCTTTTTACCTTCCCATTATTAATAATGATACAAAATTCTTTTTCTTAAGGTTTATTTATTTTTATTTTAGAGAGAAAGTACACATTTTATTTTAGAGGAAGGGGCAGAGAGAGAGCACACTCCCCTCTGAGTGGGGAGTCCACCATGGGGCTCGATGCCTAGACCCTGAGATCTAAGCTGAAATCAAGTCAGTTGCTTAACCAACTGCACTACCCAGGTGCCTTTAATACAAAAGTCTTAATGGCTCAATTTGTTGGTACTGAAAAAATATGTTGGAGGGGGGAATTCTCATACATACAATGCCCTTATTTGGCTTTTTCAGAATCAAAACAGAAAAACCTGTATTTTGCGCAAACCTGCCAATTACTGTATTTTAATTACAGCAATTTTTACCCCCCAGAGTCTTCTAACCACTAAGTCCTGCTCGGTAACAATGTGGAATGTGGAAACTGACTCATTATAGTAAGCTGTCTCCTGAGTACCTACTTCTTTTAACCAAGTGCATTTGCTCCGAGAGTCCTGAATTCGGCGAGGAGATTGCACATAAAATAAAAACAAGTTCAGTGGTTACTGTTTGTATTTGTTTTTAATGAAAGCCCTGCACAGATGTCGATTGTCTAGGTGTGAGCAGCCTCATAATAAGATCTTGGGTAAGGTCGTCCTTTTGTAACCTGAGTTGCCCTAGGTTACGGGGATAGTGAAGTGGGGTGAGGGTTGGGAAGAAAAATAATTCTCCTGCCAAGCAACTTCCAATTCCAGTCATCCCTGTCCGACAATTCAGCTCCAGGCCAAGTCGTTAGGCAGAGACACTGGGAATCTACGCTGCCCCTGCAAAGCTGCGCCCGTTGAGCTGCTGCAGACGTCAGGACACAATCAGCATAGCCTGAGGACTTGCAGAGTTTCTGTTCAGGGATCAGAGAGCCCTGGGCCCAAAATCTGATACCACCCCTTACCATAGCTGTGTGACCTTGGGCAGGTAATCTTTCCAAACCTCACACAGCTCCTCTAAAACATAGGGATGATAATAATAGCATCTACCTCACAAGGTTATTGGGAGAAGCAGACAAGGTAATAATGCACTTAAAAGCACTTACCTTGGTGCCTGACAAATAGAACTATTCATTTAATAGTAGCTATTGTTGTTAAATAAAATATCCTCTCATACCTCTGTAAACCAATTTCTTTGCAAGTCAATTCACAGATGGTACGTCATATGCAATAGGGGGATATTGATTTTTTTTTCTCCCACAGAAATCTGAAATGAGCCCTTTTATAAAGGTAAAAAAAAAAAAGTCACCTTTTGGGGAAATCTGGATCTCTATGGACATGGCATTAGGTTTGCATTACGGAAATGCTGTGCTTCCTGCTAGGGAGACACCACATCCAGTCTCTTGGGCATGAATGGCCATCGGTGATCACCCGTTCAGCAGAGCTGTGTGCGGGCACGCCCACGTGGGGACACACGCTGGGACACTGCTCCTGGGACTGCACGGCCACAGCAGAAGGCTGCAGAGCTGCAGGCAGTCCAACAAACGGTTTCAAGTACCCGGCATCAAGATCAGAAAACTCCGCGAATGCCTAATGACACCAGCAGCACTCTCATTCCCTGGGACCTCTGTGAAGGCTGCTTCTGGCCTCATTTCCCTTCCTCACAGTCGGGGACGTGACGGACGTGACAAGGCGCTACCGCGGCGGCTGGAAGGTGGGGGTCCTCTGCACGGCCTACCTGCTGCAGGCCCCGCTCACCTGCGCACCTGCGAGCTGAGGCCTACGCCCCGCCTTTGTCCCGCTTAACCTGGAACGTCTGAAGTCATCCCACAATTTAAGTGAGTCAAGAGGAGGAGGGAAGGTGCTGCAGGGCAGGCCAGGGAGCGGGCCCCCGCTTCGTGTCCAGAGGCTCCTGGGTGAACCCCCAGGTGCGCGGCCGGGCCAGCCTCTCCGGACGAAGCCACATCCCTCCTCCAGCTGACCCAGGCGCCGCCAGAGCTACAGCGGGAAGGACACAGCTCATCACATGGGGGGCATGGCTTTGGTGCGCTTTTAAGGGATCCTAAACATTGATTTTTCACTCCGCCGTCCATCCACGCTCCCCTCGAACCGCCCCTTTCCTCCTCAGTTGCGAACCACACGCGAGTCCACACGTATGTTCACATCCGTGCAGGTGGCAGGTGGCGCAGGCCGCGGCATCCGAGGCTGCGGTGGGGAACAGCTCACCCTGTAACCGACCCCGGACCCCGGACCCCCGGGCCCCATCCATCAGAAACGTTACTGAAACATGCGGCACCGTCAGACATAAAATGAACCCATGATGATAAAAAGAATCAACATTTTAAAAACCTGTGTTGGGAGTTTAGCCAAGTCCTCAAGAGTTAAGAAATGCCCAGTGGGGCACCTGGGTGGCTCCGTCGGTTAAGTGTCTGCCTTCCGCTCAGGTCATAATCTCGGGGTCCTGGGATCGAGCCCCATATCGGGATCCTTGCTCACTGGGGAGTCTGCTTCTCTCTCCCTCTGCCCCTCCTCCCCTAGTGTGCCCACACTCTCGCTCTCTCTCTCAATACATAAATAAAAAGATCTTAGGAAAAAAAAAAAAAGAAATGCTCAAAAAGTTGGGATCCTTACTTAGGAATACAAAGAGACATGAAAGTGACCACAGAGAAACTGCTAAGTTTCTAGGAACCTTGCCTTTAAGGTATCAAGTAATAGAGTGGTAGTGTATCATTACCTGTTAGGGAGCTGCAGGAAAATGCCCCACACAAGGAGTTGGTTTTTTTAAACCTAGGTACACACACACACACACACACACACACACACACACCCAGAGGTGAATTAAACTCAGCACACAAAATATCCCTTCAAGGAAATATGCAAGTGCCTCCAAAGGAAGTTTTTCTAGAATCACAACACGATTCTAACTGACACATAAAGTCACCTCAAAACCCTTTCTTCCACACTCCACAAAAACCTAACTTAATTAGAAATATGGAAATAAAACTGGCAGTTCTACAGTCAAGATTTAGGAGATTAGAATAGCTTTGTTGAAAAGCCCTCAAAATCAGACGCGTGCCAGGGAAACAGGCACCTGAACTGTGTGATGAATACTGAATGTACACTAGCATCACTTTAGTAAAAGCATAAACACTTTCCATTTAGACTCTATTGTGCAAACTTCTGGCCTGTCAGTAAGCTGACAAGTTGTCAATTCAGTTTGCAAAAGAGTGGGAGGGGGGGCCACATCAGCTCCTTGTTCTGTAGTAATAAGTCCGAAAAGCTAAAAGAGAACATGACTAGACAACAAAATTCCAAAATAAAAACCCAAAACTTGATCGTCTCAAAGTCAACCACTGAACAACTTAAGTACCATTCACCCGTAGCTCATCATGCAGAAAACTAACCATACGAAAAAAATGATGTCTGCTGAGCCCAAGGTTGAGCAGCAGCAGAATACAGCAAGGACCTCAATCCAGACCTCCCTGGAGGCTGCAAAACCTCCTGGGGAACCCTGCCCCTCAAACAGCCCAACCAGCATTCAAAGGACCAGAGGCCTCAGGAAAAACGGAGGCACAGCATCCCCCAACACACAACATCTTCCTTCCTTTGGCAAACAGCCTTGGACTCCACACAACACAATCTGAGATCAGCTAGGCAGATTAGATGGAAAATTCTGCTCCCCCAGGCTTGAAAGTAAGTGTGAGTTGATCCTGTGGAGCCCAAGCACCCAGAAGTGCAATCTGTGTGCACGCAGCTCAAAGCACTGGCTTTTCCTGAGAAAAAGAACAACACCGACGATAAAAGCACAAGCTCCGGAGTCACTTATGGAGTTGTCTCAGTTCCATGATGACAGCACGAGCTTACTGGCAGCTTGTAAGAGGCACCGTCCCAACGATGGCATCCTTCTTTGGAGCCGCTGGGGTCCCCGCAGAGCCGCCCAGCACTTCGTGGCTACGCACTGCTTCACCACGTCAGGAGGAGGGGTGTGCAGTGGGCTGGCCTACGTATTAGAGGACACTAAGTCCAGACTCCCAAATCAGTAAGTGCCTGCCGCTCTAGGAAGTCTCCCAGGCTTGATGACATGGGGCAGGCTGTTTTCTGAAGTTGATAAAAATGCTTCATAGTAACTACATTATTAAAGAAAAAGAAGAGAAGACCTCTCTTAGTAAAGCAGGGAGTATATGCATAACTTGCACACAACTCTTCTTGAGCAAATGAATCCTAGCGAAGCTGGATGAGCTAAAGATAACGAACTGTAAATGCTATTGATTTCCCTCACTTGGTGTACTGACATCACTTAACAAACTAATACAATATTCGAGATACTATCCAATGCTGGCGAAGGACTGGGGAAACAAAGACATTAGTAGGAGCACAAAATCATACATATTTGTGGGGAGATCATTTGTCAAGATCTATAAAAAGCTTACATGTGCCCCCTTTTTTATTTTTTTCTAAAGATTTTATTTATTTGTTTATTCATGAGAGACACAGAGAGGCAGAGACATAGGCAGAGGGAGAAGGCGGCTGCCTGCAGGGAACCCAATGCAGTACTTGATCCCAGGACCCCAGGTCACGCCCTGAGCCAAAAGCAGATGCTCAACTGCTTAGCCACCCAGGTGTCCCTTTTTTTTTTTTTTTAAAGCTTTTATTTATTTATTCATGAAAGACACAGAGAGAGAGAGGCAGAGACATAGGCAGAGGGAGAAGCAGGAATCCTGCAGGGAGCCCGATGCTGGACTTAATCCCAGGACCCTGGATCACGCCCTGAGCTGAAGGCAGATACTCAACCACTGAGCCACCCAGGTACCCCACATGCACCCCTTTTGACCCAGCAATTCTACTTCCAGGAATATACTGTTAGGAAATATTCACATGTGTGATTACATGATTGCACATATTTGCCTATAATAAATAGAAATATCTTTGAGGTGGCATTGTTTAGAATAGCATGATATTGAAAACCACAAAGAGAGGTGTTTAAATAAATTATGATACATTCCTACTGCGTAACAGTATTCAACTATTAAAAAAAAAGGTAATTATTCACAGTAGTCAAGATATGGAAACAACCTGAACATCTACCAAGCAATGGACAGATAAAGAAAATGTGGTACGGAATATTATCCAGCCTTAATAAAGCAGCAAATCCTGCCGTCTGTGACAACATGAATGGACTCAGATGATACTATGCTAAGTAAAATAAGCCAGACACAGAAGGACAAATACTGCAAGATTTTACTTACACGTCAAATCTAAAATAGTCAAACACACAGAGCAGAGAACAGAATGGTTTTTGCCAGGGGCTAAATAAAGGGTGACAGGAAGCAGTATCACAGGATTGACATGGATGGACAACAGATGTATTTGTTTCTCACTGGTATAAAGGAAAAAAAAAATAATGCCCGTGTATTGCTTTCTGTATTAACAGGTCCACAGTGGACACTGGCTACGTGTACCCAAGTGGCTCACAATGAACTGACAGAGGGCTGCCCCAGGGATGAAAACTTCAGGATAAGCGCCAGGAACCTCAGTTGCCATCAGATCACTAATTTTTTGCACCTTTTGAATTTTATACCATATGCTATCAAGCAGATGTAAAAATGTCCGTTCTGAAGCCATGACACCCAGCTTCAAATACTAATGCTACAACCTTGCCCTGCATGATCTCAGACAAGGTACTTGATCTCTGCACCTCACTTTTTTGGGCTGAAAAATGGTACAAATAGTACCTATTCCCATAGAATTGTCATGATACACGTAAAGGGCTTAGAGCAATGAAGAGACATGGCGAGCTTCAAGTTTAAGTATTATGGTTGTTATTATCATACATAATTTTGAAAATAAATAATTTTGAAAATGTAATGGTTTTTAAAAGACAGCTAAATTCATAATATACTTCTATGGAAAAATATAATGCTCAAAAAAGTTATAAAACTTAAATACTATGAACATATTTTTAAGATTCATTTATTTATCTTAGAAAGAAAGAGTGCAGGAGTGTGAGCAGCAGGAAGGGCAGAGGGAGAGGACCAGACTCCCTGCTGGGTGTAGAGCCTGCTGTGGGGCTCTATCCCACAACCCTGAGATCATGACCTGAGCCAAATTCAAAAGTCAGAAGCTTAACCGAGCTCCCCCAGACACCCCCAAATGATCACATTTTTAAAAAGACGCACAGCAACAGAATAGGAAAGAATCGAAGAGGCTCTCCTCCAAAGCATCAGCAATGATATTTTTTTTTTAAGCAATGATAAACTTTTAAAGTTCTTTTTTTAAGCAATGATAAACTTCTAAAAGGAGAGTGGGGGAAGGTGAAGAGAAACTTCAGCTTCATACTCTATACTCTTCTATGCTGTGAACTTTTAATCACAAACATGTGCAAACTGTATGGGTGAGAGACAAAATCTAGAGCTCACAGAGCACCAAAGCTTTGTTTCACTAAGGAAACTAGAGGACCAGGTAAAGTAATGAATAACACCCCTTTCATCCACTGGAATGAGAGAGGAAGCAGGTCAAACCAATGTCAGCTTTCCTAGCAACCAACCCCACACAGAGCGACATAGCTGGAAGTGTACACATCCCGCTCACTACCAAAGCAAAACCTCTAAGACTTAGAACAGCAGACATGGAACACAATGAGAACACAATGGTGCCCTCTGACGTTGTGCAACATGGTGGCCACTGGTCTACACAATGCTCCCGTTCAAATGAGCAGAAGGCACAGCTCAGGTCCCAGCACAGCTGGCTGGGTACAGCGGAGCTCTGGCAGACTCCCAGCCACCACTTGCTCCCTTTGTGCAGTACACAAACCACATCACTGTACACGGGGCCCAGCTAACACTCCAATACTGAGTTAAAGTCACAAGCATGCAGGCCTCCCACACCATGACTAACCTCGCAAATCAGCAGGCAGATTCTCTGCAGGGACAGACACCCTTGGGAAGGAGGGACTGAGCCAGGCCAGCCAAATACCTTCTCTCCAAGTAGCCAGCCAGTTGCCAATCAAGGGAGGCAAGCGGCAGAAGCAGCAGAGGAAGGGCAGGCTCTCTCTTTGATGGAGCCCCTCCACTGGGGAACAAGAGCAGAATTAAGTATTTCCTCTTAAAAAAAGATGCTATCAACTAAGGTATTCTCTGGAATTGAGGCAGAATGGCAACAAAACGTGGAAACCAGAAAGGGTGAAAGAAATTCCAAACAAAAGATATTCACAGAAAAGGGATTCCAGACGCTACTGATGGCCCACAAACTGTGAGGCCTTGGCTTTCATGCCTTAATTGAAAATTGCAAGCATGCTTCCCAAATTGTTACGTCATGGGATTTTTGTCTACTAGGGTTTCTAAGAGACAACACCGTAGGCATGTGGGATGGAGGCGTCTTTCCTTCTGGAGGCCATGTAGCTTTTCCAGGTAGGTCCAATGAATGCCACAAAGGGTTCCCAGTCACTCTATTAATGAAGAACAATATATTTCCAACACTCCTCAGAGTGAGGGGTGAAGAGTTCAGCTAGGCTGAGAGCCACAGATCTAAAATGGAATAAAGTCATACATCAGCTACATATAGGGGTATTCTGGTAGTAATTTTCCAGGAGTAATCTAGTGCAGCTCCCCCGCCTTTCCACACACCCCTACCCTTAGGCTTACTTGCCTCTACCTACACTTTTTTTTTTGAGAGTTTATTTATTTATTCATGAGGGACACAGAGAGAGGCAGAGACATAGGTAGAGGGAGAAGCAGGCTCCCTGAAGGGAGCATGATACAGGTCCTGATCCCAGGACCCCAGGATCACACCCTGAGCCAAAGGCAGATGCTCAACTACTGAAACACCTACGGGCCCCTATTAACACTTCCCTTATCCAAGAAAGTCCTTCTCCAATTCTCCCACCTACCTAACTTCTACAATCACTTCACAACTCTTTCCAAACAGCATTCCAAACACTCTTGCCTGCGTAGATATAAGGAGACCTCCCAGTGGGCCCCCTGCCTTCCCGAGGACCACAGTCCATGATCCCTCCTGTCTTCTCCATGCAGATTTGAGCTCCGTGGAATTCACTGTTCATCTCTGCACCCACAGCACACTGCTCTAACACACGTACCTAACACATACTTAATGGAGGAGTGAATTTCTAAGCTTTCTGAGATCCAAAAACCCCACCTTCCCCAATGTTGACCCATCCCCTAGCACAGCGCCTGGCACAAAGAAGGAACTCATAAATCAGAGAATACTGCACAGATAACAGGTGCATTAGTGACCATCACTTGCTAAGAACATCTGGCCAGGGTCAAGTCTTCCCAAGGCCTCCCCCCCTTCCCCCTGCATGATCAGTGGGCACTTGACATGGACGGTGCACAAGAGTCTCCACCTCACTGTCACACAGGAGCGTTACAAAGTAATCATCTGACTTGAGGTTTAATAAAGCATATACTCCAAAGTATCTTTCATTTTTATTCTTTTTTTTTTTTTTTTCCTTTCTGAGCAAAAGGTATAAGCTACTCTCCATGTTTTGGCTAGTTTCAGTGAGTATGGCACTGAGTCAACTCATCAACGTGCAATTCTCTGGAGATCAGCTGGTGACTCCCTGGCAGTGGAGCCCACCCTGCTCCTATTGTCATATGCCTTGGACAATGGCTTCCAGAAGAGTGAGCCAGGTCTTTCCCAAAGGGCTCTGTAAGCCTTTCTGCTCCTTCACAAACATCTGCGTGACCCCCATAATTCCTCATGAGGCTTGCAGCAGGTCTCGGGAGAAGGACTTATGCATGGTATCAGGACCAATTACTCCAACTAGAGCTGATTGCCATCTTGAACTTAAGGGTCATCCATAGTAATTCCTCATGCCTGTAAAGCCCTTTATAATTTCCATGGCTTCACAAGAATGATTTCACTTGATCATGATAATTATATTGTGAATAAGCAAGATAGGTATTATTATCCCTGTTTACAGGGCAAGAAACTACAGCTTTAGCACCTTTCCCACACTTAGAAAATGTTTAAATAAAACTGACATGGGCCATACAAATGATAAGGAAACCAGTAGTACTGAACTACAGGGTAACCAACACACACAGCACCGACGACGTGGAGGCAGAGCGTGGTCTGGGGAACACAGCGACAGAGCACGGGCTGGCACACTGATACGCTCATCCAAATGTGGTAGCCACCCATCAGGATCTCGTTTGGTCCACTGCTCACACGTGTACATGCACAAAGCATGTGGTAAATGGTCAAAGTTCTGCCACGGGGAAAATATGTATACAAAGAACAAAATGACATAGTCCTTCAAACAAAGAGCAGAACTGGGCTGTCTTGACCCTTCACATTTTATCTGTGCTCCACTGGTCACTTCATTCCCTGTGCCTCAACTGTGTCATCATTAAAATGGGAACAATCTCCTCCTATCTGCTTCTGAGACAATGAGAGGATCAAACAGGACCAGTGAGACAGCACTGCCAATTAAAAAAAGCCCCAAATCAATGGAATAGGGTATTATTATTCTGCACACAGGAAAGGTATAATTTAAGCACTCAAGTCATTTTCTATCAGACCTGATGACTTCATAAGGGAGTTGGAACATGGGTCATCCTCAGGGAGCTATCTGGGCCAAAGTCACTTGAAATAAAAGACACAGTCTGAACACAATACTTAATTTATGGGAAGGTGTTATCATCACATCTCTCTGGTATTGCCATAGAGCTCTCCCTCCACCCCATCCAAAGATATGGCAGGTCTCTACTGTTGTGCGTTGTTTTCATAAACCGCCTTTCCAACATTTTTTTTTTAAGATTTTACTTATTTATTCATGAGAGACAGAGAGAGAGAGAGAGAGGCAGAGACACAGGCAGAGGGAGAAGCAGGCCCCATGCAGGGAGCCCAATGTGGGACTTGATCCAGGGACTCCAGGATCACGCCCTGGGCCAAAGATAGGCACTAAACTGCTGAGCCACCCAGGGATCCCACGCCTTTCACACATTATGAGTGCACTGTCCTACACTGCCTTTTCTAAGTGGAATCTAGCCTTTTTCTACATCACCTGATGAGGTGAGGACTACCACAAGGTGAGAAAGTACCTGCCATGACTGGCTGCAGCTGAGGGAAGGGGTCACTTTGGTAGATGTGTCCATCCCCAGCTGCACACTTAGGGATGCTCCAACACCAGGCTCCTGGAAGCAGTCCCTCTCAGCTGGGTCTCAGTCCAAACTCACTTCTGACGAGCCCTGGGGCAGTGATGGGCTGAGCTGGAGAAACTCTGGGACATCATGCTTATTCTCAATAAAGAACAGAGGATCAAGGGTCCAACCCAATGTGAAGGTTTCAAAATCAAAGGCTGTCCAACCAGTAGCCTTGGCTCTGTGTCAGTTAACACCTTACACTCATCCATCCTAGTGGAGTTGCCTGGTTTCAAAAGAAGTAACATGTGCTGCAATTATAACCATGGATTTTGTCAACAGCTTAACTTTAGGGCAATCGACACCCCCAAGGCCCACACTACCACCACCAACCCAAGCCAAAACAAATGGGCAAGAAAGACATGACCAGGGAGACACCATGACACAGTGGTGAAGGCACTGGGCTTTGGAATGTGACAAAAAAATCAGAGCTATCTTGGGCAGGTTCTGTAACATTTCTGTGCCTCAGTTTCTCATTTGTAAAATTGGGATGAAATAGTATCATGCAGTTGTCATGAGCACAGAACAAAATGTATACACAACCCTGGCATGGGACCTGACACATAAGTTTCAGTACACGTTTACTATTATGCTATATGAGGTGCTGCCTATTATAGTCTATATGATCACAAAATATGGTTGCATTAACCATCTGACATCAAATTAACATTAGTACTGAGGCAGAAATATAAATACAAGAATCTTCTCATTGTGCTTAATGAGACATCCACAGAAAAACTGCAGAATTTGGACCTAGTGTTCACCAAATATGTCACAAAAGTTTTCCCTTTTGGAAATACTAAAAACACAAAAAAATGCCACTACCCCCTTTAGAGTACTGCAAAAACTGCATGGCAACAGAATTTTAGAGACCTACAGAAGATGTGGCTTATTAGAGCAACAAAGGTCACTCAGCAAAAATGCCACAGCTATCAAAAATACCCCACAAAAACAGATATTAAGAGGAATCAGATTTTTGTACACATTCATGTATTTATTTGAGAGAAGGGAGAGAGGGAGAGAGAGAGAGAGGGAGGGGGGAAAAGAGAGAGAGAGCGAACAAGCACATGCACACATACACACACACACAAGCAGGGTGGAGAGGGGCAGAGGGAGAGAATCCGGAGCAGACTCCACAGAACCTGAAGCAGGCCTCAATCCCATGACCCCAAGATCACGACCTGAGCCAAAGCCAAGACTCAGACCTCTAATCGATGGAGCCATCCAGAAGCCTCTGTATTTTTGTTTTGTTGTTGTTATTATTGTTTTAGGAGAAAAAAAGCAGTTAATAATGATGGGGAGGCATTAAATATTTTAAAAAGCCAATCATGATGGACACCTGGATGGCTCAGCAGTTGAGCATCTGCCTTGGGCTCAGGGCATGATCCTAGGACCTGGGATCAAGTCCCACATCGGGCTCCCTGCATGGAGCTGCTTCTCCCTCTGCCTGTGTCTCTGCCTCTCTCTCTCTATCTCTCTCTATCTCTCATGAATAAATAAATAAAATCTTTAAAAAAACCAATCATGAGATAGACTAGCATTTGGCAGTTGCCCTTTTCTTTTAAATCCTGTTTAAAATGTGCAAATGCCCAAATAAATTTTAAGTATGCCAAAATACTAAGAAATTACAAAACTCTATACTAAAATAATTCATGTGTTACAACCATAATTACTTCTATAGTTAGAGAATTATTACCCTCCTGAGAAAATTCTGGCAAACTGCTTAAACCATTTCCCTTCTGAGTAAATCTAGGAGGCACAAAATGAAAATTCAGAGTTCAGTCACTTTGCTGTCCCCATACCTAAAAAGACTTTATTTCCACCAATTACTTACATGCAAATAATTTCAAATGTCTATGCAATGATATAATTCCATAGCTTTGAGGTCTTCTTTCTACCTCCACCCCATTGTCACACCCGTTTCTGTGGAATAAAAACGAAGGAAAGCTTTCTTCCTGTTTTGTGCCCTCTGCTTTTTTTGCAACTCTTTGTCTGATCTATTCCAGACAACTACAGCCAGAAAGGAAACGGGAAGGAGAGTAGGGAAAGGAGGGTTTGGTTTTATTCTCAAAAGCCACCATTTTTCAGGTGGAAAATAAGGATGTCATGCCATGATGACATTTTGCCTTGTGTCACCATGATTAATAGTCCTAATTTTTTCCAATTAGGGACGTAATCTCAAACAGTCAGTGGAATCTGACCACTCTTGCACAGTGCAGTCTCTGAGTGCTATAATTTGGATGTGAAATGAGATCTAAGATGATTCTTTTCTTTTTGACGGTGAAGTGTAATATATTTCCATCCCTGAGCTCTTTTTTCACAACTGAAAAAGAAAAAATGCTTTCCAGAAACAAATTACTTCCAAATCTCACACACACACACACACACACACACACACACCCCAAACCAACCAATTTGTTTTCTTTGAATTGGTACAATGTGACTCGCAAATAGACAATGGGTTTGGTTTATTCATTTGAATAAGTTAATAACCCTGGCCAATGCCTATTAGGGATAGAAAGACGTAGGGGAATAGAGTGGAATAGAGTGGCCTAATGTGATATTTATCAAACACTTACCAAAATTCACAGAACCAAATTCCACAGGGAATTGCCCACAAGGCTTGAGATAACACATAAAGCTGCAAATACAGTAAACTGCCTGGCACAAGAGGCCACCACAAAGAGTTAAGTATGTCACATGCTTCACATTCAGCTACCTAAACACAAACAGAAACATTTCAGGTACAGAATATTCCAGTCAGTTCCACTGACACCTAGTCCGGGTGCCCAAGGAAATCTCTTACAATGGGGTTCTAGAATTTCAAGGAGCCCTGGAAATCAGTTCATCCAACTCTCATTTTACAGAAAGGCCCTAAGAAGTCCCTAAGAGATACATACATTCATACAGTTCATACAGTTATTATAGGGGGGGACGAAATTAGAACCCTAACTAAAGCCTAGGGGTTCTCTCATAAGATCAACTCCCATTAACCCTTTGAATTCGGTTCTTTATAGTATGATGGTATCAAACAAATGCTTTTCTCAGGCACGAAAGCTTTACTGCATCATTATAAATGGTGCAAACTGGACCACATGAACAAAAGCAGTGGTTTGTACCCCCCAGGCCAGACTTCTCCACAGCCAATGAAAACAGTAAGGTGTCACCTCATCAACAGAATTCGGACAGTGACTGCAAAGACTGCTGCTCTAAGAGAGATTCAGCTGTGACACTTGAGCCTTGTTCCAAGTCATTCTGCCAAGTGAGTGGTCTTCAAACTTGGGTTTTCACAGTCAGGTTTTCTTATTTCTATTTTTTTTTTTTTAATGAACTCTTGGATAGAACCCCAACATATCAAGCCAATAAAAACAGCATTTTATCTTAATAAATTTGTTTATATTTTCAAAATTCTATCTGCTCAATATTAAGGACAAGGACTGGGGCTCCTGTTAGCTCTTAGCACACTACTGTGTACTGCAAATCAGAGAAAGTGAGCATCCCTCCTTCTAGAGACAACGTTCCCAAACCAGCCACGTCGTGTAGAGCACAACCTGCAGCGCCACACGAGGCACGACAGATGGCCTCTAATAAAATGTTCTCACGAATAAGCTGTTCTCATGAAAAAAAAATATATATATAGAAGCTGGGACACCTGGGTGGCTCAGTCGGTCAAGAGACAGACTCTTGATTTCAGCTCAGGTCATGTTCTCAGGGTTGTGAGGTGGAATCTGCATAGGCTCTGAGCTCAGAGGGGAGTCTGCTTCTTTCCTTCTCCCTCCACCCCTCCCCCTGTGTGGGCTCTCGCTCTCTCTCTCTAAAAATAAATAAATCTTTGTTTAAAAAAATGAGAAGCTATGAATGACGAGTGTAGTCTCTCTCTCCAGCATGTCATAGATCTGTTATTTTTTTGCTTTCAGTGGAGTGACGATGCTGTTTCTCTCACCAAAGGCTAAGTGCACACTTGGTAGCAGTTTTGTGTCTTTGTCTTTGATAACAGCCGTGCAATCTTAGGAAACTCTTATCCTGAAAGAGCAGCAGTATGAAACTTGTGTTGCAAAGCTGAATTACTGGCAAGTTGGAAAAGCACCCACAGCTTGCAGGAAGCACTACAAATGCATAAGATACAGACTCTTACCTATAGAGAATGAACCGGTGGTTACCAGAGGGAAGGTGTTGGGGGGCTGCTGGGGGAAATAGGCGATGGGGACTAAGGAGTGCCCCTGCAGTGATGACCACACCTACAGGGTGATGCACAGAAATGCTGAAACACGAATGGCACACCTGAAACTAATATTATGCTGTATGTTAATCAATTGGGATTAAAAATTAAAAACTTAAAAAAAAATGTCTAAGACACAGTGTTAGCCAGAAGATTTTCTACAATTGCTTATTACGTGGTGGCCAGACCATGTGACAAACAGATGTGCTGGAGCATCTTCTGGCATGTGAATGGAGTCCAATAGCCACATGCTGCTGCTGTGGAGACGTCACTGCTGAACAGGCTCTTAAAAACTGAGACCTGCCCACACTGACTCAAATACAATGTGCTTTATTTCTCACAGTATAAATCATGTAGTAAATGTTACACTAAGAGCAGAGAATACAAGAGAAAAAAAATCCAGTCCTGTCTCCACAGAGGTTAGTGGTTAGCCATAGATCTCGTCATGCAGAAGCACTCACACCTTTCTTATTTTATTTTCTATGTGGATTTTTTAATGCCAATTTTATATGGTCACAAAACAAACAGAACCCTGCTGTATGTTTCAGAATTTGTGGAGGTAGTTTCATATGCTCTTGACGAATGCTGTCACTTCTCTGACAAATATCTGTCTTCCTCTGGACCAACACTTTAGCATGTTGGGGGCATTCCCCAGTCTGGTTGCTTCATCCTCTCAGAGGCTGGTTTATGCATTCTGGCAACCCCTGATTCATAAACCTAACAAATAATGGCAACGCCCCAGCCTTAGAGATCTCCTCCCTCATCCAAGGAACCCATTCACTTCAACCTGAACGTCTGTGCCACTCCCCATTTTGTATGTTGAAATCCTGATGCCCAGTGGGATGGTATTGGGGGGGGGGGGGGTTGGGAGGTGCTGAAGTCATGGGGGTAATGCCTCATGAATGAGATTAATGCTTGTATAAAAGAGACCCCAGGGCAGCCAGGGTGGCTCAGCAGTTTAGCACCGTGATCCCGGAGACCCGGGATCGAGTCCCATTCGGGCTCCCTGAATGGATGGGTAAAATCTTTAAAAAAAAAAAAAAAAAAGAGAGAGAGAGAGAGAGAGAGAGAGACCCCAGAGAGCTCCACAGGTCCTTCTGCCATATGAGGTTACAGCAAGAAGTCCACAATCCAGAAGAGTGTCTCACCAAACCTAACCATGCTGGCACCCTGTTCTTTTTTTTTTCTTTAAGATTTTATTTATTTATTCATTAGAGACACACACAGAGAGAGAGAGAGAGGCAGAGACACAGGCAGAGGGAGAAGTAGGCTCCATGCAGGGAGCCTGACGTGGGACTCGATCCCAGGACTCCAGGATCACGCCCTGGGCTGAAGGCAGGAGCAAAACCTCTGAGCCACCCAGGGATCCCCATGGCACCCTGTTCTTGAGCTCCCAGCCTCCAGAGCTGTAAGACATGAATTTCTGTGGATTATAAAGCCACCTCATCTGTGGCGTTTTGTTTTATCGGCCTGCACATGGACTAAGACACCATTCACTCACTGATTCGCCACTTACTGAGCCCACTAAACGTCAGCTCTTTATCTACCATCCAGGGAAATCAGAGCTGAACAGCACAGCATCTCTGGCTTCAAAGGCTTCACAGGCATACAGAAATGGCAGACAGTTTCAAAGGGCAGCAGAGAGGGTCCTGAGAGAAGCAGCTGCAGGCACAGATGTGCAATGATGGGCAAGAGTCTTCATTTCTGTAAGAAGTCAGAAATGGAAACTCTCAGAGAGAAGACACCACAGTTAGGTTTTCAAAGTAGAGAAGGGGAACCAGGGTGGTCAAGCAAGGCAGACCTCCAGCAAGCAGAGACCTAGAGTCTGAGACACTGTACGTGGTTCCCCAGGATGGAGCCCAGTGTGTGGGAGAAAGAGCCACCTGTCACTAGACTGGATTGCACACAGGTGCCACTTTACGAAGGGCCTTGCGAGCCATGAATTGACTGTGGACTCTACCCTAAGTACAAAGAAAACACCACAGGTATTGTTTCTCCAGATGAACCACACACCAAACAAAAATTTGCTTTACAAAAGAGATCGCTTGCAGTTTAATGCAGAGCATGTTCCAGAGAAAAGAAGAGACTACAAGTAGGGGACAAATTAAGAGGCTACCGCAGTAATTCAAACAAGGGTATCTCCAGCACACCAAGGTTGCTGAAGGCCCTAGCTCAGTGGCTCTGCACAGTGAGGCTGCCCCGAGCACAGACGGGAGTGAGACGCCTGGGTCCATGCAAAGCCAGGGCTTCCAGCATCAGAGCTAGCAGCTTCACAAATTAGGGCTTCCCTGGTTCCTAAAATCAATGCTGATGCTCCCACCTTTCTACCTCTCCTCCTTCCAGTCTCCCAGACACAAACCCCTGGTCACTGAGAACTTGAGATTTTTACTCCAGGGCTCCTCCTTGTTCCTGGTCAGGCTTGGCTAAGGTCCACTCTCATGCATGGATACATACTTCTGTTCCCTTCTGGTCACAGAGCATGGTCTCATCCTTGCCTCTCACCCCCCTCCCTCTTCCCCACACCCTTCTGGCACCATCTTCAACTCCTGATCCCTCCAGTGACCCCCTGGGCACCACTGTGCTCTATCACAACCCCCACCCACAGGCAGGCAGCACACAGTGGGGCTGGCCACCACCACCAGAGACTAATGCTGGAGCAAAAAGACAGTGTGAGTACAGGCTTTCCCCGCTGTCCGAAAGTAGGGCGTTCCTATGAAAACCTTCATAAGCAGAACTAGCAGAAGACAAAGAAGCAATGGCCATTAATTTACATGGAACAATTTGTGAGCATTCCCAGACTCAAAAAATTACCTCTCTCGGGCTTCTCTGATACGTTAGGACACATCTTGCTAAAGGATGCATGAAATAAGTGGAGATAAAGCACAGAAGCTCACAGACACAGTTCAGAGCTACGGTGGCTTGATGCTGAGTTCCCGGGGGAAGTGCTTGGTGGCACCACTCTTGCAGCCAGGGGGTGGGCACTGCCGCCCTAACAGCTTTCTGCAAAACAAATGCTAAGTGCAATTTTCACTTTTTGCCTTTTTTCATAAAAGCAACAATCCTCTTTGGATTTCTTTCAGGTGGCAAAAACAAGTACTAATACAGGTCTGTCATAAAAGGGAAGGGGTGTAAGGTGAACTTTGGCAAAGCAAAGGATACCCGTGCTTAACTGCACACACTTCTGGTATTAATACCAGCAGTTATTTAAAAAGTAAAGAGGGCAGCCCGGGTGGCTCAGGGCTTTAGCGCTGCCTTCGGCCCCGGGCATGATCCTGGAGACCTGGGATCGAGTCCCACGTCGGGCTCCCTGTATGGAACCTGCTTCTCCCTCTGCCTGTGTCTCTACACCCCCCCCCCCCCGCCTCTCATGAATAAATAACTAAAATCTTAAAAAAAAAAAAAAAAAGTAAAGACTGATGACCAATTTCTTCACCACCGTCCATGGAACCCCAAAGCCTGGGGCTAGGCCTCCAGACTCGGGCTTACGTGCACAGAGGAATGTGGTAGGTGTCACAACAGGCCTACAGCTTCGGGCTTGGACAACATGTCCAAATCTCAGCTCCGCCACTTACAGCTGGGTCACCTGGAACAAACCACTCGCCTCTCTCGATTTGCCATTAGGCTTTAGTGTGTCCGCATGGACCAATCACACAGGCACAGACACAGAAGCATTCATTCATCTTAAAGTTAGTTTCCTCTCTGCTCACCTACTCTAATTTCTGTAATTTAAACTACTATGGTTTTTATTTTTATTTTTTTTAAAGATTTTATTTATTTATTCATGATAGTCACAGAGAGAGAGAGAGAGGCAGAGAGACACAGGCAGAGGGAGAAGCAGGCTCCATGCACCGGGAGCCCGATGTGGGATCCGATCCCGGGCCTACCAGGATCGCGCCCTGGGCCAAAGGCAGGCGCCAAACCGCTGCGCCACCCAGGGATCCCTACTATGGTTTTTATTTATCGCTCCAAAATTCTCTTGAAGGGAGAGTAAGAAATACTGAATCCATCTTTCTTCCTCTGTCCAATTTTAGAAGGAAACTACCAAAGAGGGGGAAAAAAAAGGCAAATCATTTTCTAAGGTATTTGATGTTGGTGAGGTGATAGGAATGTGCTACGGGGAGGGGGGGGGATGTGGTGGGTGGAACACGGAAAATGCTTAGTAGGAAGAGGAAAAAGGGTTTCCAGCTATTTAAAGTACAACACCGCTCAGGTGTTTATATTGGACAATCCTAGCAGCTGGTGACTCACTTCTATGCAGAGTATCTTAAAATGAAACTTCTATTCTTTTGTACAAGTTCTCAGTTTTCCAGGATATGAGACACTCCCTCCTCGGGGTTGTTTCCTCAGGCTCACAAGTGAATAATATCACCATCCCAAGTCCTTATCTTCATTTTAAAGCTTGAGGGGAAATAACTGTCTTAACCTTCACACTGATTTCTCTGTTTATGCACTGCCTTACTGAATTTTTTAAAAAATAGATAACTACCTTGAATAAATGTATAAATTAAAGGAGATAAAAAAATAGGATACATGGCTCGCTTTCTCACTTATTCATGGATCCAGATCTGTATCTCCTTGTACGCCCCACCAAGCTAGCATATTGTCTTATACGTAGTAGGCATACTCAATAAATAATCATCCAATGTAAGATTTTCCATTAATGTGTCACAGGAAATGCCTGTATAGTCACCACTGAGGAAAACAAAATACGTAGCAAGTAAATTCTTAGAGGGATGTGCTACCAGCCATCAGGAAAAACATATTTAAGGATAGAGAATGGGAGGGCAAAAAATTTCCCCAAATATTGCTTTATTCTCCTCAGAGACCTGAGACCTGGCATTCAACACTCAGGCCTTTCAAAAACAAAGGACACCGAAGTGATGTCGCCAACCAAATTGCCATATGATAAAACTGCATCTACCTGTTTTAAACGCTAACCTAAATGTCAAAACTATCACTTCAGGCTCTTCATAAATAATTGTAGCGGGAAGACTTAAAGCACCTCAAGACCCTACTTCTCTGGATGGCTTTCTAGTTGGAGGCTTTGCAGGCACCCGAAGTGATTTGATGCCTTAAAACAATGTGAGCAACTTTGCAAAAATGCCATTATTCAAACATGCATATGCCTGGAGAGGATAATCACCATCAGGCTGACTCAACTGAGTCTGTGCTTCCGAGTGTGGACCAGGGGAGTGAGATCTCAGCCACGGCAAGGATCTACACTGATTGCATCTATCACGCTGAGGTCCAGGATTCAGCTTCTATTTATTTTGTCCCTCTTCCCAGTACCCAAAACTGTTCAAATCCATCCTGTTAGCTTGGGCTGCCATCAGAACACCACAGGTGGTTTAAGTGACAGGGATTTATTTTCACACTGTTCTGGAGGCTTAGCAGTCCAAGAACAGGGGCAGGCGGGATCGGTTTTTGGTCAGAGACCTCTTCCTGGCGTGGGGATGGCTGTGTCTCACTGTGGCCTCACATGGCCCCCTCAGGTACACATGTGTGCAGACAGCAAGCAAACTCTCTAGGGTTTCTCAAGGGAACACTAATCCTATCCAATCAGGGCCCCACTCTTGGGGCCTCATTTAGTCTTTCTTACCTCCTTACTCCAGATACAGCCATGCTGGGGGGAAGAGCTTCCATACACGAATTTGGGTGCGTGGGTGGGGACATAAACATTCAGTCCCTAACGTCCACCAATATGCAATTATTCCTCTGATTGCTAACTCAAATCTGCCAGTTGTGGACTCTCTGTGTCGACGAATTTCTGTCGCATAAATTATCCCAGGGCCCACTGCCTCACAGGACTGAGATCACAGAACAAGGGCAAGTGGGCAGTGACACCAACATCCGTTCTCTAAATGAATACGTCATGGAGAGAACAGCATTTTTATCTTCGGTGAATTCCTCTGAAGCTCTTTTTCAAAGAAGGATTAGGGCTCTTTTTCAAAGGCTTCTACCTCAAGGCCATCTGAAAGCACAGATTCACTGTGGCTGAGGAAGAACCAACAGGGCAGCAACATCACAGGTAATCAAGATGGTGCACCAGGGAAAGGCACTTTGAAACTCTGGAACAGAGTACTTCCTGGACATAAATGACAAGTACATTCAGGCATTCCAGACTCAACTTCCACCAGTCTCACCTCTAATCCTGAGAGGAAACTCTATACAGGAAATAATGGTCAGCTTATAAAAGAGTGTAGATTGTTATTTCTGATTATAACAGAAATTCATGTTAATTTTGTAAATTATTAGAAGTACAAAGTCAAAACAAACAATGACACTTCTCAACTGAAACAATTGGTTACAGCAACACAGCAACATGTGATTTTGTATCCCAATTCTTCACTTCTCTTAAGCACTTTCCCATTTCAACACTCATCATTGTATTTCTAACATAATTTATACCAAATGTTTCCCCTTTTAACATGGGGCCAAGACTGCAAATATCTGGTTGTCTGAATCAATTTCTATAAATTACAGCTGGGAGTATTACAGTGAAATGTAGAGTGCAATTAATACACATATAATTCTCCTTAAAAAAAGGCAAATTGAAGAAACAGCAAACGTTTACTATGTGTGTAATTTTGTAGGAATATTCCTATGTTTTTTCAGTGTTTATTACCCAGATTTCTAGAGAAAAATCTCAGCAATTTCTCCTACCTTCATTCTTTCTAAAACTACCAATTCGTGTTTGGATTTTCCTGTTTCTTTGAGAGCCCAGGTAACCTCTTACACCTGCTAGCAAAGAAGCTCCACTACCAACAGACTGTTGAACCAATTTTGGACACCTCAGGAAAATGACCAACAGGCTCTCTCTCCTCTCCCCAGGACCCAGGTGAGAGCTATTTTTAGTTGCCTCACATACAAGCATGCCCATGTTACTGAACGTGTTCACCTATGGTCACCAGTGACAGACAAAATATTTTATTTTGGAGAAAAGAAAAAGACATAGAACCCAATCTCTACATTTCTGCTTAAAGATATCAAGGAGATATTTTTAGGTTACTGTCCAATTAATACTCTTCTAAAAAATAAACAAATTGTTTGGTTTATGAAAATGGTTCACAACTTGAGGGAGAAATGGTTATTCAATTCACCAAGGGGAAGACTTGCTAATGTCATAAACCAAAGAATCACCACCAACCTCCCTCCTGCCAAGCTTCTTTTTCTGGCACACTTACCCAGGACATGAATTGAGGTGGATAATACACATATGTACTGGCAATTTCCAACAGCCTCCCCATACAAATGTCATGCTTTCCCTTCTTCCTCCCCAGCTGAGAGGCAGTCATGTTTTAGTTTATTACTAAGTGACAGATGCCTGTTTCCAGATTTAGTTGCTTTCCTCCTTCCGTAGGGACACAAATGTGATCAGTGACTGAGGCAGCCTGGTTCTCGAACCTCCCTGCAGTGCTTTGAACATGGCTGAAAATGAAAGTATGTGTTGAGTCCTCCTTACAGGCCTTCCTTCGAAATCTGGTGGATGTGCACAACTCTGAGTCAAGTTCCCAGCTATAAGCCATCATGTTCCATGTGCCATGGTTTTTGGCAATTCAGATGAGATCATCTTTTATCCCACTACCTCTTTCTCTGTCACCAAGAGACTGCAGGCGAAACTACAATATCCATCATGCTTTGTTACTGCAGCACTTCAAGGGCACCCATGAAATCACTTTTCTTATGAAGACCACAGAGCACTTCTCAAAGACAGAGGGGCATTTTTCATAGACTCCTTGCTACCCACCCACCCCCTTCCCATCCCAGTTGTTTCTGGAAGTGGTTATCCCTCAATGGAAATACAAAGATGGGGTGGAATGAGAAGGACCAGAGATGCCTCGGGCAGTAAACACTCCACATTCCAAGTATTGACCTGACATCTAAGCTGGAGACACGGGGAGAGATAGTGGTCTTCCGGCCCAGGTCACTGATGCTGCTCTGCTTAAGGAAAGAAAGCAGGGAGAAACCACCAATTGGTTTTCTTAATCCAATTCCATCTGCCTGAGGGAAATTACTCCCAAGTCTTGGCAATAGGCCTTCTGTCAGACTTTATTTTTAATATTATCAATGTTTGCCTCTTTATGTGCATTTCTTGATATTTCAGTGGGAAGTTACAACAGGCTACATTAGGGGAAGAGAGCCCAATGCCATCTTAAGCTGGAATCCCTTACTTCAAATGACATGTTTTTCAGAAGTGCAGTGGTATAACTTTAAGAGTTCTAAATTTGACCTTGTGGTTCCTAAGTGGTATTATATATTTACCCCCCCCACACACACACACACAGAATCTGTATGTATTAATATATTGCTTTGGCTATCTGAGCATTTTCCCATTTTTGGATATATAAATACACTTATATGCTGTTTGAGGGATGTATAAATCTTGTTTATTGAAATATTTGTTCATTCTGGTTTTCAACATCCTGTTGGCGAAATCCCACAAACATGTACAATCTGGCATGAGATATTTGCTTGGGAGAGAACTGTCACAGAAATAGAGGTAACTGATGCCTTAGCCAGACAAGGCACTAACGGGAAGCAAGAAAAGACCATAAAATTTAGTTTACTACCAAGTCTGCCTAGACAGGTAATATTTCTTCCTTTAGAGTACCCTGCACCCATATTAATAAAGTGCTCCAAGATGACTGCTCTTTGGAAATTTAGGACCTGTCACCTTAAAATTTAGAATGAACAAGCAGACTACGTAATCAAAGCCAATACAATGAATAAAGTCTTATCTAGGTCAACCACTTCAATCGTCATACATAAACCTAAAAACTCTGTAACTATACTCTTTACTTCAGAGCCTCCCTCCTTTGCTTCAGGCTGACTACCTACCAGCTACTGCAGCCTGAACATTTGACAGGTATGGAAAACTGTAGGTGGCCAAAAGAAACTCTTAATCTTACACCATAAACCTGCCCTGCCTACAAAAATGCCTCCTATGTTTACCCATTGTTGCAGCCAGAAACCAGGGAGACATCCTAAACTTCTTCCTTTCCCAACTCCCCACATCCAATTATCAAGCCCCGTTGTTTCCCATTTTCTAACCATTTCAGATCCATCTGGTTTTTCACCTTGCAAAGACTGCTAAACTGGTTCCAGTACTACTCTCTCAAGTCATCTACTGCAATAATCTTTCTCATTTTTAAGCCAATTTCCTCCTCCAGTAGCAATAGTATGTGTGCTTTAAAGTTTCATACTGCTCATATTTCCAACAAAAGTTTTTAAGAAAAAATGTGCTGATAATTTCCATATTATAACAAAAGAATTATTCTCATCTATGCATTAACTGCATCTTCTCTATATGCTGTACCATTTACAGTTTCAGGCATAGTTGACTGGTGGCTCAGGTGGTTAAGAGGCTGACTCTTGATTTCGGCGCCAGTTGTGATCTCAGGGAGTGGGATTGAACCCCATGTTGGACTCTGCACTGAGCATGGAGCCTGCTTAAGATTCTCTCCCTCTCTCTCTTAAAAAAAAATAAAAACAAATTAAGGCATTAAGGTGCCTTAAAAAAACACAAAAACAAGTCATATAATCTGCCTTGTTCTTCTAATAATCAGCAAGCAATATGAGAAAAGGCAGAAAATAATGATAGGTGGTAATCCTAAAACTGACAATATTGCTCAGTAGATTTACTATAGTTATTCTTGTTATAGTGGTCAGAAATCATTCTCAAAGGAAATTACGTAGAAAACATCCAAAATCGGTCACTAAGTAGTCCATATCGGTCTTTGTCAAGAAGATCCTAGTTGGAAGACACACATGAACTTGAAGAGACAACTTATACAATGCATGTGATGGCTTTGGATAGGTGTTTTATCTTTAATAAGAAATAGTACATTAATAAGGCAGATTTTGACAACACTAAAGGAAAAAAAGCATGGTTACTAAATTCAAAGTCAAAAATAAACACAAATATCTGACTGTTAAAAGACAAAACAAAACCAATGTCAAAAATGAACCTTACTAGAAACCCAACAAGAGTTGAGTTCCAGTCCTTTCTATATTATGAATGTAGTATCTAGAGAAGTGTTTTTCAAACTGTGGGTCAGGATGCATTAAGGAGTCATCAAGTTAGCAATGAGCTTTGCTTTTTTTTTTTTTTAATTTAATAAAGAATAGAATATCACACAGAGCAAATATCGTTATACTCTATGTGCGTGGGCTGGTGCTGATGGTATTTGTGTATATACATCAAAAGACAAAAGTAAATGTATTTCCTATTATGAATGATATTATGGATTAATAGGATAAATTTATTTTCTCTTCAGTGTTCTTCCTAAACAAGATTAACAGCCACTGACATAGAGTAAGTCACTTAATCTCTATGAAGTTCCTTCCATATCCCTTAAATGGAACTTATTGTTCCATTTCAGAGAGTATACCAAAATAAAATAACTTCACAATGTTTTTTCCAACTATAAAACATGTATCAATATGTTATGGTTACAGCATCTTGGTTGGATTTCCTTAGAGTATAATGTTTCCCTGTCATATATGCTCACAGCATAAAATCACTATGCTAGAAATTTGGACATCCTGAATCAAAGATAATTCTGAAAATACAGTCTCCTAAGAGTAGAGCCAGAGACAGGAAAGCCTAAAGCTTCTCACAATTTGTATAATCTCCTTCACAGTGCCTATCATACTGCCTCTGGGGTGGGGGGAACTAAAGAGGAAAGGCAGCATAGCATCTCTGTGTTTCCAGGGCCTCGTGAAAGAATCCTCACTTAGTAGAACGGCCAAAAGAGGGAAACATGTTTATAGGCTATTCCCACAGGAGGCCAGCTCAAGAACATCAGCTGCCATCCTGCTGTCTGCACAGCCCTTCACTGGTACTTCGCCTAGAGAGACAAATCATCCTCTTTGCTTCCCATTTAAAGTGTACAATTGGTGCCAGGCTCTAAATGCCACAATTTCAGGCAGCACATCATTATTTATCTATACATGTTATCTGGACACATCATGGTACCACAAATAGGAAACATTTTAAGACACTAGTAGCTAAGAAACTGACAGCAGCTAAGAGGACAGGTACACTCGCTCATAACACTCCCACACAAGCTACCATTAAAGCACGCTTTTTTAAAGGAAAAGATATCCTAAAGATCCTGTATAACAAGAGAAGGTACCTCTTCCCCTAAAATAGAGGGAGCTTTAGTAGGAATGGGATTCCTACTTGAATGAGTTCAGACCACTTCAAGAGAAATGCAGGACAGGAATAGTTTTGAGGACTCAGTGTTACAAGTACTAAATACTTCATTTTTAAAATGACAGTTGTAACTTCAGCTTGTTCTGAGTTTTATTTCTTGTCAGGCTCATGAATTTTTTGCACTTATCAATCCAGCACATAATCTCCCTCCAAGCTTAACCAGGCTCACACATGTTAAACATCTGGCTGGGGTTGAGAGGTGCAGTTTGCAGCTCAGTAAGACACGCTGGCTCACCTGGGAAACTGGTGCATAAATGGATACTGAACAAATAAATACAGAAATGTATTTGCAATGGTCATAAAGTAACTTTCTCTGTGATGAATCCCCAACCCTTTATGGGAGGGGAAGGGAGGTATGGCTGATGAGAGCATGCAGGAACCAGAGTGATCATAAGGAAATTTGTGAGGAGGCTATCAAGAAAGCTTTGGTCACTGCCCATGGAGTTCCTACTAGAGAGAGAGTATCAAACAGATTGAAAAATGAACTCTCACCTGGGTTCTGGCAGTCTGCCAGCTCACTTTTGCTTACCTTTGGTCTTAGTTAAAAACCATATGGGATGTGTCACAACAAAAGTCTCTTCTTATAACAATCTCTACACCATGGAGATATTTTTCTAACCAAAGGACACATTTGTTTGGAAGAGCTCTCAAGAATTTATACTGGGAAGGACCTTGGATACCATTTGTCTAAAAGACTGGTACTCGGAAAGGCTAAGTGAATTACCTAAGGTCACACAGCTAGCAGCTATGACTAGCCTAGGACCAAGAGCTAACCAGACTTTCCCAAGATAAAATATGTCTATCATTGTGCCTACTAATATATTTTTAAAGAGACAAGGTCCCCTATCCCTCAGGACTACAGCTTTATCACTATGCGTTCTAATTCTCTAGAACCAGAACACTTAGGGTTGTAAGTATCCATTGTTTTTAAGACCATCCATTAATTGGACGGAGAAGAGAGTGCCCACATGTCAGATTTGAAAAGGTATTTCTATCTCTGATACATCTTAGTACAGGTATGAAATTTAAGTAAGTTTATCCATATTAACAACGTTGTTTCAAATTGAAACGTATATATACACACACATATATATATATAAAAACACATAATCATCTCATGTATAATCTATGGTGGGTAAGAAGTATCATTGGAAAAATATACAATATGCACTAAAACTTGTTATTCCAAGTTACAAAGACTAATTTATTTCAAAGAATGAGGAAGTGAATTACTACTACACCCGATAACAACCAAACATTTTTTCCCGTAAAGTATCTCTTCTTCAGTATTTATGAAAACTAGATGCGAAAAGCACATGTACTAACCAAGGTTAAAAAAAAAAAAAAAAAAAACTTGCAAGTATAGACAGCTACAAATAGTGCTCTCCATGGTGAGAAATGAAGTCCACACTTAAGTATCCTAGCAAAATTTTCACCACACAGACACACACACAAATGCACACCCCTAACAGATGGATTCTAAAAAATAACTAAGCATTCCATAAGCCAAATGCTCATAAATTAATAATAAAAGATTAACATCCCTGTATGTGTGATATTGTATAAATGAGCAGACCCTTCTGTCCTCATCTCAACCTCCTTTTCCCAATGCTGTACTCGCCCTTCCACCTCCCTCTACTCTGCAACCAGATCATAACCACCCAAAAGCAAGGTGTCTGCTGCAGCCCAAAACACTTGACCGATAATATCCGGTTTGCCATTCCAGGAAATCCCAGAGTGTGTTTTAAGCCTCTGCCCAAGGCTTATAAAGAAAGGCGAGAGAAAAACTAATCAATACCAGCACCCAGCTGTGACCTGGCACGTAAAGGAATCAAGAAAATAAATCCCATCCATAATCTGTATAATTTAACACTTGGAAGAAAGCAACATCTGGGATCGACTCCAAGCGGGACAGTGTTGCTGGATGGATCTGTGCCTCTTGCACTGAGTGGTAAACCCTGTGAGTGACCGACGGGGGGGCGGGGGGACGCTCCAGTTCCTCACCATTTCAGCAAAGGCAATATAGTTTCCTCGTAAGGGTTAATCCGCCCCAAAAGGAGGTGGAGGGGGTGGTATCAGAAGGAAAATAATAACCACCAACATCTACTCTTTGCCAGTATAGTGCCTGGCAAAGCCACACACACACACACACACACAGTTTTAAGAGAGGGAAAGCTGGAACCCCTTCCCAAAGGTGGATCTAGGGCAAACTATTGTCTTGCAGAACGGTGACAATCAGAGTGAAAGCTAATGAAAATATGGGAATGACTGGTTCATCATACGGTCCTTTCAGGGGACTCCAAAGTCCTATCCCCATGCGAAGTTAAAAAAGAAAAAAAAAGAAAAAAAGAAAATCCCCTATGACTCTGATTCCCTGGAAAGCCTTTCCAGATTTTTTAAATAACAGGCAAATTAATTTAGACCATAAGCAGATACCTATACATTGTCTAAATCACTAGCTCTGGACCCAGTTTTTTCCTTTCTTTTTAAAAAGTACACCAATCAGCAGGCATCATAGGAAATAAAGATCGTTGGTAAAATCCCAAATGCTTTCGCCCTGTTAAACCTTCCGAGGGGTTATAATTGCATTTGGCCGCTGCAGGCTTGTCAGAAGAGCCTGGCTTCTTAATAGCCACAACCCTAAAAGGAGTTAACTGTCAAGGGGGGGGGGGGGGGGGGGACCCAGCTGAAATCAAACAACAAAAACGGGAACTGTAATCAGCCTGAACGGGAGGAGGGAAAGGAAGGGAGACTCCGGTATTCATCAGTCAACATTAATGTCCTTTGTTGTTCACCTTTGCACAGAACAGCGAGCGCTACCCCGCTCCGCGTCCCCCGAACCCCAGGGTCGCAGCGCTCCCTTCCCGAACGCGGCGCCCCGGCCCCGAGGACCCGGGCTTTCCGAGCTCCCCCTCCCCATCCCCACCCCACAGCTGTCCTCCGCCGGCCCCCAGCGCGCTCACCCCGGGCCGGGAGTAAAGACGCCGCTGAGATGCCCGTTCCCCTGCAAAGCCCAAAGGGGCGCAGATGCTGAAATGTACCGAGCCCCCCCAGCCCCTCGACCCGCGCACCCCCGCAGCCCAGGACGGGAGGGGGGAAGGAAGCTGGGCTCGCGCTCGGGCTCGGGCTCGGGGGCGAGGACCGAGCCACATTCCGCACTCCGGGAACGCGGGAGAGCGCCGGGGCCAAGGCGCTGCGCCCCCCTTCTGGGTCGGGGGTGTTCGCTCCGCGCGGTCGTTGTCGTCTCCCTCTCCCGCCCGCCCCGGGGAATCGGCGCAGCCCCCTGCCCTCCCCGGGGAGGAAGGCGAAGGAGGGCGAGGGGAACGCCGTTCGCCCTCCTCTTCCAACTTGACTCACACACGCCCCGTCGCCGCTCCAAACTCCGCAGCGGGAGGGCTGGCCGCGCGCCTCCCCGCCGTCCCGGCGCTCCGGAGCCCGTGCGGGCGAGCCCCCGGCGCACGCCCCTCTGCCCGGAGCTCGCTCGCCACAGCCCCAAGCCCGCAGCGCGATGCCGCGATCGGGCGTTCGCAGCCCCGCGGAGCGCCAGGGGCGCAGGGGCAAGGACGCGAAATGCGCACCCGCTCGGGCCAGCGCGGAATAAAGTTCGCCCCGCCGAGACTCACCCACGCCGTATTTCTCGTGCTCCGTAGGTATCCACATGGCTGACGGGGGCTCCGGGGTCTTCGGGCTTCGTAATCCCCGCGCCTGCCCCGGCTCGCAACAATGCACCGCTCGCGAGCAGCGGCTGCAACGCTGGAGCCCGGCGGCCCCGCGCGAGAGCTGCGGGCGCTGGGCAAGGTCTGCGCTGGAAGCTCCCGAGCCCGAGCCCGGCGTTGACACCGCGCGGCTGAGGCTGCGCCGCCCGCCGCTCTCCCCGGCGGCGGCTGCTCACAGTCCTCCGACGCGCTCCCGGGGACCCGGCGGCGCAGTCATTGTTCTGATTCACTGAACTAAGCTCCACGCCAGGATACTCTCCGGCGCACCCCCCCCTTCCCCCCGCCCGCCAGCGCCTCTTCCAGCCCTCCCGGTCCCGGAGCCCCCCGCTGCACGCTGGGAATTGTAGTTCTGCGCCTCTCCATCCCGGAAGGGGGCGTGGCGCTGGCGGCCGGGGGCGGGGACAAGGCTGGACTCTCCGCGTCCTATTGGCCCAGGGCGCGACGGGGAGGCGTGGACGTCGAGGAAACCCCGCGTTGATGGGGAGTTCGCCTCCAGGCGCGTTCCCATTGGTTGCGAGGCCTCCGGGCGCTGCCCGCCCTTTTCTCCGCGGCCGCGTAATGGCTGCTCCCGAGACCCGGGGGGCTGCTGCCCGAGGGGAGGAGGACTGTGAGGGCGACCGTGGCGAAGCCGGGGGTGTCAGTTATGAGGGTGAGTACGGCGCCTCCGAAGCGCAAGTGGCTGGTCCCGCTTTCTCTCCCAGCAGGCGTGCGGCCCCCGGGGGCGCGAGGGGGCCCCGGGCCGGGCCCAGCCCGACGGGAGGCGGAGCGGAGGGACCGTGGGATGGAACCGGGACACTCCGCCGCCGGGGAGGCTCCCTGAGCGTCTGCCTTCGGTTCGGAGCTCCCGGCTTCGCGCCCGCTGCCCGGTGGGCGTGTGTCGGGTCACGTTGGCGCCGGTGCGGTGGTCGCTCCGGGATTCGCGGCGCGCGCCTCGCGGTTCCCCGCCGCCGCCGCCCCGGGTGGCCTCGGCCGAGGTGGGTCTTCCCTGTGTGCGGGAGGATTTCCAGCTGCAGACCGGGCGCTCCCCTGCACTCCGCGCGTCCGCTCGGTGGGGGCTGGAGCGGCCTCCGAGGGGACAGTGTGCGGCGCGCGGAGCCCCGGGGGCGATCGCCTGCGCTCCGGCTGAGTCCTCGGGCACTGCCCGCAGAGCAGGTGGAGGATTGGAAGGCGGTTCTGAAAATCGTCTCTGCGACCTCAGCTCTACTTGTCTTTTAAGTTGCCTTCTGATCCGCCGGAGGGATCGGAAAGCAAACTTTGGAAGCCGCCAGCGGATTGTCTTGAGGATCCCTCGAGGCCCTTGTTCTTTTTCCCTTTAGTGCACCCGTCCTTGCCCGCCTCCCTTTGGTCTTTTTTTTTTTTAATGTTTTTTTTTTTAAGTTTTTTTAAAATTTATTTATGATAGTCACAGAGAGAGAGAGAGGCAGAGACACAGGCAGAGGGAGAAGCAGGCTCCATGCACCGGGAGCCCGACGTGGGATTCGATCCCGGGTCTCCAGGATCGTGCCCTGGGCCAAAGGCAGGCGCCAAACCGCTGCGCCACCCAGGGATCCCTAAGATTTTATTTATTATTTACTCATGATAGAGAGAGAGAGAGAGGCAGAGACACAGTCAGAGGGAGAAGCGGGCTCCATGCACCGGGAGCCCGATGCGGGACTCGATTCCGGGACTCCAGGATCACGCCCTAGGCCAAAGGCAGGCGCCAAACCGCTGAGCCACCCAGGGATCCCCTCTTTTTGGACTTTTGATGTGTCTAATCTAGCCCAAGTTGTCTTTTTTTCTCTTGGACATGGTTTGGGGCTTTAAGGTTCTCTGCCCTTGTTTGAGATTTTTTTGGGGGGGTGGGGTGGGGTGGGGGGGATGGCTTTTTTGTTTTCACAATTAAATTGACATTTAGTCTTGGGTTTTTCATCACAGCAGCAGCCCAGAGATAAAGTGCAGTTTCTTCCCACTGCCCATCAGTGGAACTACCTACGTTTGAAATTATTTTAATATCTGTACCATTGGTAGGCTCTCGACTTTATTTTTTTTCTTTAAGATTTTATTTATTCATGATAGAGAGGCAGAGACACGGGAGGAGGGAGAAGCAGGCTCCATGTAGGGAGCCCGAGGTCGGACTCGATCCTGGGACTCAGGCAGGTGCTGAACCCCTGAGCCACCCAGGGATCCCCAGGCTCTCGACTTTTTTTTTTTTTCTTTTAAGATTTTATTTATTTTTTTCATGAGAAACACAGAGGGAGAGGCAGAGACACAGGCAGAGGGAGAAGCAGGCTCCACAGAAGCAGGCTCCACACACGGAGCCTGATGTGGGACTCGATCTGGGACTCTAGGATCACACACTGAGCCAAAGACAGATGCTTAACCACTGAGCCACCCAGGCATCCCCGGCTCTCAACTTTAAATAGTTGTAACCAGGCCCTAAGCAGTTCATTTGGGGGGTGGGGGGCTCTTACCTGATGGTAAGATACTTACTAAGGTTTTCCAGATTCTCAGAGTTCCAGAGGGCTGCCTTTTTAACATTTAGAGATGAAATCTTTGACGGGTTTATCTCACAGAGTAACTCATAAAAAAGAAAATTGGGGACTCCTTTCCAAAACGTTGTGGAACTTTTAAATATCTTTAGTTACTATAAAAGTTTTCTTTTCTTTTTTTTTTATATAAGTTTTCATTATAAATATTTGAAGCCAGTGGGTATAAGTTAAATGAAAGTTCCTCCACACAGTTTACTCCCACAATAACAACAGTTAAAAGCTCATTGTGTGTTCTTTCTCACGTATTCCTACATGAACACACATCTGTATTGTTTTGATTTTGAAAAATAAAGAAGGACCATTTTCGGGATACCCTGGTGGCTCAGCAGTTGAGTATCTGCCTTCAGCTCAGGGCGTGATCCTGGAGACCCAGGATTGGGTCCCGCATCAGGCTCCCCACATGGAGCCTGCTTCTCCCTCTGCCTGTGTCTCTGCCTCTCTCTCTCTCTCTCTCTCTCTCTCTCTCATGGATAAATAAATAAAATCTTAAAAAAAAAAAAGACCATTCTACGTAAGCTGGAAGATCCACAACCTCCTTTTCCCAATGATCTATTATATACACTCTTCCATGTTCGTATGTTTGTTGCTTCATTTTTTTAAAGGACTGTGCCAATTGTTTTCCATAATATGAATGTGCCATATTCACCATACCTCTGTTAATGAAAGTGCAGTGTGGCTTAGTGAGCAACTTTATATACATATCCTTCCCCTCTTGGTGTGTATTTCTTGAGGAATTGCTGGGTCAAAGGTAACACAAGTTTGAAATTTCAATAGATGTCAGATGTTCCCTTTGAAAGATGACAGCACACAGTCCTATCAGTAATATAGGAGTGTCCTTTTCCCATGTGCTTACTTACTGCAAGGAAATCATTAATCAAGGACCGATGTTTAAGTGACTATTGTATTAAATTGAGTAACTGCTATAAAGCTTAATTTTATGTTACAATTTGTTTTCAATAAAAGTACCGAGCAGCAGTGAATTTGAAGTATCTGTAACCAAAAAAATTCCTCACCCTGGCTTACAGCTGACAAGTGTTCTTACTAATTTGTGGCAGTCATTTGGAGAGCTAATGGTTGAATTTTATGTCATTCCTAGAAGGTAAGGTTGTCATTAAAAATCCCCTTAATAAATTTTGTGTCATTCTATAATTTTATCCAGATTCTTTTCTTTTTTCTTTTTTTTTTCTTTTCTTTTTTCTTTCTTTTTTTTTTTCAAAAAAAGATTTTATTTATTTATTCATGAGACACAGAGAGAGAGGCAAAGACCTAGGCAGAGGGAGAAGCAGGCTCCTTGCAGGGAGCCCGATGTGAGATTCCATCCCCAGACCGAGATAAAGCCCTGAGCCAAAGGCAGATGCTCAACCGATGAGCCACTCAGCATCCCTATCCAGATTCTTTTCAAAGCCTGCAGAGTATGATACAAATTTGGGGTGGAAATAATGATACTAAAAGTATATTCATATTTTTCTGTTAAGCGGTTATTTAGGCCCTCAGGAATGCCTTTCCCTATAAAATAATTTATTTCTTGAAAACTCTCTTTTTTTAAGAGGTTTCACTCTAGGTCTAATTAAAATATCAATCTGTGTGCTTAATATCCCGGGACTGAAGATTTCTACTACAATGTCACTGAGTGGTGTGCAGGCAAGTACAGCACCTTACCTGAGATCTATGCTTCCAGACTTCCTCAGGCTCCATCCTTCTCCAGAAAAGTCCTTGATCTTGCACAACACTGCTTTGCATACATGTGAACTATAACTGGGACTTCATATTATCCTATGAAATTAAGAACAGATTGTAAATAGACTCAATTTCTCATACTTGGGATATATTATTTGTAGTTTTTCTTTTGCTGGTTTTAGTTAGAGGCAGTAAGATAACACCTATAGTTTATTAACTGACAGTATTACTTACAGGAAATTCTTCTGTTGAAAGTGATTTTTTTTTTTCTGACAGAATTAACCTTTGTATCCGTATTGTAGTATTCTGACAGAGTTCACTTTTTTCCCTGCAAATGGATGGTCAGTAGATGATAATCATGGGAATGCTACTTTGGATTTATAGTGTACTTCCTCTGGAGACCTTATTAACTAATTTGTGATGTCTCTAGAAAGAATGGGAGTAACAGGTGGTGTCAACTCATTCTTATGTTTCTTATTTCAATAAATAGCAACATGTCTTAGCTAGAAACATAGGAAGCATCCTTGATTTCTATCTTGACTTCACGTCCTGAATCTGATCAGTTACTAAGTCTTATTTTTCTGTGCCTGAAATAATCTTTTGAATTTGTTCTTCTCTTCATCTCTTTAGCCACTATTCTATTTCTAACCCTCACCGTTGCTGAGAATTACCTGTGTCCCCCATCCTCCAAACTGTGTTCTTGGGGGCCAAAACTTTGACATGTTTGGTTTTGTCTGTCCAACCCTGTCTTGGCACTTTGTCAGTGTTTAATCATTGTTTAACTAGAAATGAATTCTAGCCTGGATGATTGCAAAATCTTCCTAGTGATCTCACTGACTCTTGATTTTTCTCTCCTTTAGTCCATATTCCAAAATGCAGATGTGTTCATTGGTCCTCACTTCAAATTTTCAGTGTGATTTCTGATGCTTGTATAATGAGGTCTAAATTCTCCACATGGCTCTAAGGATTCAAATCTGCTTTTCCAGCCTCATTTTCAGTCATCCTGCTTTCCTTTCCGTATCTCCATTATCACACTTGACATATAAAACCGTAGGTATTTATTGGCAACTTTGTCTACCCCAGTAGACTGTGAACTTCTTGAGGGCAAGAGTTGTCTTATTTTACTTTTATACATCCAGTGCCATCATGAAGTAAACACTTCAACCGTTCAATGGTTAGAATCTGTTTGAAATTTATTCAAAGTACTTAAATGGCTGCTACTTTACACTAGAAATTGAAACCAAATAAAAAACTGAGTATATGTTTCATGCTTGTGAAAGTTATACACACCAACTAGAAAATGCAGATTATGTCATGAAGATGATGTTCTGTCACAGGTAATCATAGTTAACATTTTCACATAGTCTTTTTTAAGTTAGTGTTGTATAGATAATGAATGATTTAAAAAAAAATTCCCGGGACACCTTGGTGGCTCAGTGGTTGAACATCTCCCTTTGGCTCAGGGTGTGATCCCAGAGTCCCAGGATCAAGTCCCACATCGGGCTTCCTGCATGGGGCCTGCTTCTCCCTCTGCCTATGTTTCTGCCTCTGTGTCTCTCGTGAATAAATGAATAAAATCTTAAAAAAAAAAAAAAATTCCCATCTGCCCTTAATAACCTTGAACCCATAACTGAATGAGTTGGTGCATAGAAATTGAAATCAGTGTTCCATCATCTGCCTGGCGGTTATCTAGTTTTCCACAGGTTGTCATCTTATTTCCAGTGTTGATGCTTAAGTCCAGCCTCATACATTTGACATGACAGTGGAAAGAGAACTAGACCCTATCTTGGAAAAACTGTATTTGAATTTCAATTCCAATGTTTAGTAGTTGTGTACAGCTTTATTGCATGTGCTGTTGCATTTATGAAAATATGAATATAATACCTACTTTGCAGAGTTGCTACGATTATTTCATTCAGTTACATATCTATGACAGCGTAGCATTTATTTACTAGTACCATCTTGGAATTCAATAAATGTTAGTTCTCAGTATAAAGATATGCCTAAATGAACTATAAAACTGCCTATTGTCTGATTTTCTATTTACTTAGGAAGCAGTTTATTGTGTTATAGCCAAGGAGAGGCTTAGGAATGTGTTATCTTCATACCCATTCTCACCCCTACTCAGTGCTGCCCCCTCATCCCCAGCTCACCACACATATACCCACATTCAGAGTCAGCAAGAAGCTCAGATAATCTTGCACACTGGGATGGCCTTCCAAGGTACAGGCTAGAGGATGTCATGGAAGAAAAAGAATTATAGAGACCTTGTTTTTCAGGTTTGGTGTAAAACTCTGAAGAGGGCCCCTTCAGAGGATCCTTTATTTTCCTATGAAAAATAGGTGGAAACTGGCTCGTAGGATATTAAGAAGAAATGTTATAAAAGAGGATATAATAATAATGGTGGTGCTGTTGAGCAGTAACTGTGCTAAGTATGGTTTCAAATGCTGTCATAGGTCTTAGGCCATTTCATCCTCACAACATCCCTGAAGTGGATACTTGTATTATCCTTTTTTCATATATAAGTGAGGAAACTTGTGCAAGAGTGGCTTGTACAAGGTCACACAGTAATGGTAAAAGACCTTTTATCCTATTTACTATTATAGTGTTGTCTTATAGAAACTAAATTCCATTGGATAAGGTCAGAAACAGACTTTCCTTAAACATAAATATGTTCCAAAGCTAATGTTACTGTAGAAAGGCCGTGTGGTTACTTACCACCTATAGGCAAGTTAATTAACTTCTGACCCTCAGTTTCTCATCAGTAAAATGGATAATAATCAAATCTGTTTTGCTGGACTGTTGAAATGATAACTGAGATGATAGATATAGTAGCCTGGTCTTCAATAAATGGTGACTTATTGTGGACACAGGTGTGGGCTCATCTTTAGCTCGTGTGCCAGAGGTGATACAGGTCATGATTTTGAGTATTACGACCTTAAAGTGTCTTTCCATTTCATGTCCAGGTTCCTGTTGAGAGATTACTTGGAGTATCAGACACAGAATTTACATACACTTTTCATTGTGTTGACAAAGACCTTCCATTCATGCAAAAGAACAGTGCTATCCTCTGTAACACATACTCCTATACTTCCCATCTTGAAAAATTGAAGATAATGTTGACCAGGTTCCTACTTTCTTCTAAACCTAAATCCATGAGTAAATAGAAACAAAGTAGTATACTGCCATCTCCAGGGATTGAATCTTTAAATGTTTCTGTTAGCTGTTCTTGAAGAACTTTGCCATAGAATTAGGGTTCAGTTTTGCTACAATTTAATAAACTCATCAGACTCTGAATAGATTGGCCTTTCATTGACAGCATCTTAAAGAATTGCCATCTCTTGCTGAAACAAGTGTGTTCTTACTGACCTCATTGACTCAAATGTGCATGGGGCAGCTTTTTCCAAAAGTGGTGATGGATTTGACTGATCAGTCTTCTGCCTCTCTTTACATCTCAGCCAATACCCTTTGTGACCAGTGTCATTTATTTGTAAGATAGCCAACTGTGGTTGAGTGCTATTTTTAGCTCTATGGACCAAGTAAAGTTTCTAGAACTAAATAGGACTTGAACCTTTGCCTCATTTGGGAAGGGGTTGTCAACAATTGACATCATATTTTAAGTGATGTAAGTCAATGTGGGATACATTGGGATACTGGATACATTGAGTAAAAATGTGTGGAAGGAAAAACTGGTTTGAAAGTCTGAAATACTGGACTCTGATCTTGAATTTGCTGCTTTGTAGCAGTGTGAACTTGGGAAATATTATTTAACCTCTTAGTCCCCATTTCATCATGAAAATGCTGCAGTTAACTGCATATCTTATTGGGAGATTGAGTGAAGCAGTGAATATAGGAATGAATGATGCTGCTGATGGAGGAGTCTCACATGAGACTGTGACAGGTCTTTGGAATATGAAAAGATGGATTCAAAAGTAACTGTCAGATACAACCTATGTGACCTCAAGTCGTTTGACCTCATCATTATGATTACCGCTACTAAAAAAGTCAGTATGACTTTTAACTGATTGCAGACTAATCAACATTAGAATTTGAGTCAAGGCATACCCTTGGATTTATGTAAACCCTTTAGTGTCAGGGACTGTCACATATACCTTGGGATCACTTCATCTTCTACAGTGCCATGCTATGGTGGCATTTGGTGTGGTTGAGTGGTGACTGCGGATTGGCCCCATGCTGGGTCCTACATGGGGCACAAATTAGGAAGAACCCCTGGCTTTATCTGTGGGAATATTTCAATGTAGTTGGTGGAGCTCTACAGTCATATTTTATCAGACTTAATTGGAGAGTCCTTTCTGTTTCCATATCACAGTGTGGGAAGAAGTAGATACATTTGAATCTGCAGTTTGTATGTATTGACTGAGGAGCTGAAAGCTTTTAAATGTGCTTATTTATAAAAGAAAGGAAAAAAAAAAAAAGAAAGGAAATTCATGTTCCGGCCTCTGGTTTCTCTAACACTGTCCTCATTTCATGCTATTTCTTCACTGAAAGATGCATCCTCCCCCAAGTAATTAGAGGCCCTGCCTTATAAAAAAAAAAAAAAATTTTTTTTTAGTGTTTTTATCCAAAAAAGAGATTTGTTTTTTAAGAGAAGGACCTCAGAATTGTAATTGTGGTTATTTAACACAATCTTCTGTTATGTAACAAGCTGCTATTCACCAGTAATAGCCAATTAAAAAGGAAAATATCTTGTACTACTAATTGTAATTATCATTATAAAGCAATTAATAACAGGAACTGTTGTTGAACAGTAACATAACAGCAATCAAGCTATCTTTGTTAAAGCAATCTTATACCTAATTTCCACAAATGGTGGAGGGGAGGAGTAGGAAAAGAAGGTGAAAAAGAGCCCAAAAGCCTATTGGAATATTTTACAAACCAGTTCGCAAATGATTTTTGAAAGTTTTATTTATAAATATGCACACACATAAAGAAAAGCAATGCTAATAACTCACTGAGACTTAGAGGTTTTTTTCCTACCAGCAGTGATCATAGATAGTAGTGTTCCATAAAGAGCTCACTGGACAAGGATCCAGAGACCTGAGTTTTAATCCTATTTCTGCTTCTGACTCTCTGACTTTAGAGAAGTTATTTGCCTTCATGGTTAAGATTTCCTGGTTTGTAAATGAGGTAATTCATTTATATTAGCATCCTCTCAGCTGCATTTTTCAAGTATCAATAAAAAGAAGATAGGTTTACAGCTAGGGAACCCAGTTATACATATCCTAGAGTCTATGTAAAAAAAACAAGTATCTCTGGGTATTCCCTTAAGAACTCATTGCACATGTGAGTGTAATTAACTAGGTGTATCAAGGTAGAAATTTTGTGGAGAACCACTGCAATAGTTGACTTCTCCAGTCTCAAATTCCAAGAGAGTGTAGTTAGATCAGTAGGGCATATCGCATCTCATTGTATCCCCCTCTCCTTTCCATTCTTTAAATAAACAGTGTGAATCTGAAGGAGCTTTTAAGAGAACTGAGACTTCGTTCAAAATTTTTATTAAGCATTGCAATATACAAGCTTCTGTATTCTAAATGCTATAGAACACAAAGATCAAAGATATCAAGATAGGTCTTGCCATCAAGTATCTTAGAGCCTAAAAGGGAAGATAGGAGAGTACATAAATAACTACATTACAAGGTAGAAAATGTTAAGGACCATCAGAGTGATCAAGATGGAGTTGAATAAGAAAGAGATTAAGACCAGCAGGTGTTGCTCTGCCTTGAAGTGGAATAAGATTTAGACACGCAGAGAAATAAGGAAAAGCACTTATTATGTGCCTAAGCAAAGGGAAGGAACAATAGAAAAACTAAGGGCATATACGGAAGATAAAGTCAGTTCATTTTGCCTGGAGAAAAAAGGTAAATGGAAGCAATAAAAACAAGTTTGAAGAGGTAAGTCGAAGCTATATCATTTACTCTCAAATGTTAGACCCCATCTCTGCAGATAGAGGAAGAGAATGACAAGATCAAAGTTTAATCAGGTAGCAGTGTACCAAAGAGCAAAGGATGAATCAGGAAGCATGAGTATTTACCAAAGCAAGAGATAATGAAGACCCACACTAGAATTTAATAATATGCCTTTGTTAATGAAGTCAGAGATAGTTCAATCCTGTAAACAAATTCCTGAGATTAGAAAAATAATGCTGGGACACAGCAGGTGGCATATGAGGATTGTCCCTTTGATAGGTTGAGCTTCTGCTTAGGCCCTTTCATGACTCATGACGAAGGCCCAGAGACAGCAGGCAGAGAATGCCACAAAGATGATAAAACAGCCATCAAATGGGGCGCCTGGGTAGCTCAGTTGGTTAAGTGTCTATCTTTGGCTCAGGTCATGGTCCTGGGATCATCCCCACATCAGGCTCCCTGTTTAGTGAGGAGCCTGCTTCTCCCTCTCCTCTCAGCTTGTGTTTTCTCTCACTCTCTCTCAAAATCTTTTTTTTTAAAAAGGTATCAATTAAGTCTAAACAGGTCTAGAACCATGCTCAGTTCCAAATATAAGGAAAGATGGGGACTTTCAGCCAAGGAGCAAGCTGGGGGCAAGGGTTCGGAAGTTCCTAAGAGGAAATCTGGCTGAACAGACTTGACAAGGTTCTTGCTAAAGGCAGGCCAGGGTGAGATATCAGGTGACAAGATACCACCTGGAGGGCAGTAGAGGATGAGGAACCTCATCAAAAACAGAGAAGGGGAGAGTCTCTCTGAATTGACTTACCAGGATTCTTGCAAAAACTGGGCTGGCGAGGCCTAATCAAAAGGATTCAGAGGACCCTTCAGGAAACCAAAGTTTGGTCAAGAAGAGAATTTCTGTCAGTAGCAAGAACACAATCACAAATAAACTGGATTATAGGAATAGGTCTTAAACCATTAAAAGACCTAAAAGAAACAAGAGCAACATGGATTCTTGGTGAGACATTGAACGGACAGCTTATGGAATCAGGGCAATGGGTTGAGGACTCAGTTACTAGAAAAGGTGTACAAGCTGAGGCTTGGTTCTAAGACATTAGTCACATGCCCAGTGACTAGCATCCTGGATCCAGATGGAGATGAGGAAAAGCCTGGGTTGACGTAGAGCCATTGGTTTGAGGTGGTCCCCTGCTGGAGCAGAGCCAAATTGCTGGTAGGTCTGGGGACCCCTGCCATGCTGATTGGCAGTATTGGCAGAGGCCTAGCTCCAGGCAATTCATTACAGTTGCCCATATGGCCACTGAACTCCTGACCCTGAGCTCATTAATCCTGAATAATCAGCCAGTTGTAATATAATTCTCAAGTATAAGGTAATAACACCCTTTCTTTCACATGACCCCTGGACTCCATGGAATTTGATGCCTCAGAGAAAGATTCCTATTCTTGATCTTTTTCCTTGTGAAACATCTTAGGAGTTTATTGACAGAATAGATTATGATGTTAATAATATCCCCCCTGTTAATGTGATATTTTAAGGTATCAGTAGTTATTGTTGTTTCTATAGAGTATAATCCTGTTTTCCATTTATTATATGAAACTCCAAGTACATCCAACCATATGAATTTACACATTCTTAGAGCCTAAATGAATTAAACTTTTAAGTAATGGACTGAGAAAAAATTCATTTCTTGCTGTCATGCTTTTGAAAGATATTCATAGAAATTGCATTCTCATTGTTTTCATTCATCTATGTGATCGAAGTAGGTAGGGCTAATGTAAATTTAGTATGCTGTTTTTGTTTTTAGGGACAGTATAGAATAGAATCATGAGACAAAAGTATTATAATACCTTCTTACACAAAGGATTTCATGATCAAATAATTTGCAATGACTGTGTTAAACTTTTAGTTTCTTTAGGACTTTACTATGCTCATTTTTGTAACCAAGAGATAAATATTATACTGCAGTTTCCCAAATGCTTGACCATAGTATCTTTTTCTCAACCAGCGCACATTAACATTTCATGGGATGCTAGTGTTCTATGAATTTGATTTGGGAAATGCTAGTCAAGGTCATCTTCCTCTTAGGCCGGTATTTATTAGAAGCTTAGACATCCCAAAGAGTTTGACTTTTACTTCAAGCACTTAGTTGGGGGAAAATAAGCATAGAGTAGTAGGCACAGGGTAGAAACAAAAAGCATAACTATTTGTTCTGCCTCAGGGAGATCTAACACCCTGTAAAGAGCATTTCCCCCCTGTTATATCCAGAACACCAGTGTTCTTTCATGGTAGTAATGAAATAAATACTTGTATAAACAAAACCTAGCCCTGGAGCACAATATGAGAGCTCTTCAAATCAGTGTCTTTTGTTTCTTTATTTTAGTATCCCTTTCTTAGTACATTTGAATTAAAGTGCTCCTAAGTAACCAATTTCTGACCTACTGTTCCAGGGCACTCAAGCCCGTGCTTCTTATTAAGTCAGGTAACCATAGCCATTTAATGCATTATTTAAGGTTATAAAAATTTAATTCATGTTCCTCTATCAACTTTCATTGACTTGAAGAATGTAGGTTGGTTGCAATTTTTTTTTAATTGCCTGTACATGGCATCATTGTCAGAAATGTCAGAGTTTCTGAATTACTGTTTATTAATGAAATGATGAATCCAGGCAGTTCTTTGATGTAAAATCCACAACTAGTATGATGTAGAGGAATTTTTTAGTGAAAGGTTTTTTAAAACAGCTTAGAAATGATTCATTGGACCATTGTTATTCACTTCTAGTTAGCCGTATTCAGAGCCAACTGGCAAATCTCCATTTCTTCAGGATTCTCACTTAAAACGTGATTTCAGAGTAAACCAATTTAGGCAAGCAGTGTATAAGTGAAAGAACTGGATTGTTCTCTTTATATTGTCACCTTTTTCTAAAGTTTCATGTTTGTTGGTATCCCTTGTGATAATACATTACTCAGATTCTGAATTCATCTTATATATGGATAGTTACCAAAAGTGATTGTCATATTATTAATATTAGTTGATCTTTGGACCCTACTGTGAAAGTCAAACATACTTGTAAAAATTCAAACATGTTTTCATGTACTTATGAGCAACATTTTTAAAGTTATAACCTGCATAAGTTATAAATATTATAACCCTCATAAAAAATGTAAACCTTCTCCCTTTTTCTTTGTCATATTTAGAATCTTAGCTTAAATGTCACTTCTTACATGAAGCCACTCTTGAACCATAAACTGAATAAGCTACATACTTCTTTGTAGCTTTAATCATACAGTTATGTAGGAGAATCCCATTTGTTACCTGCTTGTAAAGAGAGAAATTTTTACTCAATTCAACTGTTATAAACTATATGAGCTTCCAAAGGCTGCCTGTAACAAATTACCACAGACCAGTGACTTAGAACAAGAGAAAGTTATCCTGTCTCAGTTCTGAAGGCCAGAAGGCTGAAATCAGGATGTCAGCAGGATCACATTCCCTTTGAAGCCTCTAAAGGAGAATCTGGTAGCATCAGGCATTCCTTGGTTAATGGCATCGTAACACCAATTTCTTCTTCTGTCTCATATAGACAGCCCTCTTCTCTATGTCTCTTTGTCAGTCATTGCATTTAGAGCCCACCCTAATCCAGGATCATCTCAAGCTATTTACATTAATTATATCTGCGGGGACCCTTATTCCACATAAGATCACATCTGAGGTTCCAGGTGAATCACTCTCTCAAGTCACCATTCAATCCACTATACATATTAAAGATATTCCCTTTTTTCCAGATTGCCTTGCCTTCTTTCAGACCTAGTCAAGGAGTACGTGCACAGGCGAGTGCTTGTTTTTATGTAAGTTGAGAAAGGGAAGGGTCCTTTCTCTCTCTCTCTCTCTCTCTCTCTCAAGCACTCTGTAGCACGTGGTACATGCTATTTGACTTTATGGACATTGGGACTTTACATTGACCTTATTCTCATGAATATTAAACTCTTTATAGAAAGTCACTGGCAAGGATTCGGAAAGAGCTTATTAAAAATCTTTAGTCTTTTTATGCTGGGGCTTTTCCATCACTGTTATTTTTTACTTTCCTCATCTTTTATTGTTTTAGGACCGTCAGCTCTTGTCCTTTGTACTTATAGCCTCTGAAATTTGGTCTTTGCCTGAGATCAAGAGCATGGTATAGTGAAAAGAACACTAAACTTATAGACAATAATCCAGTTCATATTTTAATTGTATGACTTTAAATAAATTATACTCCCTAAACTTCTATTTCACATAATAATGATAGAAATAATAATCTTTCTTACCTGGCAGTTTAATAATGAGGTTTTTAGGAGATGACTTTATAAAATGTAAAGGGTTATATAAATAAATCAGAAGTACATTAATATCATGCTTGAAATGACCATTTTTTAATTTACTGATTAGTGCCTTTCTACCCTGACTATCCTTTCTATCTTGAGTATGACTGGGCTCTTCCCCCTTTAAACTGTCAATCATTTATCAGTTAATATAAATACTTGTAGACTAAATAAATAAATAAATGTAGAATATTTGAGCTGGGCATGACATTAGGGTAAGTCACATTGGAATATATTTTAAAAGTCCATGACATAGTTTCTGTCTTGCTTGTACTCTGAATGGAGAAGAGACACACATACGGGTAACTAGGTTAAGCTCCCATAAGTGGATACAGGAATGGATAGAGAAGAAAACTGCTTGAAAGGGATGATCATAGTTGCCTTCGTGGAAAAAGAGAAACCAGGGGGCTAGGAAAGATTCCTGCAGGCATGTGGATGGATAGAGTACCTGAGGCTCAGGGGGAGGGGAAGAGCCAGGTGTCATGCAGCCAGTGGCATTTCAGAGACTGCTTAAAGCTTCAGAGTAAAGAAAGAAGTAGTGAGAGATAAAATGGAATAAAAGACTATATCTGATAACCGTCTTAGAAGAACCAAGAAGCTCTTCAGTGCTCAGGCCCTTACTTACAAGGATGTAGATATTTCACGATTTGGATCTTTGTTCTCCTTCAGGCCAAATGGTCTCCAAAAGCAGTAGTAGAATCTCCCTAATTAAAAATAAGAGGGGCAGCCCGGGTGGCTCAGCGGTTTAGTGCCTGCCTTCAGCCCAGGGTGTGATCCTGGAGTCCTGGGATCGAGTCCCATGTCGGGCTCACTGCATGGAGCCTGCTTCTTCCTCTGCCTGTGTCTCTGCCTCTCTCTCTGTGTCTCTCATGAATAAATAAATACAATCTTTAAAAAATAAATAAATAAATAAAAATAAGAGAGCTCACAATTTGCCTTACAAATCAAAAAGAACACATTTGATTTTCTTAGGCTCTGAGTTTTATCGAGCATTTATTGAGCACTACTTATGTGCTAGGCCCTGAAAACATAAAAAAAGAACAAGACAAAGTTCCTACCCTAAAGGAGACACTTAAGTAGCAGAAGATAATAATGCAGAAGTGCAGTAAAAGAATCACACTGAAGCAATGAGATAACTCTGTCATATGTGCTTCTAACCCATCAGGGAGGTTTGGGTAGGCTTCTCCAAGAGGTGATACATAGTCAAGGTCTTTGCCAGGTGAGGTAGGCCTCCTTGATAGAGGAAGCTGCATGAGGAAAGGCTTGAAGTACATGTTATCATAGTCTAAAAATGATGTAGTAGAGACAAAGCTGGGAGATAAGACTGAAAAGAAGCAAGAGCTGTACTAAAAAGGAGTTTGAAAAAAAAAAAAAAAAAAGGATTTTGGGGCAGCCCAGGTGGCTCAGTGGTTTAGCGCCACCTTCAGCCCAGGGCATGATCCTGGAGACCTGGGATCGAGTCCCACATCAGGCTCCCTGATGGAGCCTGCTTCTTCCTCTATCTGTGTCTCTGCCTCTCTCTCTGTGTCTCTCATGAATGAATAAATAAAATCTTTAAAATAAATAAAAATAAGTTTGTGGGCCTAGCAAAAGAATTTAGATTATCTCCTACATGATGGGGAGAGTGTTTTGGGTGAGTGAATAAAATGAATCAGATTTCCTGAATAGGAACAACCTCATGGCAGTCCTGATATGAAGATGCATGTACAGAGACAGGACAAGTAGTTCAGAGGCTCTTGTTAATAGAGTATGTTCCTTAGGCAGTTCAAACTGGATGTCAAGGTAAATAAGTCTTTCTAAAATGTGCAAACCATCATACCACCTTCCAGCTCAAAAGCCAGCTATGATTTCTCTATGCCTATAGGAAAAGCCCGAAATGAAAATATATCCCATTCAAGACTCCTCATTGCCTGTCACCACTAATTTAATCTGCTACTTTACCACAGAGATAGCTGAGCGTTTTCTTTTTCTCCCTTACAGGTGTAGCCACTCCTCAGTTGTGAGATAAGTATTAGGAGAATAATTTAAGAGGCCAGATGGAGGAGTAAGCCTATCCATTGAGAGCTCACTTGACTTTGTCATGTGGAAATACACTTTCAAATTTTATTTTTTAGATGAAAGTAATTTTTAAGTTATATTTCTTCCTAATTATTTCTAAGAAATCTTTTTTTCCTAAGAAAAGTTGGTATCTTTTCCACAATTAACAGTGGCCATGTACCCCTACATTTCTATATTTTTGTTTTGATCCATGGCAGACTTTACCAGATACTTGTAATTTAGCTCCAGATTTTGTACAAGTCTTCCAAGAATTTTCAAACAAGACCTTACTTCGTTTGTGAGGGATGGTGATTGTGTATATTTAAATATTTTTGTGTGCATGTATGTGAGTGCAATAAAAATTTTGATTTGTAAACATTTTTAAATGATGTGTTCATTGGAGCAAAGTCTGATTAACCAGAAAGGTGAAATGCTGGTTTGTTGCCATATTTTTTCCTCTTAATGAAAACTTAGATGATATCTACTACCAAATCTTTCATTCTGGTTTAACACAACTAATATAAGTCTAAGGTCATCCTTACCCAGTATTCAGAGTTCTTGAATTTTCCAGTAGGGTACTTTTTAATGATAAACTGCATTTTTTTGTGAGGAGCTCAGTTACCTCTGAAGTCTCTGATGACTGCCATCTGGTTCTTTTTTTTTTTTTTTTTAAGATTTATTTATTTATTTATGATAGAGAGAGAGAGGCAGAGACACAGGAGGAGGGAGAAGCAGGCTCCATGCCTGGAGCCCGACGTGGGACTCGATCCTGGGACTCCAGGATTGCGCCCTGGGCCAAAGGCAGGCACTAAACCGCTGAACCACCCAGGGATCCCCCTGCCATCTGGTTCTAATGAAGGATCACAGTTTTCCAAATTGTTTTTGGTTCCTTTCATCTCCCCGTTCTCCTATCTTTTTTCTATTTTCATAATTTATTATTATAACATTACTTCCTTGCCTATGAATGTTTTTACTGCTTTTTCTTTAACATGAATGACATCTCAATTTATATTTGAAAGTAAGCAAACATGCCATCACAGTACTATTTTAGATCATGTATTGGGATCAAGACAACCATAGAACTTCCCTCATTCAAAGAATCTTTCATGTGATCAATGTATAGCTTATTTTATGTATTCCTCCCTAATATCAAGTATATTTGCTTGACATAGGTATTTTGGGGGAGACAATCTTCTTTTATGATGGTAGTTTCCACTTCATTAGGAAAGAAAATTACTATCAATTTAAAGTATTCTGTTTTCTCCTCTTAGCTCCCTTGGTGAAAACAACAGCAGTATCCAGGGACTGCCACCTCCGTTTCAAAAGGAGCTCCCCCCCCCGCCCCCCACCCCCAGCCTTAGCTACAATGATTTCAAAGCCTTTATCCCATAAGGGACATATATTAAAGACTGAACAGATAATTTTTAAAGTGAATAAAGAGATCAAGGGTATTAAGATACTATTGGGAGTCAAGATAATTGGGATTAAAGTCTCAGGGGGAAGACAGACAACATGAATTGCAACCACAAGGAACAAGGTATCAACTAGACAAAAGAAGAAACCTTGTGAAATCAAATAAGGTGTATCCATTTGGAGATTAGAAGAAAGTAATCTGAAATAGTTTGTGGATTAGCACTTAATTCATGTAGGATAATGCTTTGAATATGCCTCTTCCTATTTTGAGTTGATTTTCCTACTTGGAATTAATTTAAAAGCCAGATTACAAATAAAGTACTGAGTATTGAGGCCACTTCTGAGGTTACTGGGAGTGCAGTCATGTATGTGTCCACAAACAATAGCACCCCTAGTGTTTGATGACAATCTAGGTATTATAAGGGATGAGCAAGAGTCAGAGCTGTTCTCTGGGATGATATTCCCTCAAGATCTCCAGAGTCCTGACTCTGAATAGCAGTTGTGTATCAAATGTTATGTGCAGTGTCCATATCAAGAAATTAGTGATGCAGTTTTTATCTCATTAACTTTACCGCACTGAAGTCTTATGTGTCGTCACTGGTATACCTTGTAATCTTCAGAGTAATGACTCATCATTCTAAAAGCCTAAAGGTACTTGAAAAATCCACTTCCATTATCTCTGCATATTTTGAGAAGATTTATCATCTTTGGACCATTCTAACCGTAACTCATATATTCTCTCTGCCAAAAATATCTTTTTCCTGCCTGTCTACCTTATAACTCCTAGTCATTCCTTAAGACTTAAGTTTAGGTATCATCTTCACCTTTTCTGTGGAATGTTCTTGCTGACTCTTTGCCAGTACTAAAAAGGTAACCCAGCATTTACATTATCAATTTCTGATGACAGGTCCCATTTGGGGATTGTAGCTGTGATACACTTTGCTCTTACACACACACACACACACACGTTTTTATTTTTAAGTTTTTTTTTTAAGTTTTTAATTCCAGTTAACATACAATGCGATATTAGGTTCAGGTGTACTAGTGACTAAACACTTCCATACATCCCTCATGAGGACAAGTGCACTCTTTAATCCCCTTTACCTATTTCACCCATCTCCCTACCCACCTCCCTTCTGTTAACCATCAGTTTGTTTTCTGTAAGAATCTACTGGTTTCTCTCGCTCTTTTTCCCTTTGTTCATTTGTTAGATATGAATGAAATCATATAGAATTTGTCTTTCTCTGATTTACTTTACTTAGCATTATACTCAGTCCATACGATTGGCAAATGGCAAGGTTTCATTATTTTTTTTTTTATGGCTGAATAATACTGCAGTGTGTGTGTGTACATCTTCTTTATCCATTCATCAATCATTGGACACTTGGGCTGCTTCCATAATTTGGATATTGTGAATAATGCTGCAGTAAACTTAAGGGTGCATGTGTCCCTTTGAACTAGTGTTTTTGGATTCTTTTTTTTTTTTTTTTTTTTTTTTTTTTTTTTTTAAAATTTTTTTTTATTTATTTATGATAGTCACACACAGAGAGAGAGAGAGGGGCAGAGACATAGGCCGAGGGAGAAGCAGGCTCCATGCACCGGGAGCCCGACATGGGATTCGATCCCGGGTCTCCAGGATCGTGCCCTGGGCCAAAGGCAGGCGCCAAACCGCTGCGCCACCCAGGGATCCCGTGTTTTTGGATTCTTTGGGCAAATACCCAGTAATGTGATTGCTGGCTCATAGGATAGCTCTATTTTTAACTTTTGAGGAACCTCCATACCCTTTTCCAAAGTGGCTGCACCAGTTTGCATTCCCACCACAGTGCATGAGGCTTCCTTTTTCTCCTTGCCAACACCTCTTGTTTCTTGTGTTACTGATTTTTGCTTTGCTCTTATATTTTATATTCAGATGCTTAGTAAGAGATATCAGAGTTACTCCTGACTTGACACTTGCCATTTGGATGGGATTAGACATCTGTCTGCTGTATGTCCAGGGCTGAAACCAAGGCACCTCTGCTTCCGTCTTCTTTTTTTCCTTCCTGCCTCTTAGCTAGTGGAGGCTTACTGTCTTTGAAGAGCCAATAGCTATACCAGCTCCCCTCCACAGTCTTCACCATATTTTTTAGCAAGTCATATTTTCTAGAGCATTGTTAATGCTTGACTTCATTTTATCTCCTTGGCTACATTTAGGAGATGAGCAAATTACAAAGTAAAAGTCATAAGTTACACTATTAGTTTTTAGTAAGCAGCACTGTTATTGGATCCCTTATTGTATCCACTTACCCTTAGTGCATTATCATTATACCACACCCAAAATCCTTTCGTGCTGTCATTTTAAATATCTCTGCTTTGAAATAATAGCATTTTTTTGAGGATTTTATCTATTTATTTGAGAGGAAAGAATGACAGAGAAACAGCACAAGCAGGGGGAGGAGAGGGAGAGGCAGACTCCCCACTGAGCCCAGAGCGCAATGTGGGGGCGCAATCCTAAAACCCTGGGATCATGACCTGAGCCAAAGGCAGATGTTTAACTGACTGAGCCACCCAGGTGCCCCAAATGAATAGCATTTTTGGTTAATTTTTGTATATGATATAAGGAAGTGGTCCAGCTCTGACCTTCAGTTGTTGTAGCATCATTTGATGAAAAGACCGTCATTTCTCCAACTGAATTGTCTGGGCATCCTTGTGAGAAGTCTATTGACCGAAAGTGTGAGGGTTTATTTCTATACTCTGAATTATATTCCAGTGATCTATATAGATTTTTTTCTGTACCACCCTGTCTTTTTTTTTTTTTTTTTTTTTTTTTTTTAATTTATGATAGTCACACAGAGAGAGAGAGAGGCAGAGACATAGGCAGAGGGAGAAGCAGGCTCCATGCACCGGGAGCCTGACGTGGGATTCGATCCCGGGTCTCCAGGATCACGCCCTGGGCCAAAGGCGGGCGCTAAACCGCTGCGCCACCCAGGGATCCCCCACCCTGTCTTAATTACCATAGTTTTTTAAGGAAGTTTTGAAATCAATTAAGTGTGAGATATTCAACCTTGCTTTTCTGTTAAAAATCTTTTTAACTTATCTGCTTATTTTTCCAGGTTCAGTGTACATCAAAAGAAAGACACATCAGTAGTAACTCTTTGTTTTAGCATATAAACAATCTCTTGAAATCTTTTCTTAATGGGCTATTTTTAGATACTGCTCTTTGGTTATACTAGACCTGTTTTGGGGGGTGGGGCTTTAGTTTTTTTCTAGTGTTCAGTGATTGAGTCACTATCTCCGTTCTTGATAGCCTTTAAAAATTTGGGCTCAGTAATCTCTTCCTTATGTAGTTGAAGATGTACATAAAGTATAGGTGAGAAAAAGAGTTTCCTGATGAGTCAGTACTAATGAAACCTACATGGTATACAATTGGCAGTAAGTTTTAGAATGAAAAGCTAACTATGATAAATACCCTAAATTTTGTTAACCCTAGAAATTCTACATAATCTTTCACTAACAGTCATCCATATTTCATATTAGAAATTAAGCACAATCTAGTATTTTTAATTAGAACCCAAAAGGCAATTTTAGAAACACATGTCAAAGTGTCTCTCTGCAAATAAGATATATTTCCTATGACAGTGAGGTATTAAACCTGATTTAAATGTATAGATTTTAAAAAATAAATAAATAAATAAATAAATAAATAAATGTATAGATTTTTATATTTCTTACTATTTCACCTATACTTTTTGTAGCAAGCATTGTTCCTTCTAGGTTCTCAGTTTATGCAACCTATTGAGATTCGAAGTAGGTTCTTTATGTTGTAATTTTAGATCATACTATACCTCTTTTCAGCATGTTGGGCCCATTGATCTTCTGGGTACCAGTGACTTCAACTTCTTTAGAATTAAAACAGAAAAACTCTAGAAATGAATGTATATTTACAGAGATAGAGTAGAAAAAGAAAAGAAGCATATTCCCTAAACAGATGTTTTGGTGTTTAATACCATATATGTATTATGTATACATAATTGTATGGTATACAATATACATATATGTATATGGGTTTGTTTGTTTTAATTACCTCTTTCTAATAAAGATACCCAACAATCTATTTATGATGTCACTTGGTGGCCCCGTTTTATAAAGTATCTAGATTAGGGGCACCTGGCTGACTCAGTTGGTAGAGCACGCATGCAGCTTTTGATCTTGGTCGGGGTCATAAGTTTGAGCCCCATGTTGGGCGTAGAGATTACTTTAAAAAATAAAATATTTTAAAAATTAAAAAGTAAAGTATCTAGATTAGAATTTATGGTCATGTGATTAGTTGATATGTTTTCTAAAGTGTTAATCAACATTTTCTATTTGTAATCTTGATACATACATTAAATGTATGTTTATAATTTAGTATTTTAAAGCCTCCCTCATTATATGCAATTAATTATTTTGTGATTAGAAAAGAATTTCAAAATGCAATTATAAACACTTTTCACAAATGAAATATAATGTACTCTGTCTACTGTTACCTAGGAAAAGTAGCATAAATCCTGTTACTGTATTTCTACTTTGAATGCCTAGTTACCGTCACAGAAGAGCTCAAATTATATATGTCTTTTGAATAAATGCTTTTATTTACAATGCCCAAAACTATTTTTTTTCCACACTCTTCATTTTTAGCCTTCCCTTCAAAAAATTATTCCTCTTTCTCACTTTCTGATGTATTAGTGACCACTCTTTCCCCAGTCATTTTGGTTCCTGATTCAAGTCTTTATTTCTTTTCAGTTGCCCCTTCACCCCTACTCTAAGACACTGATAGCAGTAGACCTGTACATTGTTTTGGGATCCACAGGCTATGAAGGGCAGTGTAGCTACATAAAGGTTAGAGAGAATGCTAGCTGAAGCTCCGACTACCTTCTCTCTTATTAGGGTTCTCACACAGGTTGAAAGCAGAAGAAAGAGAAATGGAAGGAGAAGCAGACGGAGGCAAGGAAGATTCTGGGTTTGCTCTTCTATCCTTACAGACTTCAGAAGTCAGGCAGAGTTGTTTTTCTCCTAGAAACACTAAGGGTATATACATATAATGTATCTTTTTGCAAGAAAAGAGTTTGGGGCTTCTATTTCTGTACTGGACACATGAACAATATTACCATGCTACTCTACTCTTGTCACTCACCCTTTTAAGGAAATGCTTAAAGAACAGCAGGGTCTTATGGTGACAAAGGCACTTTATTCTCAGTTTAGTATTCCACTTGTGGCCTTGTCTTTTGTCTTCTCTTCAATTGCAATTACAATAAACTAGCCTCTTACATCTCAAATGCAGTTGTAATTCCAAGGAAATAACCATATCAATGAATGTTTCATTAGCTGTATATTTCTTAATAATGAGATAAGAAAAAAATAAATAATAGGTCTTTGCAGTGCATGTAGTTTAGTAAAATGAACCAAATCCTATATTTGTGCGTCAGTATAGAAAAAGTTATGTAAACCCAAAAGGCATGAGTGGGATTGAGAAATTAGCAATGACGTCACAAAACTGGGTCCATTCTCACAAATTAACTGCAAATTTCGATGGCCTGATTTGAGTGTCGTTGGAAAGGCCTCTATTCCTCAAAAATCTGTACTGTAAGTTTGCTGCTGATTTTTAAAAATCTTATCTTTATCAATCCATTATTTTGCACTATACACTACCTTCTATCAAGAGCTATGTTTGAGTTTTTTTTTTTAATGTGAGATATTATTCACAGGCAGCACATTGTGTCAGTCACCTCAGAAATTGTCACATCAGTGTGATTTTTACCAGATCATTTGCCAAATGGATTTTAAAATGAATCAATCAACAGAATGCACTGCTTTCCTTGGCTCTAAGCTGAGCACAATGGGGAAAAGACAGGTAAGCTACTTTTAAGGAGCACCTGGTATAATTTGAGACAAAACATGTAAAACAAAAGTATCAGTAACAGTATTTGTTAAGTGGCAAAAAGATTTAGTATATTAGAAGTATTTCTCACTATTGTTTTTAAGCGATAAAACTATTTTCTAGATTATCTTATGCAAAATCCCAACATATAAAACATATAAAAGTCAAGCCTCTTTGACTAAGGGGCGGAGGGGCAAGGAGCCATCTGCTCTGGCTGTCCTATCATCCCTAGTGGAGTTCTTTGAGATTTGTGGCATCTCAGATTACTTAAAAATACTTAAATTAGGACATAAACATGGGGTCTGCCAGGGACAGAAAAACTCCGAGTAGGGATTCCTTCCAAGTTGATGCAAACAAAGGACATGAGGTATGCAAAAAAAGGAAAGTAAGTTGGATAAGTGGATGGATAGGGCATCCAGGTGGCTCATTGGGTTTTGTGTCCACCTCTTGGTTTCTGCTCCGGTAGTGATCTCTTGGGTCCCAGGATTGAGCCCCATAACTGGCTCCACATTGGGCAGGGAGTCTGCTTGAAGATTCTCTCCCTCTGCCTTTCCCCCTACTCATGGATGCATGCACATGTGCTCTCTCAAGTCTTTTTTTTTAAAAAACACCTCATTTAAAAAAGTGATAGACATTAAGTATAACCTAGAAAAACAGGCAGAAAAGTTGAGATATGTTGAGAAAGAAAATAGGGAGACACCAGGGTTTTAATTTTAGGAACTGATGTGATAAAAGACTTGAAGAATGGAGACTGGTAGCAGGTGCAAGATGGTTTAGATGGAGAATTGATGTTTATTTCAGATTCTTCCTTTCTCTCTGGCTCTTGCTAGTTTCTTTTTTTTTTTTTTTTTTTTGAGATTGATAGCCGGCCATCCACCTACCTTCTCCCTTTCTCAGTCCCCGGGACTGTGTATCATACCTGCCTGAGCCTTCCATCTCCATATTGTGTAGAACTGGATCCAAGTGAGCAAAATGCTCCTTTTTGCATAGCCACTAGCCTCAGGGCCATCATGCCTAACTGTACTTGATAAAAGCCCCTAATACCATTTCCTTCTCCTCCTTTTTAAAAGATTGTTTTAAATAATAATAATAATAATAATAATAATAATAATAATAATAATAATAGATTTTGGTTTTGCTTCTCTCCCTGAATTGCAGAGGAAGTATTCACCTACCAAAGATGGAACGATCTATATGTGGCTTTATCTCATTGTTAAAGAATTTATACCTTAATTTATGTAGATGCCAGAAATAGGCAATATGACTTAGTTTTATTTTCTCAGAAATGTTCTTGTTTTTATTGTTTTAATTCATTAATTCCTTGCTTTTCATTTTCCTGTGTACTGATGATTCCTCTCCAGTTGGTCCCCATAGCAACACTGGATCATGCTAATGAAACTGCAACATCTAAGCTCTCCCACAGAGCATCTCTGTTAAAATAGCCATGAAACACAGTTGCATTTATTATTTTCTTTCCTTGAAAGGAATTGATACTTTGGAATCTTTCCCATGATCAAGACTTAACCTCCTAACTGTCTGACTAGAATTGCAATCTAATTTAGAGAAGCTTTTTTTTGAAGGGTGCTAAACCATAATTGGAATACCACCTTTTCCTTGCATTCACACCCCCTTATTGGTGTATGACAGTGGTTCTCAAAATGTGGTTGCCCAGCTGCATCAGCATCACCTGGGAACTTGTTAGAACTACAAATTCACACACCACACCCCAGACCTACAGAATCAGCAGCTTGGGATGGAGCTCAGCGTTCTGTTTTGACAAGTCCTCCAGGTGATTCAGATGTACACTAAAGTTTGAGAACCACTGGTGTACAGGGTAGTACTGTAGTAGGCAACATCACACCCAGTTTGTGATGGATTTTGCCAACATAATTAGAAATATTAGCTGAATTCCAATTTGTGTTAAGATAAAATACAGCAGTGGAGAGTGATGTCAGCCAATGAAAAGAAATATTTCCTATTCCTTGTTTATCCGTTACTAACTAGCATGAAAAAAGCTAAGTAGTTGCCATTTAATTATGAAAACAGGTAATGACTCAGACTATAAAAGCATATGGGGTATTTTTTTTCCCTGGGTTTTTTTTTTTTTTTTTTTTTTTGGTTGTTATTGTTTCTTATGTTTTGATGTGTGGATGATGACCTGTATCCCCCTTTTTGAAAGGAGTATTTTAAAGAGTGCTTTTTCTGCTTGTAGTAATCCATCCTTTACATAATGCATCCAATGCAGGCAGTAAAAGCAAGAATCTTAGAGGCCATAATGAAAAATAGGAAGTAGATGTAATAGAGAATTGCAAAAAGGACAAGTTTACTTTGTCATGTGAAGTTGTAAGAGATAGGTAGGCCCCTGAAATTCAGAGATCCAGGCAGAAATTTGAGCTGGAGCAGCAGAGTGAAAGTTAAGGTCTTTAAAGTTTCTGGTTACTGCAAAAAGGGAACTATCTGTATACCAGAACCTAAGGCATTGCATGTGTTGATAGGTCCAATTGGAAAGCCAGGCCATCAGACAAAGTAAAAAAACAAAAACAGCCAAACAGCATTCAAAAATCAAGATAAGTAAAATTCATCTGGTCAGGAATCCAGAAGTCTCTCAGTCCAAGGAAACAATAGCTGCAGAGTGATTCTTATCACTCACCTGATAAGCACCTGGCTTTTGCTCTGTTGATCATCACTGCCCTAATTCAGACCCTCCTGTATTCCACCAGAACCATTGTTACTGCTTCCTTATTGCGGTCAGACCTCTGAATATTAGTAATATTCATAGTTCCATGATTATGCTGTCTCTGCCCTTATGCCATGTTTCTCCTTGAAGTGTTCGTGGTCTCCCTGCTGTTTCCTACTAGGTTTGTTTCTCCCATATAGTACTCATATTTGCCCTTACTGTCTTAATTCAGGTAACTTCTGGACTTTGATTGGCAGATATAAATGCTCTCCATATCCTGGATTTACCTTATACCTTGCACATATCATTATTTATAACAAAGGCCATTATTGCTTGTGTTTCTACCTGTGCTTTGGGAGCAGGATCCATGTCTTCATCTCTTTAGTCTTTTCTTCTAGTTTGGTGCCTAGTATACTGTAGATTTTCAATAAATATTTTGGAATGAAGGTAGATTTTTACATGTGATAGGCATGACAAACAAATTATGGATTTTCTTTCTGAAACCTGATTTGAAATTTTTTGTTCTGTTCTCTCCGCTCTAGTAACTTCAACTATTGCTGTAACTCAAAATTATCTCTTTAACGTCTTACATGCAGAAATAACAAATCCTTTAAATGAGTTACCATATACCAGGGATTGGGAAAGAGGAAGAATATATCTCTACCCTTGAGGAAGGATGTGTTAGCCATTTAAGAATATTTCGAGGGAACTCCATTAATGAAGTCTTAAGCTAGGGGATAGGATAGAGTGTTTTTGTGCTTGTTTATGATAATTATTATAATTCTTGGACCAAATTGTCAGACCTTATAAAAAAAAATCTTTCTTTGAATTTCAACACTCATCCAAAATTCAAAGTACTAGGGAAATGTGATTAGAATTGGGAAATTTTTTTAAATTTTACATTCGTTCTATGGGGTGATGGATTATAATAAGCTTTAATTTATCTGGTAACATCTCAGAAAACAATACAATGTTTTGTATAAGGAGTTTACCAGGTTTCTGAAGATTATATTGGGCAGTTATTTTTCAAAGGGATTACATAAGTCCCTGACTACAAACATCTGATCTTGATGACTATTGATATAACGTATATTTTTATCTACTAATTATTCCTAAATTGCTTTATTTATTTTTTGTTTTCATAGTATTCCTTTGCTTCAAATAGTATTCCCTCTGATGCCCATGTTACTTTGCAATTCTTTTTGTACTTTTTGAGATTCTTTTATTCTTTCTTTCCTGATATTAACCATCTGTATTAATGAGATAATAAACTAGGCTTACTGTTAATGAATTGATTCATTCAACTGCTGGATTTAATTAGAAAAACGTTTAACATGCCATATGTTAATCAGATATTCTGATTTTGTTTCATTATCCCCAAATATAATAAAATAAAATGAATTTTTTTATGTTTTTGCATGAATTAAACTAAAGCAAGTTTTGTTACTCTACCATGTATTATAAAAGGCTAACTAAGGAGTTTTATCTTCATTGTATTCCATATTTCAGAAGGAAAATCAGTTTTCTTCTTTGAACACTCACCTAACTCTAATTGGCACAAGAATAAAGTCTAAGAATAAAGATTATCATGACCCTCAAATAAATAGAAAGGAAACTAAGCCACAGATCTATCTCCAAAGACTTTTTCTTTTTCTTTTTTTTTTTTTTTCTTTTTTTTTAGTACTTTGGTAGGGGATGCATTTTCTGAATTAAGCAACCACTGGAAAAGTTACTTAAGAACTTTTATTCCAGAGACACTATTCAATGAGTTTGTTTTTTTGCTTTTCATGTTTTTGCTTATAGTGTCCAAAGGGACTTTTACTTAAAGAGGAAAGAGAGAACAAGGCAAGGTTTTAGGAGAGATTTTAATGTTCAGAGCTTTTTTTTTTTTTTTTTAAGATTTTATTTATTTATTCATGAGAGACACAGGGAGAGAGAGAGAGGTAGAGACACAGGCAGAGGGGGGAGAAGCAGGCTCCATGCAGGGAGCACGACGTGGGACTCGATCCCCAGTCTCCAGGATCACACCTTGGACTAAAGGCGGCGCTAAACGGCTGAGCCACTGGGCCTGCCCAATGTTCAGAGCTTTTATTAGAGAAATTGGCAGAGAAAGATTTAAGTGTGCTGGCACAAGCACAGAATTAACAGCTCAAACTGAGCAGTCGTCACTTTGGACCTTCGGCCTCTAATATGCCCCTCCAATTCATTTAATCGTTCTTTTATTGTTGGATATCAGGTCATTTCTATTTTTTTTTTCCTATCATTAAATTAACATAAAGATGTTCTTGAATAAACCAACTCAGTCTTGCATATAGGCCAGTTATTTCTGGGAAGGGATCACCATTAGTTACCAGATAAACTTTAATATTCATATTATATTTCAGAGTGTAAAGAATGCATCAGTTTTCCAAAACTAGGGCCATAAGAGAATGAAATCAGGAGGTTAGGTAGAGAGCAAAGCTAATGGAACCAGAAAGTTGTGCCTGCTGTGGTGTCTGTTGTATCTTCTCTGACTTCTGCAATGAGCACTTACATCAGAGAGTGGTTGCATTTTTCTCATCTGAGGTTCACTTCTTATAAATTTGTAATATTTTTTTCTTTTAGTCTTAATTCTTTCAGCATTTGGTGGAATTGTTCATGTCGGTCATATCCACTCACAAGACTGTGTGTGAGAAAGAGATTAGAGTTTATGATGATAGGCCACTGTCACCCCTAAGAATGGTTTTTAAGTAGAATTTGACTCAGTGGTTCTCCTGCTTATAGTTTGCTTAGAAAGCTTGGGAAGATACCAGCCACCAAAAAATTCCATGCATTAAGTAGCTTTGGAAAGTTTAAAGATGTCTTTTGGGCACTGCATTAGTCTTTGAATTTCCTACTGGGCTTTCCCTGTGCTAGAGGCTATCTGATGTCTGTTTCAACCAGGTGCTTGGTGATTAAAATGAAGCTTCAGCCCTGACATTTTCCTTCAAAACTAGCAATAATATACCTGAAGACCAATTGTGTTCCATTTCACCATTTGTAAAGTCTGTTTTACGAACCAGCCAACAGTTTGGTGTTCTGCCTATAAAAAATGAGAGAATGCAAAATAAATTTGCTAAATCCCAACAAGAGCTAAATGGATGGCATTTGGATATACCTAGCTACATCTACTTTCTGACTGTTTTTTTATTTTCAAATAAAGAAAAGTGATTGCTTCATTTGGGCTCATATTGATAACCATTTCTTGCTTTTTCTGTGAGAAAAGAATGATAAAGTGTTGCAAATGTAAGCAAAACCTCATATTTTAGTAGTAATCTTTCTCATTTATTTTTATGCTTCTTTTCTGAATATTACCACATGTAATATTGGTCTGGCTCTTACATTCTTTTAACCTTTGTGTTCTCTTTAGAATTGTGTCTGTTTTCATGAGTTTCTTCATAATCTTCTCTGCATTAAAAGACACCAGTGCTCTTTTGTGTAATCCTTTTGAATATCAAAGCCTCCACTCAAAGATCTTATGTCATTCTGCTTGCTTTTACTTAAATGTTCTGTAGTAGAAAACTCTTTTAAAGCAAGGTGACTTGAACTATCCTTTGTTCAAATTAAAGTTAGTTACTTTGTTTTTAAATAACATCCTTTGACTTATACCAAGGCAATAAATATCTTAGAATTCTATTTAGTTTTTTAAGCACTGTGCTAAAAGTTTAGTCTTGTCTTTATTCTTCTGTTCAGTGTCTTGTAGCATATGAGTACCAAGGGTATACTCATTTTCTGTAGAATTTGATGTTGCTTAACTCATTACTTTATATTTCTCTACAATGAGTTCTGTACACTGCTCTCAGCCTGCTTGCATTTAATAGTTCTCCTCCTTTCTACAATCTGCCCTTCTAGTTTTGCAGGCTCAGTAGAGTTCATTTCCCTTTATGTTCTGTTTTCCAAATTACTAAGACATTTTAAAAAGCAATAAAATAAAAAAAGATTATTATTGAGCCATGTGTATAGACTGCTTGCCCATATTTATGGATCTTAAAATGGCCAAGATGCTGGCCAAGAATTTTTAGCTTTATATTAAAGCTCAGAAAGAAAGCCAAAGGGAGAGCATCATAGGGGGGATTGTCATTACCAAGAGAACTTGGACTTTCAGTTCCCATGGTAAAAATAATTTTTAGTTTCAGGGGTTTTTTTTAGAGATTATCAGTCTTAACTTTTTATTTATGAAAAATATACTGCACATGATTTATTTTCTATATTAATAACTGTGAGAGCTGATAAGTTAATTATATCAGTAAAGGTAGTTTAATGGCAGGAAAAATCTGTTCCATGGGATTATCTCTGAAATGTTTTGTAAACAATATAGAAGATATGTTTTCTAAGATATATTTTGTCTTATTAATACAAAAATATGTTGTTTATATTTAGAAACTCTTTGCAGCTTGGCATTTAAGAGATTATTATGTTGTTGTTTTTTAAGATGTTATTTATTTATTCATGAGAGACACACACACAGAGAGAGAGAGAGAGAGAGAGGCAGAGACACAGGCAGAAGGAGAAGCAGGTGCAGGAAGCCTGACATGGGACTCAATCCCGGATCTCCAGAATCAGGCCCTGGGCTGAAGGCGGCACTAAACCACTGAGCCACCCGGGCTGCCCTGAGATTATTATGTTTTAAATGTGTTTCAGTTTTTAAAACTGGATACTTTGGGGTTATAAAAGTTGGTAGATAATACTGTTTAACTTTATAAGGACTTAACACATTCACAGTGTCCATAGAAGAATAAAACTAGGTATAATAATAAATTACCATATACTGTCTTTTTAAAAATATTTTATTTATTTCTTTGAGAGAGAGAGCTATAGAGTATGAGCCTGGTGGAGGGGCAGAGAGAGAAGGAGAAGCAGGCTCCCCGCTGAGCAGGGAGTCTAAGGCAGGACTCCATCCCAGGACCCCAGGATCATGACCTGAGCCGAAGGTAGACACTTAACTGACTGAGCCACCCAGGCGCCCCCCACATACTATCTTTAAATAATATTTCAAAGGTTAAGAAAAGGAAGGGGAAATCAGGGTCTCCATATAAACCATCATAATCCAAATATTAAGGTATTTGTTTGAGGTGAGTATAATGACTTAAAAAAAAATTAGGATCTGGAGTCAGACTGCCTGGATTCCAATCCTCTTGACTCTTATTGGATGTATAACCCTCTGTAACCGTCCTCTAGTCAAGGAAGAATTGACTCACTACTCAGTATCTGAAACAAAAAGCTAGATTGTTGCTGGACAGTGGAGACCTGTACTTGCAAAAAACATAAGACCTTCTGAACAAAGCAGGCTGCTGATTATTTTGGGTTTGGGGAACTGTAGAAGTTGGAACAGCAGGGCCCTAGAAGCAAGAGTGTGTGGGGATTGGTAGAGCTTTAGCTGGGGCAGTTTAGTTACTGAATGAAGCTATTGCCTCTATTGGTTGTCACTGACCTATTGAGATGAGTTACAAACTGTTTATGATTTGAGGCACCTGGGTTCCTCAGTTGGTTAAGCATGTAACTCCTCGTATCATCTCAGGTCATGATCATGGGGTCATGAAATTGAGCCCCAGATCTGGCTTGGCACTCAGTGGAGAGTCTGCTTAAGATTCTCTCCCTCTGCCCCTCCCTTTGTGCGTGAGTGTGCTCTCTTAATCTCTCTCTCAAATAAATATTTTTTAAAAAACGTGTTTATTATTCTCTCACTACTTAATTAAAAAACTACCTTTCTCATAGGAAGTTTCTGATAATTAAAATGTATATAAATTTCTGAGCATAATGCTAAGAAACAAACTATCATCTTCATCAATTTGGCCTTGAAAAGAGTAAAACCCCTCATATAAAAGCCCCAGATTCCACAGCATTTTCATCAACACTGCGGCTGTGTTGCACCTCAAATCTGTCTCATTCTTTGGCGTTATTTAGTACATGCCATTAGTTTTCACTTGGGTGTATGCCTAACGCACAGCTCCACAATGTCAGCATTTTATGTACTGTTCATCTCACTTTTAAAGAGACACCATTCACTTCACAGACAAGTGGGCTTTTTGTGGATTTGGTTTGGTTTTTAAGCTTTTATGAGCATCAGAGATACCTTTAAGAACCTAGTAAAAGCTGTGAACTCTTTCCCCTGAGGAATATATATGTGCATATACACATTTTTGTATTCTTTTTGTTTGTTTGTTTGTTTGTTTGTTTCTTGGGTTCTTGAACTCCATAAAGGTTAAGGCCCTGCTCTTCAGAACTACATCAGAAAGATAGTTCTCAGGGCGCCTGGCTGGCTCAGTCGGCAGAGCATGCAATTCTTAATCTCAGGGTCATGAGTCAAACCCCATTTCGAGTGTGGAGCCTACTTTAAAAAAAAAAAAAAGTGATTCTCTGTCAGATTCTCACCTCCAGGTTTCAGTTGCAGGACATTAGGTAATAGCAATTTAAAAAAGCCCTTTATGGTAGAAAACGTAAAGCATATCTTGGAGTTTGAGGGTAACTGGATTAGACAGGAAGGTGCCACATCCTAGAATCTACAGTGACCCTTTCTAGGCAGTAGTTCAGGCTGGGGCAGTAGGTGCTGAAGATCAGTATATGTAAGCACCACTGGGAATGCTGCTCCCGGCCTTACCACAGAATTTGATTAATTAGGTCTGGCACTAGGTGGCTGTGGTCCTAATCCCTCTAGGAGGAAACCTGAATTACTTTACTAAGTCCCAACGTGGTTATGACACAGCAAGTTCTCTCTGACCAGTTAACTGCCTTCCTCCAGCCCAATTTTGGCATCTTTACCCCTTGCACCTATGGATCTTGTGAAACAACCTAAGAATTTTTCTAGATCTTACGGTGTTAGATCTCTAGGTTAGTGGTTCTTAACCTGGAGGGTTTATTAAAATGCAGACTTCTGGACTGCACTCCCAGAGATCCTCATTTAGTTGGTACTGGACTGGGGCCCAGTAATCTGCATTTCTAAGGAGTTTCTAGGTGATACTGATATTGCTGGTGTGAGGGTCACACTATGAGAACCACAGTGCTCTAGTCACAGATACATCATTGGTCCCCCAGGCTCACTTACTGCTGGTACAAACATTAGATTGTTTATACCAGTTACTCAAACCCGTAGCTTAATTTGTGTTAGGTAATTGTTTATAGTGAGTCTAGGTCAGATGAAAGGGGTCATTGCTCTTGGTTATTGTCTAATAATAAAAGTATTACAGAAATGTCTTCAGGCTTGAGAGAGTGGGACAAGGGCAAGAAGTTTAAATAAATTATTCAATAAGATTTGAAAACAAATAAAAAAAAACCTGATCTTAGTAAAATGCTGACTGTTTCCTCTGGGCCCTAGCCTACCTCTGGTTAAAAGAAACTTTTGAACAGAGGCTGTGTCCCTACCCAAGAATAGGTCACACTTGTAATAGGGCCTACTCGAGTTATGGATATAAAGAGCTCCTGCAGCTGGAGAGGTGGTGGCATATTGAGTGGGGAATATGCGTGTATCAAGAAAATATATTTTGGATTTTTAATAAAAATATATGTTGAGATGATATGAAGAAAATTATCATAAATTTGTTATTTCTGAAAGGTGATATTATTGGTGTTTCCCTTTCATTTTGTTTAGAAGTTCTATAGTGAACTATATATTCATTTTTATAGTCTGCAAATTTTATTTTAGATAACTGTATGGATTAGTCAAACTAGTAAGTCGTTTAATCAAAATATTACATCAGTCAACCAAGAAGTACAGATGAAATTGAGAGCTCTTCCTTAAATTTTGAGTAGGAAGAAAAGGTGAAAGTCCCAGAGTAGTACTGGGTGCCTCTCCGTAGAAGAGAAGGATCATAACTGGAGAAGGAAACTTCTGGAGGCAGATATGTTGCTAACTATGCTCTCTTAAGCTTTAAGTGATAGCAACAAGTAGAAGCTATGAGTAGTATTATCATTGCCCTACAGAGAGAGGCAACTGTGCCTCCTATTATTAACATTACTACTTTTTTTTTTTAATTCCTAAAATGACTGTATTGTTACTGTCTGGCCAGTGGATCACTAACAGTTGTCCAGTGTTATCACTGGCGGTAAAATCACAAACCAAAAATGAAGACTTTTTTTTTTTTTAACACAGTGGATAGAGTTGCCACAACTTGTGAAATTTCCAGTATGTGAAAACCTCACCAGCATATCACAACAAACTGATTTCTGAAAATAATTATAAGATTTAGGTGTGTGAAACATTGAAAACCTTATTGAAAGCCCTACTTCTATTGCATTTCTAAAATAGTTGCTTCACCAAAAACTAGCAATGCCAATAATGTTGTATTTTCCTTGTTTCCTAAATCATCCTATGGCTCTTTATAGTTCTGGTTCTTCTCTTATGGATTTATTAGAAAACTCAAGGACTCATCCTTAAAGTTTCTTAATAATCCCTTAATGCACAAAAAAAGTATATTTATCTTTTTATAAATGTAGGAATTATGTCTTTGATATTCATAAGTTTTCTGTTCTTTATTCTTCTTTGAGTACAAGTTTGTTCACCCCGGTGGCTTTCACCTGGAGGAGTGATTTCTGAAACTTCTCAAATTATAGCAATATCCTCCTCTTCCATTGTAAATTACTGCTTTCGAACACAGCAGAAATGACAGCTGGTAGTGAGATTCAAAGTGAGCACCTTTCTGCTTTGCATTGGTTCCCTTGACTACTACCATGTCCTCTTAATATATTCTTAGGTATATTGGATATATTGAATATAATTACTCTCCCATTAGCTTATTTTATATAACCCAAGTAACTTATTTTGCTTTTTACATTTTATTTAGTAGCTGTCATACAATATCAATGATCATTGTTCAGTGGAATGTTAGGATTTGAAAAACGTAGGGCCTTGATTCTGATCTTATTTTTTTTATCAGTTTCATCAATTACTTTTCCCTGTTACGTTTGAACTACAGGATCTTTTGTTTTTTTTTTTTTTGTTTTTTTTTTTTTAATATTTTATTTATTTATTCATGAGAGACACAGAGAAAGAGAGAGAGGCAGAGACACAGGCAGAGGGAGAAGCAGTCTCCATGCAGGGAGCCCGATGTGGGACTCGATCCCGGGTCTCCAGGATCACGCCCTGGGCTGAAGGCAGACGCTCAACCGCTGAGCCACCCAGGCGTCCCTACAGGATCTTTTGAAAATGATTACATTCTGCTCAAAAAGTCTCATTTCTTAAATGCTTTAAAGCTTTATAGAGTCAGAGCTGAAATGAGAAGAGGTTGGGGAATAAAGAAGGAAGAAAAGAAGGGCAATCAACAGCCCTTTGAATAATTGCTAACATTTGATTAGCTTTGCTGGCTATTTTTCTATTTGTTTTTTGTTTTCCTTGTGCCTGCATCTAAAAGTCCTCTTCATTTTTCCCCTTGCCTGTTTTTCCATTCTTTTTAATGTACCCCTCTTTGCTAGCTGACTGGAAGAGGACTAGGAGTTTTGAGGCATCATATCTAAGAGGCTGAGAGGCAGTTTTCTCTCCTATTGACATTTCCTCATTCCACAAGGGGATCTGAGCCCATTGCACATTCAAAAATAGCCGTGGTGGGAGCTCCCCCCCCAACAGAGATCCTCCCCAAGATTTCTCTAGATGCTCCCACAGATGACTGAAATTCTCAAGCAAAAGGAACTCAGTCTCTCCTCTCATAAGCAGAGCTAAGCGTTTTTTATTAACTCTGGCCCAGTGTAAGACCCAAGTCTGAGTGGTTTTGAGTGGCATTTCTGGAAAGTCAAAGGTACTGTTTGACAATTTGACATGAAGACAAATTTATTTTTTTTTTCAATTTTTATTTATTTATGATAGTCACAGAGAGAGAGAGAGAGAGAGAGAGAGGCAGAGACACAGGCAGAGTGAGAAGCAGGCTCCATGCACCGGGAGCCCGATGTGGGATTCGATCCTGGGTCTCCAGGATCGCGCCCTGGGCCAAAGGCAGGCACCAAACCGCTGCGCCACCCAGGGGTCCCCTGAAGACAAATTTATATGTTCCTTAGGGTTTACAGTGTGTGACCTTTCCTTTCTGGTTTTTTGTGGGGGTTTTTTTAAGTTTGTTTTTTTTTTTGGTTTTTTTTTGTTTTTTGTTTTTTTTTAAGTAATCTCGACATCCAGTCTGAGGCTTGAACTCAAAATCCGAAAAGTTGCATGCTCAGGGCACCAGGATGGCTCAGTTGGTTAAGCAACGAACTCTTGATTTCGACTCAGGTCATGATCTCAGGGTCATGAGATTGAGCCACACATCAGACTCCATGCTCTGAGTGGAGTCTGCTTGAGATTCTTTCTTTCTCTCCCTCTGCCCTTCCTTGTGTTCACACTCATATGCGCTCTCTCTCTCTCTCAAATAAATAAATAAAGTCTTTAAAAAAAAGTTGCATACTCTACCAACTGACAAGTAGGAGCCTCTCCTCCTCTGAACGTTATCTTTTTTTTTTTTTTTTAATAAAATCATTTGGTAAACAGTAGAAATCTGGAATGATTTTATAATGGGAGAAGTACAAAGATGGTTTATAGATCATTGTTTCCAAATGTGTTTTTGTGTACCCAAAATTCAAATCCAAAGTCAGAAGATTTTCTGGAGTCGTGTATTCTTAAAGTAAAACACACCAAAGCTTTGGATGGATTGCTGTTGTTTTGTCGGTACATATCATCTCTCCTTGACTTGTTTATTTTTAATTACTCTCAACTTTTTAAAGATAATTACTGTATGTCTGTTTTACGTGGTTTATATAAACACCTGATTAGATTTCATTGAGTACCACTGAATAACTTCAGATATGCAGTCACTTAAGCATTTTGTTTTAATGTAAATTTTTTGAGTTTCTTCACTTTGAAAACTACATTTCTTTGATGTCAGTGTTTTCTTCCATGAGTCAGTACCCCAGATCTTACAGACTGGGACTATTGAGTAATACTTTATTATCTTTCTCCATTTAATATTTTTATCTCTCTGTATGGCAATTTTATATTTGGATATTTTTAGAATAGATCCATTCCAGTAAAATTGGTTATGAAGCAGTTTGAGTTTAAAAAAAAAAAAAAAAGGCACTATTTCCTCATTGTTTTGCAGAATAAAACTGGAACTGCATTGAGGAAGGACAAAGCCTCCTTGTTGACTTGGTTATAACATGATGCCAAAACAGTTAAAATAGCCAGTCATTTCGCATAATGAGCATTGGCCTATATAAGAAGGCTCGTAAAGCTTTACTTAGGGATGCAAGTGAAGTAGAAAAGGCTGTGAGGTTTTCTTATCTTTAAAGTGGAGTTTTGATTCTAGGTTCTTATTAGTAACCTATGATATGCTATCCTGGAATCAATTTTTCAGTATTTAGAATACCCTGATTCCCAAGCCCTACTTCTTTTATTAAGGTCTTGTAAAAGTCTAAAAGCTGAATTGTATTATCAGACTTAGCCAGTAGATGCCCTAGTCTGTCCCAATGTATTGTGCCATAAAAATACTTTGCTATATACAAATAATAGAGGTGCTTCTGTCCTAGTAACCTTAGATTTATTCCTGAAAAACTTTGCATTCCACGAAATCAAACAGTAAAAACAGATCTCATGTGGGTAGTAGAGTTAGGGACAGATCACTCAAAACCAGTAGAACTTTGTAACCCGAGCAGTCCTAATAAAAAAACTAGCAAAGTTAAGTCTCTACTGGATTTACATTCAGAGTCACAGTCCAGTTGATTCTTTGCATCCTTGAACTCAGGAATTCATGCTGCCTCCTTCAGAATGTGACATTTGCTCCTAATGAAGATATGTTTCATCAGAATTAAACAACTGACTCAGTATGTAGACCTCTACTAATCACGTGTTTTGTTATTAAGACTTTATGTTTTTAGAGCAGTTTTAGGTTTACAATACAATTCAGAAGGAAGTACAGAAGTTTCCCATATTCCCCCCTGCCCCTCACATGAATAGTCTCTCCCATTATTAACATCACTCACCAGAATGGTAAATTTTTTTTAACTAAGGATGAACCTACATTGACGTATAATAATCACCTGAAGTCCGTAGTTTATGCATTCTAAGGGTTTGGGCAAATATAGAATGGCATAAATCCATCATTAACTTACAAAGTGTCTTCAGTGCCCTAAAAATCCTCTGTGCTCTGGCTAATCATCTGTCCCCACCCCTAGTAGCCATTGATCTTTATTTATATGGTCTCTGTTGTTTTTACCTTTTCCAGAACATCATATAGTTGGAATCATACTGTATATAGCCTTTTCAAATTGACTTCTTCCACTTAGTAATATGCATTTAGGATTCCTATATGTCTTATTATGGCTTGATAGCTCCTTTTAGCACTGAATAATATTCCATTATGTGGATATACCAGTTTATCCATTTACCTACTGAAGAACATCTTAGTTTCCAAGTTTGGGCAGTTAGGGATAAATCTGCTATAAATATCTGTTCCCAGGTTTTTGTGTAGACGTGAGCTTTCAGTTCCTTTGGATAAATACCAGGGAGCAAGGTTGCTGGATCAAATGGTAAGAATATGTTTAGTTTTATGAGAAACCACCAAGCTGTCTTCCAAAGTGGCTGCACCATTTTGCATTCTCAGAAACATTAAGAGTTCCGTTGCTCCACATCCCCACCAACATTTGGTGTCAGTGTTCAGGATTTTGGCCATTATTACAAGTGTGTAGTAGTATCTTATTTTAATTTACATTTACCTCTTAACATATGTGGAACATTTTTTTAATATGCTTATTTGCCATCTGTATATCTTCTTTGGGGATGTGTGTTAAGATTACTGGCCTATTTTTTTTAATCAGGTTTGTTTTCCTTTTGTTGAATTTAAGAGTTCTTTGTATATTTTAAGTAGTCCGAGTGTGTCTTTGGTGAATCTTTTCTCCCAGTCTGTGACTTATCTTCTGACGTTCTTGATATTGTCTTGCAGAGCAGAAATTTTTAATTTTAACAAACTTCAGCTTATCAATTGTTTCTTTCATGGTGCATGTCTTTGATTTTTAGATAGTACCTAAAAAGGCGTTACCATACTCAGGTCATCAAGGTTTTCTCCTTTGTTATCTTTTAAGAGTTTTACAGTTCCATGTTTTACAACTAGCGCTATGCTATATTTTGAGTTAATCTGTGAAGGATGAAAGGTCTGTGTCTAGATTCACTTTTCTGCATGTGGATGTTCACTTGTTCCAGCATCATTCATTGAAGAGACTCTCTTTGATAATTAGGTGTTTTTTAAACACAGGAAGAAATGCCTTTGCACCTTCCTCATCAGCATCCTCAGCTTCCTTGAGTAGCTTAACAAAGTGGAAAGGGCGGGAGTTTTTTTGGTTTTTAAAGATTTTATTTTTTAGGTAATCTCTACACCCACTCTGGGGCTCAAACTCACAACCCCAAGATCAAGAGTTGCATGCTTCACTGACTAAGCCAGCCAGGTGCCTCAGAGATAGCAATTTTTGAGGCCTCTCCCTAGAATTTTCAGGAGTTTTGTTAAAGATCTTTCTATATTGCTTAGACTTTCTTTAATAATGTCCTGATTGATTTAAATCATTCTTTTACTGGAAAAAAAATACAGTACAACTTCTATGTTATGCTGACATTATTCTTTAGTTTATCAAATGTGTATGAGCCAACTCACATTAAAGAAACATATTGTATCAATAAAGCCTTTAATTTTATTACATTTCATAAATAAAGTCATTTTTTAAGTGAGCCTATCTATAAAATATAGTTTTGTCTATCAAAAAAATGCCTTCTAAAACCTATAAGAAAGATGTGTTTCCTGAAACCAGAAATGATTTTTTACTCTTCCTCCCTAAAATGTCTAGTTTTTTATACTGACACTAAGTTATAAAGTCATAGAATTGATTCATATTAAGCTTTCCTTAGAATAGTAGTTTGTGGCTTCATATAAAACGTGTCTTAGTTACCATAGAGTTAATTTCATTAGAATCTCTGTGTAAAAAACATCATATTTCAAAAAGTTCCCTGGTTAATTCATAATGTGCTATCAGATTTGAGAATTACTGCCTGAAAATAAAATAACTAAAGGTATTCAGTTTCCATTTGGACATTCCAATGAAGCCCATGCTAGTTAGATTAACTGGTAGCAGAATTCAGAGTTTGATGCTGGGTGAGTAATTTGCAACATGTACCATTTATGTTAACTGCCTTCCATCTTATTTTAGAGATAGGAGATTTATTATATCACTTTTCGGGTTAATTTTTGAAATTGTGACATAAAACATTAACATAATATCTGAAATGCTAGGACTAAATTCTGTTGTGTGTTTGATTGTCCAGCATCATTTTTTTCCCACATGGTTTTGTGTTGGAAGTCAAGTGATTTTTGTGATGTGGCCACATATTTGTAGATTATGTTGTATCATGGAGATGGGAATTGTACTAAATTTCACTGAAGATACAAGAGAGGTTGTCATTCGACAAATGACAGTTACATGTTTTTTTTTTTTGAACAGTTACATGTTTTTAAATGTCCTGCAAACATGACTGAATTTCAGGTGTTTTGCAAGAGTTTTGAATGCTACTCATAACTATATCTTTATCAAAGAAGCCTAAATCCTGGAAGGTCCAAGTAACTTGCAAGGATTTGTAAAATGCCTCAAAGTAATGCCAAACAGTATCCAAGCAGCTAGCATGTGACTGGAACTGAGTAAATGATTCAGTGCTTCAGAATCTCACTTGCTGGGTACAGGCTACTTTACCATTATGCTTTGTTCTTTTCTCTCCTCTGGTGCTTGACTTTCTTAGTTGTATGAGATGTGTCTTTGAGCATGACCAGCCTCCCTACTGGAGAGGATGTGGCTTCCTTGAGGGCAGGATCCCTCTTATTTTTCTTCATTTATTCCTCAGTACAGTCTTTTAAGCCTATAAGTGGCCTGGAAGAGAGAATTACTTTCTAGGGAAACATGTTTGTAAAATGAAATGATACAATGAATTTCTCATATTCAAATCCTTTAGAGCCTTGTGATTACAGAGCTGCTTCATTGCTGAGAAGGCTATTATAAAGAGGTCTTTTACTATATTGACAATTATAATCCATCAGATAGAATCTCAGCTGGTTTAACCAGTGCTGAATAATCTAGAAAATACTATCACTGCCAAGGCCTGCTGTATTAATAATAGGTTTCCTTCTAAATAAGTTAGACAAAATTAGTGATTGATAATTTTAACATCTCACCCAAAAATCAAAAAGCAATTCACACGTTATCTTAATTTCAGAATCGGTTGTGGTATTTACTATTTACGAGAGCAGAATTGCTTGTCCAGAGAGCAGAAAATGTATTCAATGACTTTTCTCCACATGAAAAATTCATTCAGCATAGATACTAATTTGAAACTACCACTTGACTTTATTCTGAATGATTAATATATTTGGGACATAAACTGAAGAGTGAACTGCATTTATAGAGTTGTCAAAGAACACTTTCCAGTCAGTGGAAACACAAAAAACTATTTTTTTTCAAGGAACTAATTGATATCTAATATATACATACATATATATATCTCAAATCTGTACATACAAAATATGTATGTGTAGTATTTCTCATATCATGTCTAACATCTATCTCAGTATATACTTCAAATGCATAGGAAGTCAAATGTTCTAAAATAAGTGTTTAAATCAGTGGTTATATGATACTTTTGAAAAGTCTTTGTTTATTAATGTGTTTTTCTGTTCCTAAAACATTATTCTTAACCTGTTTCATAAAAACAAACTTTATTATATTTAAAAATACTATGTTGATGAATTAAGATATCAAACACTGAAATAAAAAGATGACATAAAGATGACATAGCTCTTTAATTTTCTAAATAGAGATAACTATCTTCATCTTACAACTCAGAAATTTGTGGTTCTATCAAAAACACTAATTGTACTTAATAAGAAATATCAGACAGGTGATTTAGAGTTTTCAAGTTGCTACCCATTTCATTAAAATATTGACTAGAATACTAATTCCAAAGTAATTACCTGTCAAATCAAATCAATTAAAGTAGGTTAAACCCAACCCCTGATGTACTGTGTAACTTCTACTGGGTACCACTTATTAGAGACAGTTTGTTGTTATTATTGCTGTGAGTCAGGCCAATAAACCAGTCAGTTCTTTCTGAGTTAGAATCTACCCTTCTGTCTTTCCCATCTTTCCGGCCATAGATTTCATTATATAAAACAACTCACCAATTCACTTTGTTTCCTCATTCCTGCCAAAAGGTCTTTTGACAGTCTTTTGTTACATTGCCCCTCCTGTCAGGATCACCAGCATTGTTTGCAATAGGTGATTCTGGTTAATTAAATTTACCATTAAATGAGATCAGAATTTTATTGCCTCTTTTGTTTATTTCCACATTTATATTCCCAAATCCCTGATGTCTGACCCCTGACTACTATCTTCTGCTGGTGAAAGAGGATAAAATTGAGGACTTTGTTCCCATTTGTTTCCATTATTTCTTAGAATGAAATATATATATATCTCACCTTGAATTCCACTTAAAGTCCCAGCATCACTGGTCCTATCAAATAAGAACTTATAGAAGCTTTACATTTAAGTACCCTGAAATACCTTTGATACTGTACAGTAGAAGTAGTAGAGGGTGTGAAAAAATATTTAAAGTAATCATATAACAAAGTGTAGTCATTTATCCTCCATTCCAAATCCTTTTGGATTTTAAATCTCTCATTGGCAGTAAACATTAGAGTGAAATTATTTCCAGAGAACTGAATATACTTAACCATGGAGGCATATTTTTAACAGTAGTAGTCTTATCTGATTTAAATCTACAAATTAATCATTTATCATATTAATAAGGAAAGCTTTATTTTTATCCATTTATATTCCTAGGATTTATTTCCCCCTAAAATACCATGAATTTATAATATTTCCAACAGCTGCTGCTGTTTGGAAACGTTTCAAGTAATAAGTAACATTATTGTTACTACTGCACTAGTAAATGAGATGCTACTAACTCCTCTTAAGGGAACAGGTAAAAAGGTATCATGTATAATCCGTAAACATATGTAATCTATAGCCAAGAAATGAAACCAGTATACCTTTTTGTTTCCCAGTTTTGCACCAAAGTTGCCTAAGAGGAAACTGTTTTGCAATTATTTCAAGTTTTTATTTAAACTCCAGCTAGTTAAATTTATTTAAATTCCAGTTAAATTTCCTCCTGAGAGTTTAATCACGTTTTCACTATTAGGCAGTTTTGAAAGTAAGAAATGCAGCATGGAAGGGAGGCAACAGTCAAAATTTCTCTGTTTTCATAATATAATAAGGGAAAGGAGCTTAATCGGTATTATCTCATTAGCCATAGCATGGGTGGAAATCAAACTATTTCTCCATCCTCTAGTCTACTATATGGTTTGCTCCTAAGCTTCCTTTTTTAGTAGCTCCTAAGCTAATTGAGAGTTTTCCAGACAGCTAGATCATTTTGTAGATCTACAAATAACCACCTTCCAAACCATCCTTGGGGAATTTAATAAGATGAACAGTGCTTTGGAGATGTATAAGAAAGCAATTTCTGACTATTTCTAGAAATATTGGACATAGTAATAGCTCCAGCATTACAATAGGATGGTTGTCATCCAACCACGTGTTGTCATCCTGTCTTTTTCTGACTCATCTTTGCTGTTGATTATGCTTGCATACCAACTGACCAGACCTGCTTAACAAGAGGTAATTAGGTGATAGAAGCGCCTGGGTGGCTCAGTGGGCTAAGTGTCTGCCTTTGGCTCAAGTTGTGATCTCAGGGTCCTAGGATCCAGCACCACATCAGGCTCCCTACTCACTGGAGAGACTGCTACTCCCTCTCCTGCAGCCCCTCTCCCCTGCTCATGTGCTCTCTCCTTCTCTCTCTCTCTCAAATAAATAAAATCTTAAAAATATAAAAATTTAAAAAAAAAGAATTAGGTGATAGAATATGCTGTAGAGCTTAACACGTAAAAGTTTTTCTTTATAGAATGGGAATGTAAAAAAAATCTTTGGTGAGCAAGAGAGTTGTTAATCCTGATTCTATGTGAAAAATTTTGCCTTTACCGTTGACAAGATGCAATAATCTGAACCTATTAGAGACTTTCTGGAATATATATCCACATAGATAAAGAATCCCACGATAGTAAGTTCCTGTATTTATATAAAAGATAACATTGGGCTCCTGAGTGGCTCAGTGGTTGAGCATCTGCCTTTAGTTCAGGTTGTGAACCCCTGTTCCTGGAATGAGTCCTGCATCAGGCTTCCTGCAGGGATCCTGCTTCTCCCTCTGGCTATGTTTCTGCCTCTCCCTGTGTGTCTATCATGAATAAACAAATAAAACTTAAAGACAAAAAAAAAAAGATAACACTAGTCCAGATAACAGTAGTCCAGAGGGTTAATTTTAATGGCAGAGATTTTAGGCACCATGATAAACAGTTTTAAAAAAATAGTTTTGGGGATCCCTGGGTGGCGCAGCAGTTTAGCGCCTGCCTTTGGCTCAGGGCGCGATCCTGGAGACCTGGGATCGAATCCCATGTCAGGCTCCCAGTGCATGGAGCCTGCTTCTCCCTCTGCCTATGTCTCTGCACCTCTCTCTCTCTCTCTCTCTCTCCACCCCCCCCCCGCCCCCGTGTGACTATCGTAAATAAATAAAAATTTTTTTAAAAAGATTAAAAAAATAATAGTTTTGGGCAGCCCGGGTGGCTCAGCGGTTTAGCGCCTTCAGCCCAGGCATGATCCTGGAGACCTGGGATCAAGTCCCACATCCGGCTCCCTGTGTGGAGCCTGCTTCTCCCTCTGCCTGTGTCTCTGCCTCTCTCTCTCTCTCTCTCTCTCTCATGAATAAATAAATAAAATCTTTAAAATATATATATATAGTTTTGCCAGAGGATTTGTCTGTAGTCTCTACATTATACCCTATATAATTATGCCTGTTCTTGTGTTTAGGATCTCCTCCCTTTGCTCTGGCTGCAAAGTGAGATAATTTAAATCCTTACTACAGAACAGTGATTAATTTAGTTATTTGACTGCTTGAAATCCCAACATGAGGATACTTCATATACTTATCATAATTTAAAAATGTTAGACTAAACGTTTAAACTTTTTGGGGTCCCCAGAATTTTTTAAGAATCTATTAAATCAAATGACCTTCTTACCAGAAAAACTCACATACATACAATTTGGAATACAGTTCCACATTGAACTCCATAGACCTGAGGTTGTGAATCACCTATGGACCCAACATTCAGAACTTCAGCACTAATTAGATCTGCCCTGTCTGATATGACAGCCAATAATCACTTATAGCTATTTAAATTAAAATTAAACACAGTTAAAGTTCCCTAGTCTCACCATCCACATTTTCAATGCTCAGGAGCAACATGTGGCTAATGGCTACCATATTGGACAGAGCAGATATAAAATATTTCCTTCATTTCAGAAGGTTGTGTTGGATAGCACTGGGTTAGATGTTTCTAAAACTATTCTACTTAAGAATCTTACCATTATGTATATATGTATATGTGTTTGTGTAGAAATGCATGATTTGACAGCCTAAAACATACATGTTGTAAGAAAAATTGGTTGCCTTTAGGCACAAAATATACATCTTTTCCTGAAACATAAATATGTCATAAAGTAAGGCATCTAGCTAACCTCAGCTGGGCCTTCAGGACTTTTCTACTTTGATTTTTTTTTTTTATCTTGTTGTATCTAAATTGCGTTTTCCATAGTAGTAGTTCTAAATTCTTCTACTCTTCCTTAAGCTCTTGCTTTTCAGTATGGTTGGAGACTTCATTTGTTCAGAAAACTGTGGCTATCATTCCTCAACTGCCCTTATCTCTGTATTAAAAATCTCATTGAGTTTTTTTTAATCATCATGTGCTACAGAAATAGCAAGGTGATGAAGAGAATGCAAAAGCCTCTGAATTTCAACAATATAATCAGAACCTAAGAGTAAATAGTTACAGAATGACATAATGCTTTCGAAGCATGGACTCTGTTCTCATACAATTTGATCATTTAGGTCTATGTTAGGGCCATAGAATGTGTATTTTTTTTTTAATTTTATTTATGATAGTCACATAGAGAGAGAGAGGCAGAGACACAGGCAGAGGGAGAAGCAGGCTCCATGCATCGGGAGCCCGACGTGGGACTCGATCCTGGGTCTCCAGGATCGCGCCCTGGGCCAAAGGCAGGCGCCAAACCGCTGCGCCACCCAGGGATCCCCGAATGTGTATTTTTAATTAATCCACAGGAACTTCTAATATACCTCAATGTAGATAATACCCATCCTTGAACTTACAGCCATACTTATAATTATCAGTACTAACAATAGGAGTTAACCTTTGCTGAGCCTTTGTTTCCATCATCCATGTGCTTTATATTAATTTCCTCTCTGGAGGGTATTATGCTGAGTGAAGTAAGTCAATTGGAGAAGGACAAACATTATATGTTCTCATTCATTTGGGGAATATAAATAATAGTGAAAGGGAATATAAAGGAAGGGAGAAGAAATGTGTGGGAAATATCAGAAAGGGAGACAGAACATAAAGACTCCTAACTCTGGGAAATGAACTAGGGGTGGTAGAAGGGGAGGAGGGCGGGGGGTGGGAGTGAATGGGTGATGGGCACTGGGGGTTATTCTGTATGTTAGTAAATTGAACACCAATAAAAAATAAATTAAAAAAAATATAAATAAATAAATAAAAATAAAAATAAAATAATTTCCTCAATGAGCCCTCATAACAACTCTATCAGTGATCATTATGATCAATCCATTTTATGGTGTGGAAACAGGCTACAAGAGGTCGACTAACTTGCCCAGGACTGGTTAGGAGTTAATGGGATCAAATGTACAGTATTTGTAAATATGTGTACATTGTTGAACAGCAGATCTCTAGAACTTTTTTACCTTGCATGATTGAAACTACACTCAACAAGTACTCCCACATTTTCCCATCCCCCAGCCCCTGACAAACATCATTGTACCTTCTGCTTGTATGAGTTCAACTACTTTAGGTGCTTCATATAAGGGGAATCATACAGTATTTGTCCTTTTGTGACTGGCTTACATTTTAAGTCTTCAGCCCATTTGGGGAAGATTTTTGTGTGTGCTCTAAGGAAAAAGAAATGATTTCTTTCTTTTGCATGTGAATATCCAGTTTACACAACAGTGATGTTCTTTAACAAATGAAACTGTCCTTTCCCATTGTGTAGTCTTAGCATCTTTGTCAAAGATCATTTGACAATATAGGTGTGGGTTTATTTCTAGGCTCTCTTGTTTTGTTCTCTGATCTCTCTCTATCTGTCTTTATGCCATTACAGTCCGTTTTGTTTACCGTAGCTTTGTAATATGTTTTGACTTGAGGAAGTGTGATGCCTGCAGCTTTGTTCCTCTTTATTCCTCAAGATTGTTTTGTTTTTTCAGAGTCCTTTGTGCTTCTATATGAATTTTAGGTAATTTAGGATTGTATCTATTTCTGCAAAAATCCCATTGGGATTTTGATAGAGATTACATGGAATTTGTAGATTGTTTTGGATAATGTGGACATCTTAACATTTTAAGTCTTCCAATTCATGAACACAGGCGGTCTTCCCAACTATTTGTATCTCAGTTTCTTTTATCACTGGTTTATAGTTTTCAGTGTACAAGTCTTTTGCCTTTTTGGTTAAATTTATTCCTAAGTATTTCACTCTTTTTTTTTTTTCTTTTTAAGATTTTGTTTGTAAGTTATCTATACACCTAACGTGGAGCTTGAATTCACCACCTCAAGATCTAAGAGTCACATGCTCTACTGCCTGAGCCAGCTACCTACCCTGTATTTTACTCTTTCTGATGCTTTTTTAAATGGAATCATTTCCTTTTCAGAAGATACATTGTTAGTGTATAGAAACAAACTGATTTTTGCCTATTGATTTTGTAACATGCAACCTGCCTGCATTTATTAGTTATAAAGTGTCTTGTATGTGTGTAATCTACTGTATTCTAGACATAAGTCATCCTCAGTTTTACATTTTTTTATGATTTGGACACCTTTTATTTCTTTTTTCCTGTCTAATTTCTCTTGTTAGAACTTCCAGTATTCTGTTGAATAGAAGTGGCAAGAATGAGCATCCTTGTCTTATTCCTGATTTTAGAGGGAAAGCTTTCAGTTTTTCACAGTTGAATATGACTTTTCATATATAGCATTTACTATGTTGGGGAAGTGTTCTTTTCCTAGTTTGTTGAGTGTTTTTATCATGAAAGGATGTTGAATTTGTCAGATCCTTTTTCTGCATCTATTGAACTGATCATATGATTTTTATCTTTCATTCTGCTCATGTGATGTATCAGATTGATTTTTATTATTATTATTATTTTCTGAACCATCCTTGCATCCCAGAAATAAATCCCACTTGATTCTGGTGTATGATCATAATGCGCCATTGAATTTGGCTAGTATTTTGTTGAGGATTTTTGCATGTGTATTCATTGGGGATATTGGCTGGTAGTTTTCTGGTAATGTCTTTCTTTGGTTTTGGTATCAGGATAAACCTGGCCTCATAAAATGAGTTTGGGAGTATTCATTCCTCTGATGTTTTGGAGTTTGAGAGGGATTAGCACTAAATCTTTAAATTTTTGGTAGATTTCTTCTGTAAGATCATCTGTTCCTGGGCTTTTGCTTTGTTCAGAGTTTTTTATTACTGATTTAGTCTCTTTATAGGTCTATTCAGATTTTCTGTTTCTTCACAATTCAGTTTTGGCAGGTTGTATGTTTCTAGGAAATTACCCATTTCATCTAAGTCATCCAATTTGTTGGCATATAATTATTCATAGTAGTTTCTTATGATCCTTGTATTTCTGTGGTGTCAGTTATAATTTCCCCCTTTCATACCTGATTTTGAGTCTTTTTTCTTTTTTTCATAGTCTAACTGAAGGTTTGTCAATTTTTTTTATCTTTTCAAAAGACCAACTCTTAATTTTATTGATTTTTTGCTATTCTGTATTTCAATCTGTCCTAATCTTTATTATTTCCTTCCTTATGTTAACTTTAAGCTTAGTTCTTCTTTGAGTAGTTCCTTGATTTAGAGTTAGATTGTCTATGAAATCATTTTTTTTTAGATTTTACTTATTTATTCATGAAAGACGCACAGAAAGAGGCAGAGACATAGTCAGAGGGAGAAGCAGGCTCCCTGCAGGAGCCCAATGCAGGATCCAATTCCAGGACCCTGGGATCATGCCCTGAGCCGAAGGTAGATGCTTAACCACTGAGCCACCCAGGCATCCCAAGATCTTTCTTCTTCTTCTTTTTTTTTTTTTTTAATTTTCTTTTTTAAGATTTTAGTTATTCATGAGAGACACACAGAGAGAGAGGCAGAGGAAGAAGTAGGCTCCATGCAGGGAACCCAATGCAGGACTCAATCCCGGGACCCCAGAATCAAGACCTGAGCCAAAGGCAGAGGCTGAGCCACCCAGGCATCCCAATCTTTCTTCTTTTTAACATAAGCACTTACCACACTATAAGCTTCCCTATTATGTTTTTTGTTGCATCCCCAAAGTTTGTTGTGTTTTCATTTTGTTAGGACTTATTTTGTGACCTAATATGTTACGTTACTTCCTTAATTAAAGACCTTCTGAATCTACTTGCAACTTCCAAATTAAATATAAATCTTTGAGCTAGCATTAAGAGCCATCATTATGTAACCCCTCTACCCTTGCAGCCTTTTCTTTTTTTTTATAATAAATTTTTTTTTATTGGTGTTCAATTTACCAACATACAGAATAACACCCAGTGCTCATCCCGTCAAGTGCCCCCCTCAGTGCCCATCACCCAATCACCCATTCACCCCCACCCCCCCGCCCTCCTCCCTTTCCACCACCCTTAGTTCGTTTCCCAGAGTTAGGAGTCTTTATGTTCTGTCTCCCTTTCTGATATTTCCCACACATTTCTTCTCCCTTCCCTTATATTCCCTTTCACTATTTATATTCCCCAAATGATTGAGACCATATAATGTTTGTCCTTCTCCAATTGATTTACTTCACTCAGCATAATACCCTCCAGTTCCATCCACGTTGAAGCAAATGGTGGGTATTTGTCGTTTCTAATGGCTGAGTAATATTCCATTGTATACATAAACCACATCTTCTTTAGCCTTTTCTTACTTAGACTGTAGCACCAATTGGACTATTTTAACTTTTTAACTGCCTGTATATATACTTGCTGGAATTCTTTACCATTTCAAATTTACCATTTCTTTACCATTTCAATTCTTTACCATTTCTTCCTCTATGAAGATTTTGCTTTATATCTCCTGGTTTGTGTTCTTTCTTCCCTTCCTATCCCTTAACTCTTGATTTATATGATGAACTTTTCATATATTGACTAGTATTATAATTACTTGTACAGTTGTCTCATATTTTCCTCTAGCAACTTCTTCAGGATAGGGATTTTACATTAATAATTGTTGCAGCTCTGATAGTGTCTAGCATATACTTTTGGCATAGTAAGCACTTGAGTTTAAAATGGTAAATTTAATAGAAATTTTTCATCTTAAATGTCAAGACTTAACAAAATGGCCAAATAAAAATTATACTTGCTTTATTTTTTTCTCTTAATTTCATCTTTCACAATCACATTGAGAAACTCATCAGATAACTTGCAGAAATTTTTCAGTGTGGGATGCCCGGGTAGCTCAGCAGTTGAGCATCTGCATTCAGCTCAGAGCATGAAGCTGGTCCTGGGATTGAGTCCCACATCGAGTCCCTGCTTGGAGCCTACTTCTCCCTCTATGTCTCTGCCCCTCTGTGTCTCTCATGAATAAATAAATAAAATCTTTAGAAAAATTTTCAGTGTTAGGGCACCTGGGTGGCTTAGTCAGTTAAGCATCCAACTCTTGATTTCTGTTCAGTATATGATCTCAGGATTGTGAGAACAAGCTGCATGTTGGGCCCTGTGCTGTGTGGAGCCTGCCTGAGATTCTCCCTCTCCTGCCCCCCCCTCCTCCCCTGCATGCAAGCGCGAGTGTGCTCTTGTGCGCTCTCTCTCTCTTTAAAAATAAATTTTAGTGTTAAAGAAAATTGGGGGTAAATGAATGCATTCATAGTCTCTGATTTTCTTTTTGTATGTTTCTTTCAAGCCCTGTACTTGTATGTGGGTTTTTTTTTTTTTTTTTTTGGTTTGTTTTGGGTTTTTTTAGGTTTTGTTTATTTATTTGGTAGAGAGACAGAAAGGGGCACCTGGGTGGCTTAGTCAGTTAAGCATCTGCCTTCGGCTCAGGTTGTGATTCCAGAGTCCTGGGATGGAGCCGTGCATTGGGCTCCCCAGCTCAGTGGGGAGTCTACTTCTCCCTCCCCTTCTCCCTGTACCCCCTGTCCCACTTATGCTCACTCTCTCACTTGCTTTTTTTCTCTTTCAGATAAATAAATTTAAAAAATCTTTTAAGAGTGAGAAAGCACAAGCCGGGGGAGGGATAGAGGAAAGTTAGTTAAACATAGATGTTAAACATCTGACTTCAGATGCTTAACTGACTGAGCCACCAGGCACCCCTGCCATATATTAAAGAACTGATTTTGATTTGCATGACACTTAGGTTGTATCTATTACTTTGCTTTATAGGGGATGTTGTAATAAAGTTTTCATAGCTTTTCACTTGTGTTAAATTCATTCCTTAAATTTCTAAGCACACGTTTATTAGGTTTAAGGGTTGAATGTGTTTATAACTATTTCCACACCAAAGGCCGTGGCAAACCTGCCATCTATAGTTGAGTGTACTAATTCAGCACAGCCTCATCAGCAGTATAGTGTCAAGATGTATAAAAACGCCCACTTAAGCTTATTTCCTCCTTGCCCATATTCCCCTACTCATAGTAGTTGTACAGTAAATCAATCCTTTTAATATTAGGCCTCAGTAATTTACAAAATGAATTATTAGCCCAAAAGTAGTTAAATAAGGGTCTTACATTCTTACTCTGAGCTTTAGAGATAGATTGTGGTTAAAAAGACCAGACCCAGTCTTCTCCATTTTTTTCAAATGCATGTATATGGAGCACACACTTAAAAATTAAGGAACTAACAAAAAGAGAGAGAAAAATTAAGGAACTAACTTATTCAGGAAGTAGATTTTTTTTTTTTAAGTTAAGAGAGAAGTACCCTTAACTTAGAAAGAAAGTTACCTTCTTGGAGTTTAACTTTCACAATAAAACTAAGACATAATAAATGAGATTGAGTTGGCATTGGAGTCTTATGGAAAAGGATGATGTTTATTGAATTAAAAGCTTAGAGAAAAAGCCTGAAAATATCATCCAGTCTTGATAAAATACTAAAACAAGCTATCATCAAATAAATGACACTAATGTAAATAAAGAACATACGTAAAGGAAATGTTTGCTTTGGAAATTAGGAGTTTGTTTACACATTTTCTAAGTTAAAACTACAAAAATAAACAAAAATACCCTGCCCATCTTTATATTCCAAATTTTATGATTATCAATTAGATTATCAGAGTGTGATAGGAATAGCAACTAAACTTATTTGATCTGGGTTTACTATATCACCAAATTACTGCTTTTTTTTTTTTCAAAGTTTTAGCAGTGTGATGGTAGTTTGCAAAGCAAAGTGTGGGTACTTAAAGGGGAACTTATGGGTCACGTGTTCTGTAGTTCCTCATGAAGGAATACTGAAAAACTTTTCATCAATTATTTGTTGATATGGGCTTTTATTTTCTCATTTGACTTAAGGGGGACAGAAACTTCAGAAGCTGCTTATTTTTCTTTCAAAGCACCAGCAGCTTTTATCTACTTGGCAGGAATGATACACGGTAAAGTCTAGGGTTGTCATTTTAGCACATCGAGGTATTATGAATTCATGACTGGTTTTGTTCCTAGATAGAACCTTACTACTAAAACATGATTGTGGATGAGCAGACTGACATCTTCTGGGAACTCTGACATGCAGAATTTCAGGCCTTTTTACCTCCTAGACCTACTCTGTTAATTCATGTCCTTCAAGAAGCACACACCAAGATGAGATTTGAAGTGTAAGAGATTTTGAGGGGAAGATACCAGAGGAGGGAAAAAGGAGAGAGTGCTGGAGGAGGTACCAATGTAGGTCTGACCCCTGTGAAGGAGAGGGAAGGAAGGGTGGTGGAGTAGAATGTCAGACTATGGCACAGTTGTAAGTAAGTTTCTGACAAGCTGATGGGAATCCTCCAGCCAATGTCACATGTCAGTGAAATTCCATGGCTCACTCGAACAAGGCTGATTTCCTATTTCTGCTGCCTCTAATCATTTACTGAGAGCAGCCTGTGGAAGCTTGGCTTCAGTGCAAGTAGGATTTCAGAGCACAGCACCTGAGACTATCTTTCAATTATGCTCCTAGCAGCAGGAGATTAGATTGGCATGTTTCCCTGGCCACCAGACCTCCTGATTCAGGATCTGCATTTTAACAAAGCCTCCAGGTGAATTATAAGCACATTAAAACTTTGAGAAGCATGACTCTAGAATAATAATTTGGCCCTTTGGGATCTTACCCAGAGTCAATAAAATTGTTCACAATCAGTATAGGATCTCCTCAAAAATTCAGCTCTCTTGGGATGGTATTTTTTTACAGTTCATTTGAACAGAGTTGCTGTTCAAAGTGAGAACTAGAGCAGATAATTTGTTGTTGTTAATTTATAACAAATGTGTGAAGCAGATTTGGGGCCAAAGCAGACTTTCCAAGATGCTTTGCCTCTTTGCTGAAAGGAGCTAGATATAGTTTATTTCCTTTTGCCTTTTTGAGTTCAAGGTCCCTTTAGCAAAGAATTCTGTATTTATTTATTTATTTATTTATTTATTTATTTATTTATTTATTTATTTATTTATTACCATGTGGTAAGTTGTAGCTATGATTCTTATAGTGGCAGCTAGAAATAAACAATGTGTTAGACATTATCTTACTGAATTATCTCTACTGACCCAGTGCTTAATATTTGAGAAGCTCTCTCCATAGGACAGAATACAGTGCCAGGTAAGCTTTGTCACAGGCCCTGTTCCTTGTTTACAGACGTCCATGTGTTCAAGATACCCATACTCTCATGTATAATCAAAATGTCCACAGTCGTGTGGAATCATCCTTTGAACCATTGATCCCAAAACTTCAGTCTAGGGACAACTGCTTGGCAAAGTCTATAATAAAGTCTTGAAATCATTACTTTTAAAAAGCCCTCCAAGTGATGAAATGCAAACAGATTTGGAAACCACTGCTCTAAAGTAAAATACATCCTTGAGATGCATGCCTTTCCCATAAAAACATCCTCTGATGGAGTGGTATAATTTACTCTGCGTTCCAAATGCCACTTGTCTCTGTCTACTGGACAGTATGCATGAAAAATTGTAAAAGAACTTAGAAATTCCTAATTAAACATAACATACTTCTATTATTCTCAATAATACTTTTTTATCTTAGAATGTAGTGTAATTTTTACATCATTCTTTATTATCAGTGGGCTCATTATACCAAGGCCCATAGACCTAAAGATCTGGATATAATTATTCTAGACTACTCTCATTCTGGGTTAGAGAAAGTTCCCCTAAAGATAGACAGCCACAGGTGTTTCCTGAAATAAGGCTTAACTAGAACCTGAGTTAAAGGTACAACTCCAGTTTTGAGTATCTCTGATCTTATTCATTCTTTTAGGCAATTATAAAATACCATCTATGTTTCAAGCACTCTATAGTCTATAACAGAGATAGGAAAATAAGATTTAGTCCTTAACCTTGAGGAGTTCCCATACTACCCTAGAGACACTTATTACAACAGATATATTTGCTATTATTGGACATGCAGAGATGGAGTGAGTCAAGCCTTCAAGAGGAGTGGGTGGAAGGGTGCTGGAAACCAAGAAAATAACACTAACGCATCACATGAGACTAGTCACTGCTGCCCTTGTCCAGCAGCCATGCCAGGAATATCTAACTTTGGAGCCGATCATCTGCACTCATCTAAAGCTTAACTCATTATCCATTCCTCCAGAACAAAAAACCTGCTTCTCTACATACATTCCTAGATTGGTGACTGGTACCCCTCATTTATACTGCCTCCCCAGCCAGAAACTCTGAAGGCATCCTATTCGTCGTCTTCACTCCCTGTGGCCAGCCAGTAATCAGGGAACTATCAATTCAATCTCTGCAGCTTCTCCTCTGTCACCTCTAAGTGCTACTAACATTCCTGCCTTCATCCTGGATGCTGCAGTAATCTCCCAACTGGCCAATCTCATCATCTTGAGACTTGCCTCTTTCTAATCTACTCTCCCTATATCGGTTCAAATATAGGAGTGGCTCTACTGACTGCCTCAGTGTTAATGTATAGGGTAAGAGTGCTAAGGCTTAAGCCAGACTTGGATTAAGATCCTGGCTCCACCATTTACTAGCTGTCTAGAGCAAGGCATTTAGCCTCTCAGTGTCTTGGTTTCCTCAACTGTCAAGTAGTGAAGGAAATGGAATCTCTGTCCGAGGGTTATTGTGAGGACTGATTGGATTAATACTATACATATAAAGTTAATACTGAACATATAAAGTGCTTAACAGTGTCTAGCACAAAATGAACCCACAGTGGTGGTGACAGCCATGGTGCAGTAACCTAGTGTACATACCAGGTAAATAAAGACAACCAGGACTCATCTGGCCATCCAGGAATTAAAAGTCTGAAGTGGGGAAAGAAAAACAAATAGGTAAATTACTTATTTTGATCAATGCTGTTGTAAATTTGAACGTGATGCTAAATGATTAAGGAGTCAGAGAGAACACTAAAATCTTGTCCAAAATGTTCTATTAACATTTCTATTTTTCTGGGAGTGCCTGGGTGGCTCATTTGGTTGAGCATCCAAGTCTTGGTGTTGGCTCAGGTCATAACCTCAGGGTCATGATATCAAGCCCCAGGTGGGGCTCCACTTTCAGCATGGAGTCTGCTTAAAGTTTCTCTCTCCCTCTCTGCCCCTCCTCCCTGTACACACACTCGCTATCTCCCTCTCTCAAATAAATATCTTCAAAAAATTTTTTCTGGATTACATAGTACCTTGAGTTCCCAAAACAACTTAGTACCCCCTAAACCACAAGTTCCTCATACATGAAATTTGTATAGTTATGATTTTGTTCCTGTATGCCTTTACCGTAACCATAAGGGTTTGGTTCTAGTGTGTGTGAACATTTAGTTTCATTCTCTTAGGAATAATTTGAAGAAAGAGAACTGTGCATTGAACATACAAAAAGGAGGAGAAATGAACCACAGAATATTAGAGAGTTTGTAGTGAAACCCCAGAAAAGGGGATCCCTGGGTGGCACAGCGGTTTAGCGCCTGCCTTTGGCCCAGGGCGCGATCCTGGAGACCCGGGATCGAATCCTACGTCAGGCTCCCGGTGCATGGAGCCTGCTTCTCCCTCTGCCTGTGTCTCTGCCTCTCTCTCTCTCTCTCTCTCTGTATGACTATCATAAATAAATTAAAAAAAAAAAAAAGAAACCCCAGAAAAGCATACCGACAATGACAGAGACCAACTGTACCCAGTGGCTCTTGGAGGATGTGGACTACTGAGTTTTTTTGGTGAAAGTAGTACCAGGGAGACTTCAGGACTCTGTAATCAGGGCAGATTACACAGAAATTAAGTGTGGCTTGTAAATACATAGGAATTCAAAATAGTACCGAATCGACACATTAAAGAAAAACACATTTGGGGAAATACCTTTTGGAACTGGAGGCAGAATAATGTAGTATTTGAACTTAGGCTTAACTTACTTATTTAGGCCCCTTGATTTAACTTTCCTAAGTCTCAGCAGTCTCATCTGGAAGACTTTCTCTTAGTAATAGTACTAACTGGGAAAGGTAGCTGTGATTGAGCAAGTGCCTTGAAGCCCTTTGCTGGTAATTTACAAATATCAAATACCTAGTAATGTTTGTTCTTGCTATTGGTGATGGCTAATACTGTTTTTTTGTTTGTTTTTTTTTTTTTTTTGAAGTCAGGAAAAATGAATTCAGATACATACATCATTCAGATTTGGGGAGAAGAGTGTAGGACAGTACCTGTTATTTTCTAGATGGCAGGCAATGTTTACCAAAGGTACCTTTACTTAGAATATATGTTGTCTTTTGTTCTAGTAAATGTAAAATATAGATTCATAAGAGTATTGCCTCTCTTCCCCCATCCTGTTTTTAACATGAGAGTTTAATTTCCCACAGAATTTTTTCTTAAGATTTTATTTATTTATTCATGAGAGATACAGAGAGAGAGAGAGGCAGAGACCCAGGCAGAGGGAAAAGCAGGCTCCATGCAGGGAGCCCGAAGTGGGACTCAATCCTGGGACCTCGGGATCACACCCTGAGCCAAAGGCAGATGCTCAACCGCTGAGCCACCCAGGCATCTCGAATTTCCCACAGAATTTAACCTACAAGTGAAAAACTATAGAATTCCTTGGTTCCATTGTATAATTTAATGAATGTAAAAGTTGATAACACATCACTTTTGTTAATAGTGCTTCTAGAAGTGCTTGTGTATTTTAAATATTCTCTCCCTTGTCATATATAATCTATCTCACCTTTTCTGGTATTAAATAATTTTATGGGGCAGCCCCGGTGGCGCAGCGGTTTAGCGCTGCCTGCAGCCCCGGGTGTGATCCTAGAGACCCAGGATCGAGTCCCACATCAGGCTCCCTACATGGAGCCTGCTTCTCCCTCTGCCTGTCTCTGCCTCTCTCTTCGCTCTCTCTGAATGAATAAATAAATAAATCTTTAATAAATAAATAAATAAATAAATAAATAAATAAATAAATAAATTTATTTTATGGAACTAAGATAAAAGTTTAATTCAGCATACTTTAATATGAGCAGAGTATTATGAGCGATGTACTAGAGGACATGTCCTTTGGGACACTTTCTCACTCCAGCTCAGTTACATGACTCTCCTGTCGCATGTTCCCACAAACCCTATACTTTCTATCTCTCTTTATCCTTTCAATTTATTTGTGCTGTCAAGCAGGTTACAGGCACCTTAGCCTTGATAATAAGGACCCTGTTATGCAACATTAAGCAGAAAAGACTAGCACTCAGTAGCTACTCAGCTGGTTTTTGTGGAGTGAATGAATGCTTATCCAGTGTTGAGGCCATGGTCAGCAGCACCCCAGTGACTGATTGCATGAACTAGGCAATTAAGAAGGTCTTTAGAAATGAGGTAAGGTAAGATTAAAACAAGAAATAAAGTTAGTAGGAAGCTAATTCCAAAGACTTTTCTGTGGAATACCTGTCTTTTTTTTTTTTTTTTAAGATTTATTTATTTTATTTTAGAGAATGAAAAAGAGACAATGGAGGGGAGGGGCTGGAGGTATAGGGAGAGATAGTCTTAAGCTGACTCCACACTGAGCCCAGATTGAGACTTGGGACTTGACCTTACGACCTTGAGATCATGACCCAGAGATCTGGACCTGTGCTGACACCGAAAGGTGAACACTTAACCTACTGCACCACCCAGACACCCCAGAATAGCTGTCTTTCTTTATGAAGAAGATTCCCTACCCTTCCTCAGATACTACATGTCTTACCATAGTTGCCTAGTTACTAACTACTCAGTAGACTGCATAAGGTGACAGGTCTAGCCTTCTCCCCTGAAAGACTAAAGAGGGCTCCTGACACAACTGGGTATGGTTTGAAACCTGGATTCAGACCTATAGACCTTATACAGCTCAACTCTTATAGATACCATAGGTGATGTTAGGAAAATGAAAGTTTAGGCAGGAAAAATGTTTACCATGTATGTTTAGTAATCGAACATTCATCTCTTTTTCACAAGGACTTGAATTATGGTATATAATTGTGTAACAAGCAAATGGTAGACATAAATCAACATTAAAAACTGCCACCTGGGCCACCCAGCACATGCTGTGTCAACCCAGTGTGAGAGCTATCTTCCTTGCACATGACAAATAATCAGAAGCAGGAAAAGAGTTTGCAGGTGCAACAGGAAGCAGCTTAAACACTGGCGTGGTATCATCTGGAGCCTCAGTATATACCATTTACTTCCCATAGTGTGATGACTACCAACCATAGGTCACAATCAGGCCTTAGAACCTTAACCCAGCATGTTGCAGCCATCCCCCTACAAGTACCCCCGGAATTGCTGCCATTGGCCAATGTCCAAGAATGCTTGAACAGCTGCTCTGACAAATGGGTTTCCCCCATTCAAGCCGGCAAATGGGGAGTTTGAGCAGCTTTGCAACACTCCCTGCCTCTAGGTTGCAGAATCTATTTAAAATGATAATAAAGTATCCTGCTCTCTGACACTGTGTATTTTTCATTTTGGAAATAAGTAAATATCATTAGAATCCTTTTAATGCAGGAGATGAGAAATGATCCTAAAGAGTTGATTTCAGCTTTTCCTTTTGCTTTTTTTTTTTCCCTCCCCGCTTTTGCTTTTGCTTTTTCTCTCTCCCAGACAGTAAGGATTGTATCCTGGAGCCGCTTTCCCTGCCAGAAAGTCCAGGTGGCACCACCGCTTTAGAAGGTTCTCCATCTGTGCCTTGTATTTTCTGTGAAGAACATTTTCCTATGGATGAACAAGACAAACTTCTGAAGCACATGATTATTGAACATAAGATGGTCATAGCTGATGTCAAGTTGGTTGCTGATTTCCAAAGGTAAATTTTGTTTTTTACCATAAATGAATTAAATCCAATATTCCATAAAGGAAAGGCATAACTTATATTTGTTTATAAATAAAATTATTCCTATGCAAATAGGAAAACTCATATTCTTTTTCAAGCATTGTTGGGAATGGAGATCTTTAGTTGAAGCCAGAAGGGTATTGTCCAAAGAATTCTCAGTTTAAGTGCTGTGATGAGATTGAGAATCAGGGGGGAAAAAGTCATTCAAAAACCAAAGGGGTATAAGAGTAGACAGTTGTTGAGGTCAGTGTATGAGGTACCAAGAGGAAGAAGATGAGGAGGATGAAGAACAGATAGATAGAGGCGAGTGGTTGCAGAACTGCCAACAGTGGGCATGTGTGAAATGTAGGAACTTCACCTACATAGCCAGGACTCAGAGTGAGCTAAACTCCAGTTTATGAGCACCTGACTTAGAATATCCACACCAATCCTTATTACCAGTTGTAATATAAGCAATTATTTATTTTTTTCCAATTTCTAATTGCTGGAACTGATTGTTCAACAGAAATGCCTCTTTTTTCCAGTGTAATATCTTCTTCCCTTTTTTTAATTTAAATTCAATTAGCCAACAAAGAAATGCCTTTTCATAAGCAGATGGAGTGAAGTAGTTATGTTCATGTTGTTGTTAGTTGACACTTGGAAGCATTTTCCATACCCACAATAGCATGGTAATTATCTGGCTTTGTATAGTTACCGAAAGCTCGCGTTTTGGTGTATCTGGCCAGGACCCATTTTGCAATATTCTGCCCTGATTTCCCTACAAAATATTGCAGTAGCCCAGATGTTATGGTATCTCTGCATCTAAACTCTGTGTCTGCCAGACCACATCATTCCTAGCACGCAACAGCTTTTTTATGATGGGTCTTGTAGAGCAACAAGCTATTTTACTAAAAGCGGACTGTGAAACCAGGCATAGGGTTGAATGCAGACTTGGTGACTTCCTGACCATGTGACTTGTAACAAATTACTTAAACCACTTTAAGCATCAGTTTCCTCATCAGTAAAAGAGGATAACAGCAACTCAAGTAAGATTGTTGGATATTATATAAAACAGGATATGTGTAGCACCAGCCAGTGCCTGGGACATCTTTTATTCTTATTTTTATTTTTATTTTTATTTTTTCTGAGACATCTTTTAAATCCACCAGATGGTAGACAAAAATTTTATTATATTTTGATTACAAAAGATATATTTGAAATCATAGTTTTCTATAACTGAGTTTTCTGTAGAGGTATTTATGCTGGTCTGGAAACCTAGTTACCATTTGTAAACTATAACTTTGGAGAAAATTTAATTTAGGATCCTAAATACTCTAAACTTCAAGAATGAGGGTTTTCTTTTTTAAGTTGTAATAGCCAGAATGCCTACAGGAGTAATATTAGCTATTCTCTAACTCTTCATGTTCCTCTCAACTGCCTAGCACTGATACAGAATGTCTCTGGTGCTTTCTGTATTATTATGACCCCTTAAATCCACTCAGCATTGCGATTTTTTAGTAGATTTTGGTGTCGCCTGATTAAGCAGAGATAGAACACAACAGTAAAGGACAGTTATATGAGTGATATATGCCACCAGCTGGTAGAATAAACTAATTATTACATAATTGCAGAGGAAGCACTTAATATTTCTCATTCTCATTCCTTGGTCTTTATTTTCAGTTAAAGTATTTATGCCTCTGTGTGTGTGTGTGTGTGTGTGTGTGTGTGTGTGTGTGTATGGATGTGTGTGGATGTGTGTGTTTGGGAAGTATTCTGGGAGCTTCCTCATGTAGGATTTCTAGTTATATGTAGTCAGGTCTTTTGGTTTTGTTTTAGATACTTTTTAGGCTAGAGATCTTCAAATTCTTATCAAGTAACCATTGACAGGACTATCAAATGAGATATTCTTTTATAAGTTGTATCACTCAGCTTTTCTTTGATGTAAATATCTTCTTTATTTTCTTTTATTCTGCTTTGTCATGTAAATGCAAATTCTCCCTCGGGAATTGGAGAAAAATATGGTCTACCAGTGATAATTGAGTAACATTGAGATTTTCTTTCTCCTAAAATCTGTGAGAAGTATCTAGAGTTTGTATTTTCCCTTTGTTCTTATGTATGATAGCTAAGTAGCTATATTTTTACAAATCTGTCTTTTGTATGATTGATATTAATCCCATCTGCATGTGGGCAAGAAAATCAAATTATTTACTAGGTCTCAGACTTAGGAGTCAATAATTAATTGAGGGGAATCGATCACCCTCTAAATGTAGTTATGCAATAAAATGGGTGCTTTAATTTAAAAGAGAAAGAACATAGCTGATATATATAAGTGCTTTCTAAATAAAGTGTGTGGTTAACATGTACTTTAAATTTGGAAACCTAAATTTTCCTTGTCAACTGTCCTCCCAATAAGCTTTACTCTGGTGGTTCATTCAAATTGACCAAGAATGTATGTGAATAAACTCTTGCTTTTAAATGCTTTTTGATATATCCAGTCTCCTTTAGATAGTATCTGTCTACTATTTAGGGAAACTAAAAATTCCTCTCTCAAACAATGCAAACATTGACTGTGAGAATTAAGTTGAAATCTTCTCAACGTTTTATGACTTTTTCTTCAGAAAAATTGTGGGAGTGGGTGTATGTGTATATATTTACATGGATATGTGGATAGATAGATGATAGATAGATAGATAGATAGATAGATAGATAGATAGATAGATATTTACATGGATATGTGGATAGACAGATAGATGTATGTATGTATACATATATAACTTCTCAGAGAGGAATTGTTTCTTCTGAGTACAGTAAGTAATAAAGATGATAAATAATAGATGAGATAGACTTACTTTGTGCTTTACTGGAAAAATTGTGCTGTAAATTTTCGTATAAATATATTTAACATTTTCTTTATTGGAAAAAAGCTAACAGTAGTAAAACTTTCTCAGACAGAATAAAACAAAAATAAAAATCTTTCCTTCGAGCCATTTAACATAGTTATTTATACTGAACCATTTCTAGCTTTATTCAGTAAATAAATTTTTTCCAGAAGATAAATGCTAACTCCTTAATTCTTGCCCCTTTCTATATTAAATTCCACTCATTCAGTGCTACTTAATTAACAGCCATATCTCAAATCTTTATACCTCTGTCAGTAAGGACACCAATTACAGTGAGGGGCTGAACAGGCAAGATTACTAGAAGGATTTTTTTGGGAGACAATTCCGTGAAACATTAAAATTCTTTCAAAAGAAAAAAGTATTTGCTGATGACCTAATAACTACTCTTACGGCTTTTTAGCAAAGTACGAGATGCCTTGATAACTATCCTCCAAATAAAGAATTCATACTGCATGTCATTTCTTGGCTACCTTTAAATATTGAGTGACTACAGTTGTAGCTTCAAATAAGCCAGAGAAGTAAGAAAACATGAAAAAAATGGTCCCTTAACATTGAATAGCCCCCACATGGTCTTCAGTAGAGTGGTAATCAGGAGTGAGGAACCTCTCCATTGTATATTGTAGGAATAGCCATGATGAAACTCCCTGTCAAACTTGACTGTCCTGGTTTTTGTTTAAGTCTGTTATCTCAGCACCCAGTTTTGCTGTATGAATTTGATTAGTCATGAAAATAGATGGTTGTGTAGTACAGTTTGGAAGAACAATCCAATTTCTATTCCTGACATCTCTAATAGAGGTTCTCCTGTGTTCCTTCATCCCTTGCACCACTTTGCCGTAGAAAATATACTGAAGGGAGAATAAGAAAAGTGGCTGGAAATGTCATTTTTGTTTTCTTAAGTCTTCTCTTGCCTTTTATTTCTCCCTTTTTCTCTCTCCCCTGGTCTGGGAATAAGTAATGGAGAATGGAAATGGAGAATAAGAGTTGCTCTGTAAGATACTGATAACTGGATGGTGCTGTCACTGCCCTAGGTGACCAAAGAATAATATTTCTGCCCTTTATAGATACTTTTCTTCTTTTTGTGCACATTAATGGATCTGACATGCACTTGCCTCCTGTATCTGACACTTCCAATATGGAAGCCAACAAGCTAGCCATAGTGTCAATATTTATGGTTTGAGGCTAAGCTGGATGCAGCCTCAGATCATCATTTTCAGATCTCTTAAGATAAGGTCTAGCACTGTCCTATAAGGAAAGAGTTCTCCCCTCACATAATCATCCAGGTCAACAGTGTGGTTGTACATGAGAAGAAAGAACTAAAACATGATTTTATTTTCATTCATTATTCCTTTACTTCTTTTCCTTATATGTTCTATATTCGGTGTTGTCATATTTATATTTTTTAACTGTCACAGTTCTCTTTCTCTCAAACCTCTCCCAGCACATAATTCTTTTTTCAAATACATGAATGCCCTTTCTGTAGAGCACCATGGGGTTGGGACATTAATGTTCAGACAAAGGGGAAGAAAAATAAAAAGGAGACAAAATAGTGCGAGTTGAGGGCTACTTAGAGAAGCTTACAGGAATCTTTAAATGCTCTTCTATCTCTTAAAACCATTTCTTGTTAACCTACTATGTACAGAACATTGCTAGTTGCTATATCAAACCATTTAAAATGTCCAAATTTTTACAATCTATTACTAAATCTATTTCAGTAGGTTCCATCCCTTTCAGGGATTTTTCTTTTTCTGTTGTAAGTGTTTTGGTTGTTTTTTATCAACCATATAGCTTGATAAACTGTCAGCTATGGAGTCAGCCTTTCCATGTTCCTTCTCCCCATGAAAGAGGCTACCTTCTCTTCTTGGTACCATTTGATAAATGAGATGCAGTTGCCAATGTAAATCGCGTTAGATAAATGGGAAGATGAACAGGTTGTTAAACCGTTTCATCTTGCTCCTTCTTTCCTCAGACAGTGCAGGTCTGGGTGTTACGCTTTGCTTTAAAATTTACCCAGGATGGGGGATCCCTGGGTGGCGCAGCGGTTTAGCGCCTGCCTTTGGCCCAGGGCGCGATCCTGGAGATCCGGGATCGAGTCCCACGTCAGGCTCCCGGTGCATGGAGCCTGCTTCTCCCTCTGCCTGTGTCTCTGCCTCTCTCTCTCTCACTGTGTGCCTATCATAAATAAAAAAAAAAAAAATTTACCCAGGATGCTTCTTCTAACTCTGCTTATTAGGTACAAGAATTGTAAGCTTGGCCATTTTTCCAAAAATCTGCCTTGTTTCAGATACAATGTGCACATGCAAAATTTTTCTATCTTGTCTTATAGGTATTTAATTTAGGCTAACCTCTCATTGCATTATTTTTTTTTGCCTTCAGTTCTTTTTATGCATAAGATAACCACCCAACTTTCAATTTCTTGGAAATGTGTGATAAAGCCTATTTAATCATTGTTGCATTTTAAATTCACATAAACTTAGATGTGATTTCTAAAACCTTCATTATCACATAAAAATAATTCATTTTAACTTTCCCATATGTCTGTTTATTGAATTTGGGGATAGTAAAGTTTAATCATGTCCATGCCTTTACAGAGTAATTTCATTTCATTAAATATTTATTTCATATTTCTAAATGCGCTACTGCCTTTCCATTTGTAAATTTTCTAGCAGTTATCAATCAACATTTGATATATTGTTTTGGGATAATTAAATGGTTTTATAAAACCCTGTCACTCTACAATAAGTAGTATATTGTCTTCTTACCATCCTTTCTGTTTGATTATTCCAAGGTACATTTTATATTGGAGGAAAAGGTTCACTGAACAGCCCATTACAGACTTTTGTAGTGTGATAAGAATCAATTCCACAGCTCCCCTTGGTAAGTATACATCTTAGCTACCATCTTTTCCCTACAATCCAAAAATTCAAAGGAATAATCGTACTTTCTTAAATTAGAATTCTCTCACTTTCATGATAGCTAAAATTAAATTGCCCTGTTTATGTTGCCTAACTTCAATAAAGCTAAAACAGTACTGTATACCAGAAGAGACATCCTAATGGACATACATATATGTATGTTTTTTAAAGGAAAAATTCTTCTGTAAAAAAATGATAAATATCATTTCTCCTTTATTTTCCTAATCTCTCAACAGAAGAACAAGACAATTACTTTTTGTTATGTGATGTTTTACCAGAAGATAGACTACTTAGAGAAGAACTTCAGAAACAGAGACTGGTAAGAATGGTTTTAGATGATAAACAATGTTGGAAATATATGCAAAATCATTTTTGTTATTCTTTTTTGTTTGTTTTCACTTTTTAATCTGTAAACTTTCAAACATACACAAAAGAGATAATACATAAAAATCTTAAAACAGAAGGAAAGTATACACTTGATTGAAGATTAAAGCGTTTCATGTTAAAAATGCAGTGAGAATTTTTGGCTTTGTTTTGCTTCCTGGATTATCTCTAAAATAACAACAGAGCTTACACATTTAGTGTAATTTTAGCTGCCTGGCACATGCTAGGGTTCAGCAGTCGTGGAAAAATGCCCTCAGCTAAAATTGAGTTGAATTAATTAACTTTTTTTTTTCTCCTCTTCACTGGAATGTGCTATGCACTAGCACTTCTTTTATTCCCCTTTATGAATTAAGCATATGGTTTGATCATAGTAGCCTTTCTCACTTTCAACTTCAACCATAGCAAGCTAATTTGAAAATCTCAGCATTTTTGGTCTTTAAAAAAGGTAACAACATATACAAGTGTGAAAATTTTTATTTTCCTAAGTTGAACAGAAATTGGTTCATTTTTTTTAAAGTGTGCAGTTTTCCATTATTTGTGATTTAGCCTCAACAATTACTTGAAAATAACTTGTTCCTCCTTTGGTGATTACCTGTAAGTGTTCCTTGTGTCTTTGGATTTGGCTAGTGTTATGACAGAGAGCTGTGATTTCAGTGTTTCTGCTAAATCCTCAAGACATCTAAGAAAATAAATTCTATCATAGTCACAGGATTTAAGAAAAAGTCTCCTGAAGCACATTATATTCTGTAAACATCCCATATGATTATTTCTCATATAGGAAGAAACGATATGGTTGGATTTTGATTTATATGTCAAAAAAAGTATGCTTTTACTGTGGCAACAAACCCAGTAAGTAAACAGGACTTCTTAAGTCTTTCTTCTTTCCCTATTGTAATGTCTTAAGAAATCTGCAAACAAGGATGAATTTGTTTACTTGTACTTACTCATAATTTTTTATTGCTTTGAGTTTTTTCTCAGTTACAGTGGCTTAATCAAGAATGATCAAACTGAACTATTCCTGGTACCTCCAAGGATTTCTTTATATCAAACTACTGTTTCAGCCATTGCTAGTGCTCTGTACACAAAATCTACTATGTATCTGCAGATAGATTCAGTTCCTAGAAATAATAGATGTATAAAATTTAGGTGACCTTTTAAGATTCTGACACCAGTTTCAACATGTTTTTCCCCTCAAGCCACTAAGCAATTCTCCAGCACCAGCTGGGTGTCCTACAATTCAACTCAATTCTAATGCTATCTGCCCAGAGATATTATCAGATTCCACAGATTGAGGGCTCAGTCCCACAAAACTGTCCACCACTTTAAATGACAATTTCAAGTCCAGGTTGTTACCTCTGCTTCTGACCCACTGACAATAAATCAGAGGTTTCCATGATCCCCTCGCCCTGACCTTAGGTTTGATTAATTTGCCAAGCAAATTCCTCTAGGAAACCAGTTTACTGTCTACATTACCAGTTTATTTACAAAGGATATCCAAGAATATGTGTAAATAGCCAGATGAAGAGATACATGCATGGGATGAGATCTCAAGCAAAGGAGCTTCTGTCCCTACAGAGTTTGGGGCCCAGTAAGACAGCACATGGACCCTTTCTGATTCATCAGCCTGGAAGCTCTCCAAACCTTGTCTTAGTGGGTTTTTTGTGGAGGCTTCATTACTTACACATGACTGATTAATTCATTGGCCTTTGATGATTGAACTCAATCTCCATCCTCTCTCTCCTCCTAGACAGGAAGGAGGACTGCTGAAAATGCTTACCCTCTCATCACATGGTTGGCTCCACTGGCAACCATCCCTCATCCTTCGGTTACTTGTGTGCTTTCCAAAAGTCAACTCAGTAACATTCAAAAAAATACTTTTCTATAGCTCTGGACACTTAGGACTTTAGGAGCTATGTACAAGCACAAAGACCAAATATGTGTTTCTTATTAAATCACATCACACCTTCTTACCAACTTTATAGTCTGACTAAGTGATAGTGTTAGGGCAGCTAAACAAAGTGTGAAATTACAGTCAGTTCATATATACATATATATTTGTTGAATTCCTGCTTAACTAGATAATCATACAAAGGAAAAAAATGCAAGGCATGGTTCATGTCATAAAAGAGCATAAAGTCTAGAGAAAAAAGGCAAATATGTTCTTATCTCAGTACTGGCAATGATAGAATATCTTGTAGGGCTTGTGAAGATTAAGTAGATACTGCATATAATATACTTAGAACAGTATCTGCCACATAGAAAGCACTCAATAAATATTGCAGACAAATAACAATAATAATACTAGGTCTTAAACTATGAAATGGGTTTGGGCAATTGGAGAGTTGTGGAAATGGGAGGAAAAATGCATGTGGACCTAAGTAAGTATTCAAGATGTCAGGAAAGTTGATTAAATCCAATCTGGCTAAGATAGAAAGATTTGTGGAGGAGGAGTATGAGATGGATTTAATGATATGAGATGGAGCTGAGTTGTAGAAATCCCTCAGTGCCAAGAATATTGACTTGGTAGTGAAGACCCATCGATGTCTCATCATTGTCTATGGGAGTGAAGAGAAGAAAAGATAAGTTCAGCTATGTAAAAATCCACTTAAAGCTGACAAACTCGGGACGCCTGGGTGGCTCAGCAGTTGAGCATCTGCCTTTGGCTCAGGTCATGATCCTGGAGTCCCAGGTTCGAGTCCCACACCGGCCTCCCTGCATGGAGCCTCCCTCTCCTTCTGCCTATGTCTCTGCCTCTCTCTCTCTCTCTCTCTGTCTCTCATGAATAAATGAAATCTTTAAAATGAAAAAAAAAAAAAAAAAACTGACAAACTGGCAAGAGCAGACCAACATGGAGATATGGAAAGAAGCTGACAGTTACTAAGTGCCAGCCATATGCCATGCCTTGCCTTAGGTCCTTGCATTATGTCAACCACATGCAGTAGCTATTAAACGCTGTTCTATTCATGAGGGAACTGTGTCATAGAAAGACTAATTTTCCCAGGACCACATAGTGAACAAGAAGCAGAGATGGGACCTTAAACCAAATGTGCTTGATGTGTGCCTTTTTAAGGAGCGCCATGCCAGTCTAGTAGTAATTTATTCTGCTTCCCATACACCTTCCTCTTATTCTAGACTCTGGGAACAGCTCTGTCATGGATGCTCATAGTCTGACAGGTCTGTGTAAGTAGGGAAGGGATTCAGGCTAGGAATGGAGTTAAGGGAAAGCAGAGGAGATTTACAATAGGCTACCTCTGGGAATCATGGCTAGAGAATCATTAAGAAAAGATTTGCCAAGTAGCAGAAAGCTGGGTTGAATTTACAGTTAGCCATTTCTTCACAATTTTATGCTCTATAGTTATGGAGGCATGAAGATAGTGTGGGTGATCTTCCTTTGGAAGTTTGGGACGATGACAGAGTAGCTCTCTTTTATGTATAATGAGCTCTACATATCAGGAACAGGCATTTCCGAAAAGAAGTCCCTATGATCAAATGGAACAACTTTGAGCAAAAGTAGTAATACACCTTTTTTCTTCCATTAAGGACAAGAACTTTTTCAGCCCCTTTTAAGAATATGAATTGCTATGCCATTCCTGAAAGGTGCTTTGTGTAGGTTGTCGTGTATTGGAACTCTTGAAGAGATTTTATGCCCTTGGTCCTTATTTGCCTTCTAAGAACTCCTTCTAAGAATCATACACGCAGAGGGTTAAGTCACTCATTCTGCCACAGCTTGGTAGTTTTTTCTTTGTTTGTTATTGGTTGTATTTTATCAAACGGTTTCTCTTCATTCATCAGAGTTTAAATCTAGCTTCTGGAAAATGTAATTTAAACCAATTAAGTTGCGGCGAGATGGAGTAACTGGGTGACGGGCACTAAGGAGGGCTCTTGATGGGATGAGCATTGGGTATTATACTATATGTTGGCAAATTGAATTTAAATTTTAAAAATTTAATTGATTAAAATTAAAGGAAACCTTTTAAAAAATAAATAAACCAATTAAGTTGCTTTATGGTACTAGATATATAATGTAATCTATATTTAATTGAACTCAGTTTAATGTCAATAGGATCTCAACTCAAGTCCATGAGGGAAGCACCCTCAAACTGGAGTACTAGTGTGACATTTGCTCTACTGATTTGCATTAATGGTAACTTGCATATGGATTATATTCTTTGATATTTACTCTTGTTTGGAATTCTCAATAAAGCATTTATTTTAAATGCCTTTATATGCTTTGAGTTCAAATTGACTTTGTCATTTCTTTGAGGGCAGGAATTTTGTCTTATATTTAAATGTTCTTCAGTAGTATTCAATATATCACTAAGTTCTTGTTGGTATTTTTCCCCTAACTCCATTTTTATTTTTAATTCTTATGTGACTAGCTGAACGTATGTAGAGTTTAAATCATTCACTTGAGGTTACCAAAGCAGACTTAAGGCTAAAACCATATTTCTTTTTCCATTTTCTTCTAGACCTCACTGATTCCTTGTGACATTTCTGAGATTTGTGTGTGTTCCCAGTTTTCTTTTTGAAAAGCTTGATTCCTATTTAACACTTCTTTGAATTTTTTTATTTGTACTCAGAAGGGAACTACAAAATTAGGAAAGATTCTTGAGAGTTTAATAGCTTGTATACCTTCCTTTCTTTAACTTTCTTCTTTAAAAATGTTCCCTTGGACGCCTGAGTGACTCAGTCAGTTAAGAACCCAACCCGATTTTGACTCAGGTCATGATCTCAGGGTTGTGAGATCAAGTGTCACATCAGGCTCCACACTCAGCATGGCGTCTGCATAGGATTCTCTCTCTTTCCCTCTGCCCCTTCCCCCACTCACACTCTCAAGAAAGAAAAATGTCTTTTTAAAAATAAATAAAGTGTTCTCTTGATCTCATCATTCTACTTCAGTATCCTCCAGTGGATACCCTTTACCCTCTTCTCTCTCCAGTGAATATATAGAAGTTTCTCAGGGTCATTCCCTCCTCTAGGCTGTGCACTCCCATAACTACTACTACAGTCCTGATAGCTCAGATATTGGTGCTGGTGCAGAGTAGGTGGTCAGAATAAATACCTATTGATGGAGTTCATCTACAACTTTCATGCTGGCTCACCTCTAAACCCCAGTTCTAACTTCCCTTAGGTTACACTTCTCCATATGGATTTCCAGTCAACACTTTAAGTTGAATGTGCCTATGACATATTCCTTTCTCTACTGAAATTTGTGATCTGCCTATGTTCCTATGTAATGAATGGTACCACCATTCTCCTAGTCTTTCAATTTGGAAATTTCTAGGATTATCTCTAACTCCTGTCAGTTCCACTTCTAAGTCCTGACTTCATACCCTTCTTTGTAATCCTGATGCCTTTTTCTTACCTTACCTATGGACTCACCTCTCCGGTCAATTGACATTGCCTCCAGGATTTTAATGTTAATATGTTAATATAACTTAACATTTTAATATTAAAATATATAACAGATCATTTTATTGCTAAGCTTGCATTTCCAGTGTTATGTATCTTTCAATTACCCAGTGTCCAACTTACTCATTTATTGAATAAATATTTGTCTTGCATCAGATAGTGTTTTAAATGCTTTTAGTCTAGCAGTGGATGAAATAGGCCACAGTCCCTTGCAGGCCCTTGTAGAGAACACACTCTAATGAAAACACTACTTGTCTCACATTTACTTGAGTGTATTAAGTACATACTGGACTCTGCTTCATCAACCAGGAATGCTAGCCCCACCAATCCACCTATAAAACACCCCCCCCCCAAGATATTGCTTAAATGCCACATTTTCCACAAAAGCTTCCCAGATGCCATCTATGAGAATTAATAACCTCTTCTGAGCTCTCTTAATGTACTATTTTATTTGGCTTTTCAATTATAGTTAGTTGCTTAAAAATCTGTCTTCCTTACTGTGATAGATGCCTGTTAAGGTTGGGAATGTCCTGTTTACTTTGTATCTTCTCTGAGCCTTGGTCATAAAGGTTTAACTTAAAGTTAATCCTCAGGTATTGGTGAGGTATTTCTATAAAACTGCATAGTCAGATCTCCCTGATTTTTAGGAGAGATACAAAATTGTGAGACAGACATCTTTAATCACTGGGTTATACTTTAGCATTAAGAAGCACTAGTTTTTCAATTGCCCTATAGAAGAAGATGATGCATGTGTAAGCTCTCAATAGCAAGATGTAACTTTCAATGAAATTGGGATAAGGGGAAACATCCATTTAACTGCATGGAAGTTTCTCTCTCTCTCTCTCTCTCTTTTTTTTTTTTTTTTTTTTTTTTTTGTAATCATTCTTATGTCACCTTGAGCAGTCATTCATGACAACTACAAATATAACAATTTAAAAAAATTTTTTTTTAATTTAAAGATGTTTGATTTTGTACACCTCGACGGTTCAGTCTGTTAAGTGTCTGCCTTCAGCTTAGGTCAGGATCCCACAGTCCTGGCATCAAAACCCGCATCACATCAGGCTCCCTGCTCAGCAGGGAATTTGCTTCTCTCTGCCCCTTGGCCCCTCTCCCTCAAGCCTTCCCCCTGCTCATGCACACTCTTTCTTTCTCTGTTCTCAAGTAAACAAAATCTTTTCTAAAAATAAAACTAAAAATGTTTGATGTTAATGCTACTTTATATATCCCACCTCCTCCCACAATAGCACAACAAAATGAAATTCTGTATCTCCCAATAAGATTTTGTTTCCTCATGCCACTTTTCTTCATAGATCTTAGAAGTTTTTAGAAAAGGATTAAGTTATTTTCTATTGATGTCTTCAAAGTAAAAGGTCAGTTTGCATTTATACCTTTCTGGCATAATTCCTACCCTTGTAGCGCACACCCTCTAATTGCAACTAGAATAACTTTCCCAAACATAATGTGATATCTCCATAGATCTGTAGCATTATTAACAATCAACAGAGATCAAGTTAGCTAAAATGACCACTGAGCGATTTTAGCCTTCAGATTAATGTTTCCATTTAGGAAATAAATATAAACTCAGTCTGAAACTATACTAAACTGAATCCTAAACTTTACCACTTTGAACACCTTTAACAGAATTAAATTTTTTTTTTAAAACACATTGGCTCTATGAGGCCAGTAAGGCAATATCATTATTTCTGTTTAGATGGAAAAAACAAAGTCAAAGTTGTTGGGAGAAATGTTCAAAGCCACAGTTATATAATGTATAAAATAGGATGGGAAGCAACACAGACTCCTACTATTTCCCAAACCCCATGTGCCATTCTTTTTCCAATTGTACCAGGATCTTTTATTCAATTAGATCTTAACTTCTATAAGCAAAAGTGACATTTTCTAAATTGACATTTGTTGCAATAAATAAAAACGAATGAGTGGGACTTAGATGCATATGTAAATAAATAATAGTGTTTTGTTTCTGTTGCTAAGATTTTTTTTTTAAGAAAATCTAATTTCCTACTTTGTTATCCTAAGTCAGTGGTAAATAGTAAATTCTTATTTCTTTGGGCCTAAGCTTCTTACATTTTCTTTTAAAACTTGAAGATAGTGTGTTTTCAGAGTTTTCCCTATCTTTAAAGAAATATAGGGGTATATCTGACCTTGAATTTATCTAAGAAAATGCTTCCACAGGCAAGGTTATACTATACTGATCCATGCCATGCCATGCCATAGCTCTCTCTCCTTATAGTGGAAGAGGGGAACATTTTGCAGTCTCCTGTAGTCACCTTTCTATTTTTAAAATCCTCCTCTTCTTGCCTCAGCTAGATTCCCTCATATCTTCAGTACAATTTGAAATTAGGCTTTTCTAATTTTCATGTGTTTAACTCTTGCAATTTTTTTTCTTCTGTACTTCTTTTTTTTTTTTTTAATTGTAATGGTCTGTTCCATGTTAATGGTTACCTTTATGTAATCTTTTTCTCTACTAGTTAATTCTTTTAGATGTTCTGTCTCTCCTGTCAATTCCCTTCTCTTCAGGAGCCACCGCAGTACAACTCCAACTGGAAGAAAAATACTGTCTTTCTATCCTGTGTAGCAAGCAGATGGTTGTTGCTGTTATCATTGCTGTTTCAGAAAGGGTGGGAGGTGCTGATGTCTTTCAAGAAGGTGGAATATTAGTCACATCAAACCTCGTGGATTTGTGGGAGTATATCATAAACCAGTTAAGAAATTTCTCTCTGGCTTTTTTGTTTTACTGTCTTGCTTTAGTCATTGACATATCTTTTCTCATTTATTTATTAAGATCCTTGATATTATTGTCAAAGTTAACTTGTGATCAGCTCTCATAAAATGCAGGTTTTATTTTAAGAAACAGTATATGTCATTGATAATCAATGCTTTAATATAGTTATTCCTGCCTTTACATGAAGAGGTGTGTTTTTAAGTATAGTGAATGTATTAATACGGGTGCCTTACTAACGTGAATTCAAAATGCTCAAGTCATCAGATTTGACATATTTGTCTTTTCCTGGGGCTACCTAGCATTTTTTGACACTTAAAAAGGAATCCTTTAGGGAGAATACATACCTTTTTACTTGACCCCTGCTCAAGAGGGTTTCTAAAATATTTAAGTAAGTTGCAGGCAAATTCTGTTCTGAACATGGTTGAAACTCTACATCAATATCTTTAGACAAAATTAATTCATTTCCATTTTACTTTGTTAATCAAACTTGTTTTCCATTCCTGAAGTTGGTGGAAGTTTACTGAGCTTTTTGTACTTTAATTTCCTCATATTGAGTTTTTACCTTAAAGGATGTGATAGAAAAATAAGCCTTCACCATAACTCTGAGATCAAAATGAAAATACCATGCTTACTATAAGAAGATATGAGAAATGGCAGAAAGAACAGAGAGGATGGTGTTATTTTTTTTTTATCCTTCCTGATTCTGAAACAATTTAAACACCATTTCAATAGTTTATATAATGTTCTCTCATTCAGTTCATATAACCCTAGTATATCAAATTTTCCAATACTTTCAAATTTATTTAGAATAAAAATCCAGACCCCTAACCAAGATCCCAAAGGTTCTGTTACCTGTTTCTCTCCCCCTCTCTGGTCACCATATCCAGCCACATAGCCACATCTCTATCTCCATTCCTTAGACACACCAGATTCTTTCCACCATTACTTGTTGTTTACATTTGCACTTGCTATTGACTCTACTTGGAACACTATTCTCCAAAATCTCTTGGCTTTTCTGAAGAATGAGGGAAGAGTTTTTGGAGAAGCTGATATCCAGGGTAAGCCTCTAGAATGGAGCTACAGACAAATGAATGCTTTGGAAATTCTTTTGGAAGATAAAGACATTCAGAGTCTTTCAACTGACTGAAGTGACTTAGGAAGAATTGGTTTCTGTAAAGGATTCACGTTAGCTATGAGCTGCAAGATAGACACTCAAAACTAAATATTGACTGATTAATTTACCAAGAACCTTTTTTTCTCACGGAGTAGGAAGGATTTAAACCTATTCTTAATTCCAGATTATGACCAAAGAGAAGGCATAGATCACAGTGCCCAGTATAATACCAAACCTTCAGTTAACCTTTGGGAAATTTTTGCTGAGTAAATGGCATTTGTTTTAGCCAACTGGAGTGTCCCAAGTCACCTGTTTTCACCAAAAAACAATATAAAACCTCTATGTTAATTTTAATTAATTTAACTTCTTTGAGGGAAGTAGGGATGTGGAGAACAGGAAGTAGATAGCAAACAGATTTCCATGGTTTCTTTTTTATCACCAGAGATAACTGAGGCACCATTCTCCATGCCTTGATGTCAGTTTCTCAAAGGAATGCCAGCCCAGAATCTCCAGTGCTGTACTTAGAAGCTGCAAATGTTCACACTCTTAAAGAGAAAAGGCTGATCAGTGTTCCATATGCATTAGGGGGCTTTGCCATTTGGTATGCAGTCTGGGTTCTGGTATTGTAACTAAGTCACTTCAAAAGAAAGCTAGTACTTTGTGACTCATTTATAACAACAATACAGACCTTTTTCTGGTCTGACAAATGTAATTTTTAATATTTGTTACTTTTCTTTTAAACCTCCATTTTGTTGATGATCTCCTGTTTCATTTTTTGCCCTGAACTTATATTGATGGCTGAAAACTTACAAAGATCTAAATTCTCAACCATTCCAGGTTTGATTTTTCTGCAAAGTTTTAACTCCTCTAAAATTCCTAAATACTCATGTTAAAAATCATCCCTTTTTTTGAGGGGATGACCTTTTGTAACCCATCATATAAGTGAAATGTGCTGATCTGGGGACATACAGGGGAATAGAATGACCAAGGGACGGTGCTGCAGGTCTCTTTGTCTACCTTCTCTCCCTGCTATCATCCCATCAAGTTGTGGCAAACCTTCATTTCCATAAATTTTAATTTTTTTTAATATTTAAATCTCTTAACTCCAAAATACATCCCTATAACTTGCTTGAATCTAAGAAGAATGCATTGTAGAACTTGCTGGACAAACTACAGGTTAGGGTCTCCTGGGCCTGCCTTCATATCCAGCTCTCCTACTACTGAACGCTGTTGTACAGTCAGAAAGAACTCAGGAATGATACTTATTTCTCAGCGTTCCTGCCCTCTCCCCTGGCAGCAATAAACCTCTGCTTTCTGGTAAGGCAAGGCTTGGGGCCTTCCCCCAGCAGCTTCTGGCTTTTGCTCTAAATGCTAAAGAATGGTCCCGGGAAGCATCATGCCTGCTCACTGTTGATAGGCTGTCGTTCATATTTCTTTCCCCTACACCCAATCTTCCTCCTGAGAACTTGGAGGAAACCCATGGAGAAGAGCTGAACCGTTTTGTGGCCAGGGTTCCCAGGGACTTAACCTTTAAAAACTCTGTGAAACTTCAGTTATTTTCTTCTACTTGCCTTTTCCTCACATGTTCTGTCAAAAGGGGAAATGATTTGTGTGTCCCTGTCTCTCCTGAGGGAGGTTCATTGCTTTTTGGAATTCAGTTTGTCTGGTTGCCTTGTGACTTCAGATTTCTTCTTTTCCTTTAAAAATAATAACAGCTCTGTTGAGATATAATTCACGTAAATACAATTCACCTTTTTAAAGTGTACAATTCAGGGGTGCCTGGCTGGCTCAGTTAGTACAGCATGTGGTTGGTAGGGGTCATGAATTTGAGCTCCATATTGGGTATAGAGATTCTTTAAAAAAAAAATTAAATGGGGCACCTGGGTACCTCAGTCAGTTTATGTGTCAGACTGTTTATTTTGTCTTAAGTCATGATCTCAGCATCGAAGGATCGAGCCCTGCCTTGGGCTCAGTGCTCAGCAGGGAGTCTACTTGAGATTCTCTCCTCTAACTCCCTCTACCCCTCACCCCCTTTCTCCCATGCTCATGCATATCCTCTCTCTCTCTATCTCTGTCTAAAATAGTAAGTAAATCTAAAAAAAATTTTAGATAATAAATTAATTAAAAATAAATACAGTGTACAATTCCATGGTTGCAAGTATATAGATTTTTAGATTCAAAGTAAGGAATGAGGGATCCCTGGGTGGCGCAGTGGTTTGGCGCCTGCCTTTGGCCCAGGGCGCAATCCTGGAGACGCGGGATCGAATCCCGCGTCGGGCTCCCTGCATGGAGCCTGCTTCTCCCTCTGCCTGTGTCTCTGCCTCTCTCTCTCTCTCTCTCTGTGTGTGACTATCATGAATAAATAAATAAAAAATCTTTAAAAAAAAAAACACACAAAGTAAGGAATGATTTTCTTTTTCTTTTCTTTTTTGATTTTCCAGCTTTTTTTCATTGTAAAGATACTCTCTGTGACTTTCTTTTTTAAGATTTTATTTTTAAGTAATTTCCACACCCAACGTGGAACTCAGACTCACAACCCCAAGATCAAGAATTGCATGCTCTACCTACTAAGCCAATCAGGCACACCTCTGGCTTTCTTTATCCTAAGCAGGGTAGCAGAGCAGAACTCCTCCTCCTCCCTCTGTTTTATTTTAATTAATATCTTAGTGATTAAGTGCCACTTTTGGTTAAAGTAGACGCTTTTCCATTCACAGAGTTCAAAAAGACACGTGTATTTGTCTATTGAATGACAGACATAGCTCCAGGAGACAATTGACTCAACTAACTAGTTATCATAAATTCGAAAACCTATTCTTATTTGGTACCCAATCTTGATCTTTTAACCAAGTTGTTAGTGATAAATGTATCGATAAATTGTAGTATTTAGTTACCTTAGTATATATTTTGCCTTTGTCTTTGGAGGAGATGATAGCAAATTATGTCCCTCATTGCCAGGTGTTATTTGGATAATATTCTGACAATCCTCCACCCACTTATCCAATCAGGGCTAGACAATTGGTGACACCTTACTTAAAATTTAATCCATGCTAAAAATTATGACCATGGTAAACAAAATACAACTTTAGAGACCAGTAGTAGTGTAAGAAGGATGGAGTGAGGATTAAAAATTATTTTTTAGGGGATTTTTTTTGTCTAGTTTGTGGCTATTCTCTTGAGTCATTTTAAGAAATAATTAAATGACTTGCCTTGCAAGATCCAGTCCATGTTTAGGATTATGCAATTTCTATGAGAATATCAGCCCACGTATTTCCTCATTACCTCCTAAGACCTGTGGCTCTACATCCAAGTGAGAGCCAGAAAAGCAACATTCCAGGTGTTTTACTGGAAAGACAAAGTCCAAATTATAACAACCAATATTTATAAAAACCACATTCAGGAAAACTTTTTGAGTTCTATAGTTTTTCTAGATAGTCTTAAACTTTCAGCCTCCAATCAGGAAGAGGCAGGCATCTGTACTGTATCCCAGCAACCCTCACCCAACCCATCTGCACTTCACTGAGTTTGGAATGTACTTTGGCATGAGAGTGAACTTGTTTTGAGGATCGTTATGAGAACAGTCCATGTTGTTTAGTCTATTCCAATTATATTGTCCATTATATCACATTATATACCTATTGTCAATGACTTCTAGCTCCCCAGAGCTAAGCTAGACTTCAAAAGCACAGTCCTCCACACAAGACTGTCCTTACTTTAATACCAGCCAGAAGTGAGGAGACCTTCAGGCCACCTTCATTTGTGACCAGCTGGCTACAAATTCGGGGGTTCCCACTACCCCACAGCCTCAGAACTCAGGAAACCACTGTACTTAGGATTATAGTTTTGTTATAAAAATAGATACATATCAGAATTAACAGGAGAGATACATAGGGAGAGGCCTAGCAAAGTCCTAAACACAGTTTCCATAGTCTCTAGGGATCTGTTGCCCTCCTAGCACATCAATATGTGACAATACAGAGTACTGCCAACTAGGAAAGCTGACCTGAGCTTTGGTGTCCAGCTTAATGATTGATTGCATCATTGACCATATAGCTGAATTCAGCTACCAGTTCTTCCGCTCTTTCTGAGGTGAGACTGATGTGGCTCAAAGCCCTAACTCACTGACCACGTGGTTGGACTTTCTGGCATGGCAGCCTCCATCCTGAGTTATCTCATTAGCATTAGCTATCAGGGGCTGTCAAAGGGCTCACCCTGAATAACAAGGACACTAGCCACTCGAGAAATGCCAGGGGTTTAGAGGTTACCTCCCAGGAATAAGGACAAAGCCATCACGAACCCCTGTCTGATCTGTTTCCCTTATCTAGGAAAGCTGATAGCCAAATTTGGGGTCCATCTTTATGTTTGAATTTGTGTGTGTGTACTTATTCATTCATAGTTCTTATTTTTATTTTTTAATTTTCAATTTATGTGTCCATCCTACCTAATACTTTCTTTCTTTTACTCTCATCTTTATGCTGCATTGTTTTATAGCTGCCTGAAATACTTACTGGGCCAAGGAGGAGGTGTAAATGAAATAATACCAAAAACCTCAGAGAAAGTAGGGAGCAGGAGGATAGGAGGTCATGCTGTCTGCCTTTGGAGGCTTTGGGCCACCACTCTGACTTTAGTAGGGACGTACTTTGTGTTCTCTATTGAAGGAGCTCAGCTGGGCTTCTAAACCAAGAATGCCTAACAGGTTCTGCGGTGCTGCTGCATGTGATGTCAGATTGGGAAGGAACCTTAGGAGTGTGTTTTTTGTGCTCATAGTCACTCATACAACCATTCAATCCAGAAACTGTTGTGCATCTGTTGTGTTAGTATCTATAGAATGCTTTTAGTATCTATAATTAATAACATCAGCTTTAAGTTTTACTTCCTGATGGTAACGCAAGCTGTCTCCATTGGATATATCATTCTAAGCATCCGTTTCTGCTTTCCTGTATACCACTACTTAACTAAATTGAGATTTTTCTAAATTGCTTTTTCCTAAATTGCTGATTTTTATAACTTTCAGCCTAACTCACATTTCCATTTTCTACCTATATATGTCAATCCCCTATGACTATTGAGTGCCATCTGCTCTATCTGCTGTTTCATTAATGTTTCCTCTGCCTTCGGCTTATGAATAAAGATGAAAGACTCTGCACTGACCCTTTTGCTGCCATTCTTGACATTTTAAACCAATTAGACAAAAAAATACAGCTTGTTATTATGACTCCTTGCCTAATACATAAGCTGATCTTGTATTCTTATAACTGTGGTTTTTATCCATGCCTATTTTGTAATGAAAATTCTATCGGATTTCATCAGATAAGTTTGAGAATTTCAAACATATAACATCTGTGACTTTCTCTTCATCCCTCTATTCTATAAATCCGTGAATAAAAGCTAGTATGCCTACCCAGCATGGGATTTTTTTTTTTTTTTTTTAGAAAAATAAAACCACAAAGCTGGTGGGCTTTGATTTATACATCTTTGTGTTGCTTTCTATGATTGTCTGTTAATATCATATTTTTTTGTTTGAGAGTAAGTTAAAAAATGTATGCTTGAACTAATCAGATATCATGCTTAACAAAAGAAAAAGGAAAGAAAAGAAAAATGATTTTTCTTGATTGACTTCTGCTTTCTATTTATTTCATTTATATAAGACTTATCTTATTTTAAAATTATCAAGCCTAGGAAGAGCAGAGAATCTGAATAAAACTAGTCCTTGTGTTCATTTTTCCCGGAAGAGCAGAGAATCTGAATAAAACTAGTCCTTGTGTTCATTTTTCCCGGTTATGAAATTCTTCCCAGATTTGTTAATATTAAAATGAGAAAAGTTTTATGCAAATGAAATAAACAGAGGAAGAAAGAAAGCAGAGGTGGAGCAACAAATGGCTTAAGTTGCTCCCCTTGGAGGAAGATCTGGAACGAAGTTTAGAAAGAGTTTGTATTGTAGACAAAAGGCAGCTCTTAATGGAATGAACTTGGGTAGAAATTAGAGTTGTTTGGGGCCTGCAAGATCAGGAATGATGGGAGGCACTCCAGAGTTTTTGTCTCTCTTATTGTGGTTGTCGATTGTGCAGGTAAACTAGCTGAGAGTGCACAGTACCCTGCCATCACCATATGAGAGAGAACCCAGAACAAAACAGCCTGGTTTTAGTTAACTTGCCATTAAAGTGATTTTGCTTGTTGTCCTGTCTATCCCATGCTGCCTCAAGTATACCAAAGTGTAAATTAGGCTCTCCTAAGAAGAATTTATATCATTTCTAATGTTTACATTGCACATTTTGCAATATAGGGTCAGTTGATTAAATTTGGCCAAAGAAAACCTTAGATGGCTTAGTATCACTCTGGTTTAGATTCACAATTGTGTTTGCGCTGAGCCAAAACCAAGGAGATTATTAAGGTGAGTAAGATTTTTCTTTAGCCAAATGGATTAGATCATCACAAACTTGAGAAATGTGAGCCAGAATGGTGACTCTTAATAAGCACTGAGTCTTGTGGACCGAAAACAGGAGCAGGCCGAGAAAGTACATGCTCCGTTTTACTGTACCAATAGAGATAGGATTCTTTATCAAGAGCTTTGTTGGCTGGGTTTTTGTTTTTGCTAACAAAGTTGTTGATGTAGAGCTCTGAAATGTGTTGTTTTGTTTATTTTGTCAAACTGTGCATGTTTATAAAAGTTCAGTTTCCTTTAACAACACCCCTTTTCTTTGACTTCTGTCCTTTTCAGTTTTGACATAAGGTTCACTTAAATTCAAAAAGCAATAATTAAGATGGTCTGATAAATCCACCGTAGCCCTTTTAATTTCTCTAGCTTTTATCTATCCACTTGCTACCAGCATAAAGCTTTGGCCTTCATAAATTTAAAAGTTCTTCTATTTCTTTTATATTTGCTGTATGCCTAAAGTGTTGAGCAAGGTCTTTTCATTCTCCATGTCAGAACTCCCAACGTATTCCAGTGCTATAACCTCTGGAATCTCTACTAAGCTTTACAGCCCTTGGAAATTCCTCCAGCAGGACTCATAGAGTCCTTCTTTATACATGTACAGCTCAGTATTTAGACAAAGATCCAAAGAATCCCAGTACAGGTTTCTTGAGCTCCCTCTCTTCAGCTCTCTTCTCTCTAGTACCTTGTCTCACAAAGTGTACTCACTATAGTGTCCTGAACTCCAGGCTGTTTTCCCCCTCTATCCAATGAGGTATCTACACCTCATTTCGGTTTCACTTCCCTATGTTGCAATTTGAAAAATACCACCCAGCAGAAAACTAGCAGTGTATTATTTTCTTCTTTCATGGATCACAACCCTGAACTGTCTATTATACAATGTCTGAAAACATAAAAATATACGAAGCAAGTTATTTTATGATAGTTTTCAGGGGAAGGGGAAGTGTGATATCCATTATTCCATCATGGTTGAAACCAGTTCATTGAATTGATTTTTATCATGGCAACCTTAATTTTGGTTCTTCAAGTGGATTAGTATTTCTAGATGTTTAGTGATACATTTCCAGAAATGCCACATAGAATTTATTACACTTCTAGGTAATTATTTCATTTTATGCTATTCTATAAATATTCACAGAAAACAGCAATAAACTTTATAAAATTCCTTTTTTGAGCTCCATGTATACGAGAAGCTAGAGAATAGAATGCCTATTATAAGAACAGCATAAAGACTTTCTTTTAACTTCAAAGAATTTTCAAATCCCTTCAGAAGACAAGGCAGACAAACAGTTAACAAATATGATGGTAATAAACCATGGAAATTGGCATTGGCTGGATAACAATGATATCCAACATGTAATGACCCATGCACAATTTGAACTCTTTACATAAATTACCTGAGTTAATCCTATAAACATTTCTGTGAGATAATATTTCCATTCTCATCTAAAAAGTGAAAAAACTGATGGGGTGCCTAGGTGGCTCCATCGGTTAAGTGTCTGTCTGCACAAGTCATGATCCCAGAGTCACAGGACTGAGCCTCCAGCTGGGCTCTCTGCTTAACTGAGAGCTTGCTCCCCCTCCCCTCCACCCCATGTGTGCGCTCTCTCTCTCTGTCTCAAATAAATAAAAAATTTTTAATAAAAAAACTGATGATTAAAAATGATAAAATATTGAGTAGCACTGAGGGCCAGAGTTCAAATCCAGGTCTAGTGTTTCAGAGCCAGAGCTTGTAACTCTTTTTTGTTGTTGTTTTTTAAGATTTTATGTATTTATTCATGAGAGAGGCAGGGACACAGGCAGAGGGAGAAGCAAACTCCCCACAAGGACCCGGATGTGGGACTCAATCCCAGGACCCTGACATCACGCCCTGAGCCGAAGGCAGACACTCAACCACTGAGCCACTCAGGCGCCCCTCGTAACTCTTTTACAGTAGTCTGGAAATGGCTGCATGATAAAAATGCAAATCTTAAGTTACAGGTTAAGATTTGCAACAGGCAGAAAGCAAAGAGAAATAAAATGACGTCAAAAAAAAGATTATATGCAGAACCACCCTGATTGGAGCAGGTGTTACCAAAGCGTATTTAAAATTATTTACGTTGAAGAATGATAATTGTGTAGGAAAGCAGTGTTCGGAAAAGTTTGTCTGGGAGCACAAAGAAGGATGGATGTGATGAAAAAGAGATTGAGATCAAGGAGACCCTCTAAGAGACTTATTTATAGTAATCCAGTGACTGATTAAAAACTGGACTCGGGGTGATGGCATGGGTAATGGAGAGAAGTCAAAAGATGGTTCAAGTGAAAATTTTATAAGGACTTGATTATGAACTAAACTGGCAAAAAGGGGCAAATCAAAAAGCCCAGCACATTTTTGTTTGAGGAAGAGGCTGAGGATGGGAGTTAGCTGACAAAATCAGGAGGAAAACCAGGATAGGGAAGGGTGCTGAGACCCAGCTGACTGAGTTTTCTGCATAGCTCTCCAAATGGATTGTCTGTCAGCATTTTACAGTGTAGACTTGGAGTTTTGATTCAAGGACAGATATGGAGAAATTTGAAATGTTGTCAGTATTCATATATTCCCCCTTGTGCTTCTTCCCCAGATTCCTCCCATCCAGACTATAACATTTTCCATTAGCTAACTATACATTTATTAAGATAATATCAAATATCTGTTTCTACTTTACAGAAAGAAATTCTGGAACAACAGCAGCAAGAAAGAAATGATAACAGTTTTCATGGTATTTGTATGTTTTGCAATGAAGAATTTTTCGGGAACAGGTTTGCCTTTATTCCTGTCTTCAAATATTACTTTCACCTGAAAACTCATCAAAATGTTCATAATGGTTATTTAAATTAAGTTCTGTGGATTAGCTCAAGATCCTTTCATGTATCAGCAGTAATTTTTTTTTAATATGCCTCACATCAAAGATGGACTACAGTTCCTCTAAACAGAATGAGGAAAAAATTTCTTATTTTCTTCTTTCATTGTTTTACCAGCTTTTATTTAATTTCTAGTTAGTTTACAGTGTAATATTAGTTTCAGGTGTAGAATTTAGTGATTTATCACTCACATGCAACTCTCCAGTACCCAGTGCTCATCATTATAAGTGCCCTTCTTAATCCTTGTCACCTATTTAAACCATGTCCCCCACTGCCACTCCTCTCCAGTAACCATCAGTGTGTTCTATGTATATAAGAGTCTGTTTCTTGGTTTGCCTTTTTCTTTAAATGCCAACAATAAATTTGTGTTTAATGTCATAAGACTTTTGCAGTTGACTGGTAGGCAAGACCATGTACAACAAACTACCACAGACACACCCTTCTATATTGTTAACTCTAAACCTTTAGAAGTTTTTGATGTTTCACTTTTGAATATTAAAAATGATAAAGCTCTAAAAAGAAAAAAACCAAAAACAAAAACTGAGGTATTGATAATTCTTTACCATTCCCAACTGGGTCCTAAACCAGCTGGCAGATTATGATTCAGTTCTAACACTAATTGCCCAGAGTTAGCATTAGGCTCTGCAGATTAAAGGGTATCATCCCCAGCAAAACTGCCTCCATTTTAGATACCAGCCACAAGTTCACTTGACCAACTGGCTAAAAATTCAGATTCTCACCAGTAACTTGCATAGTTCAATAATTTACGGAATGACTCACAAAAGTCAAGAAAGTAGTATGACTGAAGTTTTGTTATAAAGGAACAGCCAAGTGAAGAAATTGGGAACAGCTAAATGAAGAGATACACAGGGCAAGTTCTGGGAGGGTCCTGAACTCAGAGCTTCTAAGCCCTTTCCCCCGAGGAATCAGGACACGTCACCCACCCAGCACATCAAGGTATTCACCAACGAAGAATCATCACTGAGCTTTGATGTCCAGAATTTTTAATAAGGCTTTATGACATAAGCATGATTGATTCAGTCATTGAACTTAATTTCCAGACCCCTCCTCTCTCTGGAGGTCAGGCTGGTCAAAATCTCTACCTTCTAATCATGTAGTTAGTCTTTCTGTTGACCAGCCCCCGTTGTAAAGCTAACTAAGGGCCTTCAGTGAGTTGCCTTGTCAGCATAACAAAGTTAATCCTATCGCAGAGAAATTCCAAGGATTTTAGAAGCTCTGTGCCAGGAACCAAGGACAAAGACCAGACAGATTTCTCATTACACAGCATTTAATATTACAAATGTACATCACTTAAATACAAGTCATAAAGTTGTAACCCCTAGGAACTGGCAACATAAAGTGGACAATCAGAAAAGTGTCATTTTTCTGCCCACTTGAAAAAAGGCAGTCTACTGTATTAAAAAACCTACCATAGTAACTGATACTGTTATCTGAAAAACAATAAGAAGAGGGTAGCTACAGATACAGTATTAATTTGAATTTAGAAAAATGGTTTGGTGGCAACACAATGTTTAAAACACTGATTCTTCTGTAGGGCAATTGGCATAGAGAAAAATCTGTACCAAACGCACTGTGAAATACTTGGTTTATTCAGAGTTATCAGCAATAAATAAGTGGCTAGCCCAAAGAGCATATTAACTATGTGATTAATAAATGTGACTCCTACATAGTCAAAAAACATCAACATTTTCATAGAGATGGTTGCTTCATTTTATTTTCTAAAAGAAAAAAATAATAACCCTAAAAAACAGTGATTTGAGGGCCAGCTGAGTGTCTAAGTAAGCTAGATAAACTGTATAATGTGTCACTGTGTCAGTGGTTTCTGTACCAGTAAGTTCCCCAAAACTGTCATCTTTATTTTATGAACTAAAATAATAAAGAGAGTGCCTGGCTCGCTAAGCCAGAAGAACATGCCACTCTTGATCTTGGGCTCCTGAGTTGAAGGCCCATGTTGGGTGTAGAGAATGAAAGAATGGATGAATGAATGAATGAATGAATGAATGAATGAATACACACACAAACATACTAACTTAAGGAGCACCTGGGTGGCTCAGTCGGTTAAGCATCTGCCTTCAGCTCAGGTCATGATCTCAGGGTCCTGGGATCAAGCCCGCAGGCTCTCTACTCAGTGGGGCATCTTTCTCCCTCTGCTTCTGCCTCTCCCCCCTTCTCATGTGCACTCTTTCACTCATGCTCAAATAAATGGATAAAGTCTTAAATAAATAGATGTTAAAAAGTAATAAATAAAAATAAAGTTGTGATAAAGACCCAATCGAATAATATATTTTACACACAGACATTTTGCTAGGTAAAACTTAGATAATTTAAAATTTTCCTTTTGGAATAAACTAATCAACAGGCTGCCATAGGTGTATTCAGGTTATGGTACTTGGATGTACTTAGATGTGTTAATTGTGGGTTCCAGGTCTCAGATAGTGAGCTGATTAAATGTCTTTGATCCCAGGACATGCAGTGCAGGGCGTATTTCCCTTTGGCAGTTGTCCCTTCCTCCTCACCAGAATGAATTGGAAAAGTAGGCAAAGCACAGTTTATTTAACAGTTTAATTCATTTATAATGAATCATCTATAGATGAATGAATTCATCTATAGAGTATATTCCTGTCCACTAGCAGATAATGGAATGCACTTAACCCACCTTAAAGAACTGTTGTGATTGTGTGTATACTTAAGTACTTGATAATGAACCAGTCTTTTATAGCCCAAATGTGTGTTTTAGTGTTTTACCTTTGCATGTACTTTTGATTAGTGTTATCATTATAAAAATGCTATTCCAAGAGCACCTGGGTTGCTCAGTCAGCTGGGTGTCTGCCTCAGCTCAGGTCATGATCCCAGGGTCCTGTTTCTCCCAATCCTGCTTCCCCTGCTTGTGCTCTCTTTCTGTCAAATAAATAAAATCTTTTTAAAAAATGCTATTCCTGACCTGATTTGTTAGATGGTTCATAAATAATATAAATTGCTCACATTTGTTCCTAGATCTGTTCTTTTAAACCACATGGCCAGAGAACATGCTTTCAACATTGGATTGCCAGACAACATTGTAAACTGCAATGAATTTCTATGCACATTACAGAAAAAGCTGGACAAGTAAGTATTTTTTTTCCATGAAACACAACCTGAAGCGATTTTAATTTTGGACTCTATTGGGAATTTTTTTTAATTGTCTGTTGTGAACTTTTTAAGATTAATCTAGCAGAAGTAATTAATAAAATTACTTCTCTCCATCTGTCCTGGAAATAGAACAGGGGCATCTGGATGGCTCAGTCAGCTAAGAATCCAACTTTTGATTTCAGCTCAGGTTACAATCTCAGGGTCAAGTCTGCTTGAAAGTTTCTCTCTCCCTCTGCCCCTCTCCCCTCCCCATGCATGCTCATGGGCATGTGCTTTCTCCCTCGCTCTCTCTCTCTCTCTCAAATAAATAAATCTTTTTTAAAAAGAAATATAACATTACTAATTCCCTTGAATTTTCATGTGTGTCCTTCCTCAGTAGTAGCTCCCCATTTCTTAATTTTGTATTGGTAAATCATTTGCTTTTCAGTATAATTTTTAACATATTTAATAAATATATTGTCAAAATGTTGGCATTATTCAGCTTTATGTGAGATATTACATACTCTGTGCATTCTTTTACCTTTTAGTATTTATTCACATTTATATATCATAGCATTCCATTTTTCCTAAGGTCATATTGGGGTGACTGTGGGTATCTAGAGCTTAGCCTGTAAAAATAAAGAAGGAAATTCTCTAGGTCACAAAAATGGCTTTCAAAAATCTATCCACTTTTCTCTCTAGGAGAGGGACCAATATTTTTTCTCTCAAAACCTAGGAGTTCTTTTGTTTGTTTTGTTTATTTCTTTTTAAAGATTTTATTTAGAGAGAGAATGTATGAGTAAGGGAATGAGCAGAGAGGTAGGGAGAGTGAGAATATCAAGCAGACTCCTTGGTAAGCATGGAGCCTGACACGGGGCTTAATCCCACCACCCCAAGATCATGACCAGAGCCAAAATCAAGAGTCTGTCGCCTAACAAACTGAGCCACCCAGGTGCCTATATATATATATATATATATATATATATATATATATATATATATATTTCTTTTCTTTTTTTTTTTTAATGAAATCTCAGCTCACAATATTGGGAACAATAACATTACAAAAGAAATATTAAATGACATAGATCACTTATTAAAAGTTCTGAGTTCAAATTCTGGTATCAACACTACATTAAAACAAGTCCTTTCACGCTTATTAAATGATACTTCATTTATAAAGTAACAATTGTACTTTCTATCAAGATTAGCATAATCTTTTTTTAGCATAATCTTTTTTTAATGCCATAAATTACTTGCTGTAAAAGAATATAGTTATTTCTGTGACACAAGAAATGGTTAAAAGCATGTTTAGTAGTGATGACAAAAGAATTTGAAATTGAAACAACTGATTTCACTCATTTGAGAGTTTTCATGTAGAAGGAGCTTAGATATAATCTGTGTGACTCCAAAAAGTGGAACTCTAATGACTGATAGGGAGAAGTGATAGGCAGAATCTGCTCTCAGACTTAGGTTAGGAAAGACATTTTGTTAGTAATATGTTCGTTTTCGCTAGAAAATGAATGTCACCAGAGCAGACCAGTAACTTGACCAAGTCTCACAGCCAGTATGTACTGGAACTAGGCATTAAACCCTGCAAATTAGTCACAGGATATACCAAACCATGGACTAATTTGTTGCACTCAATGGAGGCAGCCACTGCTAGTTACCATAATTGAAGAACATACTTACATTTTCATTTTTAGAAGAGATAATTTGATTAGAAAACAAAATAACTTTTGGATATTAGCTATCTCTGTCACAGCATGAAGTAAGTACATAGCCAAGTTGGCCAATGTAGCCAACTACAAAATAAACCAAGCAAAATAAATAAATAAACAAACAAACAAACCAAGCTTGCATCCCACAAAACTGAATGAATGAAGTAAGACAGGTTCTGACAAGGATGTCGTATTCCACTTGAAGATTCTGTGTGACCTAAAATAAATAATCTTAAGACATAAAAATTAAGGACTTCTGCAGCAACTGTCCAAGAGACTTGTGTATTTTGTCAGAGTTTGTGTATTTGTTTTAGCTTGCAGTGCTTATACTGTGAGAAGACCTTCCGGGACAAAAATACACTTAAAGACCATATGAGGAAAAAACAGCATCGGAGAATTAATCCTAAGAACAGAGAATATGACCGATTTTATGTCATCAATTATTTGGTAAGGCTTCCTCTTCACAATTTAAAATTTGATTGAATTTCCATAGACAAAAATCCTTCTAAGGGCTGTCTAATATTTAAACAAGCAATTAGTATAAAGGTCAAAATGTAATCAAGGGACACTTCCGAGCAATGATTAGCTTCAGAATGGTTAGTTTACAGAACATAACTTGATTTGATTTGTCTTTGATTTGCCAGATGTTTACACAGTAAAAATGTCATTTCTCTAGAATTCATGGTGATCTGGCCCAAAAAAAATAATAACAAATTGAAAGCATTTGGATATCTATACACTCCTTCCCATTTGTTCTATTACCTTGAGTCCATAGATATCTATATTCCAGTAAAAAAAAAACCATCTTTTGACCTCCAGATATGCTAGGTATTCTATGCTAGATAACTCTTCAAAAACCAATCTCTTCATAGGGCACCTGGGTGGCTCATTTGGTTGGACATTTGACTCTTGATTGCTGCTGGGGTTATGATCACAGTGTTGTGAGATCAAGCCAGGCTCACGCCCTGGGTATGAAACCTGGGTAAGAGTCTTTCGCTCTCCTTCTGCCCCTCCCACTCCCCTTAAAAAAAAAAAAAAAATTCTCTTCATTCCTCCCTCTCTCCCCATTAGAAAAAAAAAAAAAACCTTATTATCCTCCTTGGCCAGCTTACCTTTGGTGGAAATTTTAGAGAAAACAGGTCATTTCACTAGGCAGAAGGACATTGATTTGTTTGGCTAATAGAATGTTATAATGGTGTTACCATGTCAAGGGTTTTAAATACATTGAAAGCCTTCCTTGCCCAGAAACTTCAATACCATTTGCTGACCTTTTTGGTTAAGAAGATTTCCAGTTGGAGGCAAGTATCACTAGGCGGACATCTAGAAATGTAAGAGGAGAAGGAGTATCTAGGTGTCAGTCCATTAAGCATCTGCCTTTGGTTCAGGTCGTGACCAAGGTGCTGGGATTGAGCCCCACTTCGGGCTCCATGCTTAGTGGGGAGCCTGCTTCTCCCTCTCCCTGCTCATGCTCTCTCTCTCAAATTTTTAAAACCTTTAAAAAGAAAAGTAATTTAAGAGAGGATTTTGTCTGACACAGTGACTGGAAGTGCTATGGGTCCTGTGCTACTGCTGAATTTGGGGTGTACATAACAAAGGTGAGAATCCACTCGTGTAAAGAAAAGGATTAAGTCACTCTCCACTGGAATTAGTAGAAAAAGAGTTGCTTCTGACACTTTACTTAAGCAAATGGAAACTATTTTTTTCCTCTCAATAGGAATGAATTAGAATCCAAACTCATGGCCACAGAAGACATAACCATATTATCTATTGGACAGAAACAAGCATATCCAGAAATATGTTGGAAATCTCAGCTTTGGGGTAGAATTTTTGTCTGTTCTAACTAATCCTTTTAGCGTTAAAATGAAATTCCCCTTGAGAACCAAGTTTGACATGTGTTTAAAGATTGACTCTAAGAAGTTGCCATGATCTGCTACAAATGTTTTACAACCAGCTTAAAGGCAAAGGCACTCTTGTAATCCTTCAATCTTCTCTTGAAATCACTCAGTCATTAATTCCTAGAACAAACGCCGCTTCAGGGCCCAGCCAAATCCAGTGGGGAGTGGACTTTAGTGTTAGCTCTAAGAAATATCAGCTACTGCAGAAAGCTGTGGAAGCAATTTGATAGTACTTCCTTCTGGGGATCTTTTAAAATAATATTCAAGAGCTTGGGACAAGCAGAACATTATATATATAGCTGGAGGTATTCACCTTTAGAGGAGACTTCAAAGGGACTGTTCACTCAAATTCTGCTGGTACTTTTAGAAAATTATGACACTTTATTCTCTGGGCATCAAGTAGTATGTCTGTCAAAACTGAAATTATCTGCAAGGACCAGCTGTCTCTAGATGAGTGTGCTAGATTATACTACCCACTGAGTGCCCAGATACGATGTGGCATGAATCATAGCTTAAGAGAAGTGTTTCAAGAGAATATAAGGACTTTAATAATATATAAAATGAAAATTAAATCATTTTAGGAGAATATTGATAGAAATAATTTTTTCTTTTAACTGGCAGCATTTGACTAGTTGCTAAGTGTCAGGCACTGTCTTGGGTATTTTCTTTAAGTCATTTACTCTTAACCATACCCATAATGTCACAAGTTTTATCATTATCCCCATTTTATAGATTTGGGAACGAGGCACAAATCTTTTCCCAGAGTCACATAGTTAGAGCAAGGTACTTCTTAACCTCTCCGTGTATCAATTTCCTTCAGTTTTTCCTCGGTTGAAATAAGGTACCTACCTTAGTTTTTTAGTTGGTTTTTGGTCAAGTAATAGTGATGAATTCATAATGATCTATTCACCACCTCCTGCCTGTTCTCTTTTGTACCAGACTAGAAAGTGAGTCAAGGTCAAAGTAAAGCCAACTTTAATAAGCTCATCAAGGGCTCTGGACCCACAACTTTAACCGTCTTAGCCCTGTATGCTTTCCTACTGAGGTAATAGCACACAAGAAGAATGAATTAAAAAACAAAACCTAAAATGTATTATGATTAATCTTAGCATTTTGGAAATGATGTAAACTTACCTTAGAAAAGAATTAAAGAAGCTAATAAAGTCTCTAAAGATGTTGAATTGTCCTCACATAGAGAAGTGCTTACCAGAAGTATCAACCTTAATACCATCCTGAGTATTATAGATAAAAGGTATAATAATACATGGAATGAGTATATAAAAGACTGTTCCAAATACTAGTATGTGTAATTAGAGGAAAATGTGAGATTGCTTAGCATTATTTTAGTTTTCGTTTAGACCCCACTAATGAAAATACCTATTATTTCACAAAAATATTTAATATGAAGAATAAATTCTAAAAGTTTACTTAAGCAATGAATAATGACATTGCTTTAGTTTTAAAAAGGGGGGAAAAAAACATGGAGAGACACTCACTGTGTATTCCTCTGAGGGAACAAGTGACATGAGCAATGAATGTGGGCCAGAGAAAAGAACTGTTATACTAGCTGTCAGGCTCTGCACATCCATTTCTCACGTCCTCTTCCCTGCTTCACTTTCATTGGCTTCATACATTCTACACACATTTGAGTGCCTTCCAGTACTAGATGCTGGTGGAATAGAAAGAAAAATACTACAGACCAGGTGATTAATTTAAGTCACTACTCCGAGAGTTTAGAGGTTGGTATGAGAGAGGGACATGTAAGCACATAATTCAGCACCTCGGAATAGGGTGCACAGAGTTAATGCTTGGACCTCTCCTGTAGCAGATACGTGCCCACAGAGTTCCTCACATCCACTTGGAATGGAATCTCCAGGCCAGCAGTGATGGCAGCATCCAGGATATTCCTGGCAAGATGCACTCTCATAGTCATCAAAAGTGGGAGAGTTAAGGGACAGAAGCTGTTTTTGACCCTTCTCTGAGCTCGGCAAATTGACAGATTCCTTTTTCTTCCTTAGGTGAGATAATTTCTGTATTTAATAATTAATATGTTTAATAATTTTAGAATAGTAACAGACTTGTAAATACATAAAAAGTCACTATGCATACTCTGGATTACCTACTACAGATTCTTTCTTTGTTTTCTCACAAACAAGAGGAGTCCGGGGATAGTGGAGATGGTCAGGGGGACAATTTCCCAGGCAGTTTCACATTCAGATGCCCCTGCCTCAGAGGGCAACACACCATGTGCATGGTGACTGAGCTACCTATTCCTAAGGTGTTCATGTTTCAAGCCCTGAGTTTTCCCTAAAGGAAACTATTTTTGCAGTGGTGTTACCATTTTTTATTTATATTTTTTATTCTTAAGATATACAAAGCCATTTGTAACAAAAGTAAGCTCTTCACCTGTTTTTCATAGCTTTAGTATAGTTCTTTCTACTGAAATTATTTATATTTAAAACACTTTTTAAAAAGAAAATTTTATTTATTTGAAAAAGAATGGAGTCAAGTGGGCGGCGCAGGGAGGGGCAGAGGGAGAGAGAGAGAGAGAGAGAGAGAGAGAGAAACAGGCTCCCTGCTGAGCAGGGAACCTGACACCAACACTGGGGCTCTATCCCAGGACCCTGAGATCATGACCTGAGCCATCCAAGTACCTCCATTTAAAACATTTCTCAACATACTAGAATTTAAATAAAAACTTGAAAAAATTTTAAAAACACTTTTCTTTCTCTGTTTATAACGGATTTTTTTTGTAGAAGTACCTATAAGTGTATGTGTTGAAGTGGTGGAGATGCTAGGTGAAGGAGATTTCTTTTTTTTATATGTTTTTCTTGTCTGCCCTCTCATTGATCATAAACCATCTGATCCAGGGGGTTGAGGGGGTGTGCTGAACATCTTTACTGACATGCTTTCCAAACTTTGTTTTTCTTGAAATCTTTGCTTTCCTAACATGATTCATTAGCAGGCACAGCATCTTAATTAAAGAGTTCTGTGCGTTGGGTTTTTTTCTTTACCTTTTTGGGTCTTGTTCCTATAATAAATCATATATATATGACTATACAAGCAGAGCATTCTAGGAAAGTCTGAGCCATGTCACATGCAAATCACTTGTTTCTTAATACACTAGTGATCAGCAAGTTCCATTTTCCTCTGAAGTGGTAAACGACTAGTGCTCTTGCCTAGGAAAATCCCTACATGTTATAATGAATACTTAGAATACTCAAAATAATGCTTTGGATTTGGAAGTTTGACACTGAAAGATATTTTAAGTCTCTGCCCAAAACATCTATCGATAAGCAACATTTGTCCATATATTGAAAATGGTAATACCACTGATGGCCCTTCTTTGAATAATATCTCGCAGCAGTGACTTTAAAGTACAAGTCCAGAGAGACCAAGTAATCCATGAAAGATTTAATTCATCACCAAAAATTCCAACTAACGGATCCTGTTGGCATTGTTGAAGCCATTCTTGGTGTCCATAATGAGGTCCAGACACTTCATGGCAACTTTGAAAAGTACATTATAGAGTCCAAATTAACTGTCTCTAATGACATTATGGTAAATCTCTGCATGTCTGAGTTTATGCATCATTTAGCTGATAGATAATGACAGCTTCAAAACCTCTCATTAAGTTGATGAATGATAGATTTTCTTTTTTCCCTAAATCATAATGGACCTCGTAGTTCTTTGTTTTTTTGTTAAATGAATACCTTTTTTTAAGGAAAAAAAATGTTCAAAACTGAGAGTAAATTTTTTTTTAAGATTTTATTTATTTATTCATGAGAGACACAGAGACATAGGCAGAGGGGGACACAGGCTTTCCACATGGAGCCTGATGCGGGACTCGATCCCAAGACCCCAGGGTCACAACCTGAGCCAAGGGCGGATGCTCAACCACTAAGCCACCCAGGTGCCCCAAGAGTAAATTTTAGTTATTTTTTTTTCAAAAGAGAAATAACAAACAAGGTTATCTATATTTATAGCAGGTCAGGTTGCGCCTGACTGTAACTGCTTGGTTAGCTGCTTGGAAAGGTGTGCATTTTTGTTCTTACATCCTTCTTTAGTGTAATGTCTGCTTTTGCATGGCACAGTGGGGAAATCAGATGGAGAAAAAGGAAAAGAAAGATGAACAAATGATTCAAGAATAGAAAAGATAGATGATTAGGCCAAAAGAAATCATCCCTGCTCATTACTCCATAAAGTTTTGCTAAAAGTATGACTAAATTTGCCAGACAAAGCCCTGAGTAGGTGAAATTGTAAGAGAAGAAAGGGGACTGAAGTAGATATTTGAGTACTTACTATTGCCTGGTGCCACATACTTTATATACAGGCATACCTTGTTTTATTGCACTTCACTTTATTGTGCTTCGCAGGCATACATTTTTACAAATTGAAGGATTGTGGCAATCCTATGTTGAGCAAATCTATCAGTGCCATTTTTGCAACAGCATTTGCTCACGTTGTGTCTCTGAGTCACATTTTGGTAATTCCCGCAATACTTAATTAAGGCATATACATTATTTTTTTGGACATAATGCTTGTGCACATAATAACACTGCAGTGTAATGTAAACATGACTTTTATATGCACTGGGAAACCAAAATATTCATTTGACTTTCCTTACAGTGGCAGTCTGTAACCAAACCTGCAATATCTCTGAGGTATGCCTATACATTAGCTAATTTACTTAATCACCTTACAAAAACCTTTTGAGACCGGATCTAAATTGGCATTGAATTTTTAGATTTTTTCAGTTACAGTTCAGTTTAAAAAATACTTTCTAGTACTTACTATATATGCTTGGCTCTGGAAATGTAACAATGAACAAAGTCCATGTCCTCAGGGACATTCTGGTGGAGAAAATAAACAGCAAGTAAGAAAACAAATAGATATACAGAATTGATTTCAGGAAATGATTGATGTTTAAAAAAAAAATCACAGGGGAATAAAAAGTAACTGGGAGGAGAGATGTTGTTTTAGACAGAATAGTTAGAAGAAGAGATAGTAACATTTAAGCAGATGCCCCAAGGACTGAGCCATGTAGTTATTTGAGAGAGCAATGTTGAGGCAGATGATGCAACAAGTCCAGAAGTAGCCCGGTAGAGGGGAGATTGCTGCGTTTAAGGGATAGCAAAGACACTGATCTGTCTGGAGCAAACTGAGCCAGAGAAAAAGTGGTGAGACATAAGGGATGGAAAAAGAGCCAAGGCGGAACGTGCAGATCTTACAGGCCATGATAAGGCTTCTGAATTTTGTTCTAAGTGTGGTAAGAAGCCATGGGACTTTTGGACAGCCCGGGTGGCTCAGTGGTTTAGCGCCACCCTTCAGCCCAGAATGTGATCCTGGAGACCCGGGATCGAGTCCCACATCAGGCTCCCTGCATGGAGCCTGCTTCTCCCTCTGCCTGTGTCTCTGCCTCTTTCTCTCTCTCTCTGTGTCTCTCATGAACGAATAAATAAAATCTTAAAAAGAAAAAAAAAAAGAAGAAGAAGCAGCCATGGGAAGGTTTATACAAACAGGGAAGTGTCCTTTAGAAAGATCACTGTGGCTGCTGTGTGATACAGGGAACCTCAAGGAGAAACAGCCAGCTAAGTGGCTGTTTTAGGATCCCCATCAAGAGATTCTAATGTGCATCCAGGGTTGAGATTTAAGAGAAAGGATTTTGAAAGAATATTGCTGCTTCTCCAAAAAGAAAAACATATTAAAAACATTTTAGGGGATCCCTGGGTGGCTCAGCGGTTTAGCACCTGCCTTCGGCTCAGGGTGTGATCCTGGAGTCCCGGGATCGAGTCCCACGTCGGGCTCCCTGCATGGAGCTTACTTCTCCCTCTGTCTGTGTCCCTGCCTCTCTCTGTGTGTCTCTCATCAATAAATAAATAATCTAAAAAAAAAACATTTTAGGATACATCCTTCCTTGTCACTGAAATAACTTAATAAATCCTACTTGTATTGATTTAAAACCAGTGAGTGTATGTGTTTTTGAGTGGGTTTATTATGGTGGCTTTTTTTTTTTTTTTAAGTCTATGCCTATTTTCTCTCCTTTCTCCTCTTCCTCTTGCTCCTTCCATCTCTAATTTTTCTGTTCTTCCCACAAAAGGAACTTGGAAAATCGTGGGAGGAAGTTCAATTGGAAGATGATCGGGAGTTGCTAGACCATCAGGAAGAGTAAGACTTCTTATAACTGCTAATTAATTGCTGTGTTTTAAGAGGAGGAAAACATTTATTTAGTTGGGTTTAAAATTATTATTCTGGAGAGAGAGTAGAAACGAAGAAAACTTTCTCTTTGAGCCATGCATCCTTCCATGTAATAGTGCAAAAGCTTGAATTCAAAGTAACTTTGACATAAAAATCACTAAAGCAATTGTTATTCCAACTAAATACGGTTTTGTCATTAAAACAGTTAATTGAGGGGTGCCTCGGTGGCTCAGTTGGTCGAGCATCTGACTCTTGGTCTTGGCTCAGGTCTTGATCTTAGGATCATGAGATCAAGCCCTATGTCAAGGTCTGTGCTTAGTGTAGAGTCTGCTTGTCCCTCTCCCTCTTCTCTTTCTCTCAAATAAATAAAATCTTTAAAAATGAATGAATAAAAAATTTTTTAAATTTAGGATCCTGGAGTCCTGGATGGGTCAGACAGTTAGGCATCTGCCTTTGGCTCAGATCATGATCCTGGGGTCCTGGGATTGAGCCCCATGTCGGGCTCCCTGCTGAGTAGGGCATCTGCTTCTCTGTTTCCCTCAGTCCCTCCCACGCCCTCTCCCTCGCTTATGCTGCCTCTCACTTTCTCGTGCTCTCTTTCAAATTAATCTTTTTTTAAATAAAATAATTTTTAAACTGTTAATTAAAAACACAGATAAAATATAATTTAGAGAAAAATACATTCCATTGGTGTTTTGCTCAGTTGGTTGGTACCCAGACCTTGAAGTGATACGACTTTTGGCTTCTCCACGCTGCTTGTCATTGAAATAGAGAATATAACGGAATTCAAGTTAACCTTGTTCCATGTGCATCCCATTGACCTAGTTAAAACATTCGCAGCTTCTTTCCTTGGAATTACAAGCTTGAGAAGTGTTCTTTTCAACTAAAAGGATTCCCTGCTATTCATTCTCTTTTCCTTCAAAGCTATTTAGCCTTTTTTCCTCTCTTGGGATTTCAATTTTCCAGGCTTAGGAATGACAAGAAGTTGGCAGTGTCTCAAAAATAAATGCAGGGTGTGGGGGGTAGGCAGGATTAGTAACATGAGTTCTGTATGTTTTTTGACTTCTCTGTCTACCACCAGATTTAACACTTGCCCATTTAAAATGATCAGTATTTCTCACATGAAGGATGTACGGTTTGCCTTTTTAAAACACACCATTTGTCATGCAGAGAGAGACACACTCCCAGCATTGCACCTCACAGCATGCGTACTTAGTGGTTGTGGCTAATGAGAGACAGCATCACATCTACTGATATGCCTCTTTTGCAAATTAAACCTAGTTGTCTCAGAAAAGCATTATACTGATTCTGTAGTGAAATAGTTGCTCAGAAGAGAAGCAAATAGAAGAAAATGGAGCAGCACCTGTTCGCTATTTATATTAATTTCATGGTGCTGCTTTGAATTTCAAAAGCTATATCAAGGAGTCATAATATGATGTGACAGTCTTTACAAAAATATCAGAGTTGAAAGAGATTGGCAGGGTTTCCCGGGGAGGAGGAAGTAATACCAAGTGACTGTGTAGTACACCCTTTTAATGAGGGGAATCTCCCTATTTGCTGTTTTCTTTTTAACACAGTGATTGGTCTGATTGGGAAGAACACCCTGACTCTGCTGTCTGCCTATTTTGTGAAAAGCAAGCAGAAACAATTGAGAAATTATGTGTCCACATGGAGGTGAGATACTTTTATTCATTTGAATTTTGTTTTGTTCTGACAGGGGAAAGCTGATCATGATTGTAATCTTACAGCATATATATATGAAATTTCTGTCACTATCCTATTCCTAAAAGTGTTGTAAGCAGAGTGCCTGGGTGGCTTAGGCAGTTAAGCATCCAATTCTTGGTTTTAGCTCCTGTCACGGTCTCAGATTTATGAGATAGAGCCCCCAAGTTGGGCTCCTTGCTCAGCGTGGAATCTGCTTGAAAGATTCTCTCCCTCGGACCCTCCCCCTGCGCTCACTCCCTCCCTCACTCTCTCTGTCAAATAAATAAATGAATAATTTTTTTTGTTTCTTTTAAGTGCTATAAGCAAAGCAGAAGAGACAGGTCAGAACCATCAAGAAGAACCAGAACTCAGGGCAATTTAGTACATTGCCCTGGATGAGTGTGAACTGTTAGGGTGGGATTTCACAGACCACTGATGCCATCCTACCTCTAGATGTTCATGAGATAATTCTAGCTTAGAATGTGGGTCCTATAACCATGATTAACAGTACTCAAGATATGGACAGGTTCCGAGTCTTTTTCCACTGCTTTCTGTGCTGGTGAATGAAGAAAGCAGGAAGGGAGAAACTTCCATTTACAAAGCCCTTGATGGAAATGGAATAGTAGAGCATGGGGGTAGGGGGGTGGGCAGAGAGAGTACAGAGTGTGGCTGTGCAAGCTCCTTCAGTCACAAGGATTTGGAGGGAAGATATTTGAGGGCATTTCCAATTTGTGTGTTCCCTTCTGTGGATGCCATTTTTATATTATAATGAAGCTTGAAACAAAATCTTCTTTTTACCCCAGTATATCTGAAAGATGACACATTACCAATATCTCTGATCCTCAGCTGGACAGTGGAGGTGGAAAGGGGGAACATCTAATGAGTCTTGACAGTATCGCAGCTTGAGGGTAGAGGGGTGATTTGAATATAAGGAATATTATACTGGATGATTCTAATATGCTGTCCCTACCCTCCCCCAGCCATCTCTGCCAACCATCATATAGACTGTCCTATTTCACCCACCTTCTCCCCACTCTCATTCAGAAACACTGTTCCTAGTTCCATGAAATAAAAAAACTAGAAGGTGTTTAAAAGGCCATGAGCATTTACCCCTCCGAAAGCAGTCTTTTTTTCTGAAACAGGTTGCTAATAGTATGTGGGTATAGTTACCAGTATTTAAATTTAGTTCATAATATCCTAATATCTTTGAATTGAAAGGAGTCTTAGTACCCCCTACCCTGTGTAGGAATTCCCTTTGCAACATCCTTGACCTGTGTCCTCGGCCTCTACTCAGTAGCTTTCAATCATGAACTATCATGGAATTCCTTTTTTTTTTTTTTTTTTTTTTTTATCATGGAATTCCTAATTATCCTGCCTCTGATGTTACACTAATGCCTTCATAGGGAGTTGGATGGTCTTTATTCTCTGTAAGCTTTTAAGTTCAAACATTTACCCAGTTGGACGATTACAAGAATAGAGCAGAATAAGTCTGCATTGTAAAAATCAAAAGAAATGTAATTTATGATAAGATATCAGTGAGGAGAAATTTGCATTAAACCGTATATTTGACAGCATAAAACGAAAAGCAGATTTGTAAAATTACCTATGTGCTTGTGTAGCAAAGGACCTATATCCATAATTCTAGTCCAGGCGCACAGTATAGTAAGTAGGGCCACATCTTACTAGAGACTGAGGACACTTTTGTCAGACTGCAGAATGCATACACAGTAAATTGTGAAAACTGTAGATACAAACTGTGAATAATTAAAATGTTTTAACTGATTGGCATGACTTGTTTGGACTGTGCTTTAAAAAGTAGTTGGATGTGGTGGGGGGAAGTAGTTATATTTCGAATACTTCAAAAGCAGAACATGATGAACTGAGACGAGTTTCAACAGTGTTCAAACTCCTATGAATAAGCCGTCTGTTTATAACTTCAGCCTGAAAGATTAAATAATTTATATGCTCACAGATATTCATTCCTTTTTTTAGGATGCTCACGAGTTTGATCTCCTCAAAATAAAGTCAGAACTTGGTAAGTTTGATTCAGAAGTTGTTTTCCATGATGTGGCATTTTTATACACCATCCTGTAAGCGATGCCTGTGTTCGGTGTCGTGATGGGAGGGTGCACAGCCAAAATGTGTCTCTCCACAGATGGTCTCAATGGGACCGCCTGAAACGGTGATTCACAACCATTTTGAACTGTAATATTCAAGTACGGTTTTTTATTTCATATGGTCTTTCTTCTTTCCTACATATATGAATGCTTCAAATAAAATACAAGCTACCGGTTAGTATCCATCATAAATAAGGTGGAAGGGGCTAATGGAAAGACCATGGATTTTGATGTCAGACTAGAGTTCATATTCCAGCTCCAGCACTTACTGGCTGTGTGACATAAGGCCTCAGGTCAACAGAATGTGACAGGGAGTAGATAATGTATATAAAACACCTACTGTACTGCTTGGCAGTGTAGCTGGATTATTTATTTATCACAGATGTACCCAGGTGCATCATTCTCAGTATCCCTATGATGGAAAGATTAGGGGCATGAAGATGTAAATTACTGACTCGCTAATGGATCAAAGACAGTAGAAAGCCTACTTCCCATTCCTCAGTTCACTGACTGCTTTCCTAGACTCTGGTATGTGTTACTTTTCTTTGCTCTTCTTACAGACATGTATGTACGTCAAATGCTGGTTCTACCCACCCACTGGCTATTCAACCTTGGGCAGTTTCCTAATACGTGGCTATGATAATACTACCTATGTTCTGCAAAAGCTAAACATATTAATACATGGAAACTGATTAGAACAGTGCCTAGCACATAAGCCCTATAAAAGTATTGGCTGTTACAGTTTGGTATCTATTATTATGCTTTGTAATCAGACTGCCTCTTCAGGTTGGTTAATAAAGAGAAGTGACTCAGGCACTTGGGTGGTTCAATTGGCTAATTGTCTGCCTTTGGCTCAGATCATGATTTCAGCGTCCTGGGATTGAGCCCTGCCTTGGGCTCCACACTCAGTGTAGACTCTGCTTGTCCATCTTCTGCCCTCTCCCTGCTCATGTCTCTCTCTCTCTCTCTCTCTCTCTCTTTTCTCTTTCCCCCCTCTTTCAAATAAATAAAATCTTTTTTTTTTCTTTTTATTTATGATAGTCACAGAGAGAGAGAGAGAGGGGCAGAGACACAGGCAGAGGGGGAAGCAGGCTCCATGCACTGGGAGCCCGTCGTGGGATTCGATCCCGGGTCTCCAGGATCGCGCCCTGGGCCAAAGGCAGGCGCCAAACCGCTGCGCCACCCAGGGATCCCAATAAAATCTTTTTTAAAAGAGAAAGAGAAGTGGCTCCTTTAAAAAATCATAACAGTGCAAAAATGAGTCTGACTGATTCTAAAGATTGTATAAACTGTTGTTTTCAGGATTAAATTTCTACCAGCAAGTGAAACTGGTCAATTTCATTCGGAGACAAATTCACCAATGTAGATGTTATGGCTGCCATGTGAAATTCAAATCCAAAGCAGAGTTAAGGACTCATATGGAAGAAGCTAAACATACATCACTGCTTCCTGAAAGAAAGACCTGGGATCAACCAGAGTGAGTGCTACTCAACCACACATATACTTCTTTACTCTATATCCCTTACTTGTTCCTTTATTCAATTTCTCCAAACTTAAATAAAAGAGAAATATGTGTTTATTTTTTTTAAAAAAGCAAAAATCTTAGAAAACTTTTTTTTTTTTAAGATTTTACTTATTTATTCATGAGAGAGAGAGAGAAAGAGAGAAAGGCAGAGACGCAGGCACAGGGAGAAGCAGGCTCCATGCAGGGACCCCGATGTGGGACTCAATCCCGGGACTCCAGGATTGCGCCCTGGGCCAAAGGCAGGTGCTAAACCACTGAGCCACCCAGGGATCCCAAAAACCTTATTTTTAAAGGAATCCCCCTTTTGGGATCCCTGGGTAGCCCAGCGGTTTAGCGCCACCTTCAGCCCAGGGTGTGATCCTGGAGACCCAGGATCGAGTCCCACATCGGGCTCCCTGCATGGAGCCTGCTTCTCCCTCTGCCTGTGTCTCTGCCTCTCTCTCTCTCTGTCTCTCATGAATAAATAAATAAAATCTTTAAATAAAAAAAGGGGGATCCCTGGGTGGCGCAGCGGTTTGGCGCCTGCCTTTGGCCCAGGGCACGATCCTGGAGACCCAGGATCGAACCCCATGTCGGGCTCCCGGTGCATGGAGCCTGCTTCTCCCTCTGCCTGTGTCTCTGCCTCTCTCTCTGTGTGTGACTATCATAAATAAATAAAAATTTAAAAAAAAAAAATTTAAAAAATAAAAAAAATAAATAAATAAATAAAGGAATCCCCCTTTTATATGTGTCACTAACTCTCAGATATTGTGGCATGAAGATAAAGATGAGGTATAGATTTTTTTCATTATAGTTTATTAACAATATTGTAAGCATTTTTCTATATCAATACATATCAGTTGCATTATTTTTAATGATTGCCAAATATGCCATTCAGTAGATATACCCTAATTTGCTAGATACTGAGGTTTGTTTCTTGCATTTTACTCTTATGAATAGTAATACAATGAGTATCCCTATGCCTATCTTATTGCACACTTACCCAATTTTTCATTTAAATAAACTCCTAGAAATAAAATTACTATGTCAAAGCACAACTATTAGAGCTTTTGGTATATATTTTGCATCTTAGCATTTTATAAATGTTAGGCAGTTGGTCCACTGATCCGTACCTACACAGAAATAACAAAAATTACTTTGTAGCTATATTGGAACAATAAATATAGCCTATAAAAAGTATGATACACTCTGTGTTTTATCAGGAAAAAGAAATCCTACAGTGGGGATGTGTTCTTCAAAGGGCATCGAGCCTAATCTATAATAGTACTTAAACAAATTTTTTAAAGATTTTTATTTATTCATGAGAGACACAGAGAGAGAGAGAGAGAGGCAGAGACACAGGCAGAGGGAGAAGCAGGCTCCTTGCAGGGAGCCTGAGGTGGGACTCAATCCTGGGACTCGAGGATCACGCCCTGAGCCAAAGGCTCAACCACTGAGCCACCCAGGCATTCCCAGATTGTGAGTTTTATGGGTACATCAAGTACAGGCTGAATGGGCAGCTAGCAAGGATGCTAGTGAGATTGACGTCAGCCAGTAAAGGTTAAAGTAAAAGTAATTCCAAAGTTGACACCCATACCACCTTCGCAAAATGCTGTTGGAATTGTGGGCAAGGAGACTTAGCAGAATTAATGTGTATGTTCAACTGCTAGAAACTTTTCTGGATATTTTATAGTTTGATTATTCACTGTATCTGTGGTTGTTTTCAGGTATTATTTTCCAACCTATGAAAACGACACTCTACTGTGTACACTGTCTGATAGTGAAAGTGACCTGACGGCTCAGGAACAAAATGGAAATATTACCATCATCAGTGAAGATACATCTAAACTGCATGCTTTGAAACAAAGCAGTATTTTGAACCAGTTGCTACTACATGAGGGCTTGAAAAACTAGAAGAAAATACCACAGAAGCAACTTTTCATGTTTTTCTCTTATGAGACAAACTCAGAAAAATAGTTTAAATTTGGACATCAGCAAAGGGTTAGTCCTTGGTGAAACAAATTTTTTTAAAATACTTTTCAAAAAATAACCTGAGGACTTTTTGTATTTTTGGCTGTAAAACTCTACTATATGATCATTATAAGTGATCTCATTTCATTATACTTGATTGATTATCTGTAATAAGAAGGACCTGCAGGGTACCTGGCTGGCTCAAGTGGTTGAGCATGTGACTCTCAATCTCCAGGTATGAGCTTGAGCCCCATGTTGGATGACGAGATTATCCCCCCCAAAAAAAGTTTTTAAATAAGGAAGACATACAAATCACAAAGAAATGAAATGTTCAAATTATTTATAAAGTTAATTTCAGCCAGTAATTTCAATTTCCTCTCCCACACTCTTTCTTCATCCAGCAAGTCACAAAATTTGACTATTTGTGTAAACTGTAGAAGTAGTGACCAAAAGAAAGGAAAAATGGTCAAAGACCTGGAGAATGTACAAATTGGAAACTATTTCAGAAAAGTCAAGATCTGACTCTATTATTATTACTGCTTCCTGCCTAATGTAACCAAACTCCCTATAACTGGACATCAAGCCTCTTGTCTTCTGCAATGCATATATCACTAACAGATCAATGCCATTTTTAAAAAACAAACACATACCATTATGACATCTAACAAAATTAACAATAACTTCTTAATATCTTATGTTTTCAGTTTTCCCTAGTTGTCTCAAAAATGTCCTTTTGAGTAATATCGGTTATAGGAAAAATATTGTATGTTTCCTGATTAGATGCACTGAGGAAGAGAAAGCATCATGCTTGAGGAATTCTTCAAAAAATGCATAATGTAAATATAACAAAGAGATAGTAGTCAAACCCAAGTTGAGGGACAGTCTACAAAATAATCAGCCTTTATTCTTTAAAAGTCCAGGTCATGAAAAACAAAGACTGAAATACTATTCCAGATTAAAGAAAACTTTAGAAATACGACTACATGTTATACTGGATTGGATTCTGGACCAAGAAAAAAAAAGTTTTTTTCCTGTAAAAGATCTAGTGGGACAAATGGTACACTTTAAATAAGGTCTGTAGCTAATGTTAATTGGTATTAATTTCCATATTTTGATAATTGTACTGTGGTTATATATGAGAATGTCCTTGTCTTTAGTTAATACACAGTGAAAATTCGGGGTAAAGAGCATTTTGGCTGCAACTTACTCTCAAAAAAACAATGTGAATATGTAGAGAGAAAATGCTAAAGTGAATGTAGTATATTGTTAACATTTGGTTAGGTGAAGGTTATATAGCAATTCTTGGTACTACGGCAACTTTTCTGTAAGTCTTAAATGCTTTTATGGTTGGTTTGTTTAAATCAGGTCCCAGGTGAGATCCATATATTGCATTTGGTTGGCATGGTTCTTAAGGGTCTTTTAATCTATACAGTTCCTGTTCCGTTCCTTTTGAAATGGCACTTTTTTGTTAAAGAAACTGAGCCATTTCTCTCCCTTTCTGAATTTGGATGATCATATGTTCTTTGTATCATGTAACGTGTTCCTCTATCACCCATTTTCCCTGCATACTGGTAGATTTAAGAAATTCCAGTAAATTTGTGTTCAAACAATTTTTTTTGCAAGAATAATCTATAAGTACTGTTGTTGTTGCATCATATCAGGCATATAATACCCCATGTGCCAGTTTTAGAGATTTTAGAGCTAATAGTCCATTCAGGTATCAGTCCATGCACCATTATAAAGTTCTCCATCAGTCTTTTATCTAACTAGTTTAGTGTTCATTGTAATTGTTATCTATTATTTTTTCTAGTGTCTTCAAAATGATGATATTTTCATTCTCTCATTTCTTTTACAGTCAGTCTTTACACAGCATGTGTACTGTAGAGAACTGTAGTTTGAAGTTCTAGTTTTCAACTGTTGATACCAGCCTATGTAGGCAGTACCCAAAGACTAATCTTGAAGTCATATGGCCTGTCAAGAGTCCCAAGAGTAATCTCCCACCATGTGATCCAGAATTTACTGGATTTGTGAATTTAATAGGCTCTGACCATGGCTTTAGATTTCTAAGCCTCCAGGTTTGCAGATATCCACACCAGTTTTTTATTAAAAAAACAAGCAGTGAAGGAGCACCTGGGTAGCTCAGTCAGTTGAACATCCACCTCTTGGTTTTGGCTCAGGTCAGGATCTCAGATTCGTGAGATTGAGCCCCACTGCAGGCTCTGTTCTCAGCAGGGAGTCTGCTTGGGACTCTCTCCCTCTGCCCCTTTCCCACTCTAAAAAAAATAAATCTTAAAAAAGAGAGATAGAAAAAAGCAAAGACATAGAAGCCTTACTATAATGGAAAATGCCTAAGTTAAAGATACAATTGCATTAAATTATTCTAAAAGATTAAGAAGATAGTTAGTCCTAAACCTAGAACCTTGTGTGTCTAGGAATCAGATTTGTTCAGGAAATCAGGGAATGTTTAGAATGTTTCTAGAATGTACTTCAGTTTTAGAACAGGAACAATGAAGGAATGAGAACAAAATTAAGAATAATTAAGCTTGTGAAGGAGAAAGATTTTTTTGGAGATAAAGTTGAGATCTTAGAGAACAGATCAGATGGATATAAGAGGAAAAATGAAATTGAAGGACAGATAAAAGGGAAAAGATGATGTACTTAGGTTTAATTCATGTAAGAGGTTATTTTTAAATTGAGTAGATGTTTTGGAGGTTTGGGTTTTTTTTGTTTTTTTTTTGTTGTTGTTGTTGTTGTTGTTTAGCTCAGAAATAATAACTTGGTCCCAAAAAAATCAAACAAGAATAGAAGCAAAATTTCAGCCAACTGTGCTGACTCTCAGAGGGAGCAAGAATATAGACCACTACTGGAAAGTACTCTCTTAGAGCTACACAGAGAATAGAGACTACTTGCCAAAAACTATTGGGAAGTCCTCATTAAAGGCTGGGACACTGATGCCAAGTGTACCCCAAAAGGCTGGACAGTTTGAAAGGGGAGGATCAGTCAGATGAAAGTACTCTACTCAAGGGATTATTAAATGGTGGAGGTGCCATCTCATCTCTGGTGATAAGGTTGTTTGTTCCCTTCCTGATATGGAAAGTAGGGGATGTTGAAAGAGGGGGGAGATACCTTCATAAGGAAATTTAGGATCTTGTTTTCAGGTAAATAGGATACCACAGAGAGGTCATCCTATGCCTACTTTTTCTCAGTTGCCTTCGGCTCAAAATAATCCTTATGCCAGAGTGGCAAAGATTGGGGTGACATATTCTGATCTCCTACAGTCCCGTATGTCACCCTGAGAGAAATAACAGTTGATTCTTCCCACAGAAATGGTTAAAGCATGTTGCCAGTGCTAACCTCTTGGAGGACACTCCTCCCAATCAAGTTTAAGTTTACAGGTCAGGGACTTGAGCATCCTGGTGAAGCTGAAATCAGGATACCACTGAGTCTCTGTTATGGAAGGTGCAGTGTTCTGGGAGCATCATTTTATCTTGGTAATTACTTGAAGATCTTGGTATTGATTTGTTTTCTTCTGTTTAAGTATGTTGGTGTTAAGAATTTTGATGATACTCTTTTAAAACTGAGGTATACCAGGGGCACCTGGGTGTGGTGCATTCGGTTAAACGTCCAACTCATAGTTTCCACTCAAGTTTTGATCTCGGGGTTGTGAGATCAAACCCCAAGTCAGGCTTCACGCTTAGCACAGAGACTGCTTGAGATTCTCTCTCTCCCTTACTCCTCTGCCCCTCCCTCAGTTTTCACTCTCTCTAAAATAAATCTTTTCAAAAAATCCTTTAAAAAGTGAGGTATGCCAGAAATTTGGTGTATAATTTAACTTTTGAGATTCTGATAAAAGCCACACCAGTGGTTCTCGTGAGACCCTGTCCAGGTTGCTGAAAGAACCACAGTGCTATCCAAGGCGTGAAGAACCCATCTAATTCAGAACAAGCACAATCAGAAGGATGAGTTTAACCCAAGCATATAAGAGAATCTAATCTTTTAACTTTTTCTCCCTGGGAAATTCACAATGGTAGAGGGGTCATATTTAAATCGGGGGACATCAATATTTGACTTTTTTTCTATGGAAGTATCTTTATATCGTCATAATCTCTTTTCAGAGCTTCTCTGATAGACTGACCAAACAACATAGTTAAACATAATTAGGACTGCAGAGTGAAATGAGAAACTTTCAGCTGGGATTCAGCATGGCCCTGGAATTATTTCATTCACTGAATTACCTTGTGAGGGCAATAGCTATTCTCTTTCAACCATTCGGATGGGAAGAGTAGGGGGATATGCTCATGGTGGGAGCAGCACTGTCAGGATAGATTGCTGATCTTCTACCAAGGAGAAGATCACACTCTTGGTTGGCCTTGAGCTTAATGGTTAAGCCCAATGAGCTATGAGAACAAAAACCCTGGGAGTATTGGAAAGGGGAAACCCCTTTCCCTAGCATCATGTTTCCATAATAAAAGGAATTCTTAACAATAACTTGCTTGGTTTCTTTCTGCTCTCCTGTTACTGCTATGAACAAGGAGAATGAATTTTGACTAGAACAGGAACTAGGCATCTATGACTCAACCCCTCCCTCCCCGCACCCCTTTTTCTCTTTTGGATCTGTCTACAGAGAGAGCACATCCTGTTCTCCTCCTCCATTCTGCAAACTTTAGAGTGGCAGGCTCTGCCTGTGACGTTGGAGGCCTGTGGTTACCCACCACTGTCTGTGACTGGATAAACCTGCCTGACTTTGGGGTTCATCGTTAGTGCTCACAACTATATGCCATGCTCTCCAATGGCATCTTTATTAGCAGTAAAGGTTATATTTCCTCTCTGTCTGCTTGACTCATGTATCACCTGTCCCCCTAAAAGGTACACAGTATCAGGGGATGGTAGGTATAATCAGGATTAGTAGGAAACCACTTCTTGGAGAGTTACTGGGAAATACTCTTAAGCCCTGCTGGTCAGGAGGCAAAACAGACTTAGTTCCAATCCAGGACTAAGGCTGGGCAATAAAGCCAGAGAATTCTAGGTTATCCTTGGTGAGCTAGCTGCACGTATACTTTTTGAAAGACCATTAGAACTAGGGTCTTAGGTTGAGTTCCACGAAAAATGTACCTGAAGGGCAGCCCGGATGACTCAGCAGTTTAGCACCACCTTCAGCCCAGGGTGTGATCCTGGAGACCCCGAATTGAGTCCCACATCAGGCTCCCTGCATGGAGCCTGCTTCTCCCTCTTCCTGTGTCTGTGCCTCTCTCTCTCTCTCTCTCTCTCTCTCAATAAATAAAATCTTCAAAAAAAAAAAAAATGGACCTGAAGATAACTTGAGTGCAGATCATTTATTTCACAGGTAAACTCAGAAAATGTAAAAAATGAAATGGAAGGAATGCAAAAGTGTGCACTAATGAAGAATTACTGCTGTGGGAATTGAACCTCAACCTTTCCGAGGACTTGTAGGGGATTGCATAGCACACATAGTGTGGCCCTCCACCCAATTCTGCCACCAAAGGGCAAAAAAAAAATGGGATATTCATCCACCAGCCCCCAATGGTCATGGATCTAGGACTGTTCCCACAGTATAAATTGCCTGGCACTCCCAGCCTGCCTTGCACAGATCTAGTGCCTTTACACAGACTGAGGAAGCAGTAGTGCAAAAAGACACTAACAGTAACTGCTACAACTATAGATGTTGTGTGACCATAAAAGCAATGTTTTATGTAGAATTTAGCAAGCCTCACAACTTTTCCTTGTATCATCTGACCTGCCCCGCAAAACAGTGTTATGAGCTATCTAGTCAGGAATTTTTATCCTCATTAAGAGTAAAGAAATGATAAGAAAACTGAGAAACAGAGATGGGGACTTGTCCAAAAGAAAAAAGCCCCACCAAGTATTTTGTATTTTAATGACAAAATAATATATGGGAACTTAAAATGAAATAAAGCCAAGTCCCGAACTTCTTTACAGAATGGAGGAATAGCAATTCTTTTTGAAAGGACAGACTTAAATTTGAATCAGAACAAGACTAGATCCTTTAAAATGTAATGCTTTGCTGACTTCATATGCAGAATTAACACACCAGTCCACTTCCATCAAGGGCATCAAACTGCAGCTATTGTTTACCTGGTCTGTAAAAAATAGCCACCCTACATCCTTGAAGTTTAATTCAACTCTTTCAGTAAGCTTTAGATGATGGATAGCTAGAGGATTAAACCAGGAGCTGCAGTTGAACTCTTATGCCTCATAATTGATACTTTGAAAAGCTAAAACATGCTCACTTCCTGATGATAGCAATTTGCAAGATTGAATGACATTGCAAGCATATTAATTCAAACTGAAAACATTCAGCTAAGTTAATATTAATTTCACAGTGTTGTAAGATTCAAGTGAAGCTGAGTTCTTGTGGGCTTATAAAATTAGGCTACAGAAAACAGGATTTTTTGAAGATAATTTCAGTCAGTTGACTTGGATACAGGGTGAGCAGTAAATCAAGCTAATGAAATCATAGGCTTTCATTTTGGTGTTTTCATCACTTGGAAAACAGTAGAAAAGCAAAAGAATATGCTGTGGTAAATTGTAAAAACTAAAAAAGAAAAATGGAAAGACATCCAAAACCAAAAATTCTTAATCTCCTACTCTCGCAAAAGGCAACTCATTCCAAAACCTCCATCATTGTCTACAAAGATAATATCCAAAGCCTGTCACTTGAGACTTCTTAGAATCTGGACACAACTACCTCCTCCATCATCCAATCCATCACTAGGTCCAGTCAATTCTATCCCCGAAATGCATCTCCGTCTGTACCACCATCACCCTGGACTGAACCACTGCAACAGTCTAGTAGTTAGCCTTCCTCCTTCCTTCCTGGCTCCTCCAGTCTGCCCTCATAGCAGCTAGAGTGATTTTTAACAATGCTTCCATGGTACAATGAATTTTGGAGTTACTTGCCCAGCATCCACTTCCCTTTTCTTTCCTAATTGTTTCCAAATTGTTTTGGGAGGACCACTCCACCCTCACTAAGTATCCACATGCCATTTGGGATTGACCCCAGCCCTAGCGTCAGGAAGGAGGGAATCCTGACTAGAGTTAGAGCTTCACTGCAGGTATTGAGGTGTGTAGAGATACGCCCACTGTGACTGGTCCAGGCTGATCCAAACCCAGTGAAGGTGGGGGATTCTGTTAATTGGCCTACAGAAGCTAGACTCTCCCTCTCCTTGCAAAAAAAGAAACAGGTACCCTGGTTGCAGCCCAAACCATCTTGCCATCTTGGGAGAAAGTAGGCCAAGACAAGATGGCAAGATGAGGAATGGCAAATTAAAATGAAACCAGAGTCCTCACCTCAAGACCATCCTCCTCTGGACTTTTCAGGTATTCGGGTCAATAAATTCCCTCTATTGCTTAAACTGCTTAAGCTGGGTTTTCTATTACATACAGTGAAAGTGTCTGAGCTTATACACATGGCTTCCCGTTGAACGTGGAATCAAGTGTAAACTTCTTACATCACACCCAAAACCCTCATGATTTGGACCTGGCCACTCTCCTGCATGCCCACCACCTTCAGGCAACCAGGCCTCCTCCAATAGGCAACACTTCTTCCCACCTCAGCTTTTTTGCACATGTTCTGTCTGTATATTCTTGTGTGGACTCTTTACATGACTGTCTTCTTGTTATCCAGGCCTCAGCTTCACCATCACATGCTGGTCCCTTCCACTTCAGAGTCCTACGCTATCTTGGTGACTGCCAGTGCAGTTTCACTTTCAGCAACCCCATGAGAAAAGAACTGGGGGAAGGTCAGGCTATGAGTTGGAAATAGTCTTGGTGCCACAAGCCAACATGCATTTGGTTTCTCCCCACGCTTGCCTCTGAGGAGAAAATTATAAATGTATGGGGACATCACATTTTTCTGGGGTTAGGATGGAGAATTTTATTCCCAAGAATGCCAAGAGGCTGCTTGCCATGAGACAAAAGCTGGACTGCACCTTACTGCCGGCTCTGTGGGATCTAGAAGGCCTGCAGGAAGCTGGTGCAATAGCACATGAGAAGGTAAGAGATCCAGAGAGCAGCAAGTCAGGAGAAGACTGGAGAGAGATTGCAGGGCTCAGAGAGAGGACAGGCTCTTCAGCACTGGAGGGAGGGTGAAGAGAACTTTGAAGATATATTCACGGACAGCAACACATGGTGTACTGGTGTCTTCCCTAAAAATGTTCCTGGGGAAACAAAAAATCGGGTTCCCAGGGAAAAGGGGAAATGGAGAGTTACTGTTAGGTGATTACAGAGTTTCTGTTTAGATAACAACAAAGTTCTAGAAATAGATAATGGTGATAATTGCACAACATTGTGAATTTTTTTAAAGGGGTGTTGGGGAAGAGCAGAGGAAGAGAGAATCCTAAGCAGGCTTCATGCCTGGTGCAGAGCCCCATGTGGGGCTTGATCTCACCACCCCAAGATTATGACCTGAGCCGAAATCAAGAGTCAAACTTAACCGACTGAGCCACCCAGTCACCCCCAACATTGTAAATTTAATTAATGCCACTGAATTATTTATTTTAAAATGTTCAGGGATGGGGATCCCTGGGTGGTGCAGCGGTTTGGCGCCTGCCTTTGGCCCAGGGCGCGATCCTGGAGACCCGGGATCAAATCCCACGTCGGGCTCCCAGTGCATGGAGCCTGCTTCTCCCTCTGCCTGTGTCTCTGCCTCTGTGTGTGTGTGTGTGTGTGTGTGTGTGTGTGTGTGTGTGTCTATCATAAATTTAAAAAAATAGAAAAAATAAAAAAATAAAAATAAAAAAATGTTCGGGGATGCCTGGATGGCTCAGCAGTTAAGCCCTGCTTTTGGCTCAGGGCATGATCCTAGAGTTCAGGAATCGAGTCCCACATTAGGCTTCCTGAGGGGACCTGCTTCTCCCTCTGACTATGTCTCTGCCTCTCTCTGTCTTTCATGAATAAATAAATATTTTTATTTTATCTTTTTAATATTTTATTCATTAATTCATGAGAGACACAGAGACAGAGAGGCAGAGACACAGGCAGAGGGAGAAGCAGGCTCCATGCAGGGAGCCCGACGTGGGACTTGATCCCTGGTCTCCAGGATCACGCCCTGGCCTGAAGGTGGCACTAAACCGCTGAGCCACCTGGGCTGCCCATAAATAAATATTTTTTTTTTTTTTAGATTAAATGTTCAAAATTATCTATTTTGTATTATGTATATTTTATCACAATAAGAAAAATATTTTAAAAATAAGCTGAGGGGATCCCTGGGTGGCTCAGCAATTTAGTGCCTGCCTTCGGCCCAGGGTGTGATCCTGGAGTCCCCAGATCGAGTCCCGCATCAGGCTCCCTGCATGGAGCCTGCTTCTCCCTCTGCCTGTGTCTCTACCTCTCTCTCTCTCTCTCTCTCTCTCTCATGAATAAATTAAGAAATCTTTTAAAAAAATAAGCTGAAAATGAGCAAAGGTCTTGAACATTTTTCCAAAGGAGGTCAATAGGCACATGAAAAGATGCTCAACATCAGCATTCATTAGGGAAATGCAAATTAAAACCACAGTGAGATACCACCTCATAATGCCAATATATCACCTGTTAGAATGCCATCATCAAAAAGATAAGAGATAACATACTATAATGGATGTGGAGGAAAAAAAAGCCTTGTGCACTGTTGGGACTATAAATTGGTACAACTGCTATGGAAAACAGGATGGAGGATCTGTAAAAAATGAAAAAGAGGGTCACCCGGGTGGCTCAGTCAGTGGAACATGTAACTCTTGATCTCAGGATTATAAGCTCGAGCCCCAAATTAAATACAGAGATTACTTAAAAATAAGATCTTTAAGGAGCACCAGGGTGGCTCAGTCAGTTAGGTGTTCAAACTCATGCTTTTGGCTCAGGTCATAATCTTGAGGTCAAGGAATTGAGCCCTGTGTTGGGCTCCACACTCAGTGGGGAGTCTGCTTGAGATTCTCTCTCTCCCTCTTCCTCTGCCCCTACCCCTGCTCGTGCTCTCTCACAAATAAATAAAATCTTTTTTTTTTTTTAGATTTTATTTTATTAAAGATTTATTTATTTGAGAGAGTGAGAAAGACAGAAACAGTGCATGAGTGTGGGGGGGAGGTGCAGAGGCAGAAGCAGACTCTCCACTGAGCAGGGAGGGACCCTGGATCATGACTTGAGCTGAAAACAACCACTTAACTGACTGAACCACCCAGGCACCCCTAAAATAAAATAAAATCTTTAAAAAATAAAAAGAGACCTACCATATGATCCAGCAATTCCACGTCTGGGAATATATCCAAAGGAAATAAAAACACTAAATTGAAAATGTATCTGCACTCCCATGTTCATAGCCTCATTATTTATAATACCCAAGACATGGAAACAACCTAAGTGTCCAGCAATGGATGAATGAATAAAGAAGTTATGGTGTATATAAATACATACATACAATGGAATATCATTGAGGCACAAATGCGCTTAGAGGAAGTCCTACTATTTGCAACAACATGGATGGACCTTGAAGGCATTATGCTAAGTGGAATAAGTCAGACAGAGAAAGACAAACACTGTATGATATCACTTACAGGTGGAATCTAAAACTCATAAAGAGATCAGACTTGTGGTTACCAGAGGCATAGTCTTAAGTTGGAAGGAGGTAGTCAAAAGGTACAAACTTCCAGTTATAAAATAAATAACTAGAGATGTACAACACAATAACTATAGTTAGCACTGCTGCATGATATATAGGCCGTTAAGAGAGTAAATCCTAAGAGTTCTCACACAGGAGAATTTTTCTTTCCTTTTATTTTTAGTATATTTATATGAAATGACGGGTGCTAGTTGAACTTATTGTGGTAATCATTTCACAAAACATAAATTTTAAAAGAAATATTAATTTTAATTATATAAATATTTATATAAATATTAATTTTGTTTTTAATTATATAAAAATTAATTTTGTTTTTAATTATATAAATATTTATATAAATATAAATTTTATAAATATAAAATACACCATAATGCTGTATGCCTTAAAATTATACAGTGATGTATGTCAACTGTTTCTCAGTAAAACTGGGAAAAGCATTTTAAAAATAAGCTATATAAAGCAGGAACTAACAGTAGGCCAAGCAAACCAAGAAAGAGATCACATCAATCTTTTTTTTTTTTTTTTTTTTTTTCACATCAATCTTTATCAGGAGCTGATGAAAACTTGAACTAGGGCAACAAAATCAGGAAAAATTTGGAAGTAGAATGGTCAGGACCAAATGCCTATTATTTCGGACCTGCTGAATTTGAGGCATGTGGTGGACACTCCAACTCCCTCCTTCAGGATTGAGGCCCTCATTTCCCCACAGCTGGCCTGGGTAGAGATTGATAATGGCCCACAGCTTTATCCAGATATGGGCATTGCCCTTGGCCACATGGAGCTTCATTGTGCAGTGTGTCGTGGAAAGTTGAGAAGAAATGGTGACCAGAATGAGGGAGTGATGGACAGAGAAGGCAATCTAAGTGTTTCTGTTGGATTTGGCAACAGAGAGGTCTTTGGTGACTTTGGTAGGAATTTATTCAGAGGGACAAAGTCTGGATTGCAGGGAGATGGAGGCTACATGGGAGGCAATGAGGAGGGGCTAGGTCTGAGTCTTGAAGGAACAGTAGGAAGTAGGCCCCCGGAAGACCACCTGCCAGACAGGGAATAGGTATGAGCCAGGTAACCCAATCTGGGGAAGTCACCTCATCTAAATGGAGATCAGAGGAAGTTGGAGTGGGTGACTGGAAGGTAGGTAGTGCCAGCCATAGCTGTCTAAGTTGTAGGCTATGGAGTTTGAGCAGAATCAACCAAGCTGCCTCTACACATATGCCCTAGTTCCACTGGGTTTGGGAAGCTGCCCCCTAGTGGGAACTAGGCCTTCTCTCCCCTGACCACTGACATCAGTTGGATGATGTTTTGAGTGGTCCCTTGGACTCCATGTCTATGAATGCAGATGTAATAGATTTTCTGCAGTGAATTCCAGTAAGCTAGTTTAATTCCTTGATCAGTTTCTTATTCTTTCTTGTAAATTTGTCTCTAATATTTTTTACTTTTATTTTACTTATTTTCAAAGAACTCAATTCTGTTTTGTGTAGATTGTATGGGAAGTATTTATTTTATTTTTTTTAAGATTGAATTTATTTATTTATGAGAGAAACAGAGAGAAAGAGGCAGAGACACAAGCAGAGGGAGAAGCAGGCTCCATGCAGGGAGCTTGATATGGGACTTGATCCCGGGTCCCCAGGATCGCGCCCTGGGCTGAAGGTGGCGCTAAACCACTGAGCCACCTGGGCTGCCCGAAAGTATTTAATACATCCATCAAATTGTATCCATTATAACTTCTGCCATTGTAATTTTTCTTTTGTGAACATTGTTTTTGTCAAATCCAGTTTCCCTAGATAAATATCTACAGATATAAATTTTATCAAGACAACTTGATCTTTTTTTATTCTCTAACAAATTGTAGAGTGTGAAATTTTAACCATTATCAGTTCTTTTTTTTAACTTTTTTTAAAATTTTTTATTTATTTATGATAGTCACAGAGAGAGAGAGAGAGAGAGAGAGAGGCAGAGACACAGGCAGAGGGAGAAGCAGGCTCCATGCAGGGAACCCGACATGGGATTCGATCCCGGGTCTCCAGGATCGCGCCCTGGGCCAAAGGCAGGCGCCAAACCGCTGCACCACCCAGGGATCCCTTATCAGTTCTTTTTTGAGGCAATTATTCCTTCTAATAAAATTCATTATGACTAGGAAAAACAATTCCTCTGTAAAAACCTGTTGTCAAAGCTTCTGGAGTTGGATCTGTGTTCTTTTCGAATGTGCCCCAAAAAGGCAGGACTCAAGACAACCTTGTGGTAGGCCAGTTACAAATGGAGCAACACAAACTTCATAGTGAAATTTAGTGCATTTTACCAAGGACATTCTGAGGCACTAAAGACTCTTTCTTTTTTTTCTTTTTTTTTTTTTTTTTCCTCATCATGTCCCTACTCTGTAATGAATGAATGGTTTCAGGTCTGGAAAGAATCTGGCTTAATAACATATAAGATAATTTTCCTTTTTGCACACTATTCTTTTCCTTAGAAAGTGACAACATGGTGATTTTAAATCTCCCTTGAAACCAATGACGATGTTAGGGGATCCCCGGGTGGTGCAGCAGTTTGGCGCCTGCCTTTGGCCCAGAGCGCCATCCTGGAGACCCGGGATCGAATCCCACGTCGGGCTCCCGCTGCATGGAGTCTGCTTCTTCCTCTGCCTGTGTCTCTGCCCCTCTCTCTCTCTCTCTGTGTGACTATCATAAATAAAATTTTAAAAAAAGAAACCAATGACGATGTTAATCATTTTATTTATTTATTCATTCATTCATTCACTTATTTATTTAGAGAGGGAGAGAGGCAGGGGATGGACAGAGAGCGAGAGACACTCTTGAGCGGGGCTCAAAGTGAGGCTCCATATCATGACTCTAAGATCATGACCCTGAGAATGTGACTTGAGCCAAAGTCAAGAGTGGGAGGCTTAACCAACTGAGCCACAGTAGCGCCCCAGTTAATCACGTTTTTTAAATACCTTCATTAGTCAAGGTCTTTCTTTCAGCAGCATTTCATTACCTCAGCCATGGAAAGGTTGTTATTAAAACCAACTCTCAGGACGCCTGGGTGGCTCAGCAGTTGAACATCTGCCTTTGGCCCAGGGCGTGATCCCAGAGTCCCAGGATTGAGTCCCACATCGGGATCCCTGCATGGAGTCTGCTTCTGTCTCTGCCTCTCTCTCTCTCTCTCTCTCTAAAAGGAAAAAAAAACAAAACAAAACAACTCTCACCATGGTGCATCAATAAGCAGATTTACAATTAGGTGAACCCTGTAAAATTCCTTTATTTCTAGCATTTGGGACCTGAGAAATGGCAAAGTCATACGGATCAAGCTAATATGATTGGTTTTAAAAGTTAATGTTGGAGGTAAAAATTATCTGGCAGCATACAACATACCAAGATGAAAACTGTCTCCATGTTGGGATAGAATAAGAAATCCTTGTCAGATCTACTGTCAGTCAGTAGACAGTCAGTAGACAAATAGTCAGTCTGTCTTGGCAGTAGATCTGACATCAAAGCCTAAAATGTCCACCAAGTCCATGTTTAATACAAATGAGGTGGGCAAGGCAGAGACACTACAGTGACTGGAGACGTCCACCAGCACATCCTCCCCACCAGGGACTCACTGCTGGGATCCTGCTCATTTTCTGCTGCCAGTTATGACATCACAAACTCAGGCCCAGGTGTCAAATCTACTGTTTTCAGAAGAAGTCAGAAATCTGTATTTTTTTTATGTGAAAAATACTGATTTATAATTGTTGTCTGATGGCTCATTCCTGTTTATGATTCTTGATATAGATGGCATGATAAAATAGGATAACAAATTCATCATTGCATTGACTATAGACCAGTGTTCTCAAAAGATAGATAGAAGGCATGCACTTGAGATATTTAAAATTTTTTATTTGTGTCTACTTACGGTATACATAATACACTAGAACCACAATACCTACATATTAAATCATAAAGAGTAATTTACAAAGAATGTATATAATTTGGAGAAAGAATGAGAATATCCTGAGAAAATATCTTTTAAAACATCTTACAGATAAAGGTATAGAATCAAAAAAGTTCCGGGAACCTCTGATGGAAACTATACCTCAAGAGTATGTCAGTAAGCCACAGTTCTCAAACTTGGATGGACTGAAAAATCTGGTTTCGGATGCCTATCCCTAGACCTCATACACCATAGTTTCTGATGCATTAGGTCTAGGGTGGGAATGAGAAATCTACCTTTCTAACAAGTGCCCTAAGTGATGTTGGGTCAAAAACCCATGAACCAGACTTCAACACAGACATATTGTTAGGAGTAGAGGCTCTTGAGTCAAAAGGTCCTGGTTTCAAATCTTGGCCCATATTTATCAGCCACTGGACTTTGAGAAAGTTAACTTTAACTTCTGAAAGTCACAAATTTCTCATGTGTAATATGGGAATAATATAAATGGGGCAAAGAAGTTTGTGAAACAATATTCAGCATGTAGGAGAGGTTAAATAAATATTAACTATTTTGTTATGATTGATTTATTCTCAAACTCTGTGGGAGGGATCTGAAGTGTTTCAGGGCAAGGTGAGCTGTCACCCTATTTCTTTTGTCATCCATCTTACAAAAAGCCTTTGTCTGAGCAGGACTCCTCCCTTTTATCATGACCTCCTTTGTCTGTTCTTTCTCAAATTCTTTTCCTCTTCAAAGGTGCCCTTGATGTTCTTTTTAACTTGACTTCATCTCCATAAAACATTCACAGACATGGGCGCTCATCATACTAATCTCTCTACTTATGAATATGTTTGAAATTTTCCTTTAAAAAAAAGTCTTTTAAGGTCTTTGTTCACACGAACTGCTCCAAACGTTGCCCTCCCTAAGGTTAGCTCTGACCAATAGCACATGAAATTTACACCTGGGCAGTGAATTTTAGGCACCATCTCTTGAACTCTCCTCACTGGAGAGCTGCTGTCAACACAAGTATGTACAAGGTCTGAGCCTTATTCATGATCCCAGCATGGCCTTTTCCGTGAAGAACATCAACCATCCTAGCGTGTATAACGTCAGTCTGTCAGAGCTGTCAGGGGGGTTGTTTCCAGGTGGACTGCCATCTCACTGCCGGGATGGATGATCCAGTTGGCTAGGCCCTGTCCTGGGTTCTGGGGCCTGATCCCCAACTCCAACCAAGGTACTCCACAGATAAACGCAGATGATCCTAAGAATAAGGTAAAACTAATTTAGCTAGATGAGCATTCATTATTACTGCTAGAAAATAAATTCAAAGCATATGCCCTAATTTCCATAACTCAGTGCCAACATCTTTGTAAAAAGGTACTAGATGGGGAAGTGTAACTTAAAAATTACCAAGAAAGTTAAAAAAAATACCAGCAAGTGATTTTTCTATTCTCAAGTAAATGTTTGAAAACGTCATTCTCCTAAATACAAAAATTCCAAGTGAAACTTCCCCAAACCTACTACCAATAGGATTTAGGCTATCCTGCTGTAACAAAGAGACCAAAGGATACATTGGTTTACCTCAGGTTCTATTTGCCTCTCTCATCACAGTCTTGAGGTGCTCCAGGGTGTAGGGCTGCTTGGCCATCCCTGCACAGGGCTTCCAACCAAGTCGGGAGAAAGAAGGGGAAGAGCCACAGAGTAGCTGAGTGTTCTCTATCGGTGCACATCTGAGAAGTGCACAAGTCACTTCCAATGACACTCCACTGGACAGAATTTAGTCGCCTAAGCCGCCCTTAACAAGTCTACTGGGACATGCATTCATCACATCGCCACCCAAAACTCAGAGTCCTATTATTTTTTTTTCTTTAAAAATTTTATTTATTGGGCAGCCCGGGTGGCTCAGCGGTTTGGCGCCGCCTTCAGCCCAGGGTGTGATCCTGGAGACCCAGAATCGAGTCCCACGTCGGGCTCCCTGCATGGGGCCTGCTTTTCCCTCTGCCTGTGTCTCTGCCTCTCTGTGTGTGTCTCATGAATAAATAAATAAAATATTTTAAAAATTTTATTTATTTATTCATGATAGACATAGAGAAAGAGAGAGAGAGGCAGAGACCCAGGCAGAGGGAGAAGCAGGCTCCATGCAGGGAGCCTCACGTGGGACTCCATCCCCGGATTCCAGGATCACGCCCCCAGCCAAAGGCAGGTGCTGAACCGTTGAGCCACCCAGGGTTCCCCTCAGAGTCCTATTATTAAAGAAAGGAAGAATAGGTATTGGTGAGAAGTAGCTGATTCCTTCTGGTTCCTCCTCACTTCTTATACAGTAGAAGTGCAGAAACTTTTTAGGTCATCCAAATCCTCAGTGGGAAGTCTGTTCAAGATGATTGTGGAGTATATGGTATTTGGAGTCTGGGTGCAAAACCTGGTTTTCTCACCCATTTGTGTACCTGTAGGCAAGTTACTGAACATCTTTGTGCCTCCACTTTATTATGTGTATTTGGGAAATAATAATAGTATCTATCTCACAGGGTATCATACGAAATAAATGGGGATATATTATTAAAGTGTATAACATAGTTTCCACAATGCAACCCCTTTCAAAAAATTTTTTTTCAAAAACAGAAAAAAAAAATCTTACCTAAAATTCACATGGAATTTCAAGGCCCCTAAGTAGTCAAAACAATCTTGGAAAAGAAGAACAAAGTTGGGAGATCTCACACTTTTTTTTTTTATATAAATCTATTTCTGGATTTTTCTTTTTTTAATTTTAAATTATTTATTTATTTATTTATTTATTTATTTATTTATAAGAGACACAGAGAGAAAGAGAGAGAGAGAGAGAGAGGCAGAGACATGGACAGAGGGAGAAGCAGCCTCCATGCAGGAAGCCCGATATGGGACTTGATCCTGGGTCTCCAGGATCATGCCCTGGGCCAAAGGCAGGCACTAAACCACTGAGTCACCCAGGGATCCCCGATCTCACACTTCTTAATCTCAAAAACATATCATAAAGCTATAGGAATCAAAGCAGCATGGTACTGGAATACAGACTTCTAGACTAATGGGATGGAATAGAGAGCTCAGAAATAACAGTTTCTAGCATGTAGGATGCACTCAATAAGTGTGCCGCCATCATCATCATCATCATCACCATCATCATCTTCATCACTAAGCTGGATTACTTTTCCCAGCCCACTTCTCCATATATTGCATTCTAATGTCAGCCATTTAGTTCAGGTGCATTTCTTTACTTCTTTACCAACTTTGAGTTTTGCAAGTGTTGACTGAGTACAAGGAGAAATGTGATTTAGGCAGCGATTAATTGAGGAAGGGCAGATTCCAATCTTATTGGGCCCCAAGGATTCAACCTGACCAAATCTTTTCTACTTTCCAAGGTTTTAAATAGAAATGAAAAGACTTATTGTTGTCCCATCATTGGGAGTTGGTGGGCGGGCAGTGGTCAGCAAGTCTATACGCAAAGGCATAGCTCACACAAAGCCAATTATGGACCCCTAGGGGCTGTTGTTCAGAAGTACAGAGTCTTCAGAGCATGGGAGGCCATATGCGGCTTGTGGTCTTGAATGCCGCACTGCTGGGTAAATCTTTGATATCTCACTGCACAGAGAACGGAACAGTCAAATGAACAGTGTACAGGGGAACTTTATTGTACAGGTGATTGCAGACCCAACCTGAGGTCAAGGAATAAAATGTTGGGCTGACAGCTCAGAGGTCAAGGCCTGAGCATGCATTTTCCACAATTGCTTCTGGAGTTTCAGAGGAGCTTAATGAGAGCCAACAAAATTTTTGAGTGTTTATTGGTAACTATGCCAGAATGCTGGGTTGACATTCTCTCATGGCAACATCATTTGATGTCCTAGGTGGAAGCAGTTTGCTTTTTTCTCCTCTTAAATAATAGCTACAATTCAAATATGATAAATGGTAATGACCAATTCGAGTTTGATTTCATATTGTAAAAGTGTTAGTCCCAGTTGCCACATTCAGACCACTGTGAAAGTCTACTGCTGATTTTTATTTAAAAGTCTATGTCTGGAAAATGGTCTCTTTCAGTCTTTTTTTTTTTTTAAGATTTTATTTATTTATTTATTTATTTATTTATTTATTTATTTATTTATTCATGAGAGACACAGGCAGAGGGAGAAGCAGGCTCCATGCAGGGAGCCCGACGTGGGACTCGATTCCGGGTCTCCAGAAACAGGCCCTGGGCTGAAGGCGGCGCTAAACCATTGAGCCACCCGGGCTGCCCTCAGTCTTCCTTTTTACCAGGAGATAATTATAAATTCATCAACCTGCAAGAAGGTATAACTGTTACAAACACAGTTAAGAAGGTCATGATGTGTGCTCTTACTGCTGTTATCTAGCAGATAAATTCTATTGGAGTCCCCTTCTTTTCTCGCTTAACCACACCCAGAGCAGTTGGTGGTGACTCCCAGACTTCCAGCCCATAACAGGGAGCTGTCAGGTCATGAGTGCCTGAATCCTTGGTGTCTGCAGTTCCATTCTATGGACCTTGGGGCAACCTGAACCTTCCAGAGAATTAACACAATAGGGAGACTTTTCTGTTTTCCCAGGAATCAGGCCATGATTTGGGCCATGATGAAAACCAGAAAAACACTTGCATGCCTTACCACTCCCACCCTCCAGAGTCAGGGGATGATATGTATTTAGGTAAACAGGCATTAAATACCGATGTGCACAGTTCTGGACTTCAGTGAATACCAGTCCTGATGTCTTAGAGAACAACATGACAGACCAGGGGCTGGGGCTATGCTACAGGCTCAGTTACGGGTTAGAAACCTGGGGTCCCTGAACTCTCCCCGCAGGGATCCATAGCTAAAATCCGAGGAGTCTCTGAACACAAATGGGGGAAAAAAAATGACATCTTTATTTTCACCAACCTTAAACTGAAAAGTGTTTCCTTCCACTATGAATGTAGGCAAGACATCACTGTAGAGGCAGCAGTGCTTTTGATTATAGGAACCACAAATGTATTCATGTCGCATTCGCTGTTGTAGACATCTCAAAATATCATCTATACTCATTAGTACTCCAAAATTCAACAGTTACTGGGCTCACCACTGTATCTCGTTGAATGCAATAATAAAGATGCACATATATTACTGTAGCTTAAATAATTTCTAGTGTTTTTAGTTGACTGTATCTAACATGTCTGGTTTCCTTTGTATTTAATTTTCTTTTTCGAAAAGCATTACTCTGAACCAGTGTCCATAGTCTTTGCTAGGTGGCAAAGGGTGGCCATGACACACACCCAAAAAGCTTGGGGGAGGGGGAAGCCCTGCTCTAAAAGACATCACCACTACACTACTGATGGGACCTTTTCTCTCAAAGACTGGGTATAACTTTAGAATCCTACTCAACATAGTGCATCCGGTAGCCACCAGCAATCAACTAGGATGACACCTATTTACCACCTCTGATCAATAAGAAGGAACTGATATAATGCCAGGCATCTCCTGGCCCCCACAAGGTTCAAGTTGATTTAGAGAGTAGGACCTAACCCTGGATTACATCTGCCCTGGATAGTTCTGCCCATGGGGAAGACTTTAGCTGAGTGTTTGCAGCCGAGCCCCAGGCATCTATGGAGCTTCGAAGCAAGACAGTCTCTGGAAGAAATGATCAGTAGCTCAAAGATTTTTTTGATCATAACACCAGTGTTGTTTAGGAAGCCACCATGTGTCATCCGTGTGTTCCCTGTAAAGCAGCTACCAGTATAGCAGTGTGCATTGGTACAATATTAAAAGCTCCTGGAGCTCCTGGGTGGTTCAGGTGGGTAAGTGTCTCCCTTTAGCTCGGGTCATGGTACTAGGGTTCTAGGATAGAGCCCCATGTCGAGCTCCCTGCTCCCTGCACCACACATTCTCTCTCTCAACCTCTCTCTCAAATTAATAAATAAAATCTTAAAAAAAGAAAGCTCCTTTCCAATTGGTAAATAGACAGTGGCTCAAGCTCCCTGAATGCCCTTTTACCACTCTAGCCACGTCAGGCCTAGGGAGCCCTGGTCAGCACTAGAGGGAAATAGCCTTATAACTGGCTAAGGCTCCGGCATGCCTGAGGGTGTCCTATATGTCCCCCATCCTCCCTCTACTTCTCACCATCAATGATGCTATGAGTACATTCAGACACCAGTCCCTCTGGGAGCAGGATTGTTGTCCTGTAAGGAAATATGTCTAGTGCACACCTGGTCACCCCAAGGCTGCTGTGTCCTGCTGCCTACTGCCAGGAATCACTTTTACTTGGCCTCTTTGGGTCCATAGTGTACAATAATGGTTGAAATATTTTGACTATTCCCCTTATCACAGCCACTCTACCTGCCCCTAAATATCTGCCACTTTGACCAAGCAGGAGTTTGCACTTACTGAAATGGTTGTGTAAGGGATTCCAGTATCACTTCTCCATATTTTCCTTGTTTACCACTGGATGACTTGGAATTCACAAAGAAGGGCAGTGTTGCACTGGAGGGGAGGCGGCTTCTAGGCACTTCGGCTGTGTCACATCAGCTATCATTCTTTGAGCCAAACCTATTCACTGGGGCTCAACCACTGTAGTCCTTGGAGGGCTAAGGCCATGGCATCTTTGTTCCATCTGAGTGCACCTCTACTACTACCTCTAACAACTGCCCATCACTAAGATCTAGGTTTGGATCTCTGAGTGAAATTGGCTACAGAGCAGCTCTCCACCCCAAGAGGGGGCAGGGATAGGGCTTTTTTTTTTTTTTTCCCCCAACCCACAGCCCTCATATATGTAGATAGCTTCATTATTGCTTTAAAGTTTGGTATGAAAATTAACAGAAAATTTGGGAAATTTGATCCAAGAATGTCCCACCCAAACATTTTCTTCACAGTCTGGTATATTATTTCAGACCCTAAATGGTGAAAAATGCCTTTTGAACATCATTCAACAACAAAGTGTGTGCTGATTTCTGTGGTGTGCTGCTGAGCTGTTGCTAATGGCACCGCAGTTGTGTGCCAGCTGGGAGCGGCTTTCCTTCTCTTCCAGTGGGCTGGGCACTTGCAGTCAAAATAGCTGAGTGGATTTTTTTCTCTACCACTTCCAAGCTGCATGCCTTGGGGAGCCACTTAGGCTTTCCAAGCCTCAGCTATTTATCTAAAACGAAGCTGGTGTGGGGTTTAAAGGAATGTAAAAGGCCCAGCCCAATGGCTAGCATGTAATAAGAACTCAGTCATTTGTTATTTTTGTTGTTTTAATGCTCTTTGGTATTTCAGTGAGCCAAGAGGCTGCACGCAGGCAAAGCAATGGCGCATTTGGAAGGATGTAGGGAAGGCTCAACCTTATTATTACATAATTGTTGCCGGAAATTCTCCATTAGAGAAACATTCTTTGGATAATCACTTTTTATTTTAAAGATTTTATTTATTTATTCATGAGGGACACACACACACAGAGAAAGTGAGTGAGAGAGAGAGAGAGAGAGAGAGAGAGAGAAGCAGGCTCCACGCAGGGAGCCCGACGCAGGACTCGATCCTTAGACCCGAGGTCACGCCCTGGGCCAAAGGTGGCGCTAAACCGCTGAGCCACCTGGGCTGCCCAGATAATCACATTTTTTTTTTGGATAATCACTTTTTAAAAACGCAAATACCTCTCCGTAGTACTTTATTAAACTATTAGCATTAATTTACATTGATAGGATATGTGGGATTGGCCCAAAAACATAGCATGTCCTAAGCTTTCCCTCCCCTGGGGATTGACAGTAAAGGGAGAAGCAGAAAAAGGAACAAGAGAGAGAGCGCGAGCTGGAGAGGTGGGGGTGGAGACTGGGGCCCACTTTGCGCCGCGGGGCCTGAGCACTGAGAGCTCTAAACAGAGAAAACTGGAAGCGGATAATATTTAGGGGGAAAAAAGCTGAAGGGAGAAGGCAAAAAAAAAAAGGAGGGGGAAAAAGTCTAAACAATTCCGGCCGTGCTTGACACAATCCTTGTCTCAGGTTGGTTCTGCAGGAGCAGACGCCGCGAAGATGGAGCTTGGGTTGCCCTGGTCCTCCTAGGGGTGCACACCTGGAGAGGCAGGTGAGCGGAAGTGGGGGGGCGGGCCGGCCCCCGCCGCGGCCAATCACGTGAGGAGCCCTGGGCTGACCCCGCCCCTTCCGGCCTGCGGCCCAAGGCCACGCCTCCCCGCGCCTTCGGGCTGGGCCCGTCCATCTTCCCCTCGCGCCGAGGCTCCTTTCCGATCCGGTTGGCGGCGCAGTTGTCTGGGGCTCCTGGGCCTCGCGTCCTGAGGGAGACGGAGGAGAGCGGCGAGCGGAGCACGACCCTGAGTTCCCGTCACGCTCCGCCCCACCCGGGAAGCCCGAGGTTCTGGGCACGAGGCCGTCACCGCGGGGGGCGGGGGGGGAGGCGGGAAGGCGCCAGGAGGGCGGCGCCCCTGGTCCTCCGGCCCCACGGCGGGACCGCGCGCCTCCGCGCCCTGAGGGCCGCAGGCAGTTGCCCACCGGATGTGGTAAGTCGTCTTCCTCCCGCCGGTTCCGGGGCTCGGGGAGCGAGGACCGCCGGCCGCCTGCACTGTTGCCGCCTGGACGCCGGGGCTCGTGGCCCCGCGGAGCCTCCATCCGGATCGCTTGGTCCATGGTTCCTGCTCGTGGAGACGCCGCGGGAAGGCTTCGGCCTGGGAATTCAACCGCACTCCGGAGGGTGGACGCCGTGCCCCAGGGGCAAGGCCTTGGCAAACCCTCCCGGGCGAGCAGCTGCTCCTGAGGAACCAGGCGCGAGCCGGGCCGAACCTGCTGCTCCGCTGATGTGACGTGGCCCCTGGTCTGCTGCGGTGCCTGTGCGACCTCACACCAGGGGACACAGCACCCTCGGAGCCCCTGACGGTGTGGCCCCGTGCTCCCCTGTGGTGCCTGTGCGACCTCACACCGGGGGAGGGAACACCTCGGAGCCCTTGACGGTGTGGCCCCGAGCTCTGCTGCGGTGCCTGTTCGACCTCACACCAGGGGACACAACAGTCTCGGAGCCCTTGATGGAAGTGGCCCCAAGCTCTGCTGCGGTGCCTGTGCGACCTCACACCATGGGACGGAACACCCTCGGAGCCCTTGAGGGTGTGGCCTCGTGCTCCCTTGCGGTGCCTGTTCGACCTCACACCAGGGGACACAGCACCCTTGGAGCCCTTGATGGAAGTGGCCCCGAGTTCTGCGGTGCCCTGTACGATCTCACACCAGGGGACAGAACACCCTCAGAGCCCTTGACGGAAGTGGCCCCGTGTTCTGCTGCGGTGCCCTGTGCGACCTCACACCAGCGGACACAACACTCTCGGAGCCCTTGGTGTGGCCCGGGACCTGCAGCTGGGAAGGGCAAGCCTGTCCTCAGAATATGTGGCTTTCCCAGGATCCAAGCAGGATCCAGGCAGCCCAGTTGAGGTTAATTTGTTGCCAAGTTACCTAGTCAGTCTCTTTGGGGTCGTGGCACCATACCCGAGGCTCAGCGCTGGTGTCTGTTGCTGGACCTTCAGCGGTGCCATTCATGGACCTTATACTTCTTCTCTTTACATTCGAATTGAATCACCGGTAGCAAAATCAGTTTGGTAAGTGAGAGTCCATGAATACCATGCTCCTGGCCCAGGTATTGCCCCCATCTTTTCCACTGTGACCAGATGCCAGCCCTCACATAGCTGATGGCAAAGGGTGGCAGGCACCAACTGATGTGGTTCTGTTACCTGCTTGATTGCTCATTACCTTGTCTCTGATAGACACTGTCTGGTGGATGCCAACATAGGATACACAGACCTTCATACTTTGTGTCCTTGCCCATATGTCTGACTACATGTTCTTTGCTAGACCTCTTTGTCCCCCATCTCCTGATATTTTTCTTTCCATGCCCCTGTCCAAAGGCTGGCCCTTTTGATGCCACCTGTGAATCCATAAGTATATTCTAACCTTAAGCCATTTCTTTTACTACACAAAATGAATAACCAGGTGTACCTACAGGAAGAATTTTCCCTTGCCACTGTCTTGCAAGGCCACCTCCAAGTGAGGCTGAAAGGCAGCTGCTGTCTATTTTCAGGTTGTCCGCACATACTGACATGACCCATCCATAAATCAAGCTTAAGCTTTCTCCTCCATCTTCAGTTAGTCATACAGAATCACCCATGCAGCCGTAAAGTGGGAGCTGAGGAAGGGAAGCTGGTGCAATAGTAGCGGGTATGTTGGGGTCTGGTCTCCCTTCTCATGCAGCTTGCTTATGCCCTCTGATCCTGTTCATGCTCAGTCTGGACACCACTTTCATTTTGTTGGGCCAGTCCAACACTGTGTCTTTTTTTTTTTAAGATTTTTTTAAATTTATTCATGAGAGACACAGAGAAAGAGGCAGAGACATAGGCAGAGGGAGAAGCAGGCTCCTCGCAGGGAGCCTGACGCAGGACTCGATCTCTGGACCCGGAATCACGCTCCGAAATGAAGGCAGATGCTCAACCGCTGAGCCTCTCAGGCATCCCCCAACACTGTGTCTTAATGGGGCTTAGGATGGGCAGCTCTAGAAGCTGGTCCCTTGGTGTCCTATGTCAGGCACTCTGTCTCTACCAGTGCCCAGGAGCATGCCAGGAGTTTTTTTCCCCAGAAGACATGGCCTTGCTCCCAAGCCTTAGGGACCTATGTTATGATTCTTTCAATGGGGCTTGTCACATACTTCACACATCGTATTTTCCTTCCATTGATAACACCAGCGGATCCACTGAGTCATATGACTCAAACAGGAGGGCTGCTTGCATTGGAGTCTGGACTTGCTGCAGATCCCTTCCCTGTCTTACAGCTCTCAAATCCAGCCCCTATTCACCCCACTCCATATTTAGGTCATAAAAGTATTGCTAGCGGTATAAGACGATGTCTCCAGAACCCAGAGACACCTACATGGCATTGGGCATCCTTCTTCATTATAGTTGGTGAAAGATGTAATAGCTTGTCTTTCGCTTTGGAGGGGATGTCCAGCATGTCTCTGACCATACTTTTTTTTTTTAGGACCATACATTTTTTTTAAAGAATTATAGTTCTTGTATAGGTTTTTTTTTTTTAAGATTTTATTTATTCATTCATGAGAGACACAGAGAGAGGCAGAGACACAGGCAGAGGGAGAAGCAGGCATCATACAGAGAGCCTGACATGGGACTCGATCCAGGGTCTCCAGGATCACGCCCTAGGCTGCAGGCAGCGCCAAACCGCTGCGCCACCGGGGCTGCCCTAGTTCTTGTATAGTTAACACGTAATGTTATATTAGTTTCAGTGCATGATATAGTGATTCAGCAATTCTGTATATTACTCAGTGCTCATCAAGGTAAGTGTACTGTTAATCCTCTTCACCTGTTTTACCCACCCTCCATCACCTCCCCTCTGGTAACCATCTGTTCTCTGTAGTTAAGAGTCTGTTTTGTGGTTTGTCTTTCTTTTCCTTTGTTTTGTTTCTTAAATTCCACATGTGAGTGGTGAACTCATATGGTATTTGACTTTCTCTGATTTATTTTGCGTAACATTATACTCTAGTTCCATCAGTGTCATTGCAAATGGCAAGATTTCATTTCTTTTTTTATGGCTGAGTAATAATCAACCCTGTGTATGTGTATAACATATGTGCACACATACCAAATCCTCTTTATACATTCATCTATGGATGGACACAGGCTGCTTCCATAATTTGGCTCTTGTAAATAATGCCTCAGTAAACATAGGGGTGTATATCCTTTCAAGTTAGGGTTTGTGTATTCTTTGGGTAAATGCCCACTAGAGTAACTACTAGAACATGTTAGTTCTATTTTTATTTTTTATTTTTTTAAAAATTTTATTTATTCATTCATTCAAGAGAGAGAGAGAGGCAGGGAAACACAGGCAGAGGGAGAAGCAGGCTCCATGCAGGGAGCCCGATGTGGGACTTGATCCTGGGACTCCGGGATCACACCTTGGGCCAAAGGCAGGCGCTAAACCGCTGAGCCACCCAGAGATCCCCTATTTTTAATTTTCTGAACAATCTCCATACTGTTTTCCACAGTGGCTGCACCAGTTTGTATTCCCACCAACAGTGCACCAGGGTTCCTTTTTCTCCACATCCTTGAAACACATGTTCCTTGTGTTTTTTATTTTAGCCATTCTGACAGGTGTGAGGTGATATCTCACTGTGGTTTTGATTTGCTTTTTCCTGATGATGAGTAAGTAATACTGAGCATCCTTTCATGTGTCTGTTGGCCATCTGGATATTTTCTTTAGAGAAATGTCTGTTGATGTCTTCTGCTCATTTTTAACTTGGATTGTTTGGGTTTTGGGTGTTGAGTTGTATATTCTTTATATCTTTTGAGTATTAACCCCTTATTGGATATGTCATTTGCAAATATCTTCTCCCATTCAGTAGCTTGCCTTTTAGTTTTGTTGATCACTTATGTGCAGAAGCTTTTTATCTTGAAATAGTCCCAATAGTTTATCTTTACTTTCATTTCCCTTGCCTCAGGAAACATATCTAGAAAAATGTTATTATGGCCAATGTCAGAGAAATGACTACCTGTGTTCTCTTCTAGGATTCTTACAGTTTCAGGTATCACATTTAGATACTTAGCCCATTTTGAATTTATTTTTGTGTATGGTGTGAAAAAGTGGTCCAGTGTCATTCTTTTGCATGTAGCTGTCCCCAAATAATTATTGAAGAGACTCTTACCCATTACTTATTCTTGCATCCTTTGTTGAAGATTGACTGTTTAATTGTGGGTTTGTTTCTGGGCTCTCTATTATGTTCCATTGACCTGTGTGTCTGTTTTTGTTCCATTACCATATGGTTTTGATTACTACACCTTGATAGTGTAACTTGATATCTGGAATTGTGGTTTCTCTAGCTTTTTTTCTTTTTAGATTGCTTCGGCTGCTCAAGGTCTTTTGTGGTTCTGTACAAAATTTAGGATAGTTTGTTCTGGTTCTGTGAAAAATGCTGTTGATATTTTGATAGGGATTGCATTAAATCTGTAGATTGTGGGGCACCTGACTGGCTCAGTGGTTGAACATCTGCCTTTGGCTCAGGTTGTGATCCCCGGGTCCTGGGATAGAGTCCCACATCAGGCTCCTGCAGGGAGCCTGCTTCTCTCTCTGCCTATGTCTCTGCCTCTCTCTGTGTCTCTCATGAATAAATAAATAAAGTCTTTAAAAAATATATGTAGGTTGCTTTTGGAGTAGTATGGACATTTTAACAATGTTTGTTTTTACAATCTGTTATCATGGGATATCTTTCTATTTGTTTGTATTGACTTCAGGTTCTTTCATCAGTATTTTATAATTTTCAGAGTACAGGTCTTTCACCTCTTTGGTTAGGTTTATCCCTAGGTATTTTATTTTCTTTGGTTCAATTGTAAATGGGATTGTTTTCTTAATTTCTCTTTCTGCTGATTCCTTATTAGTATATACAAATGCAATGGATTTCTGTACATTGATTTTGTATTCTGCAACCATACTGAATTCATAGTAGGTTTTTGGTGGTCTTTAGGGTTTTCTACATAGTATGACATCATCTGGAAACAGTGCATGTTCTTCCTCCTTACCAATTTGGATGCCTGTTATTTCTTTTTCTTGTCTGATTGCTGTTGCTAGAACTTCCAGTACTATGTTGAACAGAAGTGGTCTTGCTTCTGACAAGTGGTCCTTGTCTTGCTCCTGATCTTAGGGGAAAAGCTCTCATTTTTCCACATTGAATATGATGTTAGCTCTGGGTTTTTAATTTTATTATTTTTAAAAAATATTTATTTATTAGAGAGAGAAAGCACATGTGTGAGTGGAGGGAGAGGTAGAGGGAGAGACTCTCCAAGCATACTCCTTGCTGAGTGTGAAGCTTGACACACGGCTTGAGCCCATGACCCACGAGATCATGGCCTGTGCCTAAACCAAGAGTTGGAGGCTCAATCAGCTGAGCCACCCAAGCACTGCAGCTGCGGGTTTTTAATATATGGTCTTTACTATGTTGAGGTATGTTCCCTCTGAACCTACTTTGCTGAAGGTTTTTACCATGAGTGGATGTGGTACTTTGTCACATGATTTTTCTGCATCTATTGAAATAGTCATATGATTTTTATCATTTCTCTTATTGATATGATGTATCATGGGGATGGATTTGTTAATATCAACCCACTCAGACATCCCAGCAGTAAATCCCTGACCAGAGCTATCCCTGAAAGGTATTGCCAATTAAGAGAAGGTAGTACATTTTCTACATTTTTTATGTTTGGATTTCTAAGATTTCTCTTTGAATATTTGGAATTTCTTTTAGGTAAACAGTGGTAATTTGAGCAAACTGTTCCAGAGAGGTTAACGGTATCTGAGAGATGTTTGTGACTGTGCTATTGGCAGTCCAACTTTCCATGGATATGAAGCAACTTTGCTATCTACTGTGGCCAAGGATTGTGCAGCTCCCTAACACCACAGCTGCATGAGCTAATCCACCCACCTTCCTACCTACCTACTTATCCATCCATCCATCCATCCATCCAGTTAACATTTACTAGTACATATTGTCTGTTAGACCCTGTGTAATTGGTGGATACACAATGGAAAACACAATGGTTACCATCCTTATCTGTAAGCTTATGGTATATTGGTGAGGAAATCAAATAAAAAGTCCTTTGCAACACAATGTGAATCTCATGCTATCAGAAGTAGCATAGGATTATGAATGAATGAAGGTCTACCCTGATAATTAATCCAAACAGTGCTCACTTCATCCAATCCTTTTTCTATATAGATGGCCTTCCTCAGTTTTCTTTCTTCCTCTTGCTCCCAAATAACCATTTTCTCTTACTCAGTTAACTTTAAGATGAGTAATAAATGAGGGAGTAACAGGAATATAAAATTCTTACTCTATATAAAGCATTTTACTAAAGTACTCTTGGAATATTATAATTTTATATCAGATACTTGCTGCTGTATTATAAATAAATGACCATACTGTCAAGATCACAGTCACATGAATGTTCTAGAAACATTGTAGCAAGAAGCTCAAATTCATTGAAATAATTGGATTAATTACCTTCTCTTCTGAGATTTGAGATTTTTCTTTCCCTAGTAACTCTCTTTAGACAAGTTTTATTGCATAGCCCTAAGCATCTGTCTCCATCTGTCTTAGATGGCTGGTTCGGGTTTTCCTGTGTGGTTTTAGCAGTTCTGGAAACTTGTTTGCCATTATTCCTTCAGTTCTGTTACAATTTGAGGTCCTTTGAAAGACAAATGGTTTGTTGCTGCCTGCATTATACTGACCACATCCTCACCTGTGTCAGTGTACTTCAGAGTTCCTTTATTACCATATCGTCAATCTCTGTAATAATGACTGAGTTTTTAAGGATTATAGATTTTTTTTTTAACTTACGTAGTCTCGTAATTTAAAAGAAACCTGATGGGGCGACTAGGTGACTCAGTGGGTTAAGCATCTGCCTTCAGCTCAGGTCATGATCCTGGAGTCCTGGGATCAAGCCCCATGTCGGGCTCCAAGCTTAGCAAGGAGTCTGCTTTACCCTCTGCCACTCTCCCTGTTCATGCTCCCTTTCTCTCTCTCAAATAAATAAATCAAATCTTTAGAAAAAAATTAAATAATAAAGGAAACCTGGTATTCATACTTCAAGAAGATGTGGGTAATTTCTAAGATTTTGAGTCCTTTGAAGTAGGATATTGCAGGAAATATAACGTCTTAACATTAAAAAAATTAGAAATGAGAAGAATTTAAGAAACATATAGATCTAGATATTGCTTTGAGAGATGAAAGAAGGGCGATTGAGTGCTATTGATTTATAGGAGAAATTTAAATATTATATAATCATTTCTGCAGTAAAGACTTCATTATAACATTTGAACATGAGATCAAATATCATAGTTTGTTTCCAACCTAAGTATTGCTTTAAAAGGTTTTTGAATATTCCATTTGTTTGTGCATGAGCAGAGTGGTATCTTCAAATTCAAGCTAATTAAGGAAAAAACACCTAAAAATTTTACTCAAGATTTCTAATTTGTTATTACTGTCAGTAGCACTCAAATTATGTCAAAATCTTGACTATAACTACATAATGTGTTTATATTGAAATGAAGACAAGAAAAAGATGTGCAGAATAAATATAAAATACATTGTGAGGGTGCCTGGGTGGCTCACTAGGTTAAGTGTCTAACTCTTGATTTCAGCTCAGGTCACAATCTTAGAGTCATGAGATCAAGCCCCATGTAGGGTTCCATGCTTAGTGGGGAGTCTGCTTGGGATTCTCTCCCTTTACCTTTGCCTTTCCCCTCTTCTCTTTCTCTCTCTCCCTCTCTCCCCTGCCAAAATAGTAACTGGTATATACTTATATACTTGTAAAGCAGCTTATAGTTTTAATTAAAAGAAGCACACAAATAATACAAGTGGTGGAACACATATCTGACAGAATTTTCATGTAACCTCATGATACAATAAAGTGAAATAGGACCTCTCTTTCGGTCATGTTTTAACTTTTTATTTATGAGCCCAAATCATAATTTTTCTGGGCTATAGAACCTTCTGGGTTACTAAGGTGACTTAGGGGTTGTCTATGTCCCACGTGCCCAAATCTAGCTGCAGGCTAGAACCAAGTCATTTATGTTAATACTAGTATCTCTGATAGATGGACTCCAGGGTTATGCCAGCAGGGGCAGCTCACCCCAGTTTCCCTAATTGTAACAGGTTTTAATTCAGGCAATAATCAGAATTGAGCCCTCTTAGCACCTAATCTCTTAAAGGAGAACTCTATTCTTAGGGGTGCAGTAAGTCAGAATGAAAGACCTTAAATAGCCACCCACTCCTTTATGCCCAGATCTGAGAATAGGGTATTTTTTCTGGATGACTTTGCTGTAGTCCAGGAGGGGAAGGTGGGGGGGTTCTTCTGTGTAGAAACAGCAGGTGGTATGGCAGATGCTCTGCCTCCCACCTGTCTTTGGGGCCAAGCAGGGGAGTCCCTTGACATAGTCGCAGGAAAGGCATGAAGAGCTGAGTCAGGTTTGACATGGCTTTTCTCAAGTAGTGTAGAGGCCCCTTCCAGTGACTCATCAGCTTTCCTGGTATGATGTGGTATATGTGACATTGTTATAATTATGAGATCTTTTTCTCTATTTCAGAAGAGGAACATGTTCTGAGATTGATTAAATCCTGTATCTGGTTGACTGTAAGGGATTCAAAAAGGATAGCCCTTTTATGTCTCTCTTCACTTTTTTTTAAACATTTTATTTATTTGATAGAGAATGCACACATGCACAAGCAGGTGGGAGGGGTAGAGGGAGAGGGAGAAACAGACTCCCCACTGAGCTGGGAGTCCAATGTGGGAATTGACCCCAGGATCCCAGGATTATGACCTGAACCAAAGGCAGGCACTTAACCAACTGGATACCCTCTGTTCATTTTTTTTAGAAAACACATGATTGGGCACCCCGGGTGGCTCAGCAGTTTAACGCTGACTTCGGCCCAGGGCGTGATCCTGGAGACCCAGGATCGAGTCCCACGTCGGGCTCCCCGCTTGGAGCCTGCTTCTCCCTCTGCCTGTGTCTCTGCCTCTCTCTGTGTATCTCTCATGAATAAATAAAATCTTTAAAAAAAAAACAAACATGATTTCTGATTTGTATATGTGCTTAGCAAATTCTCCAATCTTTCTCCTTCTTTATTGATTGAAGACCTGTGGTACACAATGCATGAGGTTATACTGTTGGTCAGAGGACCTTTGGAACATTTTTGTCCTTCTTAACTGTAGTCATTTGATACAAGCCCTGTGGACATAGGTTTGCCAGAAATGGGCCATTTACATGATACATAACATTTCAAGGATGGATTTGCTAACATTTCACTAAGAGTGCTCAATTTGTGCTTAAAGCTAAGAAAAGTTTAGTAATTCCAATTATCAATGAAAATGAATAAAATATAGAACAGGTTATTGTACATTAATATGAATATGAGCTATGAGACATATCTGGAGAAGAGAACATTTTTAAGATTACTTTGTTCTGGGACTTGATACTGAAATTTTAGATTCCCTGTCTTCTCTTATTCTCTTTCTCTCCCCCACCCTTCTTTCTCTGTTACAAAGTTTGTTGCTAACGGACATTGTATTGCTGTTTTAATCAAGTAGGGGAATGTTTGGTTTGTTTGCTATTTTATTTGCCTGGTATTACAAGTCCATTCAAATATATATTGATGTGGGGGGATCCCTGGGTGGCTCAGCGTTTTGGTGCCTGCCTTTGGCCCAGGGCGTGGTCCTGGAGTCCTGGGATCTAGTCCCACGTCGGGCTCCCGGCATGGAGCCTGCTTCTCCCTCTGTCTGTGTCTCTGCCTCTCTCTCTCTATGTCTATCATGAACAAGTTAATAAATAAATCTAAAAAATATATATATTGATGTGATATTTTCTAAAGTGTTCTTAAGCTATGATATATGTGAATTTTCTTTATGGAGTCACACTTAAGGATGCATTGTTACTTAACATTATTATACCCGTTGTTATAATACACTAGTGACATGTGATATTTTTCTTTTATTATTATTATATAAAACATAACCGAGGTACCTGGGTGGCTCAGTCAGTTAAGTGTCAGCCTTTGGCTCAGGTCGTGATCTCAGCGTCCTGGGATCCAGTCCTGCATGGGACTACTTGCCTGGGAGCCTGCTTCTCCCTCTGCCACTCCCCCTGCTTGTGCTTTCTCTCTCTCAAATAAATAAAATCTTAAAAAAAAAAAAAAAACCAAAATTATAATTAAAGCAGTTGAACAGTACATAAAATATAGAATGTAATAATCTCAGATATTGCTGATTATAATTCAATATAATGAACTATTTTTAAATTATTCATTGATACTTATTTGCACTAAAGGGAAGCTTATTTTGAGGTTTTTGGCTATCTGCCTAGACGATTTAGTGTAGGTAATAAAACAATGCTGAATTCTATAGTAATATATGTGTATGTATGTATATATGTATATATATACACACACACACACATATACATTTCATTTCTTTTTGCAGATTTCCTACATGAATGAGGAAAGTTTACTTTACCAGTTAAAACTTGTTAGTGAAACTACTCATTTGGGTAGGGAAATCATGAAGTATATATAATGCCCTGAGGTTTAATAAGCAGTTTCTGGAAAGTTGCAAGGCTGTTGTTGGGTAGCTATTACTATGAGGTTGTTATTATTTGATTAGCTCATTACAAAGGAGTCTTTCTCTGAGATTTAGCCATGGATCATTGTCTGCATTTGAAAGTTTTCTCTCCTTAGTTGCAGGAGTAACCCAGCCATTCACTGTGGAGGATCGACCCAGGGATATCGCCATCTTAGGTTTGTAGGAAACATCACAAGTTTGCTCAACCCCTTTTAAAAGGCTGGTTAAAAGTGAATTTCCACAGCCTATTTAGGGAACAGAGAAAAATTTTCTTGTTGATAATCCCAGAAAGAAGTCTTGAATATCAAGAAGTATATTCCATTTTTGAAGAGTTAGAAACCTGGTTAAAAAGTCACTTTTGGGGGATCCCTGGGTGGCACAGCGGTTTAGCGCCTGCCTTTGGCCCAGGGCGCGATCCTGGAGACCCGGGATTGAATCCCACGTCGGGCTCCCGGTGCATGGAGCCTGCTTCTCCCTCTGCCTATGTCTCTGCCTCCCCCCCCCCCTCTCTCTGTGACTATCATAAATAAATTTAAAAAAAAAAAAGTCACTTTTGGTGACATATCTCCGTCATTAGGAACAATCCTTCTCTTAGTATATTTTGCCTCAGGTCCAGCCCTACATGTACCTGGAGTGCCAAGGGAGGAGGAACACCTAGAAGATTGAAAGAAGCATAAAAAACGATGCAGCCTAGGTGGCTGGACCCTGAAGATTCATAGGGATTTTAAAAAATAGTATTTATTCTGAATTGTTTTAATTATATAAAGAAACAATAGAAGATTTGAAAAATACAGAGAAGAACAAAGAAGATTTAAGATTTTAAAGCCTTTAGTAATTCTTTATAAATAATACTGTGATGAACATCTTTGTGCATAAATTTTGTGTGTGTCTATTTTCTCAGGATAAATTCTGAGAGCTGAAATTGTTCACTTTAAGCCCTCTGAAACTTACTAACTCAATTGCCCCCCAAAGAAGTCAGACTGATTTATCTTCGTACCTACAATGTTTGAATCCCAAAGCTCCTGCATCCTCAGACAGACATAGGGAGACAATAGTGTTGTCCATCTTGAGGGTCACACGAAGGCTACATTCAGGCTACAAAGCCACTGCTACTCCAGGATCATAGGAAGCAGCTATTTGGGAATTGTTAACAGTCAAAACTATGTCACACAAAAGTTCTTTCTTCGTTTTGCTATCAATCTCTGGGATTCTTTTTTGTTCTTATTGATGGTATTAGTTTTACTTAATTTTACCAAAACTTAATATTATTAAAGCCTCGATCAAAACCTTATCAATTCCCACTGGGATGAATATTAAAAAAATACAGATGGGGCACCTTGGTAACTCAGTAGGTTAGGTGTCTGACTTTTGATTTCAGCTCAGGTCATAATTTCAAGAGTTGTGAGATCAAGCCCCATGTCGGGCTCATGCACTGGGTGTTGAATCTGCTTAAAATGGTCTCTCTCTCTGCTCCCCCCACACAGACACTTTAAAAAAATACAGATAATAACAAGTGTTGGTATGGATGTGGAAAAAAATGGAACCCTCATACTTTGCTGATTAGAATGTAAAATGGTGCAGCCACTTTACAAAACAGCTTAGCACTTCCTCAAAAAGTTGAACAGAGAGTTCCCATGTGACCCAGTAAATCCACTCCTAGGTATATACCCCAGAGAACTGAGAATTGAAAACGCATGTCCATGCAAAAATTTGTGCACAAATGTTCATAGCAGCATTATTCATAATAGCCAAAAAGTGGAAACAACACAAATGTATGCATCAATTGATGTATGGTTAAAGTGTGGTGTGTCCATAGAATATCTGGTATTACTTGCCACTAAGAAGGAATGAAGCACTGACACATGCTATGACATGGGTGAACCTTGAGCACATTATGCTAAGTGAAAGAAGTTAGTCACAAAAAGCTCCACATGGTATGATTCCTTTATATAAAATGCTCAGAATAGGTAAATCTATAGTTAGAAAGTAGATTAGTGGTTTCTAGGGGATGGAAGGAAGGGAAAATAAGGCATGACTGCTAGTGAATACGGGATTTCATTTTAGGATGATGAAAATGTTCTGCAATTAGATAGTGATTGATAATGGTTGCATAACTCGGACTATACTAAAAAGCCTTATTCAACAGAATAAAACAACCACAGAGAGACATGCATGGGAATGTTTATAGCATCCACAATAGCCCCAAACTAAAAACCCAAATGTCTATCATCTAGAGAATGGATAAACAAAATATGATATACCCATACAATGAAATACTATTCAATGACATATTGAAATAAAGTACTGACAGGTGCTACAACATGTATTAGGATGAACTTCAAAAACATAATGCTAAGTGAAAGAAGTAGGAGCAAGAATCACATGCTGTATGATCCTATTTAAAGAAAATATCCAGAAAAGGAAAATTTATAGGCATAGAAATAAGATCTGTGGTTGCCTAGGGCAGTGGGGATTAAATGTATGTGGGCACTGGGGAGCTTTATGAGATAATGAAAACAAACTAACATCCTAAAGCTGGGTTTTGGTGATGACTACACAACTACAGATTTATCAAAAATCATCAACATAAATGTATAATGGGTGAATTTTATGGTATATAAATTAGATCTCAATAAAGCTGTTAAAAAGAAAAACTTGACCAGTAGAATTGGCTATAAATTCCATTTGACATTCCCCAAATTCCTTGCTGTAAGGATGAACATTTTCTACATGCCAAAGGGTATGAGTGGAAGAGGAGTTGCAAAGATGTTTTGAGCAATAGTAGCATCAGATTTCTACTCAAGAAACTGATTTGAAAAGAACAAACCTCACTTAGATGTTGCAGTGCCAGTGTGCCCCTCAAAGCACAGGATCCTTAAGTACCAGTAAGACTTCAGAGAGTGCTAGAGACTGAATGTTTTGTCATCCTCCCTCCACCTCTGAATTCATATGTTGAAACCTAAACCCCAATGTGATGTTATTAGGAGATGGGGGTCTTTGGGGTGTGATTAGGTCATGAGGGTGGAGCCTTCACGAATAGGATTAGTGCCCTTGTAAAAGAGACCCTGGAGAGATCCCTGGTCCCTGCCAGGGAAAAGGTGACCATTCATGAACCACCAGACACCACATCTGTCAGAGTCTTGGTTTTGGATTTCCCAGGCTCCAGAATTGTGAGAAATGTTTGTGTTGTTTATAAACCACCCAGTTTATGATATTTTGTTATAGCAGCCCAAACAGACTAAGACAGGGAATAATTTAATCTCTCTCTACCTCAACTTGGTCACATGTAATATAGTGATAATAACACGGCACTGATTACATATCCAGATTTTTGTAAAGGTCACATAATGTGTGGATAGTGCCTTGGAAAGCAGCAACCCTTATGTAAATATCTGGGCTTTTTAATCATGGGTCTATGTAAATTACTTGGAAACACAGTGGCTGTCACACTTGCTGAGAGGTCAGAACACTATTTACTCCTGTGTCTAGCTAATTTCTTCTCTTTAAGTCTCAGCTTCAATGTTACTTCTATAGGAAAGCTTTCCTGACCTCTCTCACAATGTTTCTAAACTTTTCTGAACATACTGTACCTACTTCTACCATTGCAGTTAAGAAAAAAAAAAAGATTTTATTTATTTATTCATGAGAGACAGAGAGAGGCAGAGACACAGGCAGAGGGAGAAACAGGCTCCCTGCAGGAAGCCTGAGGCAGGACTTGATCCCAGGACCCCAGGATCACAAACTGAGCCAAAAGCAGACACCCAACCACTGAGCCACCCAGGTGCCCCTTTTGTAGTTTTTATATGTGTTGTAAATACTTGCTTACTAATCTGATTTTCAGATCCTTAAAGACAAGGATAACTATGTCTGTGTTGCTCACCATTTGTGTCCTTAGCACTTGTCAAAATGTCTAGCACATAGTAGATGTGCTCAATAGGTATCTGTTGAACGAATAATTGGGTGAATGCCTGGAAGTCATGATGCTCTTTTAGAACAACACAAATATGGATATATTCAACACCATGATACCAGAGAGGAACAAGTTTATTATCAGGCCATGTGTACCATACTTACACAAAAATGTCAAAAACATACACACAAACACTTGTGCCCATGGAGGGAACCTGAGTTGATGAATAATGTATGAATGATTATTTGTCTCAATAACCAAACATTTTTGTGCATATTTTCCTATCATTCTTCTTTTTATTCTATTCAGACCCATTGCTCCTGCAGTTTTCTTTTATTCTTCTATCACCAACTTTTCTCTTTTTTTTTTTTCAAAGATTTTATTTATTTATTAGACACACACACACACACAGAGGCAGAGACACAGACACAGGCAGAAGGAGAAGCAGGCTCCATGCAGGGAGCCTGACATGGGACTTTGATCCCAGGTCTCCAGGATCACACCCTGGGCCGAAGGCAGTGCTAAGCCACCCGGGCTGTCCTCTCTTTTAGATCACACTCGTCAGTACACAAACAGGCTGTGCTACCCCTGTTCTTAAAAAATAACAACAACAAAAACCCTTAAATTTTAAAAGCTCTTTGACCCCACATCTCCCTCTGACCGCTGTCCCATTTCTCGGCCTCTTTTTTCTTAAACTCGAAAGATTGGTCTGCGCTCCCCAGTTCCAGTTCTACTCTCCTTTCCTGAACTCCTAAGAAAGGATTTTGCTCCCCTCATGTACCAAAACTTGTCTTTTTGAGATCAACAAGCACTAGTATGCTGCTTATTCAATGGCCAACTCCTAGTCTTCCTTTTATTTGACCCATTAGCAGCATTTAACCCATTTGACAGAGTTGATCGCTCCTTCCTTCTTGAAACTATTATTCTTCACTGGGCTTCAAAGACATTGCACTTTCCTGGCTTCCCTTCTTCCCTTCTAGTGGTTTCTTTTTTTTTCTTTCCTGGTTCTTTCTAGTTGTCTTGATCTCCAAATGCTGGAGGGCTCTTGGCTTAGTCCACAGACCTGTATTCGCCATCTACATTCACTCCTTTGGTTGGTCTCATGCAGGCTCATGACTTGAAATACCATCCATGGACCATCTATGCCCAGCTCAGACCTCACACCTCAACTCTAGATTCAAAGAGCCCAATGTCTACTGGACATACCCACCTGGATGAGGTTTCTAGAGCTCTTAAAATGTTCAAACCTAATCTGGCTCTTTGTTAACTCTCTGACCTATTTCCTATGACTCCTGGGTGTCCACTCACTCTGTTCTATGCTTTTCTAAACACATTAGGCATACTTCCACTTCAGAACCTTTGTAATTGCTTTTCCCTTTTCTTGGAACACTGTTCCTATAAAGCTACATGGCTTGCTTCCTCTCCTTCGGGAATTTGTTCCAAGATCCTGTTTTTACTAAGGCTTCCCCTGACTACTCTTTTAAAAATAACAGATCACTCTAAATCAAGCCCTTCCCACCCTCCCTTCTTATCTTATTTTTCCAGATAGCCCTTAATCACCATCTCAATATTATTTATTTGCTGATTTGTTACTTGTCTTCCCTCCCTAGCTTGTAAATACCACAAGAGCAGGGATTTTTAAAATCACTCTTATTTGCTGTTAATCCCTAAGGTCTAGCTAGAATAGTGCCTGGTACATAATAGGCATTCAATAAATATTGTTTGAATAAATAAATCTTAAAGTGTTTAGAAATGTAAAATTTCCTTTAGGACTTAGGGTCATCCAATTTGGGTAGTCTTTCCTGATTAACCCTTTCTTCCATTCTCATTGGAGCAGAGTTTTATGCTTTCTCTTCTACTGCTGTTTCTTGCATGTACTCTTATAATTGGAGTCTTCACACTGAATTCTAATTTATTTATGTGGAGGCTGAGAAAAATTAAGGCCATTCCACCTCAAGTTTAGCATTAGCACAAGTACAGCCATCTTAGGCCCCTCTGAATAAGAACTGAACTTTATGGGAAAAACTGCAGAATGTCCTCGGCAGGGAATCCCATATCAGAAAGACAACAGAGCCCACACCCATGGCAGAAAGCCCCATATTAGAATGAGAACAGAGCTCAATGCCCTTGAAAGCTCCATATCAGAATGTAAACAGAACTTGAGAAAATCCTCCACCCATTCTGAAAATCCCCTAGACCAGCCCATTAAAAAACCCAGCTGTAACCCACTTCCGGGGTCCAAGTCCCTGCTCCGCTGTGTCGGGTATACTTGGACCCAAGCTCCAGCTTGCAAATAAACCCTCGTGCACTTGCATCGGTGTCTGGCTCCTTGGTGGTTTCTCGGATTCACAATCTTGGACACACAATTTATAAATATGTCTGCCTTCCTTTCTACACTTTAGGGCAGTAGCTGTATCTCATCTATTTCTAAATCCCCACCACCTTGAATAGTGTCTGGAACTGGTTAGACGCCAGTTAAATGTCAGTTAGAATGAATTGCCCACACGTAGAAGAGTAGATGCAGACATAGAGCATGGGACATTTGATTCAAAGCATGATTGAGTTTGTTGTTCTACTATGTACGGTTAATGTTACCCTCCTTTTCTCTCAGCTTACTGAATCGTGGGATCAGAGTACTTCCACTTGGCATGTGAATTACAAGTAACTAGCTGTCTCCTCCACCTTCTGCCCCCTCTACACAGTAAAATCTCCCCACGTCCCACTTTCTGGAGTTAAGAACAGAGGCATACTCCTTGCCACTCTTCTTTGCCTGCCTCCTTCTCTGCCTGCAGCACCCCTCCCTCCATCTGGGGCTGCTGACAGGACTGCCTCATCCTGGTCCCACCTCTCTTCTTCATTCCTGAGTGTAGGATCCTCCAGGCTCTGCTCTGGGTGCCTTTCTTGTTTCATATACTCTTTCTTGATGATCTTATCTAGTCCTTCACTTCCACCTATGAAAATACCATCAAACCTATGATTTTAGAGAGAATTTAGGACTATTTTGTATTAAGCACCTTCTAGACAACCTAAAATTTGGCCTCACAAACTTTGCATTTGCAAGCTATCTGCACAATTTCCACCTTACCAGACTATTGCCTTTATAATGTAATGTTGCTTAAAAACCAACATGCCGAGATGCCTGGGTGGCTCAGTGGTTGAGCATCTGCCTTCAGCTCAGGGTGTGATCCGAGTCCCGGGATCAAGTCCTGCTTGGGCTCCCTTCATGAAGCCTGCTTCTCCTCTCTCTGCTTATGTCTCTGCCTCCCTGTGTGTCTTTCATGAATAAATAAATAAAATCTTAAAGCAAACAAACAAAAACAACCAACATGCCTTTTTTCTTTACCTAGCCAAAGAAATAATGTCAATGAAATCAAGGCTTTCTTGTGCAATATATATATATACATATATATATATGCAATATATATCAGTATATATATACTTATACACTTATACTTAGTAAATAAATAAATATATATACATATATATGTGTGTGTGTATATATATATATATATATATATAGGTAAAACACATGAAAATAAATAGAAAACATTAAAATGAGGTTTCTGTGTGGACCACCTAAAATCCTGCAGTGTATGTGTACCATGCTTTGGGGACTTGGATTTAATGCAGCATTTTCACTTTGCACGGAATGAAGTTGAAAATCAAAGAGACTTAGCAACACAACTTAGGCCACAATTTGAATTGGCAGTGAGCCTTGACTCCACCCTTGACCCTGAGACCTTCAGCCCTCTACCTTCTCCAGGACCAGAGACTAGTTTTCCCAACTCCCTGCTCTCATATCTCCTTAGATAATCCCAGCAGCATATTAGATTTGGCCCTAAACAGAACTCCTTTTCCCCCCATCTCAAAAGCTGTTCTCCTCTTGGCTTTCATTATCACTACCCAGACTCCAAGCATCTGCTTGATTCTTCCACTCCTATATCCAACTGCTGAGACTGTCAGTTTTACTCCCTCATTATCTGGCCTGTCAATGGCAAAGCTGTCCTGTGAAACCCAATGGCAGCCAGCTTTCTCACCTCTGAGCTCTCTTAGTACTTTGTATGCTTCAGTTTGTGGCATTTATTAGATACTACCTCTCCTATTCATTTTATCTGTAAATTTATCTACAAACTTTTCTTTTTTGAGGAAGCATTTAATTATTATTGAATCTCCAGTGTCTTACACATGTATACAGTGCTCTGTGTAAATGAATGTTTGAATGAATGACTGAATCAGTCAATCAATCAATCAGTCGACGAATGGATAGATGAGTTAACTACAATTAAGACAAGGTAAAAGCAGAATAGGGAGTTACGATTTTAAAGTAATCATTTGTTAATATTTCAGTAGTAAACTTTTAGAAAACAACTTACATGTAAGTTTTCTGGATGTTCTATGAACTTAAAGGTAGTATTAGTATAGAGTCAGTCGAACTTGGCTCCAGGTATGAAATATGAGATATTTCTAACTCAACGGTACCTGTAAAAATCCAACTTGTTATTGATCACATGTGACGTATAACAAAGGTATAGTCTGTTAGTCAAACAATTAACCTATTTGAAGTATAAACAGAAGGATAATTAATAAATATGTTAATTACTTTTTCAGGCCATAGTGCCAGCAGTCAGCTTTTAACTCAAACATGTATACTGTCTTGGTAGTAGAAGTATAAATCTGTAATACTGTTGTTATGACACAGTATTTACAAGTTACTAAATTGGGAAACTCTAGAATTATGTCCTTAAATATTTTTTTGTCTTATACTAACTAGAATGCCATATTCTTGTTTCTTTGGCCAGTGATTTCCTTACTGCCTTATATCATTCAAAATCAGCTTTAAATCTCATTTCAATATGTCATCTCCCCTGGTTCCTGGGGAGTAACCTAAGCGTTTTCATTGAACCACTGCCACAGGTGGCTGTGATTTAGGGGGTTCCCACGCCACACTTTGTGTAACTCTCTACAAGACTAGAAGTGTTTTAAGAATGAAAGTATTGAGTGCCTGGGTGGCTCAGTCAGTTGAGTGTTTGCCTTTGGCACAGATCACGATCCCAGAATCCAGGTATGGAGCATCTCATCAGGCTCCCTGCTTGGTGGGGAGTCTGCTTTTCCCTCCTTCTTACCCTGATCATGCTCTCTCTTTCTCAGATAAATAAAATCTTTAAAAAGGGGGAGGGGGATGAAAGTCTTCATTCATTTGTATTTGTTAGACCTCTATGGACTATATGCTATGCAGAGACACATAATGAAGATGCAGTCTGTTAATCAAACAACCTGTTTGAAATATAAGTAATACAGTATAAGCAGACAATCTACGGATACATATTGAATGAATGACCTCAGCCACTGTGTATGTGTCACTAGAACACCCATCCCAAACCCAAACCTTAGTTTTAAGTACAGTTCTGTAATAGCTGCTTTCTTGCTATTTGCCTTGGTATGTAGTATTAAAGCATTTTTACTATTATTTCAGCATCAATACAGTATAATTTATTTTTTAAGATAATGTTTACTCACTTTGTAAAATTCAATTACAAAGATAATAAGTACTTATAGTAGAAGACATGGAGACCATAGACCCAAAGAGGAAAATACAAATCACCTCTAATCCCTCCTCTGATTATGTTATACCCATTGCTAACATTTAGGCCCATGCTATGATTGAATTATACGTAACTGTACTTTACATTTTTTAATTAACAGAATTATCTTTTAATACCTCTCTCTGGAGAAGATATGTAGAGAACAGTTTCAGACATTTTGTAAGTCATAAAGAGTGATGACATGTTTGAGGAGCAAAGTACTTTCTTAGTTAGCTTTCTAATTAAACATTTTTACTTTATTCATTAAAGCTGTTGTTCAAGCAGCAGAAACTAATTATCACTAAGTTGACCAAAAAGAAGCTTTACTGGAAAAATATAAGGGTCTCATGAGATTGAAGAGAGGCTAAAGAACAGAGTTTATAATAGAGAGGGATCTAGCAGTCTCAGCCTGGCCTGCCTTCCTTGCTTGTACCTTTGTTCTCAAGAATCAAAGAACTGGGAGAGAATGAATTTTGTTTTGTTTTGCTGAATTTGGGTTACATAAAAGTAGCTGGACTTGGCAATAGACTAAGTATGGATGGACAGGGGAAGAGAGGGACCAAGAATAATTTCCAGTTTCTGGCTTGCATAAATACATTGGTAATGATGCCATTTCCTAAGATTGGAATAATGAAAGATGACCAGTTGGCTAAATCTTGGGAGGGGTTGCATGAATGGTTTCATCTGAGGCATGCTGAATTTCAGGTGCCTTGAGACATCAAAAGATGTTAAGTAGGTAACTGGATATATGGGTTGTTCCCCACATTTTCTGTCTGCCCTTCCAGATCACCTCTCCACCCTGCTTGCAATCCTATGGGGCTGACCTGCATCAATGAAGCGCCTGGCTTCAGATCACATTAGTTCAATGGGGGTGCACTAGCAGGATATCAAAGGAGGAAAAGGAGTGAGTTGGGTCTTTGTTTTCCTGGCTTCTTCCCTGCCAAGTTGCTGTGGAAAGGCTGCATCTCTGAACCAAAGGTCACAGCTCTTGTCAGACACCTTCCCATCCAAGCCTTGTCTCTCGAAGGTCTGGCTGCATTCTTGCTTGTTCCAGAACACTGTGCTACCTCTTTTAATTTCCCTATACCCTGTCTACCCACCCAAATTGTGCCAGTCTGAGTGTATCACTCATTTCTGACTGATTCATGCAAACAATTCAAGGGACAGGCTAAGGCTAGAGATGTATTTTGTGACCCTCTGTTTATAGATATAGCAGAAGCTGGTGTGGATGATAAATTCCTTTGTGGGAGAGCACAGTCAAGAAATCGAGAGGACTTAGGACTGAGCTTTAAAACACTCTGCCTTGCTTCTCACTGAAACAGGACTGTGAGAAGGACCTAATGAAAGGAGACTTGGATGCATTAAAGAGAGAATGACCATCCACAACAGCCTCACACAGCAACAGAGTGGCAGTTCAATAAAAGGAAATCAGAATGATATTAAAATGAGAGAATGGATGTTAGGTGGCTGGACCTAACACACACACCTACATAACTTTATTAAAATGGAGTACAGGGATCCCTGGGTGGCGCAGCGGTTTAGCGCCTGCCTTTGGCCCAGGGCGCGATCCTGGAGACCCGGGATCGAAACCCACATCAGGCTCCCGGTGCATGGAGCCTGCTTCTCCCTCTGCCTGTGTCTCTGCCTCTCTCTCTCTCTCTGTGTGACTACCATAAATAAATAAAAATTAAAAAAAATAAAAATAAAAAAATAAAATGGAGTACAAATATTCCTGCTTTGTCATCAATAATAATTCTGCTGTGGATGACAGAATATCCAAAATGGTAGTAATGTAAAAAAGATATCCATTTATTTCTCTGTCATGTAAATGAAGTTTGGAAATAGTTCAGAGCTGATGTAGACATCAGTCACAGTGTCAGGGTTCAAGGCCTCCTCGATATTGTTGCTCTGCCATCCTTGTCATACAAGTTCCATCTCATGGTTCAGGATGGATACTTGTGTTCCATTCAGCTTGTCTGCATTTAAGCCAGCAAGGCTCTCCCCAGATAGTGCACATAATACTAATCCTTATATCTCACTGGCTACGACTTAGACAAATGACCATATCTACTGGTGAATTACCAAGAAATATCTGTTTCCAATGGCTGTTTAAAATCAGAAGTTCAGGGCAGCCCGGGTGGCTCAGCAGTTTAGTGCCTGCCTTCAGCCCAGGGTGTGATCCTGGAGTCCTGGGATCGAGTCCCATGTCGGGCTCCCTGCATGGAACCTGCTTCTTCCTCTGCCTGTCTCTCTCTCTCTCTCTCTCTCTCTCTCTCTCTGTGTGTCTCTCATGAATAAATAAATAAAATCTTAAAAAATATATAAAATCAGAAGTTCTAATATAAAGGAAATGGGGGGAATGGAAATTGGAACACCACTAGTGGTCTTTGCTAAACATGTTATTTTGTTATGTTTTCTTTTTCATTCACCTATTTCCTTTTTTCAACTAGTTTTGATGACTCCTTGCCAGCCATAGCTATATTGTAATATCCTTCCCACATACACGGTGTCTCATAATCCAAAGCACCCATGAAAAATATCATATAACATCAAGGATTTAATACAAGGCTAGCACAACTTAGGAAGATTCCGTAAACGATCTCTTCTGGTCCACAAATATTATAATATTAGAGTGAAAAGAACCTGTAGAGAACTTCCAGCCCAGGAAATGGAGCAGCAAAAGATCAAGGCACGTATTTCAGGAAAGTGCAGCCTATCTCCCAAAACCTGCCTCTTGTAGCTTGTTCTGACTTTCTGTGATTTCAAAATACTAAAGAATCTTTGATTCATGGGCACATTGACACCCTACTTTAGGCAGATGTGAATGTGCACATGTTACCCCTGGCTACACATCAATTTCTAGACAGGAATAAACTACCCATTGCTTTTTTTTCTAGGAGGCATATGATGCTGTGGTGAATGGGGCCATAAATTTTTACAGGAGATGAAAATTCCACAGTAGGCAGTCATTACCATGTCATTGGACTGCCTTTTCCCATAACAAATATGGTCAATTTTGTTTATGGGCTTGTAAGGAAGGTAGTTGTTGGCTCAAAGAATCTGGCTCATTAAGCTAGAGTAAACCTGCCCCCCCAAAAAAATAATGCCTTAAACAATGTAGAATAGAAAAAATATCCAAAGTCCAGCGAAGGGTAGGTTGAGAAGGCAGTTAGGTAGTAGGATTTTTCTTATTATTATAGATCTATTTACTTTTTATGCAAGCATAAGGAACCAGCAGTTACTCTGTGTCAAATTGTTTTTGAATTCTAGAATTATCAAACCCTGTCCTAAATATATAGCAAAGAATAAGCATGGTAAAAAGGGCTTGTGATAAAACATTTAGTACACAAGAATTTTGGTGAGAAACAAATGTAACTGTAAATGATGAATAATACAAGCTTTAACCTTTAAACCAATGCTATTTTAATCATCATTTTCTTTATCTTATGTCTCCAGCATGGACATTATTTAGCCAGTAGGAGCTATATATATTAGTCTGATATAATTATTGGGTTCCAGAGAGCCTTAGGTTGTTAGTCTCAAAGGTGCTATCTTAGCCAGATGGCCAAAAGGTTTTGTGGAGCTCTGTTCAGTGGGAGAACTAGTGAGTCACATAATTTTACCCATTTGTGTGGGTAGAAAGTTGTTTAACTTGAACATAGCACCAGCAATTAAAGATATCTCTCTGGAACACTTTTAAAAGAACCTAATAATTCTCTAAGATTATAAAATGAACCAAGTGTTACTTTGGTTCCTGGCAAACTCTGTTCTCTATATCCTACTACTTCTTGGTGACAATAGTTGAATATGTTATGGTGCCAAATTATTAATATATTAGATTTTGAATCTTCATGTAAAAGCCTGCTACATGTTGACTTGTTTACTGACCCATGAAAATACTATGGTACACAAAGTAGGAAGTAGGATTATTTTCCCCTATATTATCTAAAAAGGATCTTCAAGGCAGCCCAGGTGGCCCAGTGATTTAGCACCGCCTTTAGCCCAGGGTATGATCCTGGAGACCTGGGATCGAGTCCCACGTCAGGCTCCCAGCATGGAGCCTGCTTCTCCCTCTGCCTGTGTCTCTGCCCACACCCCCCCCCCCATGTGTGTGTCTCATGAATAAATAAATAAAATCTTTAAAAAAAATAAAAAGGATCTTCAGAGTTTCTTTTTAAGATTTATTTATTTATTTATTCATGATCCAGCCACTTCTCTCACAGACTGTTCTCAGGGACCTGGTCTATCCTGAGTGTAGGACTTAGATCTTGTCTGGCTTTTTTTTCTTGGCCTCTTCAGTTTTCCTAAAGCACAAGTCCATGTAGAATCCTGTCACCACTCCACACCAGTTCCAGATGATCTGGGTCTCTCCCACTGCCTCAGGAAGACCTTCACTGTACCTGAGCTTTTGACTTCTGCCACTGCAGCTGCCTTAGCAACACCAGGGCTGGGGGGCGGCATGGGGAGCCGGTTCCATTTCTCCTTTTCCTGGTTGGACTCGCTCAACCACGTTCTTCTGTTGGCAGATCTGCTTCCAGGTTGATTTTTAAGAACCATCACTTTCACGTTGCTAATTTTAAGGCTCAAAGTTTGTGCTAATTTGTTATGTAGCAATAGAAAATTATCCACGAGTGGGGCCCCTGGGTGGTACAGTTGGTTAAGCATCTGACTCTTGGTTTTGGCTCAGGTTATGATCTCAGGGTCATGAGACTGAGCTCTGCAATGGGCTTCCCACTCAGCATAGAGTCTGCTTAAGACTCTCTCTCCCTGGATGCCTGGGTGATTCAGCCGTTGAGCATCTGCCTTCAGCTCAGGATGTGATCCCAGGATCCGGGATCAAGTCCCACATCGGGCTCCCCATGCCTGTGTCTCTGCTTCTCTCTCTCTCTCTGTCTCTCATGAATAAATAAGTAAGATCTTAAAAAAAAAAACAAACCACATAAGTATCTTATTTAAATAAATCTTTTAAAAAAAGGACTCTCTCTCCCTCTACCACTCCCATAAAGCAGAGAGAAAAAAGACTAACAAAGCATTGATGATTGTGAGCAATATCAAGTATTCTAATACATGGGTAATTGAAGTCCTAGGAGAAAGGGAAAGGGCATATTTAAATATATAATGGCCAAAGTGTGTATAATATTTAAGCCAATTATGTAATATATAATAAATGAAATTCTCACCATGAAAATTTACTTTCTCTTCAATACTTTAAAAAAACTGAGCTGAATGAAGTAAGTCAGTCGGAGAAGGACAAACATTATATGTTCTCATTCATTTGGGGAATATAAATAATAGTGAAAGGGAATATAAGGGAAGGAAGAAGAAATGTGTGGGAAATATCAGAAAGGGAGACAGAACGTAAAGACTGCTAACTCTGGGAAATGAACTAGGGGTGGTAGAGGGGAGGAGGGTGGGGGGGAATGGGTGATGGGCACTGGGGGTTATTCTGTATGTTGGTAAATTGAACACCAATAAAAAGTAAATTTATTTAAAAAAAACAGAGTTGTGGAAATTAGTTTGCTATTTAATTTACTGAAAGAGAAGTTACTAGATGAAACATATAGAACCTATAAAAAACAGTATGTATATTTTACAGGCTCAGTGCCTAAAATATTGATCATAAAACTTGACCCAACCTAAGCATTTCAATATTAGCTACTATGTAAAAGCAAAATAATTTATTAAAATCAAGACCATTTGGGGATCCCTGGGTGGTGCAGCGGTTTGGCGCCTGCCTTTGGCCCAGGGCCTGATCCTGGAGACCCGGGATCGAGTCCCACATCAGGCTCCCGGTGCATGGAGCCTGCTTCTCCCTCTGCCTATGTCTCTGCCTCTCTCTCTCTCTCTCTCTGTGACTATCATAAATAAATAAAAATTTTTAAAAAATAATAAAATCAAGACCATTTGTCAGACAATCATTTCAAAAATATAAAACTCCAATGCCATTGTGGTAGGAAGCCTCTACAATAATACCTAATGATCTCCACTATCTGATGTTCATGCCCGTGGGTACTTCCCACTAGTGCTCTGGAACGGAATTACTGGCTCACTTCTAATGAATAAAATATGGCAGGAGCGACATCATGTTACTTTTGAGATTATAAGAAGACTGTCTTCTGTTTTAGATTCTCTCTTTCTCTCTCTCTCTCATCACTAACGATGGAAAGCCAGTTGCCATGTTTTGAGGCAACCCTGTGGAAAAATCCAACTGGCAAGTGATTGAATCCTGCCGCCAACCACAAGTATGACCTGTGGAGTGGATCTCAGCTTTACCACCAGTCAAGCTGTTGGATGAGACTACAACCCTAGGTAAGAGCTTGATTGCAACCTCCTAAGAGACCTGGAACCAGAGGCACCCAGTTAAGCTGCACTCAGATTCCTGACACACAGGAATTCTTTCAAGTCTCTGTGGGTTGGAAAAATTTGTCATACAGAGTAGGTAACTATACAGTTTAATTATTCAGTAGTTTGATCCTTTTCATTAAGAAATTCTGAAGATCCGGGGATCCCTGGGTGGCTCAGCGGTTTGGTGTCTGCCTTTGGCCCAGGGCGTGATCCTGTTAGGATTTAGGTCTTCCATTTCTCTCCTCATAATGGTCATGTTTCTCTACCTTCTTGAATATTTATAATAACTCTTTCAATATCTTTGCTAACTCATCATATTTTTCTTTTCTTATTTTTTAAGTCAAAATGTCTCCTGGTTATAGATAATATTTCCTATTTCTTTTGCATACATGGTAATTTATGATTGGATGCTAGACATTGTGAACTCCATATTTTTGAGTGTTTGGTTTTGTTGTATTCCTTAAAATTGTGTTGGATTTTGTCCCAGCACATAGTTAAGTTACTTGGAACCAGTTGGATCCTTTTCACTTTTGTCTTTAAGCACTCTCTGTCAGGGAAAATCTAGAGTCACCTTTAGTTAGGAGATAGTTTAGCCCTACTACTAAGGTGGCCCACTTTTGAGGATTCTACACAATGCCCCATGTATTATGAAATCTTTCCACTCATGCTGATACAAAACAAACCATTCCCAGTTCTACATGACCTCTGGGAATTGTCAGGACTTCTCATGTCCCATGTTTCTTTTCCTGACCTTGGGTAGTTTCCTTTCGGCACTCAAAGAATAATAAATAGTCAACCAAAAATACTCAAGAGCATGCTTCTGAAGATCTCCAGAGCTTTTTCCTTTTCTTTTAGCAGCTCCCTCTCTTCTGGTAATTTGTCTTGAATATTTTTCCTGCCTTATCCAATATTTCTTTTTTGTTTCTTTAATTCCACAGATGAGTGAAATCATTGATATTTGTCTTTCTCTGATTGACTTATTTCACTTACCATTATACTCTCTAGCTCCATCTATGTTATTGCAAATGGCAAGATTTCATTCCTTTTTGTGGCTGAATAATATTCTATTGTATATCTATACCACCTCTTATTTATCCATACATCTATCAGTGAACACTTGGACACTTCTATATCATGGCTATTGTAAATAATGCTGCAAAATATGATCTATTCTGGAGAATGTTCCCTATGCACTTGAAAAGAATGTGTATTCTATTTTAGGATGGAATATTCTCAATTATCTGTTAGTCCAATGTGTCATTCAAAGCCACTCTTTCCTTGTTGAATTCTTATTTAGATTATCTGTCCATTGACGTAAATGGAGTGTTAAAGTCCCCTACTATATTGTATTACTATCGATTACTTCCTATATATGTGTGATTAGCAGCTTTATGTATTTGCATACTCCCATGTTGAGTGCACAAATCTAAACAATGGTTATATCTTCTTGGCTTGTTCTCTTTATTATTATACAGTGTCCTTCTTTGCCTCTTGTTGCAGTCTTTGTTTTAAAGTCCATTTTGTTAGATAGAAGTATCACATCCTGGCTTTCTTTTTACTTCCATTTTCATGATAAATGCTTTTCCATCTCTTCATTTTCAATCTGCATGTGTCCTTAGGTCTGAAATGAGTCTCCCGTAGGCAGCATATAGATGGGTCCTTTTTATATATTCTGTCACCCTAAATCTTTTGATTGGAGCATTTGGTCCATTTACATTCAAGTTAGTTATAGATGGGTATGTATATTTTGCCATTTTGTTGCTTGTTTATGGTTGTTTTTATAGTTCTTCTCTATTCCTTTCTTCCCTTCCTCTCTTTTCACTTTAACTTGGCTTTCTTTGCTGATATACTTAGATTCCTTTCCCTCTCTTTCCCTCTTTTGTATATCCATTACTGATTTTTGATTTATGATTACCATTAGGTTTATATATTACATCTGCATATAGCAGCCTATATTAAGTTAATGGTTAAGTTTGAACCCATTCTTTACCCCACCCCCCATTTTTAGTATATGGAGTCATACGTTACATCCTTTTATTTTGTGAATCCCTTTACTGATTATTACAGATACACTCATTTTTACTCCTTTTGTGAAACTTCCTACTTTTCTTACTCTTAATTATGGTCTTTACTTTCCATTCAAAGAGTCCTCTTTAACATTTCTTGTAGGGGCAGGAGTCAATTTGGAGTGATACTGATCACTTTTGGAGCTGCTTGCACCCTGCCATGTTTATTAAAGGAGGTGGGACGGGCAGCCCTGGTGGCTCAGTGGTTTAGCGCCGCCTGCAGCCCGGGGTATGATTCTGGAGACCCGGGATCGAGTCCCACATCGGGCTCCCTGAATGGAGCCTGCTTCTCCCTCTGCCTGTGTCTCTGCCTCTCTCTCTGTCTCTCATGAATAAATAAATAAAAATCTTTAAAATAAAAAAAAAATAAAGGGGGTGGGTGCAGGAGAGCACTGAGGTGGGGTGTATAGTATTTGCTAGGTTTGTACAGGTCTGCTATGGGAGGTAGCCAGATTGGAGGGGGCAGTTCTCCAGAAGTGTGCAGGGGTGGGGATGCTGTTAGCAAGCTAGGGGGGGAATGTTCATGCTGTGCTGATTTGTGTATCTAGGCAGGGGGGTGAGAGGTGGAGATGGCACCTGCCACCCCTTCTGTTCTTAGAGAAGTCTCCCAAAGATCCCTGCCCCTGCAGCAAAGGCCCTAAGATTAGCAAACAAATCGCCCTCCCATACACTCCAGGTGTCTTTCAAATTACCACGTCTGTGCTCTATCTCAGCAGGGCTGTTTCTTGTGCTATTTCTTTGAGAGCAGTTACTCAGTTTTCCATCACTCTCCAGGTTTCCTAGAGCCAAGCCCACTGATTTTTAAAGTTTCAGGTATTAAGCCCCATTTATTGTAAGAACTCTAGAAGTTAAGCCCCTCTGGTTTACGAAGTCAAATGTTATGGGGAATTGTCAGCATGGTGCAGGTCCTCTGTGCCTGGGGTACTGGAGTGGAGTCTGATCCTTTCCCCTCCCTGAACCTGCAGGGTCCCTTTCTCCTGTGGCCATGCCTTTGGGTCATTTTGGCTCCTGACTGCATCTCTTTCCCACCTACTCTCCTTGATGTGGTCTCTTCTCTATATTTCACTGCAGAGAGTAATTTCTGCCAGTCTTTGGGTTGTTTTCTGGGTTATTTACAGTGATGTTGGTGTTATCTAGGTGTATCTGTGGGACAAGGTGAGCCTAGGATCCTCCTACTATATGCTCTCTTTCTCAGAAGTCTGGATACCCATTTTAAAGTGTCAGCACCTAGATCTTTAGATCCAGGCAACATGGTTTCTTTTCCTTTTCCAACTGGCTTTTGGCACCAGTATTTCATAGACACAGAAAACATATAAGGTTCTCTGTCACTGTGATCCAGAGCTTGGCTCTCATCTAGTACAACCTATGACATTATGCCTCTATCCTCAGGGCTAATACTGTTCAGGACGTAGCAAAATATTTATCCACATGTTTTGCCCAAATACTTTTAAACAATAGGCATTGGGATCTGAATGCCCTGAACGTCTGTGTGTTTTTACCACTATAGACATTGGAGATAGGCACTGCTTTAGTGTGAGAATTTGAGTAGCGGAAATGTTTAGTAAAGAAAAGACAAATTAGGGATCCCTGGGTGGCGCAGCGGTTTGGCGCCTGCCTTTGGCCCAGGGCGCGATCCTGGAGACCCAGGATCGAATCCCACATCGGGCTCCCGGTGCATGGAGCCTGCTTCTCCCTCTGCCTGTGTCTCTGCCTCCCTCTCTCTCTGATGACTATCATAAAATAAATAAAATTAAAAAAAAAAGAACTTTAAAAAAAAAAAGAAAAGACAAATTAATTAACTTTTGCATGCCTGCTCTTAGGTAACTTGAATGTAATAGATTCTTGCACAACAAAATATCATTTTTCAGTAGTGCAAATGTCCATGTTCTTGCTTCTCCTCATGTTTCAATCTGTGTTTCCAGAGCATTGTGTCCACAAAAACTGCAAATGGTGGCCAAGAAATAGTTTGCAATATTAATTCATATTATTTTAAAGATTGTATATATGTGGGCCTAGATGTAACATGAATAGAATGCAATACCAACTCTATAGGCTGTCAACTAAATGGATACTAAATGCTAAAAAGTTGTGCCAGTTTTGGTTTTTCAGGAAGCAGATGCCAAGACAAAGTCAGAAGTACAAGGGATTTATTTGGGGAAATATCTGTTAAAGAGAAAAGGGAGCAGGAAGGAATGGGTCAGGAAAGTCTTCAGACCACAATGTACATCTGACACCCAGGAAGGCAGAGAGGAAAGTAAGTAAGTTTGGGAAGGAGGATACCCTGACTGTAGTACAGTTCTGAGGCAGTGTGGCCCAGCATGGTGGGGATCTCTAGGGTAAAGATTGTGGGTAGAGGAGTCCTGGATTGAGCAGAAATGGCTAACAAATGGAAAACAAATGGCATTTGTTTTCAAATGAGAAACATCTCAGCAGCCTCTAGCTGAGGGCCCCCATGAGATTGGTATAGCCTCAGCCTGCACACTGAGGTAGATCCTGAAGGTATGGCTAGAAGCCATTGATGACTGCATACTTCATGGCCATTTCTCTCTCTCTCTCTCTCTCTTTTAAAGATTTTATTTATTTACTCATGAGGGACACAGAGAGGGAGGCAGAGACACAGGCAGAGGGAGAAGCGCTCCTTGCAAGGACCCCGATGTGGGACTCCATCCCAGGACCCTGGGATCACAACCTGAGCTAAAGGCAGACTTTCAACCACTGAGCCACCCAGATGCCCCCCATTTTTCTCTTTCAAGTGAATTCTGAATGACTTACCTCTGTGGCTGGCAAAAATTGTAAATCATTTTATTTTTATAGAAAACGTAGTGAGATTTAATATTTCCAAAAAATAACTTAAATATCACTAATCATGCTACAACATGGATGAAATTTGAGGATATTATGCTAAGTGGAATAAACCAGGCACAAAAAAACAAATACTGCATGATTTCACTTATATAAAGATCTAACTAAAGTAGTCAAACTCTTAGAAACAGAAAGTAGAATGGTAGTTGCTAGAGGCAGAGGGGGAAGACAAAAGAGAAGTTATTCAATGGGTATAGGAGTACATACAGTTTCAGTTTTGCATGATGAGAAAGTTCTAGAGATCTGTTTACAAGCTACATATAGTTAACAGTATTGTCCAGTATACCTAAAAATGGTTAAGATGGTAAGTTTTAGGAGTTTTTTACCACAAAAAAATAGCTTTTATTTTTATTTCTGTTTTATTTTGTTTTATTTTATTTTTAAAAGTAGGATCCACACCCAATGTGGGACTTGGACTCATGACCCTGAGTTCAAGATCTGAGATCAGGAGTTGGACATTGCACCTACTGAGCCACCCAGGTGCCCCAATAATAGTTTTTTTAAAAGATTTTATTTATTTATTAATGAGAGACAGAGAGAGAGAGAGGCAGAGACATAGGCAGAGGGAGAAGCAGGCTCCATGTAGGGAGCCCGACGTGGGACTTTTTTTTGTTTTGTTTTGTTTTTTTTAATTTTTATTTATTTATGATAGTCACACAGAGAGAGAGAGAGGCAGAGACACAGGCAGAGGGAGAAGCAGGCTCCATGCACCAGGAGCCCGATGTGGGATTCGATCCTGGGTCTCCAGGATCGCGCCCTGGGCCAAAGGCAGGCGCCAAACCGCTGCGCCACCCAGGGATCCCCCGACGTGGGACTTGATCCCGGGTCTCCAGGATCACGCCCTGGGCTGAAAGTGGCACTAAGTGAGCCACCCGGGCTGCCCCCAATAATAGTTTTTAAGAGTCATTTGTTATAATTACTATTTTGCCTTTTCATTTTAATATAACATTTTGAAACATGAATTAAAATTAAGTGTTTTCTTTTTTAATTGAGATATAATAGACATATGAGTGTCATATAGAACAATGATTCTATATTTGTATATATTGTGAATTGATTACCACAGTAAGTTTAGTTAATATCCATCAGCACACGTATTCACAAAAACTTATTTTTTGTGATGAGAACTTTTAAGATCAACCCTCTCAGCGACTTTCAAATATACAGTAGAGCATTGTTAACTGTAGTCACCATGCTGTGCATTCCATTCCATGACTTAACCTATAACTGGGTTTGTGCCTTTGTTTCACCTTATCCATTTCTCCCACCCCACCCCCCACCTCATGCCTCTAGTAACCCCCCTTCTATTCTCTGTATCTGTGAATTCAGTTTTGTTTTATTTTGTTTTAGATTCCACACATTAGTGAGATCATGGTATTTGTCTTTCTGTGACTTATTTTAGCTAGCGTAATACCCTCTAGTTCTACCCATGTAGTCACGAGTGGCAAGTTTTCTTTTCCTCTGTGGCTGAAGACCACATTTTCTTTATCTACTCATCCTTTGATAGGTACTTGGGTTGCTCCTATGTCTTGGCTATGGTAAATAACGCTGCTGTGAAAATGGAGGTGCATATGTCTTTTTGAGTCAATGTTTTCGTTTTCTTCAGATAACTACCCAGAAGTGGAAACGCTGGATCATATGGTAGTCCTATTTTAATTTTTGAGGAACCTTCATACTGTTTTCCATACAGGATGCACCAATTCCCGTTCCCACCAACAGTGCACAAGAGTTCCCTTTTCTCCACGTCCTCCCCAACATTTTTACTCTAGCCCTAGGCGCCACAAACATTGAAATCTGCTGAGCTTCCATTTCTTTCAGACATAACCCTCTCTGCCCTAAGTATAGCAATCAGACACTAACAGCCTGTTTTTTTTTGTTTTGTGTTTTTGGTTTTTTTATGTCCAGTCTGTTGTTTCAGAAATCTGAGTCTTAATTGTAACTTGTCCCAAATGATTTAAAACAAGAACCCCTGCCTCTGGCACATGCTGGGTCACGTGGACAGAGGGAGGGTAAAATGGGAGGAACGAGGTCTCAGAGGGAGAGAGCAAGGAGACTGCTATAGTATTTTAGGTTAATGTTACTAAGAGTGAAACCAGCAGTGAAGAGTGGGTATTATAAGGCAGGAAAGGAATATCATCTTTAGAGGAAACCGAACAGTGATGTTAATTACAGCCCATAACTAACATAACTGTAATTTTCATTTGTCTTAAAAAAAATCACATAACTGACCCATTCTTAAGATAGAGTTTCAGCTGTTTTAAGATGTCAAACACAACAGTGTATACTCAGAAATATTAACTAGAAACGTTCAATTCATTCTCAAGATTTTCATTAAATCAGACCCACCTAGTGTTAAGCTGTTTTCAAAAGGCCAAAGGCTGGACGGGAGGTGTGCAGAAATTTTGGATATGTGGAGAAATTTTGGAACTGCACCTATCAGAGCAAACTGGTTGTGTCCAGAAAGTGCTGTTATTGGGAGCATTGAATTATTGTGTTATTATGTGAATGAATACAGAAGAACAGGCCCAGCTGGGCAGTATCCAGGTGGCAGTACTTTCAAGCTGTTTGGCTTTGGAATAGTCACTTAACCTCTCTGTGCTTTGGGCTCCTCATTGATAGCAAGGAGAGATAATGATCTAGTGGTCTGCCCTATTGGCAGTTTTGCTTTCTGTGGTTTCATGGACTTGCAGTCAATTGTGGTCCAGAAGCAGATGATTCTTTTTCTGATGAATCATCAGAAGATCAGTAGCAGCCTCACTCTGTTACAACACTTACATTATTCACCTTACTTTGTCTATCAGGTAAGCATTTTATCATCTCATATTATTACAAGAAGACGGGTGAGTACAGCACAATAAGATATTGGGGGGGGGGAACTACATCCACATAACTGTATTAAGTCTATTGTTATAATGGTTCTACTTCATTTTTTGTTATTATTGTTAAACTGTTACTGTGCCTAATTTATAAATTCAGTTTTATCACAGATAAAAACATTGTGTATCTCGGGTTCAGTACTATCTCTGGTTTTAGGCATCCACTGACATGGAATATATTTCCCATGGATAAGAGGGAACTTCTAGTACTTCTTATCTTACTAGACTACTGTGATGATTAAATGAGATTATGCATGTGAATAAAGTACTAGAACAGGGCTTAGCACATACCACACCTTTATTAAATATTATTCATAATTATTGTTCCTTATCCATGTGTTTTTGGCCCCCTCCATGAATTGATTATACGTCTAAGCTACCTGCTGCCTTGCAAAATGTATTCATTAGGAGCATGTTGAGTGGACCAGTTTAAACTCATCACCACCACAAATAAAAATAAAACTACTCAAAGATCCTATGATAATGGCAGTGCATCCAACTGGTATCCTTGTGCCAAAAGACTAGTATTAGATTAGGGTGGATAGTCCATTTTTAAATCCCTACTATAAATCTACCATTAAGGTTTCAATACGATTCTTTGAAAGGGCCTAAAAGCAGTTTATTTTTCATGCTGCTCTTAAAGTATACTATAGACTCTATGAAAAAGGAGGAGAGGAAGTAGGAGGGAAGAGTTCTTAGGTGAATGTGAGATTTAGGATCTTGCTTGCCAAAGAGTTTTAGTCTTGTTTTTACACATTTCAAAATTGTGTCCCACAGGTTTCAATGATAACATCCAAAGTTGGTTGAGTGGCTGATGAGAAAAGCATATGGCTCTGTCTGGCACTTCAGGGCTTCTGCTACTATCTGCTCTTCACCCCCAACTGTTCACTACTATTCACTGCTCACCCCAAGAGCCATGGGGCCAGAAACCCCTATATCTCTTTGCAATTCCAAATTGGTGATATCAACAAGAATATGGGAATCTGAGGGCCTTGAAAATACCTTGAAATTATTATATGGAATTCTATTTGAATTCTACTACATTGAGTTCTATTGATTTTTTTTCTTTGATTCTGACCAACCTCACTATGTGTGAGAACCCTCTCATTGCCCTCCCAGGTGCCAACTCTGAAGATTTTTCTTCCTTGAAAGGCAGACATAGGAAAACAAGGCCTACAATATCCAATTTCATTCATTGCCTGCTTCTCAACCTTGAGTTCCAATTCCATGTGTGAAGAATAAATCTATTCTTGTCGCTGGGTGTTTCAAGGGAGGGGGAGCTCCCAGCAGGGAATGGCCTTGCTTGTTAGACCTTAAGTTGACCCTCTCCCCTAAAAGATAGCTAGGAGTTGTTTTGACACAATGGTTCTAAAGACAAAACCAGCCACCCTCTTGCCCCTCATGAAGTGGCAGGTGTGCCATCTAGAGGCACACAGAGTGACTGCTACCACGATGCCAGTCACAGCTCTGAAATGGGCTCCTTAAGTCTCTTTAGACTCAACATCCCAGCTTCCTTCCACTTGCTTCTGTTTTGGGGCTCCAAATCTCCTTCCTCTCCTGTTTAAAATTCTTCTATTACTTTTGGGCCACTTCCCTCTGAAAGGGAGGCCCCTGGAATGAAATATTTGACTCCAGATGTGGCGTGACAGGGCCAGGTACATAAGTGATAACTAGTCAAGGAGATTATTTTTCCTAGCTTCTGGAAAAAACCTTGACTATACTCAAAACTTCAGCCTACTCTTAAGATGGTCAAGGTGTCCAAGGTGTCATTTTAATCTTTTTTGCTTTGAAGTTTTGAGGAGAATCTTATGTCACCTTGCTCTTACCCTCTGACTTTATTTAAAAGACTTCTTTATCTCATCTAAAACCCTGCCTCAGAATCCAAAGCCTCCCTAGGCTGCATACAAACTTATGAGAGTCAGCAGACATTTTTTTTTTCATCTCTTGGCTCTGGATGGTCAAAATTATGTAGCCACTTTACAAAAGAACTGTCCTCAACACAGCATGTTGGATTTTCTTTTCTGGCTCTGTGGACATCTTGGGCAAATGACATTCATTTCTGGTCTCTTTCAGTTATCTGAAGAGTCTTGTCTTCAGGTATTAAAAACTACTATCTTGACTAATCAGAAATGTAGATGTCAGTTTGGAAACCAGGCACCCCTTGTCCACAGCTGGTATGAGGGCCGCCCTTCTCTTCCTGGGTGCTGGCAGCTTTAGCCTTTTAGAGGAACATGGACACCAGTTTTTCTGTGGGGGACATGTGTCACATTTTCTCATTTTGGTTTCACATGAAGCTCTTCCCTGACCGCTCTCCCCCCCCCCCACAACATTTCATGGTGTGCCTGCTGCTGCTTCAGCGAACTCCCCTATGATCCGGCTCCTTGACAGGAATTCCCCACTGGGCTGCACTCTTCATAGTTGTGTAATTTTCCGCATGTATGTCAAACTTCAAAAAAGTTTATTTAAACGTTTGACAGTTAATCTTGCATTGACAGGCACACTTCATCTTTGCTTCGTAGTTGCGTGGCTGTAACCTCTGACAAGTTTAGGAGTCCATGCATGCACGTAGGGAGCTTCTTGATCTCCACCGGGACCCAACACGGGGTTTCCTTAAAGCGGAGGTGAGCACCCTCATGTGACCTGGGGGTTCATTTGCCATCACCATTAGCCAAAAGAAGGACGCACCCGCTGTGGACCCTAAAGGGTCTAACAGAGGAGTTAGAGGTTTTCATGGGCTGCAAGCTGCCTGGGAAAGCACTCCAACAGCTAAGGCACTTGTAATTCGATCATGAGAATAGTAGGGTATCTGTTCCTTTGTTGTGTAACTTCAGACTTGATGAACAGGTTTTTATAAGCTGAGATATATATATACACTGTTTTGCTGAAATTAAGAAGAGCCAGTTGGACTGCAGAGTAAGCTAGGTGCCTGAAGGGCATCCCTTCAAATAGAAATGTATATATACATTTTTGCTTGTCGCTTAAATGCTATACTTAGGATGGTGACAAGTGCCTTAGACCTTTTGCATCTTGCCTCTCATTAATCACTCCCTCAAAGAATGTGTCTTACCTCGTAGAAACAAAAACTTCCCCTTTGGGAGATGATTCTGTATTTCTAGGTAATTTTAGCAATTGTTCTGTAAACCCTAGAGCCCACCCTGGCTATTCTGGGTACCCGTGGTGGGACCTTGCTTTGGTTGAAAAGCTCTGCCTTAACCTAGAGCAACTCTTTTTCTCTTATTGGATGACCTTGAAAAGCACGCCACTTCCTTGCTGTCTCTGGATGTTTTCTTTTTAAAGCGAGAAAGACTGTTAGAGAAGGTGACCTTCTGATTCAGCTCTTCATGCTTTAACATGAGGCAGAACAGCTGTGTTCTGTGGAGTAAGCAACTTTCCCAAACAGTGGCCCTTATTCATCATTAAGGTTTTCACAGGGAGGTAAAAATTACCACTTAAAGTTAAAAATAGGTTAACCAAATTTGCAGACCACTCATTTTAGTGTATTGTGTTACTGTGCAGTCCAAAAAGTAGAGACACGGTATAAGGCTTATAGAAGAAAATATGAGAATTTGCTCATAGGTTGAAGATTTTCTGATGACTTACAAAACAGATTTCACTCACCGGGGAAATCTTTATCTTGTAATCCTGGAGGCATCTTTTTCTTAAAAAAAAAAAAAAAAAAAAAATCCAGAGCTATTTTATGCACAATAGTTTTGACACCTTATCAGCATGCAATTAAAATCCCTTTGTCTAAGGTTCTGGCTCTAACTTCTTAAACAGGCAGAAGCTCAGAGTGAACTATGTTCTACGTTTCGAAAGAAGAAATGAATTTGGCAACTGCTACAGTTGCGCCCGCAGGAGGGCGTGAGCAGTGCAGTGCTGCACTCTGTTGGGCAGCTGTGGAAACATATAGTATGCATATTGTTGGTCAGCCAAGAGAATCTTCCCCAGGAAATGTCTCCAGTCACTTCCCTGGGAATAACCTGGCTGTTGATTCAACATAAAGACTCTTCCTTTAACAGAAGAGCAAGAGAAACACAACAGGCTAAGCAACAGAATAGAAAATTAAATGTTAAAACTCTTTTGGTGGGTGGTGAGTGTCTGTATGCCCCAGCCCCCACCCCCAATATGTTGGAGCCCGAATCCCCAATGTGCCGGTATTTGGAGTGGGGTCTTTGGGAAGTAATTAGGGCATGAGGGTGTAGCCCTTGTGAATGGGATTAGTGCCCTTATAAAAGAAATGCTTTTTTCCCCCTACATCTATTGAGATGATCATAGGATTTTCATTCTAAATTCTGTTAAATGTGGTGTCTAGAATTTGTGTAAGTTCAGCCATCATTGCATCCTATGGATAAATCCTCCTTTTTTGTGTTGTGTGATCCTTTTTATTAGGCTGTTGAATTTGGTTTGCTATTATTTTTTTGAGGATTTTTGCATTTGGCTGGCACATTGATCTTGGATTTCCTGGCATCCATAACTGTTAAGAAATAAATGTAAACTAGTTCTGGCCAATGAAATATAAGAGCAAGTAGTCTGGGGGAAAGATTTTTCCATTTAATAAGAGCAAAATCTGCTGGAAAAGAAAGTTACACCTGTCTACTCATCTGTCCCTGCTCAAGGAGCTGTTACGTGAGACTGTGCTGCCTAGAACCTGGCAGATACCTTGTGAGCATCAGGTGTTAAATCTGTGGATGAAACTACAGACCTGATGACCACCCCTGGAAGAGCCGAGCTCAGAGCTTCTTGTTCCTTATGGCTTAAGCTTCTGTGGTTGAGTATTCTATTACTTAAAGCCGAATGCTTTTCAGCCGCTGCAGATGGTTTAAAGTTTGGGTAGGAGGTAATGCTTCTTCACACCATTGCCTGGAGGAGTGTTAGAATGGGCCATCTTGCCTTCTATTAATTCCTTTAGTTAGTGCTTTGATTACTCAGTGACCTAGGAGCCCTAACGATTACAGTTCAGTAAGGCTTGATATGTGTAAAAGCAGACTTCTAACCTGAAGCGGGGCTCTAAAAGTGTGGTTTGGGGTGCCTGGCTGGCTCAGTCGGTGGAGTGTGAAACTCCTGATCTCGAGGTTGTGAATTAGAACCCCACGTCAGGTGTAGAGGTTACTTAAAAGTAATATCTTTACAAAGATAAAAATTAAAAAATAAAATCTTTACAAAAATAAAAAAGTGTTTTGAATGGCCATCAAAATCTTCTACTCAGCAGATAAATTTTCTTACATCCTGCTTTCAGATCTACAATTCTATTGGTAAAGATTATTTTTCTCAGAGTCTTTAAGAGTTCTTTCTTAAATTACATATTTTTCTTGAGCAGAGACTAGCATCCTATAGGCTTACCAGCTCACGTATCAACTGAGATGGAGGAGTATAAGATGGGGACAAAATAAACAGAAATCTTAGGATCTGTGAATCAGCAGGGATCTTTGACATCACTTAACCTCACACCTTTATCCTGTAGATGAAAAATACTGCAGAGTGGAGAGTCAGTGGTTTACCCTCCTAGTGTCCACCCTGCAGCCAGAACCCTGGTTCTCAGACTTCCAACTCAGGGAATTTGATACTCGGTTGCCACACCTAAGGTAAGTGTTTTAACAGTATGCCTGGAGAAACCTTGTTGCAGTTTGTCTCTCTGGGTCTGAAGTCTGTGGGCTTGAAGCTTTATTTGAATAGTAAATGTACTTTTTGCAATTGCAGGGGTGAACAGCAGGAAAGGAAGAAAGGACCGGAAACTGGAGGGAACACATGGCCACTGGCCTCGGGATTTTGTTGAGGTCTAAGCCTGCTTTTGCCCTCTGTCTGTTGGAAAGGGCATTTCCTTCTCTCCCTCTCCCCACCTCCATTCTGACTGACCTGTAGGCTAAATGCATAATCATCTTTAATCAACAACCCATTTAACATTTTGACACTTGTTAGCTCATTTAACAAATGTCACTGCATTCTGTATTTACAGTAGCATCACAGTCTTTAAAGAAATCCATTTTTTAGATTTGTAAAATTAATCATGGCTATGCATGTTTATTAACGTTTCAGAGACTTTATTTCTGTGAGATTTTCAAATAAAAGTATTTCTTAAAATTTAGGTTAAATTATTTAGACAGATTCCTGTATTTTTGTCAGGCATTTAAGGCTCTATAAAGAAATGCATCATTTAAACCATTTAAATAAATTCTGACTTTTTATAAAACAAGAATTTGTTACGTGTCAACGGTAATTAGTCACTGCCTTGGAAATGCTGTTTTTAAATATGATCTTTCAAAAGAATCACACCTGTGGTGTTTTTGTTGTTTAGTTTTGCAAAGACACCTATAGAGTCCTTCTATTCCAAACATTTCTCGGATCACAAATCTTGGAATGGTTTCTGTGTTCTTTTGCCCTCTGCTGGCTAAATTGAGACCTTCTAAAAAACACATCCATCAGATAATCTTAAGGTCACCAATGTACCAATGGTCCTCTGTCCTGCTCATCTTTAGGTCTATGTGGCAAGCCTTCTTGACAATCTTTATGCCAGAGATAAGAATCTAGCTTTAACTGCTGCTTTTTTTAATCAAGATATCCATGACCTAATGGCTCCACCTATGAGATCTGTCCATTCTCCAGCATCTTTTGTATTTATCCATGGCATCCTATGATCAGGACCTTATTATATACTATCCTATTTCTGGGTTGTCTGTACTGCATAATTTAGTAGATATATCAGTGTGTAAATATAAGCAAGCTCTATCCTGTCTTGTTTACTAATTGCTTGGTGTTTATCTTGTTTTCTCAGAGGGACTCTCAATTCTCTAGGCCTTCAACCCCATCAAGTGGATTCAAAAGAAGCCTCAGCCATGGCAGCTAAGCCCTCACACATCCTCTAGACTTGAATAGGAATGATGAGGGAGCCTTCATTCTTGCTGTGAACCTGGCATACCCAGGCCTCCTCCAGTCTGCAGTGGTCATGATGGAGCACACACATACGGGGAAGGTCCACCCTTCCCTTGTGGGCCCCGTGGAGGAGAGTGAAGCAGCTCATGGTCTTAGACCTGTATTCTGCTACTCATCTCTGGCGGTGAGCCCAGGCTGATATTTAGGTTCTACTAGCAGCAAGACCCCACTGCTCTTTTTCTCTTCCACATAATTCTCACAAGTCTGGGCTTCTGGACTGGGCTCAGGAGTGAAGGCTGCCCTTGGATTTCTACTGTCCCACTTACATCTAAATGGAAAAGTGTTCTCCCTCCCTCTTTATAATCTATTTGGAGTTTTTTGGTTTTGTTTTTTTTTCCCCCTAGAGGGAGAGTGTGTGAAAGATTTGAATCTGGGTGGCTGGTGTTTTTATCCCAAAGGAAAACCGCAGAAGCTCTCTTCTGATTTTTCGGGTTTTGTTGATTTTATTTCTCAAGGAGATAGAAAACAAATCAGCTGAACAAGGTGGGGGGGTGGGGAGGATATGGGGAAGGGAGAGGATGTGAATCGCTGTTGGGGGGTGGGGACCTGGACGCTGAAAGGGCAGTGTGACTGGCTAGGAGCAAGAAGGTACCGCTTGTGGTCTGTGGTAATACATTTAAAGTAAGACCAGTCAGCATGACCATGGGCTTTTCTCCAACCATGGTCAGCTGCATCCTGTTGCGGTTTTACCAAATGGATGCAAAGAAATGTGCAAGACAGATAGGAGGACAACTTGAAAGCACTCAGTGAAACACAAATAGAGGTGAACAAATAAGAAGACATCCTACCTTCTTGGGTTAGGCAATATAGCATCAAGAAGATGCCAGTTCTCTCCAAGTTGATAAATACAATTATTGTGACCACATTAAAAATGCCTGCCCCCCCCCCCGCCCCCGGAGTCAGAAAAGTTTCCAAAGTACTTTCCTGAAAAAGAGGCACAATGGACAAAAGATATGAACAGGTGGTTAAAATTAAAAAAAAAATTTTAGGGGATCCCTGGGTGGCGCAGCGGTTTGGCGCCTGCCTTTGGCCCAGGGCGCAATCCTGGAGACCCGGGATCGAATCCCATGTCGGGATCCCTGCATGGAGCCTGCTTCTCCCTCTGCCTCTCTCTCTCTCTCTCTCTCTCTCTCTATCATAAATAAATAAATAAATAAATAAATAAATAAATAAATAAATAAATAAATAAAAATTTAAAAAAATTTTTAAAGGGGATGGCCTCTCTCTCAAAAGCTACTCCATCTTATATTAAGAGGAAAATGAATTTAAAAAGTATTTTAGGGCAGCCCCGGTGGCTTAGCAGTTTAGCGGCACCATTAGCCCAAGGCGTGATCCTGGAGACCCGGGATCGAGTCCCATGTTAGGCTCCCTGCATGGAGCCTGCTTCTCCCTCTGCCTGCCTCTCTCTCTCTCTCTCTCTCTCTCTCTCTCTAATGAATAAATAAAATCTTTTTTAAAAAAAGTATTTTAAAATATTTCTACTCATGATGGTAGCTACTTCACTTGCAGTGAGCATAGCATGATGTCAAATCACTACCTTGTACACTTGAAACTAATATAGCATTGTCAATTATACTAAAAATATATATATAACTGCTCATCTATCTGACTGGCAAAACTCAAAATGTTGGCTAATACCCTCTGTTGGTGAGGCTGCGGAGAAACAGTTGCTGTCATAATTGTTGGGAGTGCAAAATGGTACAGCCTCTATAAAGAATAATCTGGAACTAACTAATAAAGCTACATTTGTTTCACCAGTGGACAGCAATTCTACTTTTAAGATTCTCTAGAAATTTGAAACACTGTGTGCAGGGAGTTATTCATTATGACATTATTTAGAATAGCAAACAATTAAAAACATATATTCAGCAATTGGGGACTTGTTAAATAAAGCAAAAGAGAAAACACAATAGCTGTTAAAAAAATAAAAAGAAACAGCTTTCTAGAAACAAGATTCAGAACAAAAGATTAGTGAAAGACATATATAGAATACTGTCTTTTGTGTAATAAAGGAGGAGAAATATGAATGTTTGCTTATTTCTGCCAAAACCAAGGCCTTGGAAGGTTAAGTAAAAAATTAGTAAAAATCACCTAGAAGGAGCAGGATAAAGGACTGAAGAGATGGATGATAGTGGAGAAGACACTTCTTTAAGTACAGTGAAAAGTATAAACATTTTACAAATTAAAAAATAAAATGAAATTAAAAAGTAAAATAAAAGCAAACCCTCATACTGGAAATAAGTGAATTTAAAATGAATAGTAGTGGTGCCTGGGTGGCTCAGTCAGTTAAGGGTCTGCCTTGGACTCAGGTCATGATCCCCCGGGGGTCCTGGACTCCCGGTTCTAATCAGGCTCCCTGGTCAGCGGGGAGTGTGCTGCTCCCTCTCTCTTTGCCCCTCCCTTCACTTGTGTTTGTGCACATGCGCGCTGTCTTGCTCACTCTCCTTCAAATAAATAAAATCTAAATGAATGAATGAACAGCAGATTGAGCGACCCCATGCCTCTTGTTAACCCATCACTTATGAGCTTCCCCGGTAAAGCCTGCACTTCATACCAAATTGTGGGACTCTGTGGAATTTGCACAACTTGTCTCAATTATGTTTATTGACTGTCGTCCAGCTTTTCCCATTCAACAGCCAGCTCTATAGGGTAGGGATCTTTAATTGTTTTGTTTACTGTCATATCTGGTCTATACAGTGTCTGGCACATAGTAGGTGCTATACAAATACAATAAATATTTGTTGACTGGATGAAACTCTTTGTGGGCAGGGAAGCCATTTATTGTATGTACGTATTTTAATGCCCCAAATCTTGTACAGGGAGGGCTAGCATAGGGATCGCTTAATATATATGGTTATCTGAGCCCAAAGGTTTTTAGCAGAACTACAACTACATTTCTGTCCTCGCTGTCATTTATTCATGTCTGGGCAATAGCTATATTGCTAGAGCTGCTATAACTTTGTCTGCAGCTGGACATCCCTGGAAACCAAGACATTGCCCAGGCTCATGGTGCGTTGAACATGGCCCAAACTGTCTAAGAATTACTCTTTCATTTTTGGTACACCCCCAGCTGAGTGGCTTTGTAGACGATTCAGAGCCTATCTCTCCGTTTCTTTCTACTCAGCTTACAATGACAGTGATATTTTGGATTCATGGAGAAATCACTCCCTCTTTGAAAATGTCTATATACAAATGAGATTTCTTTCAGTAGGTCTGGTGTAATAATAAACTGGATCGATCCAACTCTCACTAAGAACAGCATCAACCTTCCCACATCCCTCTCTGGAAGTTTCCTTCTCTCCATAAAATCCACAAAAAGGCCTCAGCTGGGAATCCATGTCATAAACCGTTTTGCCCTGGGAGTGAGACGAGGATTTGAATCCTCACTCTGACAAGTTATTAAGTCACTTTTCTAGGACTCAGTTTCTACAATTTCAGCAACATCTGGCTTTTGGAGCTGTTGGAAACACCAGCAAATGTGTATGTCACCCCCCTTGCACAGCCCGGGTTCTCCGCTGAAGTTTGCTAGTAATAAAAATAGGCTTCCTATTCTTACTAAAAATTGTAGGAAAAAAAGATTGGAAGGAAATAGATCAAAACGTGGAGTTGGGATGCCCGAGTGGCTCAGCAGTTGAGCATCTGCCTTTGGCTCAGGGTGTGATCATGGGATCTGGGATGGAGTCCCATATTGGGCTCCTTGCATGGAGCCTGCTTCCCCCTTGGCCTATATCTCTGCCTCTCTCTGTGTCTCTCATGAATAAATAAATAAAATCTTAAAAAAAAAAAACAAAAACATGGACAGTTATGGCCATGGGGTGGTGAGATTTTTGTCCTTTTTATCTTGGTGATTTAAACTTTCCTGGATTCTCCACATCTTATAAAGCCATTAGACGAGAGTTTTATAATCAGAAAACATCAATAAAAGTAATTTGTATAATTCTTAATAAACAAAATTATCGGTTCTCCTTTCATGATTCTGTCCAGTTTCCCAATAATAATTCTTTTTTTCAAAGATTTTTTTTAATATTTATTTTTATTTATTTATGACAGACATAGAGAGAGAGGCACAGGTAGAGGGAGAAGCAGGCTCCATGCTGGGACCCCGATGCGGGACTCGATCCTGGGACTCCAGGATTGCGCCCTGGGCGAAACCACTGAGCCACCCAGGGATCCCCTCCCAATAATAATTCACAACAAAAATCAAACTAAAACAAGTTGTGTGTCTGATCATTTCATTTACAACCAGGAGATTACAAGCACACAGACCTAGGGCCTGAAAAAAAATTTTGTTTCTGCAAACAAATATGAATGAGAATGAAAACTGAGGACTTGATCTTTAGCACAAATATTGAAGTCAGAACTTTTAGGACCTGCTGAGCAGATGGCAAGTCTTTGAGTGTTGGGCAAGAAGAACCATCTCAAGATGAGGCTCAACAGAGTGCCCCGTGTGAAGCAGAGAGAGCCGAGGTGGGGTGCATATTTCTCATCAAGCAAGGCACCCTCTCTCTCTCTGCAGGGAAGGCATCTTCAATGGCCCTCTGGGGAGCCAGGCATAGAGCAGTGAGGCAGCAAGCATCACCCATGCTACAGCCACCCTTGGTGATCAGTGTGGATTGGTGAAGATGCCACAGCCGGGTTGTACGCACCCTGGGGTGGAAGGGCTACATCTGCACCACCTGATGGGGGGAGGGGACAGGGGCGGTTATCAGAGATTGAAACCCAAGAGGGAAGGAAGTGGTACAGTTGGTGGTTAGTGCTCTTCAGACCTGCCAGCCACTCCCACCGCCTGTCAGTCGCAGGGACTGTGATCAGGGTTGCAGGAGAAGTGGGGACAGAGGAGGCATTTGTGACCACTCAGTCCTCATGCATCAGACTTCTAACCACTCCTTCTAACCACTTGGTGTTTCACCACTGAGAAAATAGGAAGTGAGGACTTAGAAGGGAACATGGGGGCTGGGAGCAGTAGACTCAAGACTTCCAAGGGCAAGTATTTTTGCCAATACAGGTTATTCAGTAAGCAAAGATGCTGAAAAGCATTTCTCATGTGGCTTTTTTTTTTTTTTTTAATAGTGTTGTTGACCAGCTCTATAACTCAAGACATCTGCAATCTGTTGCAGGGCTCTGAAGCCTGAAAATCAGACCAAACCATTCATCTCACAGGCCTACAGCACAGAGCAAAGGTCAATTAGCTACCAAAATTGATACTTATTACAGGGAGAATTTATAACAGAGAATAGATGGCAAGCCATCTTTAAAATTCTGGCAGCACCCTTAAATTGCATAGATAAGATCAGGAAATTAATAAAGTAGTTGCATTCTGGAAAACATATCTAATTTTTTTCTTCTGCTTCACTTTCATCCATGTCCACTGTGAGCAGGTTTTTAATTTTCTTCCTCCTTCTCATTTAACTCTTTTATTTTTTATTTATTTATGATAGTCACAGAGAGAGAGAGAGAGAGAGAGAGGCAGAGACATAGGCAGAGGGAGAAGCAGGCTCCATGCACCGGGAGCCTGATGTGGGATTCGATCCCGGGTCTCCAGGATCGCGCCCTGGGCCAAAGGCAGGCGCCAAACCGCTGCGCCACCCAGGGATCCCTCATTTAACTCTTTTAGAAGAAAAACTTGAGCGGTGTTTTCAGGAAGAAAGCACCTTTTTCTGTTCAGGGCATTCCCCTGAGTCACAGGTGGAAATTCCCAGTTATCAGTAGGAGGACCTGCCCATTTGGCTGCAGCTCAAGAACTGAGGTCAGGAGGCTCCTGCCCAGAGAAGGAAAATAACCAGTTGGATCAGTGGGCGAGAGGTGAGAGCGTAAATAGGGCTCAGACAAAGAAGAGGTCAACTGCAAGTGGGTCAGGAGATCAGAGTGGGCCCCAGTAGGCCCTGGAATGCTCTGCTGGGAGGCCTGCCAGAGAGGATTTCTGTCCCCAACACCCTCCAGCCTCCTGCCCCTCCCAGGTGTGGGAGGGGGTGGTAGGATGACTCAGCATTTCCTATTATTGCTAATAAGGCCAATTCCAGAGGCCCTAGCAAGGCTGACTACTGTTAAAACCAGACTGGTCTCCTGGCTTCTGGTTCATTCTAGGTCTACATAGCAATAGGGTGTTCCAGAAGGGATACGTAAGTCATCCCAGTATTTTATGCTCTTTCATTACTTTTTTTTAACTTGGGCCAACAGCCTGAGCTGGTCAGGCTTTGGGCTGATACCAGCTACTTTATCTGGGTGCATTGTCACATAATAACAAGTAACATTTTTCGGTGATTGTTGGGTCCTGACAGAATGGGAACTTTACACAAACATCCCCTTTAATTCTCAGAAGCAAGCTGCGAGGTAGGTGTTATATCCATCTGCATCAGCGGATGAGAACTGAGGCTCAGAGATGTCAATGAAATTGCTCAGGACTGAGAATTTAACTCATGCCTTTCACTTATGAGTCCATGTTCCCTCTAAACCTGTACTCTCTGATGAAGTTTTGGAATATAGGTAAGATTTGGTGGGGTGAGGTCCAGAGCCGAGACAAAGAAAGAATTTTTTTTTTTTTTTTTAAGAATTTTTTAGATTTCTTTGGTGCAAAATGGTGGTTTTCTTAAAGCACAGGGATGGAACCCGTGGGCAGGAAGAACTACTGCCCCAGGCCTGTGAGGGGTGGCTGATTTTTTTTTTTTTAAGATTTTATTTATTTATTCATGAGAGACATAGGCAGGGGGAGAAGCAGGCTCTATGCAGGGAGCCAGATGTGGAACTCCATCCGGGGACTCCAGGATCACACCCTGAGCCAAAGGCAGATGATGGATGTTCAACCGCTGAACCACCAAGGCTCCCAGGGGTGGCTGATTGGGAGGGGTTTGAGGATAGATGTACTGTAAGGAATTTTGGAAGCAAGGTTTCCAGGACCTTGAGGGAACTAGCTGTTGTTGGGGAAAGGTTACTTATTACCGTCTAATAAAACCAGAGTCATGAGATCCTTCAGATGTCTATCGGTGGGCCGTGTGCTTGGGGGATGATTGCCAACATGTATCTTGGAGGGTAAAGATAAAAAAGATTTCTAAAGGAATTTTTCTATGTTAAAGTATACTCACAGGATCCAGGGGGTCGGGCTAAGATAGGAAAGTATGAACATCGAGGCAGTTGAGTCCATAGAGGAATGTCCTTTGGCTGTTTCAAGGACTCGTCAGCGTGCTGCCCCAGGCTCGTGCTTTGTCCTCAGCTAGCCCTGTGTTTCCCCATCTCTCTCTTCAGCCCAGCAGAGATTAGAAATGGCCTATTGAGTTCAAATGAAAGTCAGAAGGTGATCATACGCAGGAGAATGTGGAGAAAATTAAAAGCAAACAGAGGAACAGGAGAGAAGCATGTGCTCCTGCTGGAAAGTGAGGTGATAAAACCACTGGCTCTTTATGATCACTCAAGGCCCTACCTAGAGGCTTGTTTACCTATTAACATCTCTTCAAGATGGACATGGTTTGTTGACTCCGTTTTCTGTGTATGAGTTCTGCGAATGCATTATCTAGATTTGTATTCTTCAAGCCACCGGAGGATAAGTGTATATTCAGTGTGACAGTGTGTCCCATGTGTCATACTGTTTCCCCATCTCCTACCCTCCCAGAAATTTTCACTATTCAGGTAACTTGGTAGCACAGCAAATACTGGACTTTGTCTCCAGGAGGTTATTTTTGAAATGTACGTGTTGTCCTCCAAGTCAGAGTCCATGAAGGCAAAGATTTTACTTGTCCACCTGGGAATGTAGAAGGTAATCTTTGTGTATTGAATTAAGAGTATATAGCTAAACGGATTAGAGGGGAGCAGGAGATAGAGTGTCCCTTGAAGGCTTTGTTGAGACTCTTGTTAGGTGATTCATTGACTTTGCAAGGTAGAAAATGGGACTGGGTAACAGGTAGTATTTGGGGGGACGTGGCTGGGTAGGATAAAGGGCAGGAAAATGTGGGGCTTGGGACTCTGTGGTGGGAGACCTGGTGGGTAGGGTCAACTTTCCCTCTACCTTCCTTCCACTTGAGTATCAGTGTCTCCAGACTGGCCTCTCCTCTGGCCCTCAGCTCCGGGAGAGCAGGCCCTCTGATCCAACAAGGCTGCCATCTCCAGCCTGAGGCTGTCTCCAGCTTGATCCTTATCTCCACTGCTACCTTCGAACAAGCATGTGTAGTCTTCCTCCAAGAAAGATGGAACAAAAACAAAACAAAACAAATCTGGTTCAAGTCTGTAGTTCTTGATGGTCATCAGACTGTTTCTCTTCTTCCATTTACTGTTAAACTCGAATAAATAGTCTGTACTTTTTATCTTCATTTGTCCAATACCCAGTAACGATAGTTCCTTGAAATCTGGCTTTTGCTTCTACTGCTTTACTAAAACATTCTCTTTCCCTCTCTCTTGTAGAAAACCAACAGAACAGAACACTTTCCGTCTGACCACTAGTCATCCCTGGTATTCCTTTCTTCTTTTTTCCTTTTATGGATAAAACTCTCCTGAGTTTTAGCTGGTCATATTCATGCCCAACTAGAGTCTACATTTCCCAGTATCCCTTGCAGCTGGGTATGGCCGGGAACTGGGGGCAACTTGGGGCTTCTGTCCTGTTTTCCCTGCTGACTAGAAGCAGCCTTGGAAACTGGCAGTCGAGAGGCAGGGCAGGCATGATGAGGATAGCAGTGCTGCTCCACTGGCTCTGGACTGATCACCTTTGGGTCTTTACATGAGAGAGAAATAAACTACTGTATTTTAATAATTTTATTTTGGGGTCTCTCTGTTTAAGCAGCTTAGCATGTACCCTAATAAACATTTTTTAAAAGATTTTATTTATTCATAAGAGATACAGAAAAAGAAGCAGAGACATAGGCAGAGGTAGAAGCAGGCTCCCTTGTGGGAGCCCAATGCGGAACTTGATCCCCGAACCCCAGGATCATGACCTGAGCCAAAGGCAGACACTCAACTACTGAGCCACCCAGATGCCCCATAAACATTTCTTATTCAAAAACTAGTAGGGGCAGCCCAGGTGGCTCAGCGGTTTAGTGCCTGCCTTCGACCCAGGGCCTGATCCTGGAGACCGGGGATCGAGTCCCGCATCGGGCTCCCTGCATGGAGCCTGCTTCTCCCTCTGCCTGTGTGTCTGCCTCTCTCTCTCTTTGTGTCTCTCATGAATAAATAAATAAAATCTTTAAAAAATAAATAAATAAAAAGTAGTATGCATTCACTGTAGAAACTATAACTTCATGATAAATAGAAGATGACACAATTCCTGTTAATCCTTCTACTTTTCTGACTACTTATTCTCAGTAGCCTATGCTTAATTGCCTTCTTTTCTTTCTCTGACTTACAATAATGGGCATAGCCCAGAACTAAGTTCTCTACTCTTTTGTCTCTCTGTACTTTGACACAGAGAATGACTCATATGGTGATTGATTCAGTCATTAATTTATTCATTCAAAAATAATCTAGTGAGGATGGACATTCTGCTAAGTGCTAGGGATACAAAATGAGTCAGACATGACCCCTACCCCAGAGTTAATGACAGGCTGGAGAGGTGAGGAAAAGGGAGATAGATACAAGTCCTAACATAGTGTGCTACGTACCTGGAGGGAGGTACAAGGGAGGAAGATGAGGAGAAAGGGAGACTCTGAGCTAAGAGGTCAGCCAGGCGCCAAAAGCCTGGATGTGAAAACCTGTAAGGTTTTTGCAGGAAAATACAGGCAGTTTGTTGTTGATACCGTGAAAAGTTGAGTGCTGAGGGTGGAGAGGTACAATGGACCAGGTCATGGAGGCCTGCTTGTCATGCTAAGGAGGCTTAGAGCTTTCTCCTAACTGGGGCTTTGATGAAGGGTGCTCCATAGATTGTGAAATTGTAGATTTGCCTTCTGGATAGACAGAGTGTTCTAGGTACAGGGTCATGGATTTCTGGGAGGTAAACAGGAGTGGGAACAGGGAACCTGTTAGGAAGCTATTTGCAGTAGAGTAGGGAAGAGATGCAGATGGCTAGATCCATGGTGTCGGCATTAAGAATGAAAAAAGAGGAGCACCTGGATGGCTCAATAGGTTAAGTGTCAGACTCTTGATTTCAGCTCAGGTCATGATCTCAGTTCAGGGTCATGAGATTGAGCCCCACCTTAGGTTCTGTGCTTGGTGTGGAGCCTGCTTAAGATTCTCTCCCTCTCTCCCTCCCTCCCTCCCTGCTCTTACCCCACCTCCCTCCTCTCTCACTCTTTCTCTTAGAAAAAACAGAATGAAGACAGAAATGGATTTGAGAAATAATTAAGGGGAAAAATGGGCATGACTTGGTGAAAAGAGGAAAGAAGAAGAAGAATCAAAGACAATTTCTGGGTTTCTAGCTAGGGTGGTCGGACAGATGGGGCAACAGTGTTAGCGGCGTTAAGCTATCACTTGCCCATAAGGTAGCTTATTGTGAAGATGAGAAAGCTTAACCTTCACACCTCCTTCCTCGTATGGGTCCATTCAAAGGCTCTGGGTGTGGCACCGGCAGTTTTGTAGTCTTAAATATATATTCTTTTTCTTAAAGACAACCTACACCCTCTTTAAGCTGATAATAGCTTCAGACACACAGAACCTGAACCCAACCCTGCCCATCCTCTTTCCATTCATTCTTCTGATTACTAGATTAATATTCCTATAAAAACCATGGACGACATGTCAGTCCTCTCCTTGGAAGCTGTTGTAACCGTGTTAGTGGCGATTTTACTGGAACACTGCCTTTTACCTCTTTCTAAAATTGCCTCCCAACAAATGTTTATGATTTGAGAAAAATAACTTTGACCCGTCTGCCAAAGAGCAAGGACATCAATTACAAAGGTCCTTGAAGATCCATCTAATCCATCTACTGAAAGTTGCAATTACTCTGCTGCACTTTCTTATTACCACTCTTCTTTCTTTTTCTTTTCTTTTTTTTTTTTTTTTTTTTTTTTTGGTTCTTGCTTGCTTGCTTTGTTTTTATACCAGTTGTGACTTTTCTATGTTCCTTGCTATTCAGACTTGGCCATTCAGCAGCAGCTGGTGTTTGGAATGTCTCATACCTATAGAAAGCTTCTGTGCTAAAGCCAACATCACTTTGCATTTTGGCCGTGGTGTATGTACCTCTATCATTTGATTTTGCTTTAATATTCTGTTTTTGATAGTGTTGAATCAAAAGTGATGTGCACTCTAGAATGTTCATCCAGGCTATAAACCTTTGAGCATTAGTTACTCAATAGTTCCAATATCTGGAATATAATGTGCTGTCATCTGCAGTCGCAGAGCTATCCCGGACCATTCTCTCATCTGGAAGAAGAGTTGTGCTGGTTGTTGTTTGCCCTGTTAGCCCCTGATCAATTATTTCTGAGGGTTTTTCTGCTATCAAGCAGCCACTACTCCATGTGTGAAATATCTAATTTCACTTCCTAAGCATTTTTCCCATAATGTCCCTTCTGCTTCAACAAATTCTCACTCAGACGCACTAAAACGGGACTCATAATAATCAGTGTATTATTTTAGCAGTCTCAGTAAACGAGACAGTCTCACCATGTTCTTTTTCACCATGTTCTTTTCTCTTTAGCAGTAAGGCACACCTAGCAGTTTTCTATAAAAGAACATACTGTGTGGCCTCATGTCACAAAAATTTCAGCTTGGTTAAATTTTAACAGACAGTCCTTCACTTTTTCTTACAAGATGACTTATTATGGAGAAAATTTGTTACATAAAAGAAGTAAAAACAGGGTGTTACTATTAGGAGAGATTGTGAGCAGCGGAGCCCAGTGCTGACCTTTTATACTGGATCTTTGTCCTCTTCCTTTTTCTCAGCTTCTTCCTACTTCTTCAGTCTCTCCCTCTCTTTGTCACGTGTTGACAGATCCAGATCAGAGGTGCAGGGGGCTTGACAGCACCCGCAGAGGCCCAAGGACTTCTCTTGGATAAACAGATTTAGATCTGCCGGCCATGATCCCACAGGAGTCATGAACCAAGGAAAGCAAAAAATGATAATACTAAGAAATGTGGGACAAATGCAACGTGGGGCAGCAGGAGGACTTGGGAGTCTGATTCTTTTTCGGTAAATCACTGTTTTCTAAACCATGAGTTCTTTCCTGTGGGAACAAGCCTTCTGATCTTCCCGATGCTTTGAGGGATTCGGGCAGAGGTGAGTGTAAGTGGTGGCAGGAGAGCAGAAGGGCAAGGCCAAGAGCAGCCCAGGGAGGGGGTGATGACCCAGGGAGCCACAACCTGCGGAGAGTGGAGCTGCTGCCTGGCTCCGTGCTCCGTGCTGCTCTCTGCGGGCGGATGGACAGACGGTGGCCAGCGCAGATGTGCAGAGCCAGTGAGCCGTCTTGAAGGATTCTCAGAAGCACCTAGAAGGAGAATCTGATGTAAGAAAAATGCCCTTCTTGTCGCACATAACAAGAGCTTTAGCTTTGATCCTTGTTACCCGTGGACGACTGGACAAGTCATAACATCTGGCCTACCCAGAACAGACACCGGTGAGCACATGTCAATCACCCCCCACCTCCTTTCCACATACACACTCCCTCCCCGTCGGTGTTCATGTGACTTCTGTCTCTTCCATTTGGAGTTGCCCAAGTGAAAAGGGGAAGACTGGAAGGTATTTTATATAAACAGAGCAAAGAAGATCTCAGTCACTCGCCACCTGTTTGTAGCTTAATATCCCCAGAAGTGGCCCTGGGCACTAGTGTAATCTGGTGTCCGAAATAGAGGGTTCTCCCAGCATCCTCTCTCATATAAGGCGGCATCATATTCCCCCCAAAAGGCCAATGGGGGTGAAAAGGCCATTCATCAGAGCTCCTTCAGCTCCGTGTTCTACAAGTTAATCCTTGATATGGCTGGACCTTGTTAGATTGATTTATTAATTCTTACCTTTTTTTCCCCCTCCCTCCCACCTTCTCCCTGCACTCCCTTTCTTTTGCTCTTGCATTTGTGGTCCTAGAAAACTTTCTGTTCATTATTTTTCAGGCAGTGTTGCTGCCACTTTCTGTATCTTGTGTTGCCTATAGTGGCCAGAAATCTGCATTTATCATTAAAAGCTGAGAGGGGACGCAGGAGGCTGAGGGGGAGCTTCAGGATGGGTCTCGGGGTTACTGCTTAGACCTTTTTGCCAGGAAAGGCTTGTATGAAGACCTGTAACATTGTTTTAACTCTGTGTCCTATTACATTTTGAATTAAGGATCTCAATGTAAAGATGTATGACAACAAAATTCAAATTGGTAATTCAGCATGACAGTCCTGAACTTTTTCGTCCTCTTTGATCAACAGTACTCTAGTATGGCTTATGGACTTTTACTTCCCCATCTGTGTTGGAGGAGAGGAATGACACATAGCAGCAGGGACTTTTTTAGGTGAGATCACTGAGAAGCCAAGTGACAGATGAGGTGCAAGCATTTATCTTTAGTCTCATGGTTAGAATTTATCCTCCCTCCACCCATTCTTCATGTCTGCACAGCCCTACTTCCCATGGTGTTGTAATTATGGGAGGATAGTATCCAGGGCAGTAGGAACTCCCTTGTCCTGACCTCCAGAGTCATGGTTCCTATACTCTCTGTGTTTGTAGCAAAGATCATAGGCACTACCTCCCTCTGTCTAAATGAGTGGGAGCAGAAAACTCAGTTATGAGGGTAGTATTTGCAATAAAGAGGAAAGGGACTACCAAGTGTCCTGTATGTTCACTGTGATCTTTTTGAATCTACTTTACATGGAAACCTGAGTTGTCTAGGCCCTCAAATTCTTGGAAAGTAAACACTTCATGTTCGTCCCTGACATCAATGTATTTATTCATAAATATGTTACCCATTTTGTCCTTTGCATCCTACGTGCTCAATATTTACTAAGCAAATAAATGACTCTTGCTGCCTGTAATCATGTTGTGTTGGAGGTATACGAATAATTTTATAGTAGAATGTGTTAGTCATCGGGCCAGTCGTTTAGCCACGTCCTCTCATGCCTTTTCCAGCAATTACATGATAAATACACAGGCATGAATGCCCATAGTAGTCTTTGTATCCTTTTTTTGTTTTATATCTATTTGTTTTGAAAATCAAAGATCAGTTATTGGTGCCTCCTATGTACCAGGCACTGTAACTGTGATTGGCATTTTATATACATTCTTTGTAATTCTCACAATAGCGCTGTAAGGGATTATCTTCATTTTTTTATTCATTCACTGGCCCATTCAAAAATAGCCAGGCTCTGTGTTAGATGCGAAGGACAAACAGTGAACGAGACAGACAGCATCCTACCTTCATGGTGCTTAAAAGCTGAAGCTTACAGAGGGAACGGGTAGTTAGGGGACACAATAAGTGACCAAGGCTGGATGTGAATCTGCTTGTTTCCAGAACTATGAAAAATAGTGACAGTCAGTTACAAAGGACCTCTAAGTGCCAGTCCTTTATGACTGAACTCATTTTTAAACCTTCAGACCACTCCCATGTGTTAAGGATTATCTCCATTTTACAAGTGAGGGAATGGGGCTCTGGGAGGCTAAATAACTTGCTCCTGATCATAGAACCAGTAGACAGCAGGACTAAGACCTGGATGCAGGTCGGCCTGTCTCCAGAGACCATTTTGCTTCCATGTGACCATGACAAAGGTCACGGGCCCTGTCCTGTAGGAGCTTACAGGCAAGACAAGCAAAATATAATTACAGTGCAAAGCACAACAGCATAAGGCCAACAAGAAGAGTATAAACAAAGTGCTCTAAGGTTGAGAGGGAATTATTTTAGTCTAAGGAGTCCTTGAAAACAGAGGACAAGAAAAAATGCTCTATTTGATAGATCTATAGGGTGTCTGTCATTGTTCAAGTAGAAAATGACCTATTATTCTGAGTGAAGTATAAAACTAGAATTCAGAATTATTTCACTTCCTTGTTTTTGCTTAGCAAATGTATTCATTATATAAAATATATTGAGTGGCTGACTGTGTAGAGCACTGTAAGGAACCTCAATTTCAGAGATGTTGAATTGTTTAAAAATGTGGATCTTGGAATCAAATACAATTCTCTTTTTTTTTTTAAGATTTATTTATTAATTCTATATATGTATATATATATATATATAGAGAGAGAGAGAGAGACAGAGAGACAGAGAGACAGAGAAGCAGGCTCCTCTCAGGGAGCCTGATGTGGGACTTGATCCCGGATCCTGGGATCAGGCCCTGAGCCGAAGGCAGAATATCAACTGCTGAGCCACCCAGGCGTCCCTACAATTCTTTTTTTTTTTTTTTTTTTAAGTAAGAGTGTATGCTGTATTTGTTTGAAGTATTTTCTATAGAAAATGTATGGAAGAGTCCTAGGATATTTTCACTTGCATTGGCACCCAAATGGGGCTGCTATTTAGAAGTTGTATCGTTTGTGTGCTGTACACAGGTACCCAGCTGGGGGGGTGCAAAAGGATTGAAATCTAATCACATTTCCCATGCCGAGCAGTGCTGCCTATTGGAGGACTGCCTCCCTCTCACCAAGGGGAAAGGCAACTTGATGAGTTTTAAAATTTTGTAGAAGTTAGAAAAGATTCTCTAGGGGCTAGCAGTGACCCTGGGTCCTACAGCAAGAATGCTGATAACAGCACTGCAGCAGCTGGGGTTGAAGTGTCCTTGTTATTTTGAAGTTGAGGGATACTTGATATACAGTAGTCTATTAGTTTCAGGTGTACAACATAGTGATTTGATATTTTTATAAATTATAAAATAATCACCTCGACAGGTCTAGTTACTCTCTGTGACCATACAAAGTTATTGTGATATCATTGACCATATTCCCTATGCTGTACATTATCATCCCAATGACTTATTTATTTTATAACTGGAAGTTTGTACCTCTTAATCCCCTTCACATATTTCACCCTCCCCCTCCCCTCTGGCAATCACCAGTTTGTTCCCTGTACCTCTAAGTCTCTTTTCTGTTTGTTCATTTGTTTCTTAGATTCCACATATAAGTGAAATCATATGGTATTTGTCTGAGTTACTTTATTTGCACAATATCTTCTAGATCCATCCATGTTGGTGCAAATGACAAAATTTCATTATTTTTCATGGTGGAGTAATATTGGAATATTATGTATATATTATGTATATAAACACACACACGTGTATACACACACTCACATAACACATATTTTTTTTAAAGATTTTATTGATTTATTCATGAGAGACACACAGAGAGAGAGAAAGAGTCAGAGACACAGGCAGAGGGAGAAGCAGGCTCCATGCGGGAAGCCCAGTGTGGGACTCGATCCTAGGACTCCCTCAGATTAGTTTACCCATAGTATTATACAGAATGATTCATTTATTTATTTTTTTATTTATGATAGGCACACAGTGAGAGAGAGAGAGGCAGAGACACAGGCAGAGGGAGAAGCAGGCTCCATGCACCGGGAGCCCGACGTGGGATTCGATCCCGGGTCTCCAGGATCGCGCCCTGGGCCAAAGGCAGGCGCTAAACCGCTGCGCCACCCAGGGATCCCATACAGAATGATTCAAAAAGAATCAAACACTTAACAAACAGAAACATGTGTTCAAAACCTAGTACATTCCCTATGGCTGGACACTTAAAAGGTCACCCACAGTTTAATACATACGTGATCATATATTACCTGGTTACGGAGTAGTCCACTTTGGAAGCGTTCAATACTTTTTGAGTCGCCCTGTATCATTTTATCAACTTCCTCTGACAGGTTTTAAGTGCCAACCTGGCAGTCCTAGCTTTGGGTGCTATTGTGCTATGGATACATATTTATTATGGCTCACTTTGCAAGTTACCTTTTATAGGTTGGATTAACGATGAACAGAGTAATTCTTTATTGAATGACAATAATTTTACTTTAGATTTGCATGAGTGATGATGCCATTACCTCCCTACTGCAATACTCAAAATCAGGTTGAAAATATAACTTCCCCAGATCTGAAGCATCTCTTAAAGGTTAGAATGGTCATAGCGACCACTTAATTATAAGCTCTTCTACTGTCAGAGAAAGTGAAGTTTCCCGGGGACAATAAGTCATTGTTTAAGCAGAGAGAGCCTCTAAATGGTTCCCTCATTAGACCAGCCAGTGTGCAACTGTAAAACATGCATTTTGACAATGTGGTTTTCATCATTAGCCAGGGGCTATCTTCCAATTCACAAACTGTTTCATGAAACTGTCATGTTAAGTATTTATTTTTCTGGCCAAATGTCACCTTTAAGAAATACTATTTCATTAGAGAGTTTTCTGAGAGGAGACTGGCTTCTTCTTCTTTTTTTTTAAGATTTACTTATTTTAGGGGGAGAGAGAGAGAGCACGAGAGAGCATGCAAGCAGGAGGAAGGGCAGACGGAGAGGGAGAGAGAGAATCCCAAGCAGACTCCATGCTGAGTGAGGAGACTGATTTGCAACTTGATCTCAAGATCCTAAGGTCATAACCTGAGCTTAAACCAAGATCCGGGGCTTAATTGACTGATCCACACAGGTACCCCTGACTTGGGATTTTACCGTAATCTAGAGGATATCTGCTGCAGGTAGAGGGAGTGGGGAACCACTAGTTCACTAGTTGAAATGCCACACAATCTGACTGCAACTATATACATGAGCTCTATCAGCCAGTATAAATTAAAGTTGATTAACAGCAGTGTATTTATCTGCTCAGTTTAGATAATAGCTCTTTGTAAAATTTTCTCTTATTAGTAAGAACATTCGTATGTTAGTATAGCATTAATTTGGAAATGTTTTATCCATTTTACTTTGTTGATATTTTTCTTCTTGAAGGCATCAAATAACATTGACTGATTATAAACCACATTTCCTTAATTTTTTCCTTTTTAAAACATGCAAATATTTGTTCAAAGAAGACATGTTTTAACCATGAGTGAAAGCTGAGTATAAGTAATTCAGTATGAAATCACCAGGGCACATGGCAAGCATTTTGCTTTACTATCTAGACCAACAGGGATGAAAGTGATTGCAGGCAGGATTTATATGCGAGGGATATTCAACTATCAACGTTTCAACAGGTGGCAGTTTTCCTTGCCTAATACATAGATGATCCATAATATGGGCTGACATTTTGTTTACCTGACAAATATTTGCTGAGTGCTTCCCCTGTGCCAATCATGGAGTTGGGTGGCTGGGATACACAGATCAATAAGGTAGGGCCTCTGTGTGTGGCATCCTGGATAATCAGTGGTTCATGAAAGAGGCAAAAGTTTCTCTGGGAGCACAGAAGAGGGAGGGATGGGCTCTAGCTGCGAGGGAGCCAGGGAGCTGTGAAATCTGGAAATGCAGATATATTATTTCATCCTGTAATGTAACATAATACCAACAAAATTACTATATATTTGCCTGTGTTTCTGGAGTTGGTGGCCAGCTAGAAGATGGTCAGGAAAGACCTTATAGGAAAAGATACTTGATTTGGGTCTTGAATGTCAAAAGAAATTCACCAGGTTTGGAGAAAGGGCCTGGGAAGACATTCCCAGTTGAAGGAGATGTTTGTTTGGGGAACTACTACTGATCTTGCTTAGCTGAAAGGTAGACGAAGCAAGATGGATGTGTAGAAGCCAGGTACCCGAAATTTTGTAAACCACGTTGAAATGTGTGGATTCTATACTACAGGCGATCAGGAGCCAATAAAGGGTTATGAGCCAGGCACTAACATGGTCATTCAATCAAAAAGTGTTCATATAGTGCCTACCACTTTTCAGGCCAGTGCTAGATGCTGAGCTACAAAAATTAGATGCAAGTATCTCAAAGCCTGGTAAAGAAAAATATAGAGAAGTCGGTACAATAGAACTCATGGATTTTTCTGTGATCATAATCATATTATTACGTTTATCGAGTATTTACTGCCATGTCTGGCATGTGCTAAGTGCTAACATGCATTGTCTTATTTAATTCTCCCAATAATCCTAAAAGTGCTATTGATTAATGCCATTTTATAGAAGAGGAAAGCAAAGTACAGAGATTCAGTGACTTGCATCTGGTAAAGGGGGAGCCAGGGTTCAAATCCTAACAGTCTGACTCCAGAAAATGCACTTTTTACCACATCAGAGGGGACGATCCATTCTGCAGGGACAGAAGTAGGGTTTGGAAAGTCTACATGGAGACAGTGATGAAATTTGCCTTAAGGAGGATCACTCTTAACTAGGAATGGCAAAGAGGGAGACAGAAAAGGATACTAGGGGGAAAAGTCCACAAAACACTCACATACACTAATGGAGTGAAGGAAGGGAAATTCTCCAAATAAAGAGTTTTAACAGGGTGTCCTTGGACAGACTTCTGCGGAGGCGGCATGAAGTAGGCAGTGGCACTATGTTGGTACATTCTATGTACAAAACAGCAGATGACAGGAGTGAGGATTTCAAAGACATTTTCTTTCTTGGAACATATGGAACTTTTTAAGGGTTGTAGGGGAATAGTTGAAGGATTATTTTTATTCAACTCACTTTTAAATACATATAAGAATGTTAGAAATTGCCAAATGCTACCATCATTTTAAAGAGATTCTTAGATGTAACAGCATCAGTTGGGATCCTTTCAGCCCCAAGTCACAGAAATCTCCGGTTAAAACAGACTTAAGTAATAAGTGCTTTTATTATCTCACATAATGAGTGGTCTAGAGGTGGTAGGTGATGCTACTTGGTAATTGATGTCTCAGGAATCTCATCCAGTTTCTGTAAACCTTCTCTCTTGCAATTCCTGGCGTATTAGCTTTATTTGCCATCATTGGTCTCAAATGACAATATACACAGAGAAAGACCATCTCTTTTTGGTCTTGGTCTCGGTCTCCTGGGAAGGAGAAGTCTTCCTGCCAAACCCCTCAACTCTTAAACACCATTGGTTAGAATTATATTGTGTATCCAGGACTACACCAACCATTTGTAGGAGGAATCAGTCATGGGATCATTCATGACCCAGTGCCTGGAGCTGGGACTAGATCCACCCTTCCCTGAGGCACATGCCACTCAAAGGGGGTTGGAAATCTGGACAAAATTGGAGTTTTGTAAATGAGGAGGGAGGGTTGGATAGATTTGGAGTAGGCATCTGCTTCAGATTAACTACTACAAAAGCCTTTCTTAAATGGAATGGAAAAGTAATTGTTAAATGTATCTTATTAAAATTTTCAGTCTTTTAGCAATGTGTCCAATAGCCAATTTTCTCTTATTTTTAATAAAATAATTATAATTTTAAAAGTACCTAATATAAATATTTCAGTGTGATGGGCCTGGTATGGTCAGTTCAGTTTGGTTTAGGTTTTCAAACTAGCTCTTCAGAATTCTTTTGGCTGGGATGGTTCACAGTAAATATCACTGATGATGAATGAAATTTGGCAGTTCAACTCATTCTCCATAATTTAGAAAAATGCTAAAATGCTAACATGCCTCCAAAGTGTTGGAGAATCTGTTCCTACTTCCTACTGCCTTTCATCTGAGAGTAGAGGATAGGCTCTGCAAGTCCCATTTGCAACTGCCTGAACAGTTTCCTGGGTCTCCAAGAAACATTAGATTCAAGGAAACAGGGGAGTGCCAAGAAGAAACTATTAGTTACTCCGGCTTACAAGAAATAGAAACAGACTAGACCTAACTTGAGTCCAAAGAAAGGGTTTATTTTAAAAGTTCAGGGATGATCCTGGGACCCAAATTCAGCTGAGTCTCAGGAAGTTCTGCTATCTGAAAGTAGAAGCCCTTCAGGAGCCTGGCAGTTTATCTCTTGTTCCTGCTTCTCTCTACAGTACTGCTTGGTTCTTTCTTTTCTCTCTACAAACTGACTTTCTTGTTTTTTCATATCTGTGGTGGGCAGATGATAGCTAATTTATATTCTTTGACATCATATCCCCTCTACTCAAAAGACTAGTTCAGACTCTGACCGAGTCTCTACATTCTAACTCTGAATTCCCAGTGGAGAGAATCTAATTTACAAATGAGGAAGCTGTGGTTTAGATTAAGTATCTTGCACAAGATCACCCAGCTAGTAAGTGTAGATAAGGCCTTTTGACCCTAGGTCTGTCTGGATCTAAAGCCTGGTGACCTTCCAGCAAAATATGTGGCCACAATTGGATTCTCAGAAGCAAAGCTGGATGCCTTGTTGACTCAGTCTAGTCTTGTCCTGTTGGTAAGCCTGATCTGGGGGCTTGGTGCAGCTCTTCGTCTTAACCCCTTTATCAGCTCCTCACCAAAAGACCTTCCCTTGCTGACTGACATCTACAATTCCATCATGAGGAGAGTCATTTTTTCCTTTGGTTTAACACATGGACTATCTCATCATTACAGAATACCTGACAGATTGTGAAGACTATATAATGATCTCATTTTATTTTGACAATCCAGTGACCTAATAGGCAGGGTTATTTACGGCCAGTTAGATGTAAGGAAGGACGTTCCCAGGAGCAAAGTGCTTTGCTCCAGAAGAGAGGACTGACCTCCCTGGGGACGGGGAGAGGGGGTGCTGTGGACTAGTTGCTTGGGGGGGTAGATGAAGGCTCTCATTGGTCATATCCCTGAGGAACATAAAAGCATCACTTCTACAGGGCTATGAGGGCAGGACAGCCACAGGCCACTTGGCACTGAACTCTTGATAGACTGGGGACTTCATGAGGGCACTGTTCTCACCCATCTCTTTGTTCTCAGATTCTAGCATTATGTTTTGCACAGAGTAGCCACTTGATGATGAATGTTTGTTGAAGGAATATGGGACTTCTTAAAATGATAACTATCTGGTATTGGAATGATCTGCCTTGAAATTTGTGTGATTCTTAGTACTGGCAGGGTTTAAGAAAGATGGATAAATATCTGCTTCCTATATTAAAGACTAACATTTATTGAATGTTTACTATGTGTTGGGCCCTGGGCTCAGTGCTCTGCATAGTATTGTTTCATGTATCCTCATTACAAGTCAACGCAATAGGTTCTTTTATTCTTCTCATTGAAAACAAGGCATGGAGAAGTGAAGTGATTTGCTCAAGAATCCATTGCAAGCAGTGTGGCCAGGATTTGAATCCTGGTAGACTGAGTTAGAGATCAGGATCTCGGTCGTGTTGCCACAGCATTTCCTAGATGAGACAGGAGTTTGAAGTAGATGACCTCAAGTCATTATTTTATTTTTATTTTATTTTATTATTTTATTTTATATTTTATTTATTTATGAGAGACACAGAGAGAAAGATAGAGACATAGGCAGAGGGAGAAGCAGGCTCCTCACAGGAAGCCTAATGCAGGACTTGATCCCTGGACCTCGGGATCATGCCCTGAGCTGAAGGCAGATGCTCAACTGCTGAGCCACCCAGGCATCCCCTCAAGTCTTTCTTGACTTTAAGATTCTCTGGTTGTTTGGCCAGAAGATTGGTGCTGCCACAGAGAAAGTGGGGAAGTAGAACTGGCTGTAGGGTTTTAGGAAAGAGAGGTCAGAGAGAACAGATTGATTTTGATTATATTTGGTATGAAGTATCAGAGGATATCCAAATGAAATAGTCCAATGATAGCTCTCTCTTCAAAGAAAAGAAAATCCATATGTATGCCGTTTTCATGAAAAGCCCGTTCATTACAACATGTGATGAGCATTACTGTCTGGCTGTATATATTATGTATGGCTCACAGCCCTCTTCTAACATACCTTATACTGTATTATTGATACTACCACAACTTTGTGAGATAAGCAACATTCTCTTTTTAGAAGACAATTGACAACCCTATTTTTTTTTCCAGAAATTTCATTAGAGAAAGTGTATGTAACTTCAAAATCGATGACCACAAAGAAATGTCTCCTACATAAAAAAAGTGAAAAGGCGAACAAAATATATCTGAAGCCTTAGGAGTTTTAACTAACTTTGCCGCCGTATCCCTTCTTAAAACAAATAAACAGAGACTTCATATTCAGCATGTTGTATTATCACCTTCCCTGGCAATAAAACAAAACTTGCAAACAGGTTAAGAAAGCAACATACAGGGAGGCCTGGGTGGCTCAACGGTTGAGTGTCTGCCTTTGGCTCGGCACGATCTCAGTCTGGGGATCCAGACCTGCGTCAGGCTCCCTGTGAGGAGCCTGCTTCTCCCTCTGCCTATGTCTCTGCCTCTCTCTGTGTCTCTCATGAATAAATAAGTAAAAAATCTTAAAAAAAAAAAAAAGCAAAATACATTGAACATAAGTGATAATCCATTTAAATGTTATTTGATTGAATAACATTGCTATTTGATAATATAATTCTGCTATAGCCTTTGGAATATCAGAAAACTCTAAATCTGCCAAATAACCAATCAAACAAGCAGTCAACAACAGTAGAGGTCAAGGGACAGTAAAAAGTGGGGGAACAGGGCAATATTCTGCCCACATGGGCCCTCCTAGCAGGACTACACTCATAACCCATGACTCCTGGGAAGGAGCACTCAGGGTCCCATGTGGCCGAGGTCAGCCAAGGACAACCTTGGGATCAGACGGGCCTGGGCTTTAATCACAGATGAACTATTTACTAATGGTATAACAGTGGGAAAGTGGCTAATCCTCTCTGAGCCCAGTTCTTCATCCACAAAATGTTAAAACTAATCTGTCCTGCGTATGGTCACTATAAGAAGTGTATGAGATGTATAAGATGAACCTAGAATTAAGTGTTCTTATCACACACACACAAACACACACAAGTTGTGTAGAAGGAAATTTTTGTAGATGATGGGTATGTTTATGGCATTGATTGTGGTGATGGTTCCACTGGTATATATTTATTTCTAAACTCATCAGGTTGTATCCATCAAGTATAGCTTTTTGTATGTCAATCATACTGCAATAAAGTAGTAACAAAGAGAGCCCTACAACAGTGCCAGCAGCAGAGTGGACTTCCGGTAATGGTTAAGTGTCATCTTCTCTCTCAACCTGAGTTTCAGTCTTTAAGAAAACTGCTCAGAAGAAATTCTGAGTTTTACAAAATTCTGAGTTTGCAGTTTTACAGAAGAAATTCACTCCCTCACGGAATTAAACACTTACTAGGGCCACTTACCAGGGCCACTGTGTACAGATGGACAGGTTGTTGCCTGATGAAGGGGGAAAGGGGGCTTGAATTCCAGCTCATTATCACCCATTAAACTGGGTGCCCTTGCCTGTCTTTCTAATTTGCACAAGAGTGCTACATGTATTTTTTTTTTTTTTAAGATTTTACTTATTCATGAGAGACACAGAGAGAGAAGCAGAGACACAGGCAGAGGGAGAAGCTGGCTCCCTGCAAGGAGCCTGATATAGGACTCCATCCCCAGACCCGGGATCACGCCCAGAGCCCAAGGCAGACACTCAACCGCTGAGCCACCCAGGCATCCCAAGAGTGCTACATGTAAAGCTCAGGTGCTTGTAAACTTTGGTGTCTGATTCAGTAATGATGATCTTGGACTTTGCCCACTCTGTGTCTGATGGGAAGTGGTCATCAGGAATTACAATATGTATAACTAATGCTATTCCAGGGAAGGCACTATAGGATTGTAGTAGAAAGATATTTAACCTTGATGCTATGGGGGCGGGAGGCCCAGGATTGGTGACTTAAAGGATGAGGGGAGATTATGGAGAAGGATGTTCCAGGCAGAGGAGTGACATTCAGTTATTTGTCCATTTATTCATTTGGCAAACATGAATATCTACTAAGTGCCAATACTGAAGATACAGCAGTGACTAAAACAAAATCTCTTTTCTCATAATTCTGACATTGTAGTAGGGCCAAGAGTAAACAATGATTGAACCTGAAAAACAGGTGGTGAGATGTGCTTTAGGAGAATAACATACATGGGGGGGGCGGTAAGTGGGGTGAGAGGACCACATCAGGATGGAGAGTAAGGGTGGGGCCTCCTAAGGGAGGCGTCACTTAAGCTGAGATCTGAATGGCAATTGTGAAGCTCAAGGGTGAGGGAGGGCTGGTACAGAAGTCTAAGGGGTAGGGAATGAACTTTGTATTCTGAGGTGGCAAAGAAGACACTCAGGCAAAGTGTAGTGGGTGAGAAGTCAGGCCGGAGAAGTAGCGAGGCACCAGGCCTGTATGAGGCCTGGTGAGCACGATGAGCTCCGAGACCTGCCAGGAGTTCCATATGGTCAAAGGGAAGGGACTGTGTTGTTAGGTGATGAGAGGTGGGTTGGAAGAGACAGGCAGCAACGAGGTTATGAGAAGTCTTAGCTGGATCTGAGAGACATTTAATTTTGCTTAATACTATGCAAGGAATCCCAAGGAAGCCATGACTAAAGTCATTCAAAGACAACCTTTTATGTTTATGCCTTCAAAGGAGGTTTGAATACCAAGTCTTATTTGTGTTAATTGTTCTTGAATCATATTTCTCAATATACTGACCCCATGAGCAGCTTAGAACTCTTCTCAGATAGGTGTGCCCACAAATTCAGATTAATGTACCATTTATTTTTGTAACAATGAGTGTATTTACCGTGATAGTGATATCTGAGTAGGTTGTATTTCGTAGGAGGAGGACACATCTTCCTACTACTCAGAAGTGAGAGGCAGCACATAATGTCAAGTTGGTAGCAAACATGTGATATTTATTAGATCATGGGAAAACTTTGTCTCAGAGTACAAGAAGCAGACACTGCTAGCTGCCCACCCCACATCCATGATCTCCCCTTTGTTCTTTTTTTTTTATTTTTTTTAAGTTTTTTAATTTATTTATGATAGTCACAGAGAGAGAGAGAGAGGCAGAGGCAGAGACATAGGCAGAGGGAGAAGCAGGCTCCATGCACCGGGAGCCCGACGTGGGAATCGATCCCGGGTCTCCAGGATTGCGCCCTGGGCCAAAGGCAGGCGCCAAACCGCTGCGCCACCCAGGGATCCCCCCTTTGTTCTTATTAACAGAACCTCAGATTTGACGGTCAGTAAGCCCAGCTGAAAATACTTGTCTTCTAGACTCCCCCTGCCCCTTTTTTAAAGATTTTATTTATTTATTCATGAGAGAGAGAGGCAGAGACACAGGCAGAGGGAGAAGCAGGTTCCATGCAGGGAGCCCGACATGGGGGACTCGAGCCGGGGTCTCCAGGATCCTGCCCTGGGCTGAAGGCGGCGTTAAACCGCTGAGCCACTGGGGCTGCCCCTAGACTCCCCTTTGGCCAAAGATCATCGTGTGACAAAAGTCTGGCTAGTGAGATCTAGGCAGAAGTCCCTGGAAAAGGTATTCTTTCCTGGGTAAAAAAAGGCAAATTCTGGCTAGGAAAAGGCCCTTGGGTCCTGTTCCCTTTCCTCCTGCTATTTGTAGTCATTTGGTGACTCAATGTTGTTGGGAGTCTGTAATTACTTTAAATATGTTGTAAAGCCAATGTGTGGAGTTAAGGTCCACTGTCTTGTGAGAACTGTGCATCTTTCTGGCACTTAATCTGAGGTAACTACAGACATAAAAATATAATATAAAATATAAAATATATATTAAGATGAATTTATCAAAAATACGTCTCAGAGTTCATAATTTGAAACTTATCTTCTGTGTATGTAATGTTTTTCCCTTTTTTTACACTAGAGAAATATAGTCAACAATTATTTCCTAGAAGTTCATTTAACATATACTGGCTATATTTACAAAGATAACACTTCTTTATATGCCATGAAGAATAGAGATGATGAAAACAAGGTTCTTGTTCTTGGGGAGCTGGCAATTTTATTAGATGACGCATGTGTTCATAAATAAACGTAAAACAAGTACTTATGTCATGTGGTAGGCCATGGCTGGGCCTGCCCAAGAAAAGCCTCTAAGTGGACATGAACATGGATGCAAATAAAAGGAACGTGCCCCAGATGCAGGCAAGGCACAGATCAAAGCCTGGAACCTGGACATCCGCCTGGGAAATGGGCTCAGACTGTAGTAAAATTATTGCCTTCTGTGTAGTGTTAGTTATTTCTGGATGATGGAGAGCCTGGTGTTATAAAAGGTATGGAGTTCTGTGCTCCTCCAACCTGGGGTCACCTCACTCAATGCGGGCCAAGGTCACTAGACAGATGTGTAGTCGTCTGGAGGGCTGATGGAAGGAGGTCAGTGGGAGCCGTGTCCATCAACCTGTATCCTTATTTGGTTTACGTGCTCTGTGCAGTTTACTTGCTGCTTCAGGATTCAACAGAGGAAAAGCTACCCCAAAATATGGCCCCTTGAAGAACATCTTTGAATAACCTGTGTGGCCTGTAGGGATATAATAAGTGGCAATAGAATGTTACAAAGAGCCCTAAGAGTTGTCAGGAGAGAGAAACAATTCTGGTTAAGTATTTATGAAGGAGGTGGCATTTGAGCTAGATCTTGAAAGGCGGGATAAAGTGTTAAGATGAAGGTGAGAGTCAGGGCATTACAAGAACATGGAACTATGTGAGCGATAAAATGGAGGAGGAGAGCAGAGCTGTGTCCTGGGAATGACAAGCAGTCGGTGCAGTGTGGCTGAAGACTGGGATGTGCTTGGGGAAGCAGGGACAGGTGGAGCTGGACAGGGAGCCCAGGCCGGGCTAAGACGGTTGGCATCGAACATAGTGGTAATGGAACCAACGAGTGTTTTTGAGCAACTATTAAATTAGTGTATTAGTAATATAGGGGAGCCATAAATAAGCCTGGCAGCATTATCATGCGTGAAACGTTGGTGAAAACACTGGAAGGTCCCTTAGAGTGCCCAGGTATGAACTGAGGCCATGTGTGAGGAGAACAGGACATGAATTTGAGTTTTATTGTAAAATTGATTGTTCTGGGGGGCACTGGAGAGAGAGCCGGAACCATGTATGAAGTTGAGTTTTTGAATTTGGACATATGGGGAGAAGAGTAGTACTGTGGAGACACGAAGGGCAGACAGGAAGAGGGAAACAGTTGTCCTTTTAACGATATTGAAGTGCAGGTGGCCCATTCCCGTGGAAATGTGCTGCAGGAGGCTGAGAACAAGAGAAGGAGCCGAGGGGAGAGGTGGAGTGGGGATGAGTCCCCCACACTGGGGTGAGGCCGTTGAGTTGGGGCTGTCCTAAGCCTAAGACAGATGCTAATAACAGGTCCTAAATACACAACAAATGTAACGAGTAAGGCCTATCTAGGTAGCACCTTGGAAAATGCAGACCTGTCTAGGAGCACCTCAGAAAATGCAAACCAGGGGATCCCTGGGTGGCTCAGTGGTTTGGCACCTGCCTTCCATCCAGAGGTGATCCTGGAGTCCCGGGATCGAGTCCCACATCAGGCTCCCTGCATGGAGCCTGCTTCTCCCACTGCCTGTGTCTCTGCCTCTCTCTTTCTCTCTCTCATAAATAAATAAAATCTTAAAAAAAAAAAAAAAGAAAAGAAAAGAAAATGCAGAGCTGTCTAGGAGCACCTCGGAAAATGCAGAACACCGTGATACCGGTATTTATAGTTCATGTTTGTTTTACCAGCTGTGAAATTCTCAGAAACCAACTCTTATCCCCGGTTGACCTCTTGGCAGGCCGACTTGTCAAAGGACTCACTCTTGTGCAGAATTTGTGACTCACGTGACACCGAATAGCCAGATCTTTCTAGTTCCTAATAGGAGAAATACCCACACTACACGACTAACTAGACTAAAGCACAGCCTTTTTTGGGGGGTAGGGGGCACACGGGGGGGGGGGTGGGGTAGAATCGCACAGCTCGATTACAGACATTGGTGACCGCTAACCTAATTAAACAGCTAAAACCTTGGAGGCGTTCCCGAGGCGGGCGTATGGGGGCGCCCGGCGGCGGCTGCACGGAAGCCGGGGGAGGTTAAGCAGGAGGCCAGCCGCGACCCAGAGATGAGCTAAGCGGATGGCGTGGCTCCCGGCTGGAAGCTGGCCGTCGTCACCAGGCATACTCGCTCCATTGCTCATCGCCGGGAACAACTCAGGCTATTCCGAGGCGGGGCCGCTGGGAAGTACGGGAGAGGTCACGAGTCGGGAGGCAGGAGGGAGCAGGAGCGGCCCCACCAAGGCGTACTACGTTTCCCAGAGGCCAGTGCGGCAGCGAAGACTTGCTCGCTGGGCCCCGCTGGCAGATTTGCGACATGGGATTGGTAGTCAGCGTCCCTCGGCCGCCGGAGGCGGGCCTCTGGTGGGGAGATCTATAGGGATTGGCTGGTCGGCGTTCGAGTCCCGCCCACATATGGTGACGACAGGCGGCGGTCTTGCTACTTAAGGCGTCGTGGCCCACACCGCCCCGCCTTAGCTCCCGCGCTAGAGAGAAACATGTATCGTTTCCGATCACAGCTCTTCACGGGGATTTCTGCTGCTGCCACCGCCCACTCGTACCCCCGCCGCTTCTCGCCTCTGTTGTTAGCCGAAGACTCGCCTCTTAGCCGCCCGCCGCACAGACGCACGAGTAAAAAGTGCAGCTCCATCGGCTGATCCTCGCTACGCTCCGAGTTTAGGCGGCACCGGGCGTCCCACGATGCCGAAGAATAAGAAGCGGAACGCTCCCCACCGCGGTGGCAGTGGTGGCAGCGGCTCAGGGGCAGCTGCAGCGACGGCGGCGACAGCAGGTAAAGGGGTGTCCCCGCCGCCGGCATCCCGGTGGCCGGCCGGGCCGGCTAGCTTCGGGCACCGTGGGATTTGTAGTTCCGTCCGTCTGGACGTAAGCGTCGGCCGGCCGCCTCTGCCTGGCTGGCGAACTACAATTCCCAGAGTGCCCTGGGGGGCGGTACCTCGCGCGATTTGGATCTGGCGTGCGAACCGAAGTCTTGGGCACCGGCCTTGGGGGCGGGGAGGGAGGGCGGAGGGCGGGGGGCGGCGCGAGTAGGTCCTGGGGCCTGAGAGTGGGTTGGGGTCCGGGGTGACGGGGCGCTGAGCGGGCGGGGGCACGGTTTTCCCAAGCTGGTGCTCGCTCTTCGGAGCTCCCCCCTCCCCCCACGGAGGGTGGGGCCGAGCTAGGATGTGCGGCTTGGCTGTCAGTGGGCGCCTGCGGCCCCCCGACCGCGACCTGGGGTTCTCGGGGATGCCGAGCGTCCGGCGGGTTCGGCGGGGCTCCTGCGTCAGAGGCCCGGCCTCGCGCGGTGCGGCGGGGGACGCGGGGGACGCAGAGGCGCCGTGGCATCCCGTGGCATCCCGTGGCATCCCGGGGCGCTGCCTCCTGGGGAGCCCGCGAGTCCACCTGGCGGCGGGGCGGGGCGGGGCGGGGCCGCTGTCCCAGCCCAGGCTGTGCTGCTGCTGCTAACCGGCACCTGCGGAGATTCCCCCCCCCCGCCCCCCCTGCAGCCGGCGGCCCGGCGACCTCCCCCCCCCCCCCCCCCCCCCCGCCTCCTTTGTGCTGTTCTCCCGTAGGCTCTGCGCCCTGAGGCCCGGACGGGCGACGTGTTGAGGAGCTCAGGTTGCAATTGTGGCCACGACCGTAGAGTGTGTGTGTGTGTGTGTGCGTGTGTGTGGTCTCTGCGAAGGTGAAGCTTTTCCTGGATGGGTAGGTGCTTCGATGAACTAGTGATTCTCTCCTGCTAACTCTAGGCTTAAGGAGAAAGGACTTCGAAGCGGAAAGTCCTAGGAGGCGCGACCGAACTCAAATCGAGTGTTCAACCGGGTGAAATCATCCCATTTAGTAATTTTTTTTTTTTTTTTTTTTGGTTGAGATTTTTGCAGTTAAGCATTGGAATATTCTCAGATTTGGGCCCATCGGAACTACTACTGGCCGTGAGGTGTTTGTCAACACAATTGCTAATCCGACCCTCCGAGTGATAGGCCTTCGTTCTTTAGTAAACAGTCCAGTTTTTTGTTAAAGATCTCTGGAAAGTGGCATTTAAAACGCTTTCCTTGGGGGATCCCTGGGTGGCTCAGCGGTTTAGCGCCTGCCTTCAGCCCACGACCTTATCCTGGAGTCCCGGGATCGAGTCCCACGTCGGGCTCCCTGCATGGAGCCTGCTTCTCCCTCTGCCTGTGCCTCTGCCTCTCTCTCTCTTTCTCATGAATAAATAAAATCTTAAAAAATAAATAAATAAAACGCTCATGAATAAATAAAATCTTAAAAAATAAGTAAATAAAACGCTTTCCTTTAGGATTTATAGCAGCACGAGCACTTGTGTTCCTGCATTAAACATTGGCAATAGGAATGGGTTACCATACTTGAAGTTTTTCCCTTTTCTTCATATCGCTCCTTGATTGTATGCCCGCGGTCGGTATTCATGAAATTGGTTCGTGATCAAGATGTAAAATACAAAATTTGCTTGTTGCAGCGTCTCATTGCTGTGTGTGAATAGGGAATACCTCTGTTCTTTTCTGTATTTCAGCTTTTCCTTCTTCGTTTTATTTTCCTTTTAAGTTTTACCTCTTGTTGGTGGAACAAACAATGATGAAACAACAAGCCAAAGTCACGTTAAAAATTGTAACTGTGTTATTAGTGGCTTCCTCGATTTGCAAACAAACCTTTATTCCGTCTGAAGCTCCCAAGTTTCCTTCCTTCCTGGTACTAACAGAATAACCTCAGGTGGTGGTGGGGGCTGCCTTTCAAAATGTGCTTCCAGGCTCTTTCCTTATCTCCCATCAGCCTTATTGCTGTTGCTTTTTTTTTTTTTCTTCAATATTTTCAGTAGAAAAGGTGAATTTAAACACTTGATTTAGCATATCTAAGCAAATAGAAAAGAATTCAATTAGTTTCTAAAACTGTACAGGCTTTGAATATCTTTCGAAATTTAAACTAGAACTTGTTATCCGTGCTTCCCTCTGGTGAGTTGAGTATGCAGTGCGATTTATTTTTTAAAATCAGAATTTGGGGGTAACCCTGGGTGGCTCGGCGGTTTGGCGCCTGCCTTTGGCCCAGGGCGCGATCCTGGGGTCCCGGGGTCGAGTCCCACATCGGGCTCCCTGCATGGAGCCTGCTTCTTCCTCTGCCTGTGTCTCTGCCTCTCTCTCTCTCTCTCTCTCTCTCTCTCTCCCTCTCCCTCTGTCTTCCTCTCTCTCTCTCTGTGTCTATCATAAATAAATAAATAAATAAATCTTTTAAAAATAAATCTGAATTTGGTTCCAAGTGGCTGTATTATTCAATAAATGAATAAATAACTGAGAAGAGATGGAAAGTTGTCACAAACTTGTGCTTTTCTAGCTGCTTACTTTGTTGGTATTTTTAAATATCTAGAAGAGTTGGGATTCAAATGAGATTTTAACATGTACAATCAAAAGATAACCAACTTTCCTTTCACTTTAGTTGATTTTCCATTTAATTCTCTTTTAAGTTAGTGAAAGGTTCTAGAAAGCTGGTAAAATTGACAAGTATGCATACTTTCCATTGCACTTAATTTAAAGAAAGCATCTTTTATGAAAGAACGAAACCTTGTTAGTTAAGTAAACCTAAGAAATAAAGACTTCATGTGTCTAGAGTGCCACCTAATTAATATTACTTGAGATGGCAAGGTGGGTGACTTTGATCTAGGTATCAGGCATTCATACAGGGTTTTCTTGATTTTTTGGCAGTTTCTTTAACTTCTCTTTCTCTGGAGTCTTGGAAACTGAAACGGAGAGAAAGGAGCTGAGTAGGAGCTATATAGGAATACTCTTCTTGGCAGTTTAGAGGTAGACTGAATATGAAAATAAAATGAGTTGACTTGTGACTAGGTATTAGTAGTAGTAAACAGATGACTCTGAACTATCCCCATGACTTCAAATCATGAAGACAATGAAGATAGACCCAGAAATAGAGTATGATATCATAGGTCTTGGGTTGTTTATTCCTGCCCTAAGCACTCTGATTAATACATTATGGTATCCTGGCTTCTTTATGCTTTCCTACCTTGATTGGCAAAGTTACTCCTTTGGGATACCAAATAAATTTGAAGGCTGCTTGGCACCTTCTGTGGATTTAAAAATCAGCCAAATTCTCTCTCTTGATTTTTAAAAAACTCCAAAAACCCCTAAACTTAGCAAGCTTAAACCTAGAGGATTAAAAAAAAAAACTTTTTTAAAGGTAATTAAGTGCCATGAATTTTTTGAATATAGGCACCTAGTGATAATTGATGCAATCTTTGACTTGACTGATAAGGAAAATTGGGCTCAGAGGTGAATCAGGTGACCCAAAGTCACTTCGGGGGCAGAATTTGGAACTTACTTTAACTCCATGCTCAATGTAATTCATGACTGAGCATTACTTCTGTTAATATTAAATCCCCACAAAACAAAACATTACTATGGATTTATTTATTCATTTTTAATTAATTTGAGGAAAGATTCTAGTTTTAAAAAATTTTATTTTGGGGCACTTGAGTGGTTCAGTCAGTGGAGCATACGATTCTTGGTCTTAGCGTTGTGAGTTCAAGCTCCAAGTTAGGTATAGAGATAAATCTTTTTTTTAATATTTTATTTTTTAGTAACAGCCCTGATGTTTTTAAACTGTTGGGTTTGGGGATCCCTGGGTGGTGCAGCGGTTTAGCGCCTGCCTTTGGCCCAGGGCGTGATCCTGGAGACCTGGGATCGAGTCCCACGTCGGGCTCCCGGTGCATGGAGCCTGCTTCTCCCTCTGCCTGTGTCTCTGCCTCTCTCTCACTGTGTGCCTATCATAAATAAATAAAAAAAATAAATAAAAATAAATAAAAATAAACTGTTGGGTTTGTTAACCTTTCTTTTAAAGATGAATTCTCTAACAGGCTTTTATACTATATTAAAAACCAAAATTTTTATTTTACTCCTCCCCCCCTTTTTAAAAAATATTTATTTGAGAGTGAGCCTACACACGTGCCAGCGAGCAGGGGGAGGGGCAGAGAGAGAGAGAGAGAGAATCTCAAGCAGCAGACTGTGCACTGAGTCCAGAGCCCTACATGGGGCTTGATCCCAGAGCACGTCCTGAGCTGAAATGAAGAGTTAGATGCTTAATCAACTGAGCCACCCATTGCCCCTCCTTTTTTTCCTCTCTTAATTCAAGTTATCTTTAAAACTACTGTCTCTCAATGTCTTAGTTCTTCACACATGGTGTGTAACTTAAAAATTAACCCATTTGCCATGTTTGTGTTTGCTAAGCTCATTCTCCTTGAAAAATAAACTTCTTATTCTCTAATTTCACACTCTATTTCTGGATCTATTGTAGTTTTCATGATTTGAAGTCATGTTTTGGAGATACTTTTTTCAGCCATAATACCAGTTTTTGATACATTTCTGAAGTTGATGTATATTGTAAACAGTTGATGGTCTGAAAAACAGGTGAATTGACTTATTTAAGAATATTTTTTTTGTAGCATAATCATCCCTTTTCTTAAATAAGGTTGGGATTTTAGTGCTGGGTTTCTGCTAAGTAAATTTAAAAATTCTCAAGTTAAATATTTGAGCATATGGCAATACAGTTATTTACTTCCACTTTCTTTTACCTAATAGGTGGCCAACATCGAAACGTTCAACCTTTTAGTGATGAGGATGCATCGATTGAGACAATGAGCCATTGCAGTGGTTACAGCGATCCTTCCAGTTTTGCTGAAGATGGTATGAGTTTTAAATTTAAATTGACAACTTTAGATAAAAGGATGTTTTAGGTAGAAGAATTTTTAGAGTTAAGGCACACTATCACTGTTCCCTGCTTGTTTTCTACTTAAATTATAATGGTTAGTTTATATTATTCCTTAGGACCAGAAGTCCTTGATGAGGAAGGAACTCAAGAAGACTTAGAGTATAAATTGAAGGGATTCATTGACTTGACCCTGGATAAGAGGTAGGAGATACTGGAAATTCTGTTCATTCTGTGTGATTCTGATCAGCTACTATGTATATTATGTGCAGTTTTCTGATTTAACAATATGTTTTTCTAAGCTTGATTTATTTACTTTGGATGTATTAATGTTTCTTATTCCTTTGGACTTTTAATGTGGATAGGAACATGCCACTAAAAATTAGATCAACTCAAGTTAGTCATTATTCTAGCATAATAGCATTAAACTATATATGATTACAACTGAAATAGATTTGTTGGATTCAAAGTTCTTCTTCAGCTAGAACAGGTAAACTTTACTTTAAGCCTCTTTTCTGTTCATTTTGTAGCAGACAGAAAAAAGAGCAAAGCTAAATTTTCATATTTCATAGTAGTTCTAGAGCTGACTTATAATAATTAAAAAGCCCCGAAGATTCACATATGAACTCTAGACTTTTGAAGCATCAAAATAAAGTGAGCTTACTTAAATATGTCATATAGAACATGTCTTTTATGTCTTTTGTGTAATAAGATAAATTATGGATAAAAATTAAAGAAAAATGGTTAGAGCTTGATGACAGCGATAGAGGGAAAAAATCTACAAATCTATGAAGAGAAATTGAGGGAAATAGTGAAGTTTTTACAAGTCATTGTCTTATGGTACACTCCAAATGGATCTTCTGGGTTTTTTTGTTTTTTTTTTTTGTTTTTTTCTGTTTTGTTTTAAATAGTGCGAAGACCAGGCAAGCAGCTCTTGAAGGCATTAAAAATGCACTCGCTTCGAAAATGCTTTCTGAATTGATTCTGGAACGAAGAATGACTTTGACAGACAGCATTGAGCGCTGCCTGAAGAAAGGTAACCTTCTTTTTGAGTCAGAGGCACCAAACTAAAAAGGGATTTGCCACCTGCTTTGCAGTAATGCTTATTAAGGGAAATGGAAAACTGGCTCACTCTTTCAACTTTAGAGTTGTCAAGGAATATGCCATGCTAATTCAAATTAAAAATGAGACTTGTGAGAAGTGGTGTTTTTGTTTATGTAATAAACAGCTTGAAACTCGAATTGTGGATTGCCATCCTTTTTTGTATTGGAAGAGATGATCACCATTCTCATATATAAGAAAGTCTTGAAAACCTGTGTCAGATTTTCACAAAACTTATTATTAAAAAAGCCATTCTACTTCATTCTCCTGAAATTTAAAAAGTATTATAATCACATAGCTTATTTTCCCTTGCGGTTACTGAAAACATCAATTATACCTGTGAATGACATCATTTTTCAGGATATCCTTTAGAATATTTGAATTCTAGAATTCTGTGATAGAAATTCTAGAATTCATATTGTTGTGATCATAGAACTTTTAAGAATGAAGAGAGACCGGAAAGGTTAAGTCTGGTATTACTGGACTTCATTCAGCTTTAGGAACCACCAAAATTAAAACGACCTAGAGATGCCATGCCAGCATAATTATTTTGCCAAGTAAGAATATTGTGAGAATAATGACCTTCTGTCATTAGGTCTTTATTAACAAAATATTTCTAGTGCCAGAAATGTGGGAAGCACACGTGCTCTTTTAAATTGAATGAGCTTACTAGGTTATGTCCTTGTTTTTCTTATTTTACTTCAGTTGAAAGCTTTGTCATGAATGGGTATTTGGAAACCTTACATCTATTCCATCTCTCTCATTGTACGGAATAAAGGCCTAGGAAACGGGAGATTGGTCTAAGGTTATATAACTTCTTGTGGTATAGTTGAGCAGAGCCAACTTTTTTGAGATAGTACAAAGGCTTTGAGTTGTTTACATTGGAACTATTTCCTATAATGGTAGCTGGATTAGATGACCTTTAAAAACTATATTCCGATCTGTTTATTTTATAAATTTTTAATTTGTCAGGTATTCATTTGGTGTCTGCAATTTCTGTATGGTCTTAATCCTTTATTTTTAACTTTATTGTTATTTTCAAAAGCTTCTAATTATTTATTTGTGAGAGAAAGCATACACATGCAAGTGAGAGGGGAGAGAGGAACCCAGGGCTGGATCTCACAACCCTGAGGTCATGACTGAGCCAAAATAAGGGTTGGATGCTTAACCGTCAGAGCCACCCAGGTGCTCCAAGAATCATTTATTTTTAATTCCTTGTTTGTTTATAAAAAAAAAAAAATTGGAGGAGGGGAAGCCCTGAAGGCTTAGTTTACTTCATAGGCTGCATACATCTGAAATGCTTGAGCAATTAACTCAGGGACTACCTGAGCACTGTTCTGTGAGTACATGAAAGATTTGGAAGGTCAAGGCAGCTTTGAAACATATTATTTTGCTGATTTGTTACACTACTCCCTAAAGAGCAGTGTTAATCTTCATTTCACTGCTGAAGAAATATGTTTTGAGAATAAGAATTGTAAGTCATTTGGCTAATAAGTGGTGGATCTAGGGTTTGAGTCAGGTCTGTTTCCAGAGTTTGAGCTCACTATATTTGCAGCTCATGTCAAAGTTTAGAACATATTATGGGATTTTATAAATGGTAGATGATAGTTTGGAATTGTACAAATTAGGGAGATTGCTCTTTTAGTAAGTCTTCTCAAAATAAGTTTTCATGTTTGCACCTTTGCTTTCTTATAGGTAAGAGTGATGAGCAGCGTGCAGCTGCAGCATTAGCATCTGTTCTTTGTATTCAATTGGGCCCTGGAATTGAAAGTGAAGAGGTTTTAAAAACTCTTGGACCAATCCTAAAGAAAATAATTTGTGATGGAACAGCTAGTATCCAGGCTAGGCAAACAGTAAGTATATGATTTTTTAAATTTCTAAACCTATCTAGGAATGACACCCAGATACTCTAATGAATGATCTAGGAAGGTTACATTTTTTTAAAATAGATTTTTTTTAAAGATTTTATTTATTTATTCATGAGAATATACAGAGAGAGAGAGGCAGAGACACAGGCAAGAGGGAGAAGCAGGCTCCATGTAGGGAGCCTGATGTGGGACTTGATCCCAGGACTCCAGGATCACGCCCTGAGCCGAAGGCAGGGGCTAAACCGCGGAGCCACCCAGGGATCCCAGAGTGAGCAGACTTAATACGACAATTGTTTTCTTAAATTTTCTGAGATGCCACAGACCATACCAGATAGAGCAGATTTCTACGTCTTTGCAATCAAAGGGCATACTCTGATAGGAAATACTATCTTGAGTTATTTAGGATGATTGAAGAATAATTTTGATAGGAACTTAAATGATCTAGACAGTGTTTATTGGGTGGTTATTTTTTATTCTAAGAAATGTAATAGGTATTTAAAAAAAAAAATTGGCTGCTGTGGCCTACAAGTCCTTATGAAAAAGCTGAATGCTTTATTTCCATGGGTGGATTTGGGTATTAGATGTAGGAATCTGTAACTTGTGAGATACTCATCTAGTCATGTCATGGGATTTGAAAAACCTTTCATTCTCTAATTTGATATTTATCACCCATAACTTTAGATTGTGGGGTTTGTTTTTGGTGTGCTTTTGTGATTGTTACAAACATCCTTCTGGGTTTAGAAAGTGGATTTGGATCTTAATGGATCTTAAGAATCTTTATCTTAAGAATTTAATCTTAGTAGATTTGAATCTTAAGCTGTTTTCCTAAGAAAAAAACAGTTCAGGTTTAAAACTTTTTTAATACTGACTTTTCACATTAGCCTTCTCTTTAGTATTACTTAAAGTAAATGGTGTTGATCTTTGTGTCTGATAAACCCTGAAATCTTAGTGGGCTTAATAAGTTTATTTCTTGCTCATATCACTGTGTAAGTGGGCAGAGCCCGTGGGCGGCTATTCTCGGCCCTACCTTTAGGTCCTCTGTATGGCAGCTAGGATGGCTAGGTGGGGAAAGAAAGAAGGCAGATAGATGCTCAGGCCAGAACACATCACTTAGTGGCCCGTTGCTTGGTTTACCGACTATATAGAGGCTGGGGATAGTTAACCTGTTTCGCCATAGGCAAAGAAATAGGATTTTGGTAACTTCATAGGAATCTCTGCCCTCTAGCAGTTAGTAATCCCCAAATAGCTAATTAAACTTTTGCTCTTTACATTTTTATCCCCTCTTTTTGGATTTTCATGCAACTTTTGAATCATGTGGGACGGTAGAGGTATTTTAAAATGCTCGACAGAAAACACTTGGGTAGATATTTGTAGTGAGCCGTTAATTTTTGTTACATGTGCGTTTGTTGTCTTTTTTTTAAATACATTTGATGCTTGCTGTGAATTAAAAAAAAATACTTGACAGCTAATGGGACTAATTAGCTTAGTTCTAATTGTTAAGCTACCTTTTTTTTTCACTTAGAGGCATCAAAAGAAGAGATGTGGTTTTGCCTCTGCTGCTTGCATAGAACAAGGATTTACAGATTGAAAGTTTTGAAAGTTGCCTTTACTGAGAATAATACCTAGACTACTTTTTAATTTTAGCTATGTTTAGTTTTTTTTTAAGATTTATTTATTTATTTATTTATTTATTTATTTATTTATTTATTTATTTATTATTTATGATAGAGAGAGAGAGAGAGAGAGGCAGAGACAGGCAGAAGGAGAAGCAGGCTCCACGCCAGGAGCCCGATACAGGACTCGATCCCGGGACTCCAGGACCACGCCCTGGGCCAAAGGCAGGCACCAAACCGCCGAGCCACCCAGGGATCCCCGCTATGTTTAGTTTTTACCAGGATGTAGTAAGAAAATAAAATTGTGATCCCAAGCAGATTAGTGCCACAAGTGTCCTCATGATACCAGGCACTTGGGCATGTGAATGGTGACTTTAAAGACTTAATGCCTTAGTGGCACTCAGAACAGCACGAGAAAATTTAAAGTAAAGACGGAAATGGAGAATAAAAACTCACAAATTTTAAATTGTTTTCATATGATTTATTTGTTGAGAACGGTGTTCTGAAAATTAATGGCTCTTTTTTTTGTTGTAAGCAGATTGTATATAAATTTTGCTTTTTTTTTTTTTTTTAAATTTTGTATTCTGAGCTCCATTTTATTTGGTAACTTATACTTTGGTATGGTAGTCCTCTAGTGTAATCACTTGTTGAGCCCCCTCTTCCCCCTAACAAAAGGCAATTATAAGATTCCTGACCATTTTTCAGCATATTCGGAAAAAAGTGAAATCTGAATTAATGAGATCCCTGTTTAGGTGGCAAGTTTGAGGACCTTTATTTGTTTATCTTTAAGATTTTATTTAACACAGAGAGAGAACCAGAGACTACAAGCCAGAGGGAAAGCAGAGCGGGAGAAAGAAACAGACTCCCCACTGAGCAGAGAGCACTAGGTGGGACTTAACCTCAGAACCCTGGGATCATGACCTGAGCCACCCAGGTGCCCCAAGGACAATTATTTAAATTTTAGGAGATTTCTTCTCCAGGTGTGCTTATTTCTTGGAAAATGATTTTTTTTAGAAGTTTTCATAATAGGGTCTATGTAAAAACAGATGAATGTAAATGGTTTTCAGTGCTTAAAAACCTATAACAAACACTGTGTTTTTAAGGTTTTTAATAGAGTAGGCTTCTCTATCTCCAATGTGCAAACTTCATCTCTGTCTTTAAATTGGAGTTGGAAGTTTGAAAAGGGTCTGTTGGGTTAATGAAGGAAGACCTAGGAGAAATTGAATAACTTTCCTAAGGTCATACTCTCAGTTTGGTAGCAGAGTTTGGGTGAAACCCATTCCCCCCCCCCTTTTTTTTTTTAAGATTTTATTTATTCATGAGAGACACAGAGAGAAAGAGAGGCAGAGACACAGGCAGAGGGAGAAGCAGGCTCCATGCAGGGAGCCCGACATGGGACTCGATCCCGGGTCTCCAGGATCACACCCTGAGCTGAAGGTGGCACTAAACCGCTCAGCCACCCGGGCTGCCCCATTTCCCCTAACTCTTGATCCTATGTTCTTTCTCTCTTTTTATTCATTTTTCAAAAAGATTTTATTTATTTATTTGAGAGCGAGAGAGAGCATGAGTGGGCGTGGTGTGCAGAGGGAGAGGCAGAAGCAGACTCTACCGAGCAGGAAGTCCAACACGGGACTTCATCCCAGGACCCTGGGACCATGACCTGAGCTGAAGGCAGATGCTTAACTGACTGAGCCATCCAGGCACCCCTCTCTCTTTTCATTCTATATTTGGGACCAGTGTAGTCGTGTAGTTGAGAAAACTTCCACATTGAATTCTAAAAGCAAGAAGATGCAGAAATAATAAGAAAATTACAAATACTAATGTCTATATTTACTTTTTTTTTTTTTAGTGTGCAACTTGCTTTGGTGTTTGCTGTTTTATTGCTACAGAAGACATTACTGTAAGTAGAAAACCCTTGACTCTACTTATTTGCACATTTCAAATTTAAGGTGGTTACCTTATTTCATGTTCTTTATTTTTATTTTTTTATTTCATGTTCTTTTACATTAGGAGCTGTATTCAACATTGGAATGTTTGGAAAATGTCTTCACCAAGTCCTATCTAAAAGAGAAAGACACTAATGTTATTTGCAACACCCCTAATACAGGGCTTCATATCAGCTCGCTTCTTGCGTGGACATTATTATTGACCATATGCCCAATCAGTGAAGTGAAGAAAAAGCTCGAGATGTATGCACTCTTAGTTTCATATTTTATAAAAACAAAATTTATTGGCATAATTCATTGTGTTTACACAGTAATGACTGTTTTTTAGGCATTTCCATAAACTTCCAAGCCTCCTCTCTTCTGATGATGTCAACATGAGAATAGCTGCTGGTGAATCTTTGGCACTTATGTTTGAATTGGCCAGAGGGATGGAGAGTGTAAGTATCTGATGGATAGAGGAAAAAGATTGTGTCGCAGGGACCATTATTCTATCATTATCTTCATAATGAAGAATTTGATGATAACCTTGGAGTACGGCCACCTTGAGAATCAAGTGATTGCCCTGCCTCTTGGCAGTGGTGATACAATAATTTTTTTTTTTTTTAAGATTTTATTTATTTATTCAGGAGAGACACAGAGAGAGAAAGAGAAAGGCAGAGACATAGAGAGGGAGAAGCAAACTCCATCCATACAGGAGTGCCTTGTGGGACTTGATCCTAGGACCCCAGAATCATGCCCTGGGCCGAAGGCAGCCCCTAAACTGTTGAGCCATGCTGGCGTCCCGGATATAATAATTTTAAGAGCATATACCGGTAGGGGTTGGTAGAACAACATTTGATTATAGTTAGTTAATTACACTTAACTCTTGCTATCTAGAGAACTCAAGTTTAGGGACACTGTTCCTCGTGGAGAGAGTTGTTTACTGCAGTCTGTATGGATCTGCTGGGATTTCTCAGACACAGGGCACAGTAAGGTGATTGAGGCACGGATGCTTTATAATAAATGTCAAACAAATGGATGAGATACTAAATTGACATGAGTTTGAGATCCGATGAGTTTAGTCACTGTTGTTTAACTTCTCTGAGCCAAAGCTAGGAGCAAACATGGCCCTTTGGACTAGGATGTGTGCTTTGCAGTCCCCCCCACTGTGTCCATGGATGTTTGTTACATCCATTTGGCTCTCAAAGGTATTTGAGTTTGTAATGGGTGATCAGCTTTACCAGTTTGCCTGGCTCTGTTCCAGGGTTAGCACTGAGTTCTCTGTTCCAGGAAACCTTTCATCTTAGGCTAACGGGGGACATTTGGTCACCCCATTTCACGTCCCCTGTTTTGAACCTTGGGTTACTTATTAGCTACTTTTTAGTGTAGGAACAAAGACTATATTTCTGGAACGAAACCTTCTCTGAAGTTAAAGATGTCATTTAACAGTTAATAATTCATTCCATTCAAGTCCTATGTTTAGAAATATCTGAGAAACGTCTTTTTTAGGCTTCCCCCAGCCTATCCCCTTTTCTTTGAAGGATAGCAGGTAGGAATGGAAAGAAGTTATTAATGCTTTCAGTAGCAAATGAATCTGCTTATTTGAGAAATTGGACTAAAGTTTAGCAATCAATCTAATTTTATTGAGCTAGTTAATGGCTCCTTAACCTCAAGGCATAGAAGCCAGATGTCCCAATTTTTTAATCTTCTGTTTTTCTACTGGCTAGAAATGGTAATTTCTTCTCTTTTTCCTTTGAAGTGTATCTTAAAAGTAAAGTGATAATGCAGTTTAAATGATACATGTTGAATTTTTAAAAAATTTCATAAACATACATTTATTATTGCCCACGTATTGTGTATTCTCTGGGTTTAATAAATCATATAAGATAGCTAGGGGAACTCTGATCAAATTATCCATGTTTGGATAAGTCCTTGTCTAAGGACAAAAATGAATGGATTACAAAACGGAACCTAGTGTTCTGTTTGCTATTTTTGTTAAGCTTTTTCAAAGGAGCCAGTGTGTGGTGGTGGTGGTGGGAGTAGTTATAGGGTGTTCAAAAAATTAATTAAACCAAGTGTTCATGTATATATAGGCTCATTTAAATTAGGGTTTTGGTAGCAAATTCATAGCATTGAAATATTCAGAGCCTTTTGCTAACATAGTTTTAAGTGGACATGAGGAATTAGGAGTTGTTTGTGAGAGCTCTCTAGTGCATTATGCATGTTTGTTCTGTAACCAAACTGGTAAGAGCGTACTCTGCGTCACTCTCCCAAGTTCAAATCTCTTTTTCCACCCTTACTAGTTGGATGATGTTGAGCAACTTCTCTATGCCTCAGTATCAGTATATTTAAGATGGAGAATAAAATAGTAACTACCTCATGGGGTTGTTGAGAACATAGGATAGATACAGTGTAAGCGGTAGCTATTGTAACTGTTCACTAAAGTGAGGATTACGTCCCCCTCTTTGGCAGTCATCTTTTAGTAGTGGCCTTTTAGGAGCTCTCTAGGATAATCTGTAATAAGATAGACTATTTACCGGGCAGAGTTAACAGATCTTGGCAGCCACATAACATACTGACTCAGGAAAATATACCAAAATATAGTGTAGACAGACCTTCCCCAATTCCTTTTTTATCCCCCACCTAACCTGCGACAGGGGAGGTGCTGCAGGAAGGAGGGGAGGTGCTGCAGGAAGGAGGCCGACCCACACACCCCCTTGTGTGTTAATGATTACGCTATTTTCTTTTTATTATTGCTAAGAGTTAAGGTATGTGTCTCCGAGAGCCCGGTTTTCATTTGTCCCTGGGTGAATAGTTTTACTGTAGAGTTATCCTAAACTCCAATAAATTGGCTTTTGGATGCTATTTTATGGACTATTTTTTATGTTTTACATTTTCTTTTTAATGCCCAAAAAGGTTATGGAGAAATTTCCCTACAGTACTTAACATTTATTTTTCCAAGTTAGTGCTATTGAACTCCGTGATTCAGACTGTAAAACTAGATTGAGTTTTACTGATTGCAGGGGTCGTTTACAGTGGGTTTTTTCAACTGTGCATGTTGATATATTATTGGGCTGGATAATTTTTTGTTGGAGGGGAGTCAAACCAAGGTAGTAGCAAATAGTAATATATTTCGTGGCTTCTCTTCAAAGGGGATTAAAATATTTTCTCTTAGCTTGAGTAATTTAATTACTTGAGTTGCGCACTTGATTTAAAGATTTTTTAGAAATGAGGGTGCTTTAGGCATTACTGATAGCTTGTACTTTTAGAATAAGAATATTTGGAATTCTGGGGATGTGTGCTTTGGGGACTGAAGAGTGCCAAAGAATAGACGTTGTTATCGTATTTGTGGTATCTTCACTGAACTTTGAAATCTCAGAAATGTCTTGGATATGGTAGGAGCACAATAAGCATTTGTTGAATGTATCTGGATATACTTGGGAGGGGAATGTTAATTGTTTAGTGGGAGTATATCATCTTGTAGTCAGCATTTCTGGATTAAAATTTTTGCATGATATTATAAATGCTTTAACGTGTGCCTGTATGCCAAGATCTCTAAAGAGCTCAGAGATAATGTGATTCTTTTACCCCTGCTAGGTATTCTTTGTTAGCTAGGAAAGGTTGGGGGTGGAAAAGAACCCAAATAACGAACTAAACAAAATTGTTTTTCCTGACCAGGACTTTTTTTATGAAGACATGGAATCTTTGACTCAGATGCTTAGGGCTTTGGCTACAGATGGAAACAAGCACCGTGCCAAAGTGGACAAGAGAAAGCAGCGGTCAGTGTTCAGAGACATCCTGAGGGCAGTGGAGGTAGGTCTCTTAATGCTCTCTCTAATGGCTACTCCTTTTTTTTTTTTTTTTTTTTTAAGTAGACTCCATGCCCACTGTGAGGCTTGTACTCATCATTACCTTGAGATCAAGAGTCAGTATGCTCCACCAACTGAGCCAGCTAGGCGCCTGCTACTCATTTTGAAATGAGATTGTTTTAGGCTAACCTGGACAATTGGGTCATTTTTTTTTTTTAATTTTACCTTTCATCAAAATAATTTTCTCATTTTAAACCTGGAGTAGGTTTTTAACACAGACATAAAGACAGCTTTTTTTTTTTTTTTTTTTTTAAGATTTTATTTATTTATTCACGAGAGACTCAGAGAGAGGCAGAGACACAGGCAGAGGGAGAAGCAGGCTCCATGCAGGGAGCCCGATATGGGACTCGATCCTGGATCCCAGGATCATGCCCTGAGCCAAAGGCAGAAGCTCAGTGCTGAGCCACCCAGGTGTCCCAACAACTTTTTTTTTTTTTAAACTAAGGAAAATTTAATTCTGACACATAAAGGTACTTTTTTTTTATGTTAAAAAATATTATTTTTTATGTTAAAAAATAATATTTTTTTTTTATGTTAAAAAATAAGATTCATAGTTTACAAAAGTGTATTCAGGTGTTGTACTTGCCATCATTTAAGCTGTGGTACTTAGCACGTACATACTAAGTACAGTGCTTTTTATGGATAGTAAATTATTTCCTACCCCTCAGTACTTTTAAGGAAAGACCTTTGTATTCTCCCTAGGAAGCCTAGGTGCTAAAAACTGAAATAACAAAGCAGCGTTTATTTTTTTTAATATTCTTTTTTTTTTTTTTTTTAGATTTTATTTATTCATGAGAGACACAGAGAGAGGAGTAGAGACATAGGCAGAGGAAGAAGCAGGCTTCTTGCAGGAAGCCCAATGTGGGACTCAATCCCAGGACCTCAGGATCACTACCTGAGCCAAAAGCAGATGCTTAATCACTGAGCCACCCAGGGATCCCAAACCCAGTGTTTAAATAAGGGTTTAAAATCATCTGATGCTTGAGAACCTTGTACAGTGTTCTAACCTGTTTCTATCTGCCTGGCAAAGAAATTGATTTAGAAACCTTCAGGGATTTGAACAGAATGCATGGTTAAAAGGAACTGTAGGATAAGAGCAGTTTTACTGTGGAGAATATAAAATTTTTTGTTTGTTTTGTTGGCCAGGTAAGAAATATTTCTTGGATATAAAGAATAAATATCTGGGTTTCTTGCTATATCTGATAGAGCAGTTCAGTTAAGAATGTCACCAAAGAGTCATTAACTTGACACGTATATGAAAATTTAGAATGGGAATTTAAAATAAAGATGCTAAGGCTTCATTCAGGTGCAGTTTTGAAATGTTGCAGTGATTCTCATACATAGCCTGCTTAAGAACTACTTTCTTCTAAAGCCTGGGGTATAAAATAGTTTAGAGATCTTCTGGGATCTAAACATTTTGGTTAATGCTAACTGTCATTTCATTACAGTAATATTGTATATTTACTCTGGTTTTTTATAATGTAAAAAACAAAACAAAATCCTCAAACTTGAGCAGACATCTATATTAACAATTGATCCCTTTGGTTTTAAAATTTTAGTGTGGCTGTATCCCCAAATTAAGCTGTTTTCTTGAATAATTACAAACTACGCCTCTCTTGGGATGTTGCCTCTAAAGAGAAGATAATGGTGTGTTGTGGGTTTTCTGGATTAGACCTGACGTCACATTTTCTGTCTGGATGCATCCTCTCTGGATAATAGATTTTTTTTAAGAGTCAAAACAGGATGTGAGCAGACCCTGTGACAAACCCCTCAGCCTAAGCCACCCACAGCACATGGCACTGATTCTTCTTAGACACAAGCCAGATCTCCGTGTCCACCAGCTCTAACAGGTCTCTGTGTGCCTGTCGCTCTTGCCCAGCACCACTCAGTGAAAGCGTTTTCTTGGCCTCGTGATTCTGACCTGTGGTGCTCTCCCTCCCAGGCCTTATGCACCCTCTCCTCTCCATCTCAGGATTTCTGCTTCTCCCCTTCCATTTGACTGGCTTCCCTGTGCTCTGCCTCAGTGCACCTGCCAATGAAAAAGGTCTGTCCTCACAGCCTTGCTAAGTGTTTTTGTTTCTTTGCTTAGAGGAGAATTTTCCCTTTTAGGTGTAGTTATTGGTGCTTTTATCATTTCTTTTCCTCCAGAAATCTTTCTTTAAGCTCATGTATTTCTTAAATCAGCAAGCAATATGTTAGGTCCCTTGACATTCAGTTTTCTTATTTCATTTCCATTATAACACTTAAGCAACAGAATTATCTTTTTAAGGAAAAACAGACTAAAGGCATAGTTAAAGATCAGTAAGTAGCATAGCTGGAATTTGAACCTACTGTGCTGTCTTTCAACTGGGTCAAGTGCTGCTGATCGGGCAAGGGACAAAGAATCAAAGTGTCAGTGGGCTTTGTCAGGTAGGTCATTGGTGATGACCTTTGTAAGTGCAGCTTCAGCAGAGTGATGGCAGAAAAGCATGATGGAAGTGAATTGAAGAGTGAATGGAAGTGAAGAAATGGGAGATGGTCTTTTTTTTTTTTTTTTTAAAGATTTTATTTATTTATTATTGAGAGAGAGAGAGAGAGACAGGCAGGCAGAGGGAGAAGCAGGCTCCATGCAGGGAGCCTGACGAGGGACTCAATCCCGGGTCTCTAGGATCACACCCCGGGCTGAAGGTGGCGCTAAACCGCTGAGCCACTCCGGCTGCCCAGAAGATGGTCTTTTGAAAAATGGATTGTAATTGAAACGGGAAGAGAGTTGATCAGTGGACTGGGGGGAGGGTTTGTTATTGTGTCTTGTTGAAGATGCTGGATCAGTTTATGGGAGAAGGAACCCATGGAGAGGGAACATTTGAAAATATAAACGAAAGATTGAGAGTGTGATGTAAACAGTATGATTTGCCTTGAACTGGAGAGATTTAGGAGAGGAGTAGGTAAGGGTGCGGATGAGTTAGGAGGGAGTTCTTTCCTGGTGTGTTAGTATTTTCTGAAATACGGACGGCTGAAATAGTAGAACCCTTGTGGGTTTCTTTGAACTGTTGTGACAGACCAGGCACTGTATGAGGCTCACAGGTTTATCTCACACATCTAACAACTGTGGTACAGGCAGGGAAAGCCCCACCTGACAAGCAGGGGCATAGACCCAAAGCAGTTAAATTACTTACCAAATTGACAAGCCGGCAAGTTGTTAAGTCTAGAGTTCACGTTCTTTTCTCCCATATTACATGTCGTGTCTGCTGACAAAGAAAGGAGCTAGGTAGATGTGGGGAAAGCAGTTGGCGTGCTCAGGTTCCATCTCCTTTCTCCCGTCCCTGTGGTGATCCACTGTTCGCTACCTGCTTTCTCTTCATAGTCCTCATTCATCAAACAATGGAGCAGCCAGGTCTTTTTCATCCCAGGTTCTGCCCCTATTCTGGGTGACTCCTCTGTGTTTTGAAAAACCCTATTCTGTATTTGGTACAATGATCTTTACATTTTCTCTATTTCCGTTCACTTGATTCCCTCTCAGAAATTATCTTCTGGCAAAATTGTTCCATCTCTAAAGTCTTTTTTTTTTTTTTTTTTTTTTTTTTTATTTATTTATGATAGTCACAGAGAGAGAAAGAGAGAGAGGCAGAGACACAGGCAGAGGGAGAAGCAGGCTCCATGCACCGGGAGCCCGACGTGGGATTCGATCCCGGGTCTCCAGGATCGCGCCCTGGGCCAAAGGCAGGCGCCCAACCGCTGCGCCACCCAGGGATCCCATCTCTAAAGTCTTAAACTCAGTTGTTCCCTCTCCTTTCCTCCTCCCTCCCTCCTTATTGTTAGAGAGTGAAAGCTGAATGAGCACAAGCAGAATGTGAGAGGGAGAGGGAGAAGCAGACTTCCCAGCCCATGCGGGGCTTGATCCCAGGACCCCAGGATCATGACCTGAGCTGAAGGCAGACGCTTAACCGACTGAGGCACCCAGGGATGCCCCCTCTCATTTTCTTAGTAAGCCTGCTCTTAGACCCTTGGAGTCGTCTAGTTGGTGGTCCTTTATTTTTTGGTTGGTGTCTTAACCCCATTTGTCTTCTCTTGATCCCTTCCCTTCTCAGTACCATCGCTGGCGTGTGGGGACATCTTGTCTTCTGACTTGTCTTGCAACCTCCTCCTCCTCCCTCCCCATCTTACCCCCCATTGGCAGATCAGTACAGATATCTGATTTTTTTCCTTCAAGTTTATCAAGTGCTCTTGAAATTTAAAGACATTCACAACAATGTGGTTTTGCCAGTATTATTTATCTGAACTCAGTTGTGCCAAGTCTATGACAACTTGGCAAGTTTTACACCCTTCTATTAGGATAGTACTTTCTAGTCTATTCACATCTCAGGGATGGAGGTATCAGGTTTAAATCATCTTTTCTTACCTCAGCATGTAAATGTGTCTATTTAGAAATTATATTTATGTATCTCTTCAAGCCATCTTAATTTCTCTTAATATTTTGGTTGTTTTGTTGGCTAGGAACGGGATTTTCCAACAGAAACTGTTAAATTTGGTCCTGAACGAATGTATATTGATTGCTGGGTCAAAAAACACACCTATGACACCTTTAAGGAAGTTCTTGGATCAGGGATGCAGTATCATTTGCAGGTGAGTGAGTGACTTCTCTGTGTGTTTGCTTTTAAATTAGGGAGCATTTGACGGGATAAGCACGGGTGTTATGCTATATGTTGGCAAATCGAACTCCAATAAAAAAATATACAAAAAAATGAGAGAGCAGCTTTAAATGTTCTCTTAATGGGCTTTTGAAGTTGGTTGTGCAGAATACTTTCAGCAGGATACAGAACTATAATTTATTTATTTATTCATTTATTTATTTATTTAGATTTCATTTATTCATGAGAGACATTTTTTTAAAAGTAAAATTGAGTAAATAAACTGTTCTTTTTGTATTGTATAAATCGGGTGGATCATCTATAAATTTAGTAGAGCACTGTTGCTTTCCTCATAACTTTGTCGGATTCGAGGCATTGGAAACAGTTTAGTCTTAGAAACAGAAAATAAGTGACCTGAGTGCTTATTTATAAGCTCTGCATAACTTCCGTTAATCAGATTTCACTCTGTGTAATAAAAAAAGAGCTGGTATTTAATAATGAGCCTTATTTCCTTTCTGTTTTACCAAAGTCCAATGAATTCCTTCGTAATGTATTTGAGCTTGGACCCCCCGTGATGCTTGATGCTGCAACACTTAAAACAATGAAGATCTCTCGTTTTGAAAGGGTAGGTTTTGTTTTTGTTCTCCTCAAGACTAAATGCATTGAAGAAAAGCAGAGCCAAAGCTTTGATTCTCCCAGGTGGGGGGGAGGGTATTTAGTATTTAGTCTGGGCTAAATAGGTATTTAGTGGAGTCTGGGCTTACAGTGCTTCATGCTGTATCAGACACAGAACAGCTGTATGAAAATTGTAGAAACTTTACTGCGTCTAGAGTATGGAGGGGTGATAATGAATAATTTTATCCATAATCCCATTAACGTAGAAATTCTCTCCCTTTCTTGTTCTGTTAGCCTTTTATATTTAAGAATAAGTCCATAGTGCTTTTATATCTGACAACTAAACCTACTTAATAAGTACCAGATTCATTTTGCAAGTTAAGGAAATATGTGCTCAGAGAATTTGTAACATTCCTCAAAATTTCCTTAACATTTCAAAATTCTTAATTATATTTTTATGTTTTTACCGAGGTGAAATTCATATAACATGAACTATTTTAAAGTGTACAATTCAGAGCATTTAGTACACTCAACAATGTTTTGCAACTGTCTGTCTAGTTTCAAAATATTTTCATCGCTGGGAAAGGAAACCTAAACCCTTTAAGCATTCACTTCCCATTCTCTCTCCCACTTCCCCCCAGCTGCTGTCAGCCGCTAGTGTGCTTTCTGTCTCTGCATTTACCTATTTTGGATATTTCTTATGAATAGACTCATGTATCGTGTGACCTATTGTTGGCTTTTTTCATTTCGCGTAAGGTTGCCAAGGGTCATCCATGTTCTAGCGCACACCAGTACTTCAGTCCTTTTTGTGGCTGAATGAAACCCCATTGTGTGGCTGACACCACATGATTATCCAGTCATCCATCCATTGATGGACATTTAGCTTGTGTCCAGTTTTGGGCCATTGTGAATAGTGCTGCTATGAACATTTGCGTACAAGTTTTTGTTAGAACAGCTGTTCTCAGTTCTTCTAGGTTTATACCTAGGAGCAGAGTTGCGGGGTCATATGGTAGTTCTGTGTTTAACTTTTTAAGGAACTGTTTTCTGTAGGGACTGATTTTGCATTGCGATCAGCAGTATATGAGTATTCCAATTTCTATGTCCTTATCAACACTTGTATTGTGCCTTTTTTTGTTTTTGTTTTAAATTATAGCCATATTAGTGGGTGTGAAGTGCAACATTTTTGTATATATATGTACATATATATATATAATTTTTATATATATATATAAAACTTTTTTAAAGAATTTGCTTGTTTGAGAGAGTGTGCTCAGGAGCGTGTGAGTTGGGGGAAGGGCAGAGGCAGAGAATCCCAAGTGGACTCCACCCTGAGCAAGAAGAAGCCCAATGCCAGGCTTGATCGCATAATCCTGAGATCATGACCTGAGCCAAAACCAAGAGTAGGAGCTTCACTGACTGTGCCACCCGGGTGCTCCTGAAGTGCTTAGTTAGATTTATAGACTTTTTATAGTTAATCATTTATATGGCCATGTAATTGATTGTTGGGTATTTTAATATTAGTATCTTTACATACTATTTCTCTTTTGAAATTTTTCTCTTCACATGGGGATATGGGGCTGGATTACTACTTTTTCATATGTACTGCCAAATTACCTTCTAAAGTTATTCTATCATTTTGAATTGTTTCTAGTAATGAACAAAGGCACATAGCAATTACACACATTCTTGACAGCATTGAGTTTTAGGATTTAAAAAAATTTGTTTAATTGGCATCGAGATGGAAGCTTATTGCTTTTTTCCATGTTCTTTTAATTAATTGGATATTTTGCTCACTTTGGTTCATGATTTGTTTTTGCTTTGATCAGATGAAATGATGCATTTTTTTTAACTTTTTGTTGGAATTTTCTTGGTATTTTACATATTTGATTAATATTTTTTCTTAATACAGAATAGCTATCATCTATTTTGTGTTTTCCCCCTTGTTCTTTTTGCGTATGTGTTTTATAAACATTTAAAATATTGATAAAGTTGAGTTAGCTCATTTCTTTCCTGTGATTTTTGTTCATCCTTTTCTTTATCAGGATACCTTAAGCTTTAGTGATCCACATGTGTTTTCCTTTCCTCCATTTCAGCACCTGTATAACTCTGCAGCCTTCAAAGCTCGAACAAAAGCTCGAAGCAAATGTCGAGATAAGAGAGCAGATGTTGGAGAATTCTTCTAGATTTTCAGCACTTAAAGACCACTTTCTAATATATATTTTTTTTAATTTCTAATGTATTTAAACTAGAGACAGTTTTTATCTTGGGTCAACATAGATAGCTTTTGTAGCAGCAGGGGTTATATTATAATTTAATGTACAATATTGCAAATGGTGAGTTCTGATTATTAAATATTCTCTGTAAATCATTAAACATAAATAAAGTGTAATGTTTGGGCATTTTCTATTTATGAGAGAACAAAAATACAGTATTTCACAATGAGGAAAACTATTACCCAAGGTTAAATTTCTTGATTGTGGTTGTCCAAAAATATTGATTATAATGGTGTAAATATACGAGGCATTTAACTTAAGATGTTAGGCAAGTTCTGAATACAGTTTTGGGAGCTAGTTCTTCTGGAAAAGCTGCTATATTTTAATTTTTAAATGGAACCTATTAATTTTGTCACTGGGATCAACAGAATTACACTACGAGACCTTACAGCTGCACTTAAAGGTCATTCAGTCCAGCTGTTGGGAGTTCATGAAGAATTAGCATACGCCAGAAAGGCTGCTAACCTTGACCTCTGAGGGTACTAACACATTTTATCTGCTATATTCTTGTATTTTGAAATAAAGATTTTTCACATAAGAAGTGCTTCTTTTCTAATAGAAATAGTTATGAGTTTCAAGTAGAGTTCACAGTGACCAATCTAGATAGGGAGTGAGACAAAACTTGCTTTGTATATTTGGACGCATAAGAATAAATGAAAAAAATGTAGCCATGTCACCGGGAGTAGTACTGTAGAATAATAGTGTAGTATATCATTGGGATTCTAGTTACTGATTTCTTTGGTATTAGTGTAGAAAACAGTAATAAGAGGGCGGTTGAAGCATGTACACTGTAGAGAAGAACCCAAGTCAGTGAAGGTGCTTCCCAAATTAGCGTTCTTCCTCTTTCTCCTCCTCAACACCTCCTGGGAGGTCTGATGTGACCCCTCCCTGCACACGCGGTGGCCTGTGGAGTCTCTCTGCCTCTGGGAGTCTGCGTCCCATCCCTCAGCTCCGGTGCCGGGGAAGACCACCTTGGAATCCAGAACTTGAGTCTGCGTGCTTTCACCTCCTTGTACTCCCAAGTAGCTTAGAACCTTGGAAAAGAGATTGCAAGGAGTGTTTTTCCCCCGTAAATCTTCAGTTGCCTGTATGTATATACCTTTAAATAATGAGTTATTAAAGTGATCTATGTACATAGCTCAGTGGTGTTGCGAGGACGGTAAGGGAGAACGCTCCTTGCTCTGTCCTTTGCTCGGGGGACATTTCAGACTTGAGGTTTCTGCTAGTGCTTTGGCTTCAGACTTCTAAGTAATAGTCTTATGCTGCTTATTTATTAATTTACTGTGTTTAGGCGTCTGACAGCTTCCCATTTGATACATGAAGATTTCTGCCTTTTTACTTTTTTCCCATTCTCCAGTATTTTTGCATTAAATTGGCATCATTGCATTATAGTGACCAAATTTCTATGTTCCTTCCTGAACTAGTTTACTGTGCTTCCATTTCCATTCTCAACATTTGGTCTTGGTTTTACATACACATCACCACTGCTTCCAAAACAGCCCCAAATATGTAAAACTTAAAATTATTTTCAACTGGTCAAAGCTCAACCGCATACTTAGTTGTTTCAGTCTAAACTAATTGGTCTCATTCATGTATACAGCTGTTTCCTGAGACTTCACCCTGTGATTTGTTTTCCTCTCATGTTGGGAGTCTGCGTTTCCTGGACCCTCTGTCTTTGTTACTAGATTATTTGCTAAAGTGGAACACTTCCTTCAATAACTCCGGTGATGGGTACAGGGGAGGTCAGTTACTTCTAAGAGTACTACATGTCTGAAAGGTAGCATGGCTTGGTATTTAAATTTTAGCTAGATCATCAAATTAAGAATTTCGAAGGCATTGCTCTATTCTAATTAAAGCATTGTGATGTGTAATTTTTATTCCTGACTTGTTTTTTTGTTAGGGGCTCTTTAGTGTTCTTCTAAAATTGTGTGATACTGTGCTTTGGTGGCCTCCGGCAACCCGGAAAGTATTTGTAAGTTCTTAACCCTGCCCTGCACTGTCCTCCTCACTGCCTTCGCCAAAAAAACCCAACTGAATGCGCACACGTTTTGTGTGTGAACCCCATGACCTACTAGAGCTGCTGGATTGAGCCTCTGGCCTTACTTTTCATTCATTAATTTTTCTTTCTGGGAGATTTCTAGAACAGTTTCCCAATCTTCATGAAATTACCTTCCTGTATTTAGCTCCTTACCTGTTTCCTCGAATTCTAGAGCCTGCCAAGATTCTGCACCTCCCCCATCAGTGATGGGCCTCTGGAGGTCTGCTAAGGCAGATTAACAACCACTAGCTCTTCCGTATTCAGCACATTTGTTGAAATCTTGTTCAGCATTGTTTCTTTCAATTTTCATTCTTGTAGTATTGTAATTTTTATTCCTATTCTGCTTTTTTTACTGGGGTTTTAGGAGGAAGACGAGAGAAATGAGTTAATCTACATATTAAATTTATAGATGGGTACATTTTTTTAATAAATTTATTTTTTATTGGTGTTCAATTTGCCAACATATAGAATAACACCCAGTGCTCATCCCATCAAGTGCCCCCCTCAGTGCCCATCACCCAGTCACCCCCACCCCCGCCCACCTCCTTTTCTATAGATGGGTACGTCTTCATGAAATTTATTTATGGGTGATTGCTCAACAAGGATTACTGGGGATTCAGTGTATAAAAATGTTTGAGTTTTCTTGAAAGTAGTAAAACAGTGTATGATAGACGAGCTTATTCCTTGATTCTTTGTTATTCCTGCTGGTTTAAAGGAATTTTAAATGGTCCCTGCCTACTAAGTTCTTTATTTTGAGGCTCAAGCTTTAATTTTGGAGCATCCAGCATTCCATGATTCAAGTCTCTAATGGCATTGACTGAATTTCCTGGGGTTTGAATCCAGATAAAGTATTGAAATAAAAATTAAATACTTTTTTTTTTTTTAAGATTTTATTTATTTATTCATGAGAGAGAGAGAGAGAGGAAAAGACAGGCAGAGGGGGAAGCAGGCTCCATGCAAGGAGCCTGTCATGGGACTCGATCCCGGGACTCCAGGATCATGCCCTGGGCTGAAGGCAGATGCTCAACCGCTGAGCCACCCAGGGATCCCCCAAATTAAGAAATACTTAAAATGCCCCCAGACAAAACAATTCAGGTGAGAATACCTATTTTCTTCTGGTAACTCTGAACTCTTCTTGATGTGGTCTTTCAGGTATGTAATAGATAAAATGAGGTATGTTATCTTGCTTTGTTAAGTGGTTCTCCAGAACTGGAGACAATTGGTCATAAGCCATAAAAACTTTCATCCCCTTCACTGGCTTCAAATAATGGTTTTATTCAGATTTGTGGTGTAAGGATTGCTTAGGCTCCATCTTCTTCATCCCTGAAGGGGAAATGATACGTCACAGGCTTGTAAGGTTATAGGAGAGAGAAAAACACAGTAAATGCTCAAAATGAGGCTATCCTATTTCTTCAAAGGTTCGATGGTTTAAGATAGATCAGATAGTTGGAAGATTATGTCAAAAACAGGTTCATAAAAAAAAAAACCGGTTCATAACAGCGAACACATTCTCATTTTTCAAGGAATTTGGCATAGTTTTTTTATTTTTTTTAAGATGATTTATTCATGACAGACACGGAGAGAGAGCAAGAGAGGCAGAGACACAGGCAGAGGGTGAAGCAGGCTCCCTGCCGGGAGCCCGATGTGGGACTTGATCCGGAGTCTCCAGGATCATGCCCTGGGGCTGAAGGCGGCGCTAAACCGTTGGGCCACCCGGGCTGCCCTTGGCATAGCTTTTTAATGTATAATATACCTCTGAGAAGACAGAGGTTACATCATTTTCCTCCATGAACTGGCCTGCTGGTACAGATGAAGCTTAAGAAAATGGCATTCCTGGGATCCCTGGGTGGCGCAGCGGTTTGGTGCCTGTCTTTGGCCCAGGGCGCGATCCTGGAGACCCGGGATCGAATCCCACGTCGGGCTCCCGGTGCATGGAGCCTGCTTCTCCCTCTGCCTGTGTCTCTGCCTCTCTCTCTCTCTCTCTCTCTCTCTCTCTCTCTGTGACTATCATAAAAAAATAAAAAAAATAAATTAAAAAAAAAGAAAATGGCATTCCTTTCCTCTAAAAATACAGTGAGGTCTATACTGAATATAAATGTAGATTTATTTATTCATGAGAGACACGGAGAGAAGAGACACAGGCAGAGGGAGAAGCAGGCTCCACACAGGGAGCCCGAGGTGGGACTCGATCCCAGGACCCCAGAATCATGCCCTGAGCCAAATGCAGATGCTCAACCCCTGAGCCACCCAGGCATCCCCTGAATATAAAAGTAAAGGGAGTTGGGTGAAGCAAACATTTTCTCATTGACGTGCAAAGTGTTTCAAGGATGAATAACGTCCGTCTAGACGTAGCAAGGGAAGGTGGGACTAGACAGGACTGCACGTCCGCTGCCTACCTCGCCCTCAGTGTCCTGCTGGGGTAGTCGGTCCCTGTGGCCTGCAGATGGGACTGGGCATGGCAGGTCTCACTGTAGCTTCTTTCGTGTACACCAGAGGGCAGAAGCTCCTTGGCATGTGTGTGAGGGAACCACGCAGGAGAAAGCCTGACGTTCCTGAGAAACGTGCATAGAAACTCAGAAAGAATCAAGCCCCTGGGGAGAAAGGGCCGTGGATGACATGTGCTCTCGGCCATCCGACCTCCCACTCACAGCGCTGTTTGGTAGCTGCTGGGAGCCCCAGGGGGTGTCTGACGGTCACCCTGGGTTGTCACCACCCTATCCTGCCCTTGTTGGCTGCGGTCTGGGGGCCCGGGCCAGCTGGCCTCTGCGGGTTAATACCCGGGCGCCTAGGGTGGCGCAAGTGCTGGCAACGGGTCAGCTTCCACAGTCACAGCGGCCAAATAAGGACATTAACTTCGGCCCAGTAAGAACCTTCTCCGTTACCAGTTGAATCAAGGCAAAGTGGATTCTTTTGAAAGCATAGTTTCAGTAATACCTTCACGAGAAACCTTAAGACATTTTGAAAAAAGTTAGTATTTGGAACCTGACATTGCTTGGCTAGACGAACCCTAAATCTAGTCCGGCATCGTGCTGGGGTTCCGGGGCCTGCGGGAGCACCCGTGCGCTGAAGGAAGGCAAAGGACCACAGAGTTTGCAAAAAGTTTTATTACAGTTGCTTCTGAACAGTTTTTTTTTTTTTTTTTCCTGGTAACCTAGCAGGCAAAGCTCACATTTTTGTAAGTAATTTGCATGCTATTACTCTCCCCACACTGAATTATATGATTCTTGAGGCTGGGATGTTTTTTTGTTGCATGCGCTCTGTGCTTTTAACTTTTGATAGAAGTGATTTAGACTTGATTTAAAAAATTAATTCCTGAATGTGAAGAGGCACCGACTCTGAAATGGAATTAAGGAACAAATTACCATGACTCACTCAATAAAGCTCCCTATTAGCTTTGAATTAAGCCCTATTATAACAATTCTGATCCCGTGGCAAGCGGTGCCGGTGTGCTATTTCTGTGCTTTGATTCCGAGCACCTATGGGAAAAAAAAGAGCAAAGCAATTTTCCATAGACAACTATTTTGTCAGAATATTTATTTGTAGGTAGTGAAAGGATTCTCAAATGATAATAAGAATCAGCTGTGAGCGTTGATCTAAGCTGGAGGAAAACGGACTTACTTACATGTTGTGGGGCAAAGGTCTGAGAAAGGGCTCCATTGACCGGCTGCTGCTTTGGTCGGTCTTAATGGGATCTGCACAGCAGCGTGAGGGAGGGGGGCTGAGCTAGTGGGATGCAGAATTTAGTGACTGTGGCCTCTCCAGCCCCGCTGGTTGCTGCCCTATACGGAGAGATAGCAACAACTGGATGTCAACAGCATGGGCCCCGGTTTCAGGGGCCCATGCCATCCTATATCCGTTTTCGCCCTTGGGGGCCGCGAACCACAGCCCGCCAACTCCATTTTCCTTACTAGTTCCTTATTGTCCTCTTGCATGTTGAGTTAATTTAAAAATATATGAAAGTGGCATCCATTTATTTTTGTGACTTCACCCTGAAGAAGAAATTCACTTTCAGGGCACTTCCTAGCTTATTCTAAGTTCCTGCCTTAGTGCTTTTGGGTTTGATGTTGTGCTGAGTCACCTTTGTAGTCACTAGAAGCAAGCTTGGCTCATAATTTGGAGATTTAATCAGCTGCCCTGCTCTTAGGTTAGCTCACTGCGGCCAGGATTTTCTGGTTGGTCCCCCACTTTGTAAACGTCGATTGAGCTTCAGTATGAGATCTGAGCGATCGGAATTCCGTTCCTAAAGGGGAAGCTAAGGCCTAAGGACGTTATGTCAGAGATCCAAAAATGAACCACACGTCAGTCACCAGGCCCAAAATAGAAGCTGTGGCTGGAGTGATGATCCTGTGATGTGACACACACACAACCTTTAGCCCTCATCAAATATTAGTATTTGGGATAATAAAGTATAAGAGATGATAAAATGCAAAACATTTCTAAAAGAATAGAGATCTGTGACCGGGGCTCAGCCATTCTGGTTTCATCTATGAGAGGATAAGATCGGATTGATCTCCAAGGCTCCTTTATTTTACATGCTGCTGCTGCTGCTGCTGCTGCTTTTTAAAGAAATGATCATGTCATTCCCTTAGGAATGCTCCATGAGGTATATTTGGAATTCAGTAATATCAATATCTAAGGTGCTTCAGTAGCAGCTAATCTAAGATACCCAGAGAATTCTATTTTTTTTGTTAATTAAAATTTCAAGATAACTGAACCACCTTGTTTAGTTTTTAGCTTTGAGAAAACGTTTAATTAGACCATGACATTTTAAAAAAAGATTTATCTGTTCATTTCAGAGAGAGAGCATGTGTGATGGGAGGAGCAGAGGGAGAGGGAGAGCATCCCAAGCAGACTCCCCGCTGAACTTGGAGCTGGGATTGGGGCTCGACCCCACCACCCTGAGATCATGAGCCGAGATCAAGAGGCAGGTGCAGCTGACTGAGCCACCTAACTCCCCAGGCCATTTTGAACCCACTGTCTTCCTTAGGGCTTTGGGAGCATATTTTTTCCCAAATACTAGTGGGTTTCAGGTATCACTGGGACATTCTTGGTTTTAATATTTTAGACGGCAATGTAGTCTACTTAGTAAACGGCTGATTCTTTTATCAGATCTTCTACAAGTGTTCACACCTTTCTTTTTTTCTGAATTTGGTTTCTCCTACTTTTCTTCATTCTGTAACTGCTATTAAAGGAAAATTTTTAAATGTTTATGGGACAAAGCGTATGGCTTTATATCAGCAGGCACAGAGTTTACGGACTTTACCAGAGTCCAGGTGGATAGCACATGGGGATTTTTTACACCCAGTTTTATTTCTATGCTTGTATTTATTATTAACTGCCTCAAATTCTTTTGGAAATGGTGAGCTTCAAATCTTGAATGAAATATTTTAGTTGCTCCGACTTCACAAAAGTCACTGGCGTGTACGTTTGACATTGGGCATTTGAAGAATAGGATTGGTGCCCACCCTAAGGAGTTTGCAGGCAGTTGGGAAAGTCAAAGATGTGGCAATAAATGCTGGAAAACTGTAGAAGTGTTCTGATGGGAGAATGCACCGCATCGAGCAGAGGCACAAAGGAAAAGCAGGTTGATTCTTAGAGGACCTGAGGTTTGAGCTGAGCCTTGAAAGACAGCGAGGGAGGGATGTGGAGAAGAAAGGAGGACACGGCGAACTCTGAAGCAAGAGGCCCGCTCGCAGCCCTGCAACTACCTGTACCATCTGGGCCTTTCACCAGCCGAGCTTCGATTTCCTCCCTCGTGGGAAGGAGGGGGACCAGACCAGAGCGTGTCTATACTCCCTTTCACATCAAGGCCCTGAATCACCAGTAGACTCATTTTAGGCAAAGAGGGAACTGTGACAGAGATGGCTTTGACAGTAATTTGAATTTGTCTTCCTAGAGCCCTTCATTTCATGTACTTAAAAGGCCACAAGGTCTCTGTTGTCCTGGAGAGACCTCTTAAAATAGACCTTTGGAACCATTCAGGCTTTTCAGGGTTGCTTGAAGTTGTGCTTCAAGAAAATAGTACCTTAAATGTAAGCCTCACTTAAAAAAAAAAAAAAAAAAAGATTTTATTTATTTGAGAGACAGAGAATGAGCAAGAGAGAGAGCACGAGCAGGGTGAGGGGCGGAGGGAGAAGCAGGCTCCCCATTCGGCAGGGAGCCTGATGCAGGGGTGAAACCCAGGAATCCGGGATCACAAAGGCAGACTTAACCCACTGAGCCACTCAGGTGCCCCGTAAGCCTCACTTTTAAAATTCTGTATTATATAAGTGACCTCGATCTAAGGAAATTCAGGAGGAAGAGACCTCAGATGTCCCAGAGTCTAGCCTCCAACCCACCGTATGGTTCCTGTCTGTAGCCCCTGAGCTTGCAAAGATTTTGTCTGGAGGACTGAGCCAGCATCTCCTGGCTAAAGGATACATTTAGGGTAGAGACTCTTTTGCCACATTGAGGGAGAATATAACAATTGCAGTTTTGCACAGTCGATTGAGCGCCCAACTCCTGATTTCAGCTCAGGCCGTGATCTCAGGGTTGTGGGATCAAGCCCCGTGTCAGGCTCCTGTCAGTGTGGCGTCTGCTTGAGATTCTCTCTCTCTCCTCTCTCTGCCCCTCCCCCCTGCTCTCTCTGTCTCAAAAAAACCCCAAAAACAAACCACATAGAATCTTTAAAAGAAAATTGCAGTTTTGTTTTAAAGCCTCATGCAATTAGGAGGGTTCATGGTGCTGTTCTCTTCCTCCCTCGGAATCTTTGGGCCACAGGCCAACTGGCTTAGTCTTATCTTTCTGTGCCTTTATACCTACTTTTCTTGGGTGAAGAATTTGAGGCATCTCAGCAGAACATACATGCTGTCATAAAGAAAGCTGTGTAGGGCAGCCCGGGTGGCTCACTTAGTGCCACTTTCAGCCCAAGGCGTGATCCTGGAGACCCAGGATCGAGTCCCACGTCGGGCTCCCTGCATGGAGCCTGCTTCTCCCTCTGTCTGTGTCTCTGCCTCTCTCTATGTGTGTCTCTCATGAATTAAAAAAAAAAAAAGGCTATGTAAAAGTGAATTACAAAATGAAAAGCAGGCCCAGGGAAAGCAGGGAGAGCTGAGAAATCCGAGGAGGCAGGGAGGGGAGGACGTTCAGAGAAGTGAGACATCAAGGGCTCAGCTTGGGCCACTCACTGGAGCTGAGCCACTGAGCAAAAGAATAGGCCCCAAGGGGTCCCCACAGGCCCTGGGCCCCTGGACGACCTAGCTTTAACGGGGCTTCAGCTGGGGGTAAGGCATGTGGCTGTGGCCTCCCGCGGCCTGTGACTCCTGTGACGTGGGGCTCCCGGGCCCAGCCTTCCACCTCATGGCAGGTTTTCTTCCAGGAACGATGACTCACTGCTCCCCGGATGCCGGCTCTCGGGGTTCGCCCGAGGGGAGGAAGCTGTACGTCGTGGACTCCATAAACGACCTACACAAGCTCAGCCTCTGTCCCGCCGGGTCACAGCCCCTGTTCCGTATGTGTGCCCTCCCAGCTTGCTGGCCCTCCCGGCTTCCAGGCCACCTGCAGACGGTCGCTGCTGGTGTGGACCTGGGTTGGGGGGAAGATAGTGGGGGGGACCGGGGTGGGGGGTAGGAACAGCTTAGGAGGAAAGTGCTAGTTATTATTAGGCAGTTTTTGGTTTTGTTCTCTTAGTCTTTGACAGGCTTATGGGCTTCCTTGGCTCCTAAGCAAGATTTGGGATCTGTCTTCAAGGGTGCTGAGAAGTCCTGGGGCGCTGTCCCCCGGCCAGGCGTGGGGGCTCCCAGAGGCTGCTCATCCCTCTCGGCTGCTGCCGGACCTTCCGGGGGCCACAGCCAGGCCCCCCGGGTGCCCATTTCCCTGGACAGCTCTTGTTCATTCATAGCGGATTGCGGAGAAGATGCCGCACACGTTCATCCCGCTTTTACAAAGTCCTGAAAATGTTGTTGGGCTAAGAAGTCCCCTTCGTTTCCTACTTCCACGTTGCAAGTGGCCCCAGTTAAAGGGTGAACACGGGAAGGGGAAAAGCAAAACTCTACTAAATACTAAGCCCCATTTTTCCAGCTTCAACTTTGACATTCAAACACAGGCCCTAATATTCCACTGGCCGCCTGTTGCGTTCCCGCCCCAAATTCGTATCTATTAGTCCCCTTCTAAATCCTTCCCGAGGTCTCACTATCTGCTTCATTTTGGTGTGTTCAGGTTCTCACTTGCTTTCACTGCCGCCAGTCTCATAGACAGGTCCTGGGGGCCAGCTAGGGCCGTCGCTTCCATGAGGGAGCACGGTGGTGGCAGGGCACGGGGCTGTGCTCCGCAGCCCAGGACAAGGCCACCCACCGGGCTAGGCTGCGGGACTAGGCGGCGGGACTGATGCTGCGGGAGAGGACACACGGGGCGGCAGCAGCCTGCGTTACCCTCAGTTTCTCGATGTCAGTTAATTTACCTAGAGTGTCACTGGGCACACAGGCCTCACGGCGTGATGGCCAGACGCAGGCATTTCAGGCTGCGGGGACCCCAGCTGCGTTCCGGGGTGCAGGCTGATTCCAGGGCACCGCATGGGAAGAACCCTGTTTGGGGAGCAGGGCCCTCCCAAGGAAGCTCTAAGGAGCCTGAATACCTCGGGCCGTTTTCCTGTTTAAATGGACAGAGGCTCCCCTATGGCTCCTCCATAGCTTCCCCGATGGCTCCCCGATGGCTCCCTGATGGTTCCCCTGATGGCTCCCTGATGGTTCCCCCATGGTTCCCCCATGGCTCCCCCGATGGCTCCCCCGGTGGCTCCCCCAATGGCTCCCCCATGGCTCCCCGATGGTTCCTTGATGGCTCCCCTGATGGTTTCCCCAATGGCTCCTGATGGCTACCCCAATGGTTCCCCTGAGGGCTCCGGATGGCTCCCCTGATGGTTCCCCCCCCAATGGCTCCCCATGACTCCCCGATGGCTCCCTGATGGTTTCCCCGGTGGCTCCCCGATATTTCCCCCAATGGCTCCCCGATGACTCCCCCGATGGCTCCCTCGATGGCTCCCCCATGGCTCCCCTATCGCTCCCCCATGGCTCCCCGATGGCTCCCCGTGCAAGGAGCCTGCCAGGTGACACCTTCTACTCAGGAGATGGCCCCAGGCGGCTGTGTTCCCTCCGGGGTCACGTCGGGAGGAAGGGCGCGAGGCCTCCAGGACTCTGACCCCTGATGGCACCTAGGGACCCCCCCCAAGCCCGCGCTCCCCTCTTCAGGGTTACCAGCACCTTGAACCACCGCGAGGAGGCTGCGAAGCCGCCTGCGCTTTGAACCCCGACGGGAGGAGGCGACCCCAACCTGGGCCCGGCCTGTCCTGAAGCAGGTCGCGGCCCGGCCCCGCGGCTGCGCTCCGGCTCTCGTCACTGTCCCTCTGCTCCCTGTCAGCCCCCCAGGAGGAGCTCCCGGACACCCGCGACCCGGGACACGGCGGCCGGGGCCTGTTCTTTATGGGGCTGATAACTGTGCTGATTGTCAGCCTGGCGCTGGTCTCCTTCGTGATTTTTCTAACAGGTAAGGCCGCGCCCCTGTTCTCATCACCTACACGCGGCCTGCCGGGGCTTTGGCTGTGTCCTGCGGCGGGCGGTGACCGCGGGGCTCCCCGCTGGGGGGGGGCGCACGGGCACCGGGACACACGCCCACCACGGGGCCCCCGGGCACCGGGACACACGCCCACCACGGGGGCCCACGGGCGCGGTGACGGTCACCGGGACACACGCCCACCACGGGGGGCCCCACGGGCACGGGCACCGGGACACACGCCCACCACGGGGCCGACGGTCACCGGGACACACGCCCACCACGGGGCCGACGGTCACCGGGACACACGCCCACCACGGGGCCGACGGTCACCGGGACACACGCCCACCACGGGGCCCACGGGCACCGGGACACACGCCCACCACGGGGCCCACGGGCACGGTCACCGGGACACACGCCCACCACGGGGGGCCCCACGGGCACGGGCACCGGGACACACGCCCACCACGGGGGCCCACGGTGACGGTCACCGGGACACACGCCCACCACGGGGGGCCCCACGGGCACGGGCACTGGGACACACGCCCACCACGGGGGGCCCCACGGTGACGGTCACCGGGACACACGCCCACCACGGGGGGCCCCACGGTGACGGTCACCGGGACACACGCCCACCACGGGGGCCCACGGGCACGGTGATCCCACCCTCCGCCCCGCACGTGCGGCCCACGAGCCCGGGGCAGGTTTTCTCCCGTCCCGGGAATCAGCTGCAGGGTCCCGGGTGCAGCGCGAGGGGGCGGTGGGGCCACTGGCCTCCCGGTGGGCACTGGCTGCTCTGCCGCGCGGCCCCGCCCCGTGACCCGGGCTGGCGCACACCGCCCCTCGGCCGCAGACCCCTCGCGCCCCCTGCTCGTTGCCTCCGCCCCTGCAGCCCGCAGCGCCCGCGAGCCCCCCCCCCACCCCCGGGGGTCGCATCCCTGGGGCGCCCCGTGGAAGGAGCCCGCGGGGAGGGGGTCGTCTCCCCCTCCTTCCCCCAGGCCCGGCAGCCCCCGAAACTCCTAAGCGGGGAGCGGAGCCTGGTCTGGGGAACGCCTTTAATTTAGATTCACTCAGGATTAATCCTGCGGTAGTGGTGGTGATGGGGGTGATGGGGGAGACAGGCGGGCTGAGGGCGTGACCTTTAAAAAAAAAAAAGGGACAGAGCATGAGCGGAGGGGGCTGTAGGGGCAGAGGGAGAGGGAGAAGCAGGGGCTTGCGCGGGGCTCGATCCCCGGACCCCAGGATCACGACTTGAGCTGAGGGCAATCGCTTAACCCACTGAGCCCCCGGGCGCCCCAGGTGCGACTGTTCAGAGCTTCAGACCCCTTTTCTTCCCCAAGGCCCTCCTTCCAGCTGGAAGGTCTTTCCGCAGCTGGGGGCAAGGACCTCCCGCGGTTGGGGCTCCCGGGCCCCGCCCCGCCCTCTGGCGCTTAGAAACCGCAGTGGCAACCCTCCTCCCTCTAAGGGCGCCCTTGCATCCGTCAGCTGCATGTGGCTTGTTCCTGAACCTTCGGGGCCAGAAAGGTCCCATGGGCAGTGCTCTTCTGAAATGTTATACCAACAAAAATTACTGCTCCACATACCATTCTGTTTACTGAGTTCCACTACTGGGAAACGTTGGGAATGCCCCCCGACAGGAGAGCCCCCCAAAGAACTCTCTTCTGCGGGATCATAGGTAGGATAAGGATGATGACAAATGCTAGATTTGGGGTGCGCACTGTTGCACACACTGTGCTAAGCACGTGATGTCTGCTCACACTCTCGACTCTGTGGTGTAGGATCTACTATTATTCTGGTTTTACAGATGCTGAGGCTTCGATTATTCATGACGGTGCCCGAGGTCCACAGCTACTAAGTCCCCAAAGACACTCCTGCCTGACCTCACAGAGCATGCACCTTAGCACCGTCATTATAAATAGGATTTATTTTATATCTGCTGCTGGTGTTTTATATTGAGGGTAAAGTTATATTAAGAAATAGGAAGACATGAATAGAGAAGAATGTCTTTATGGGGCGGTTGCTCTGTGCCAGACACATAAGTACATTATCTTAAATCTTTACCTCTTGGGCCGCCCCGGTGGCTTAGGGGTTTAGCGCCGCCTGCAGCCGGGGGTGTGATCCTGGAGACCCTGGATCGAGTCCCACGTCGGGCTCCCTGCATGGAGCCTGCTTCTCCCTCTGCCTCTGTCTCTGCCTCTCTCTCTCTCTCTCTCTGCATCTCTATGAATAAATAAATAAAATCTTAAAAAAAAACAAAAATCTTTACCTCTTAAGATAGTATTTAATGTTTCTATTTCACCGAAGCAAGACTAAGGCCCAGAGAGCCTACCTCTCCGTGTTTACCGTGCAAATCAGAGCAGCCCTGAGATCCAAGCCCTCATCTGTCCGGATCCAGAGCTCCCCTGGCCTCGGTGAATAACGGGCAATAAACGCAATAAAGCAATAAATGAAGGACCTCGTGTGGTTTTCAGACAAAACTTAACCTAAGACCAGAGTTGGCCCCGGCATCTGGAAGTGACCTTGGCCTGTGCTCATCTTTAACATGGAAATCTTTTTGCTCTCAGTGGTATTTAGTGCAGATTTGTAGCCTTTTCACTGAAGTGAAAGAACCTGTATTCTTTATAACTCTGGTCTTTTTACATGAGAGAGAGAGAGACAACTTATTTTATACTGATTACTTTCTTATTAGAGCATGGGGCCTTATGTTTTTGTCATAATCTCTGTCCTATAAAGAAATAATTGACAGCAAGGGTGGATGACTATGGATGCCTCAGGTCACGGTTTCTAGTGGCCAAGTCGTGTATTCTAGAGACTACTTAGGGGCATGGGATGTTACCAAGTGTTGCCTGAAGAGAAAAAGGATTCTCTGGTCAAATGCATTTGAGAATTGCTGAGTCAGATAATGCTCAAAGTTTTTTTTTTTTTTTTTTTTTTTTTTAATATTGTAATTTTTTTTTACTTCTGAGTTTCCAAGAGACAAGTCAGTATATAATTTTTCTCTGAAATTTTTGCACATGCAACTTTTTTTGGGGGGGGATTTTAATTTGGAATTAAATTAAAATTTAAGTGGAATCCACTTAAGCCAACATGGCTGCTGCTTCCTTCTCTGACTAATGTTCTAGAAGGTTCCCAAGAGGGGAAAGGATATCATGTGTTAGGAATTTACTTCAGTTTCACATTTTTTCCCAGAGGCAAGTGGTATTTCTGCCTTGCTCTGCAGCAAGTCTCAATTAAGATCCTTCCTTCATGTCTTGGGCCATCCTTTATCCAGCATAAGTTTTCAGACGTGAGGAAGAACCAGCTTCTGAGCAATAGTTTGTCCTGAGCCTGGCAGGGGAAGCTCTGATGTTTGGTTTACCTTCCCACATTAGTTTATCCACTAAGCTTCATGGCACGTTACCAGTATCATTAGCTCCTGAAAGATACCTTGGAAGAAACTTGCCTAAAATGGAAATCAAGAAGCTCAAATATTAAGTGTGGATTTTGTGCTGCGTTTTCTGGAAATTTTAACTCTGATAAGCAGACCTCAGGGTGTTCTGTTCCATAGCTGACTGTGTTGCCAGGAGTTCTGTTTATTTTGAAAATATTGTCTCTGCTCTTTTAGGATGGTCCGAGGGGAGTTATTACATATTCATTTATGGGCTGGTAATTCATAGCCAGCAGAGCCTATGTCAAAATAGGCTGAAACCCAGAAAACCTCATTTCCCGATGAGGAGCCAAAATCCTTTTGAGATGAAGTCTCTAAAAAAGACAATGTAACAGCCCCTTCTCTGACATGCTCATAATGAGGCACGCTGGAGGTTTCCTCTGGTTGCTCACAGTGATGTTTCTCAGCCAAAGTGTGTGCAGAGCTTCCAAAGGTAGTCTAAGCTGGCTCCAATAAATTGGAAAAATAATCCATTTGGTAGAGAACTGTAGTCTTCAGCAGTTTCTCTCCCGGGCTTCTGGGCTGCGTGGGATTATCGGAGCAGGGGACTTGCCAAGAGGGCCTTTCAGCATTCAGCTGAGCACCAACACAAGGCACTAACGAGTCCCGATGGAACAGTCTGGAAACCAGTGTAACACAGTCTGTTTTCTATTTTGAAGTTCAGACTGGAAACAAGATGGATGATGTGTCAAGAAGACTAACAGCCGAGGGAAAGGACATAGACGAGCTTAAGAAAATCAACAGCATGATTGTAAAGCTACTCAATCAACTGGACGCTGAGCAAAACTAAAGAACTGAGCATCTAAGAGCCGCTGCTAACACCTGAGCTTCGCACTCTTTCTGGGTGTGCGTGCGGTTCTGACCTGGGCACGTGCATTTCTGCAGGACCCCCAAAACATCTGGTCAGTGACCCCCGCCCTGGGGCCAACTTTCTGCTCTAGGGAGGGGAGCAGCTCCTAGGCAAAGGGGCTGGGGACAGCAGCCTTTAGAAAAGGGCTCGTTTTCTGAAAGGGTCCTCCCGCCCCGTTGGGGTTAGGGGTGGCTGGCGTGGCGGGGAACCAGCAGCGAGCAAGAGAATTCGCCTCTGTACCTACAACTTCTCTTACAAGAGGAGCTTTGTCAGCAGAGTAAGTTCACTGGGCCGGGGAGGTCCGTGGCACCCCGTGCAGCTTTATGACTTCCTGGGGGCGCCTAATGAAGTCAGCGAATGATTTGTAGTCAAGAGAACCAGGTGATAATTCTTTGCAATAAAAGATGTTCTGCTCAGGTGATTAAACTTTGACTCTTATTTCCCCAGGGGCAGGGGATGGCTGGACATCAGAGCTAGTGGCCTTCTGGTATTTGCTAGTAGTATTTCTATGTGTATGGGGGGAGGGGATGGGGGCTGGTGAAAAGCGAGAGCCTAATTTATTCAACCAATGTTTATTGAGCTCTTCCTTTGTGCAAACCATCTACTTTTCTTTTCTTTTTTTAATAATAAATTTTTTTATTGGTGTTCAATTTGCCAACATACAGAATAACACCCAGTGCTCATCCCGTCAAGTGCTCCCCTCAGTGCCCATCAACCAGTCACCCCCACCCCCCGCCCTCCTCCCCTTCCATCACCCCTAGTTCGTTTCCCAGAGTTAGCAGTCTTCCATGTTCTGTCTCCCTTTATGGTATTTCCTACCCATTTCTTCTCCCTTCCCCTCTATTCCCTTTCACTATTATTTATATTCCCCAAATGAATGAGACCATATAATGTTTGTCGTTCTGCGATTGACTTATTTCACTCAGCATAATACCCTCCAGTTCCATCCACGTTGAAGCAAATGGTGGGTATTTGTCATTTCTAATGGCTGAGGAATATTCCATGTATACATAAACCACATCTTCTTTATCCATCATCTTTCGATGGACACCGAGGCTCCTTCTGCAGTTTGGCTATTGTGGCCATTGCTGCTAGAAACATCGGGGTGCAGGTGTCCCGGCGTTTCATTGCATCTGTATCTTTGGGGTAAATCCCCAGCAGTGCAATTGCTGGGTCGTAGGGCAGGTCTATTTTGAACTCTTTGAGGAACCTCCACACAGTTTTCCAGAGTGGCTGCACCAGTTCACCTTCCCACCAACAGTGCAAGAGGGTTCACCATCTACTTTTCTTAGAAGAGTTTACATTCATTTGGGGAACCAAGGAAATGGTTTGGTTATATATAAATTACATAAACTTTGTTGGCGTCCTTTCTCATGAAAACAATCCTTCAGTGTTCTGAGGATTCCTTTGGAAGAAATCTGATAGGTTTGTGGTCTTTACTGAACTACAGTAGAAAATTGTATATTTGGAATATTTGCAACCCGCCCTGTTTTAGCCCCAAAGGTAAGATACACAGTTTATAAGACAGAGTGTGACATAAATGAGCTTATAAAGCTATGAGTCTTAGAAAACCTTTTACTTAATACAAATATATCGTGCAAGTTGACTGAAGAATGCATTGTGATTCAGTCATTTGGGGTTGATCAAACACCTGCCATTAACTATTAAACACATACACGAGCAGTTATGTTTTATGACACTAGTTGATGAAATACATCACAAGACATTTTACTTACCCATTTTTGCCCTCAAAAGCATTTGTCCTTTATACTCACTTAGTTAAAATTGATAGATATCATATAGAGTATTTTAATAATCTAAAATTTGTGTTTACTGGAAAATTCTTATTGAAACTGTTGATGGGTTGTGGCAAAATAATTTTATCTGGAGGGAGGGAGACAGAGAGAGAGAGAGAGAGAGAGAGTCCCAAGCAGACTCTCCACTGAGCAGGGAGGCGGACACAGGGCTCAATCCCAGGGCCCTGAGATCTCGACCTGAGCTGAAATCAAGAGGTGGACGCCCAACCAACTAAGCCACACAGGTGCCCCTTTGCTTTCATTTTAAACAGCTTTCTTGAGCTATCAACATATAAAAATTGTATATATGTAGGGTATAGAACTTGGTGTTTTGATGTATGTATACATTGTTGAATGAGCACCACAATGAAGCTAATTAACATATGTATCACCTCTATGGTTACTGTTTGTGTTTGGGGGGTGCGGGGTGAGAATATTTAAGATCTATCCTCAACACATTTCAGGCATACAGGACAGTATTGTTAACTGTCGTCACCGTGCTGGACATAAGGTCTTGAGAGAGGATTCGTCTTGTGTTACTGGAACTTTGTACCCTTTGCCTACACAGCTGTCAAATAGGGCCATTGAGACGCGGGCTGGGGAACTCAAACCTCCTGGTTCAGATCCTGCTGCCACTATTTACTGTGAGTTTTGGAAAATTAACTTCCGGTTGTTTATCAGCACAACCGCATAATTATAAAATCTATTTCTTAGTATTGCTGGGAGGCCTAAAAGAGATGATAAACCACTGAAATCAGAAACAAAGTAAGTACTAGTTGTTCTAGTAATTATTATTGTTAAACGCAGTAAGTGTGGGATGGTGGAAATAACCCACTACATTTAAACCTCTGCATTAAATCTTTGGGACTTAAAAAAAATAAAAATAAAAAATAAATCTTTGGGACTTAAAGCCAAAATATCTTTTCGGCTGCAGAGTTCAAGATCACAGCATCCTGAGCTCATCTGGCCACGGACGATAGGGTGAGAGCCTTTTTTTAGCAAAAAATTTACTATGCTGTAGGAGGTGATCAATAAATGCAGGAGGGTTTTATTGTTCCCCAAATAGTCTAGTCTGAAGACCATCAGGATCCCCACTTGCCTACTCTGAGATGGAGCCAGGAATCTGTGTGTCTGTCCTGCGCTAAGGGCTTGACCACAAGGTTCTAGGGGGAGGCGGAGCTAGCAAAGGAGGAGAAAAAGAAAGAGAAGAGACAGCCGACCTGAGACATGTCCTGATAGGAAAAGAATGTTTTGCATCATTCTTTGGACCCTGTTGTGTGTTCACAAGAGGCTGAGAGTTGTTTTTTTTTTCCCCCCTGGCAATGGGCTCCACTGTGTTGGGAGGATTCCACACACCTTCTGCCCCACCGCTCCCAGGCCAGGTAATTTCTAGTCCCCCTTCCCTGAGCCCCTCCGATTGTGCTGCTCTGGCAACCACCTGCAGGTGAGCATGGCCGAGCCCTTGCCATCACACTTGTTGACACCTGGCTTACTCCTCCAGAAAGGACCTGGGCCATCTGCCCGAGGCCCTGCGGGTGGACGTGGACGCCAATCTCCAAAGCCCAGCTTCTGGGTAAGAACAAAGCAACCCTGCAGGGGTAAAAATAACACAAAGCCATTGTTTGCCTTACTAAGGACAGCCCGTGGCAAAGGGCAGCGTCCTGCTGTGCATGTCCTGGGGAGTCACCCAAGGGTCTTAGGAAATGCGGCTCAAACCATTGTGTTCTAACCCATTTTTATTGCTTTGAAAGATAATTTCAGCGGAAACGAGATTTCTCTGAGTCAGGGTGTATAAAATGACTTTATCCCAGCTTAGCATAATGACCCCACTGGGGTCAGCCCGGGAGGAGGGAAGCTGGTAATCTAGCCCCTTTGTAAAGGAGTTTGCCCACAAGCAGCTGCAAAACGCAGGAAGGGCCAAGAGCTATCGCTCCGCGGGGGGCAGGAAGTGTATTTTTTTTTAAGAGGAAAAAATGAAAACATTCTTATTGGAACCTCTGTGCCCCTTTATTCTTATTTGGTGAAGACAAATGCTTCTCAGTAAACTTTTTTATGGGGAAAACATTACTGAAATGTAATCCTACTCTTTACGAAGGCGAAAAGGGTTATTTTTATTTTTTTAATTTAAGATTTTATTTATTTATTCATGAGAGAGGGGGAGAGAGACCGAGGGAGAAGCAGGCTCCCTGCAGGGAGGAACTCCATCCTGGGTCCCAGGACCAGGCCCTGAGCTGAAGGCAGACTCAGCCACTGAGCCACCCAAGGGTTTTTATTTTTTATTTTTAAAAGATTTTATTTACTTATTTACTTATTCATGAGAGACACAGAGAGAGAGAGGCAGAGACACAGACAGAGGGAGAAGCAGGCTCCCTGCAGGGAGCCCGACATGGGACTCCATCTCGGGTCTCCAGGATCAGGCCCTGGGCTGAAGGTGGTGCTAAACCGCTGAGCCACCCAGGTGTCCCCCAGGGGGTTTTAAAGACAGGTTGAAAAAGCAAGTGGGAAGCGAGCAGGGTGCAGTATCCAGCGGTGGGGACCGGGTCGGGCTTCCCGGAGCCCACGCTGCAGGGACCCGAGCGGAGGCTGTGGGGTGGTCCCTTCTCCTTCTCCCCCTGGGCTTCTGATCTAGGTGCTATGGTAGGTTAGTGACAGATGATTTTCCAACCTGGGGAAGTCACATGGGACATGCATTACCTTTGGTTGGGGAGGGGGGGCATTTTGATCATCATGTAGGTTTTATGAGAACAACTGATGAACTACATCCACGTCAAGTGCTTATAATGGTTATACTTCCAGCAGCTGATGATAATAGGCTGTCTTATGGTCTTACTCCGAGAGGCTCTGATACTTAAGGTTTTTTAAGAGAAATGTTATTCCTTGAACCAAAAGATTTGGTTAACATCCCCATATTTCTTGTTTTTAAATTATAACTAGCCAGAGAAAACACACAGAAGCATCTAATGTGCTGCTAAATGCCTGGCTCTGTGCTGGTTTCTTTATATAATTTTTTTTAATCACAAGAAGAGAACGTGTTAGATTTCTTTAAAAAAATGGGTCAGATGATTACTTGAGGCTGAAAAGTAAATTTAAAAAATGTTTTAAAAAATGTTTTCTTGTTTTCAGTTTGCTTCTATGGAACAAGTGAATTGTAATCACTGGAAACGGGGGTGGAGGGGGGAAGAATGTTTGTACAAGTAAGACCTAAGAACCCAGTATGAAGAAAAAAAAAAAAACCCAGTATGATCTATAACCACAGACAGATGGCAGGTCCCAGCGTGCCCGCGGGAGGGTCGCCTGGGAGGCTGAAGAAAAACCCTGATTCCAGATCCTACTCTCAGAGATTCTGATCTGGCAGGCAGGGGGCAGGGGTTGGGGGCTCATGTTTTTAAAAGGTTGCTGTAATGATTCGGGTCCTCACCTTGGGTGGGCCGCTGCCAGGTCACACTGTGTAAACAGAGTCACTTCTCATTTCCACTGCTTGTTTTTGCTCCTCGGTGCTGAGGACCGAATTCATCATTTGCCTCCCTTCACGGTCCATGACTGTCACTGGTTTCAGCTGACTGTTGATTATTTTGGCTTTGATTGTATTTTTTTTTTTTTTTTTTTGGTCCCACCACCTGTGTAGAGTTGACCTGCGGGTTTACTGGAAATGTGAGACACACAAACCTGAACAGGCAGGTAGACCGTCCAACAGCTTGTCTTTTCACATACGTTGGAAAGAGGTGCCTTTGACGTTGATCTAAAGACACAAATGACTCAGATTTTAGGTTTTTGCTTGAGATAGGCGGTGCTGCCCAGGGAGTGGCCTGGCTGCAGGTGAGAAGGACCCACCTTTGCCCCATCCCTGCAGGTTATGTCAGAATCCACCTTGTCTTCATTTCGAATGAGAATGAGAACGTCCTGTCTTTCATATAGTCAGCTGAAGACATTTTATAGGTCCTTTGATGGAATATTGATGTTCCCTAGGGATTGAAAATAATGTTGGGGAATGGTCAGGTGCCCCACCTCTTTGATCCAACAGTTATAAGTGACCTAGAAACAACTCTATGGAGGTGGTGGGACAAAAAAACAAAACCCGGTTGAAAACTGGTCTTAACATGTAGTTGAATTTTCTGTCTTTGCAAGAGTTCATCTGGACAAAGCTTGAGTTGCCCCTGAATTTCCTTCACCATCTAGAAGAAATCAAACGGGGCCTGTAGGAAGTCACATGATTGGTCAGAAGGAAATTCGAGGAAGCTGTTACCTTTGTTTCAGGTCTTATTTTTTCCCTTCAGAGTTGGTCTTGCCAATAAAATACTAAAGATTTTTCTGTAGACCTTTGCTTTCAGGTGGGGAGCATGGGGAGGAGGACGTGAGGGGAATGAGGGCAGAGGAGCAGAGAGCCCGTGGGCAAGGCTGTGGCATTTGCCATCTTCCCAGATAGAGGAAGATGTGGCTACTCTGTGCCTCCCCACAGGGATGAGGAAGCCATAGGCTGTGGGAAAAAGGAAATCATGATCCTAACTTTTCCTTGTTTTTGGCTTTCTCTGACTCTCGTGTCCCTTTTTAAATTTCGAAACCTGATGCATTATTCATGCATGAATCCTCAAAGACACAGATTGTAACAGGCTTGTTCCATCAGGAATATTCTTCCTGAAAGTGGAGTGCTGCTGCCACAGAGCATTTATTGTCTGGTGAACAAAGCAAGTAAGCCAAACAATTGAAAAACCAGTTAATAATTTAATTGTGGCTTCTCACGTGCCCGAAGGGCCTGATTTCCCAGGCCCTAGAGTCATTTTAAATACTGCCACCAACGAATTCTAATTCTCTTCCACATCCTTCCTCGCCCAAACTTCTTTAATATTGATGAGTTGGGGTCGGCTTTGGAATTACACTTAAGGGCTCAGAAACCGTTTCTTGAAGACTCAGGACAAAACCAAAACCAACCAGGAGGGAAAACACATCAGGTAGCCTTTGAGGTACAACCTAGGACCTATTTTTAAACCTTCATTCAGTCCGGATGACAGAAAACCCAGGTTCTTTCCATAGTACTTGTAGAAGTCACAGAGGAATCTTCCATAATCATCAACTCCATCAATTTGATGCAACCTATTCCTCCTTTGTGCCTAGGACTTGATTTGACCCCGATTTTGCCTTGTCATTGTGTGCCTGTGGTGGACCCTTCGCTTGGCTCTCTCATCCGGGCTTCCTCAGGGTATAGAGTACGCTGCTCAATAACGTGAATTTGTGTGATTGAATGAAGCCAGGAAGTCTTTCCAGTTTGCCTGCGTTGCCTCTGATGGCAATTAGGACAAAGTGGGGCTCACCAATAGGAGAGGAGGGACACCTGGTGGCAGTTGGGTTATTTCAGAGGAAGGAGGTCACTTTGAAAGGAAGAAAGGAGGCAAGAGTGAGAACAGAGTGTGTGATCTCCATGGGAGAGTGAATGGTTGTTCCAGACTTGGGACAGCTGAGGGCTTATGTCTGGAGAAAGGCCACTAGGCTAGGGGGCCGCCCCCATAGGGGCGAGGACTGTGTGCTCTGGTGTTGAAGGGCCTCCCTCCGAATCTGGTTCTGTGGCTCACCAGCTACGTGACCTTGGCTGGGCTACTTGACTTGTCCTAGTGTTGATCATCTTACCTGTAAAATGGGGATGATTCTACCTAATAAGGTTGCTGTAATAGTTGAACAAAATGATGCCCCTGGGACTTGGTGAGCACTTAATTACGGGGAGCGGCTGTTATTTTTCTTGTTCAGAGCAAAATGGTGAGAGTGGGGTTTGATGCCAAGGAGCAGTTTTCTGCTGGCTCTGGTGAGAGGCTCATAGTTTTCTTGGATTATAGGACGGTCTGCAGAAGGGGCATCTTTGATCTCGCTTTTAGGAAGGTCTACACGAGGTGACCTTGTTTCAGGTCTGTCGGGAAGTATCTCCCCATGAAGCAGAGGAATTTATCAAGCTTCTCAAGTGTCTTTCCACCACCTAGACGTGCCACCCTCATGGAGCTTCTCCTTAAGTGGGGAGATGAGATCACCACACAAGGGCAGAACAAGAAAGAAGGCATAACCCCAATGTTGGGCCCAGAGGATAAGAGCTCCGGGTTCAGGGAGGGAAGGCATGTCCCTGAGCAGACAGTGAGTGGACCAGCTGTCCTGCAGGAGCCTTCTGTCCCCAGCAAACTGGGATTGTCAGTCACCCTACCTTCGGAGACAATACTGGGACCATCAGGAGGGTTTCTCTCAGGGTCCGTCTTCTTGCTCTACAGACCTGCCTACAACCGCAACCCCAACTGTGGCTTTTCCCCAAGACCCAGGTCAAGGGCGCCGCCTTCTATCCTGGATCTCAGTCTCTTTTCCTAACTTGGGGCCATGCTCTCCAGTCACTCTGTCCTTTTGCACAGCGCCCTCTCTTGTGGTGGATACCCGGGGAAGTCTCCCCGAGCCTCCGAAATCCTTCTCCTGCTATCTCCTCTAGCCTCTGTCTTTTCTTGCTGTCCTTCCTATGTGTGTTCCCAAGACGGTGGACTACCCCCGTTGTCTCTTAGGATTGGATCCCCTTGTCTAGTCCTCGCTGTCTGCTGCAAACGGGCATTCAGCCCTGCCTGTCTTTGGACACTGTCCTTGTTGAGGTCATAAAACGTGTGACCTCATTGCTAGACCCAATGCTCATTTCCCAAAGTTTTTCTTAGTGGACTTTTTTGTTGGATTTGACATTGCTGATCCTTCCTTCCATGCACCTCTTCACTCTCTTGACCTCTGGGTGAGCACCCTCCGGGGTTTCCTTCTGTACTCCTGGGCTTTCCATTCTATTTCCTGCCGGGGCCCCTCTTGCTCTTCCTCCCTCCTCATTGTTGTCATTCCCTGGGGCTTTGCCCACTGTTCTGTCTCCACATACTATTCCTGGATTAGTTTATCTTATGGCTTTAAATGCCACTTATATATAGATGACTTCCGTATCTGTTTTTTCAATCCAGATCTTTCTACTGTGCTTCAGCTATGGAACGAATTGCCTGTTTAATATCTGGGCTTGGATAAACAGAACACGTTTAATATGACTGGACCATAACTGCCACGAAGGTAGAAACTACGCTCTGTTCATCCTTGAATCTTCAGCACCTGTCAGCCCTTGGCCAGAGGGGGACTTTTTGCATGTATGAATAAAAGGCTGTAAAAAAAAATTTTTTTTTTAAAAGGGCTGTAGCTGTTAGAATGTATTACATACGTGTGTATTGCCTACAACTGCTTGCTTATTAATACTATTTTGGGATAAGAAATCTCGAATTCTCTTGGGCCTTGTAGGTCTGCTCTACTTTTTGCTAAGGTAGCTTTTACTCACCAAAGACAGATTGTGGATTCTGCAAAGAGACTGTGGATTTAATCTGGAAAGATTAGAGGGGTTGCTTGACCAGAGAAAGACTTTATTAACATGTGGTGACCCTTGTGGGGGAACCCATTGTTCTGTGGGCTCTTATGATGCAGCTCATGCTGTCAAGGCATATTCTCATTAACCTTGTGCTTATCATCGTCCTGGGGAAGGAAGACTGGGGAAAGTCAGTCGGCAGGTGTGACAGAAAGAGGGGGTGAGTCTCGCAGATAAAGGAGGTGGATGGATGGTCCTTGCTCTTGCTTTACTCTCTCTCTAGATTGATCTGTTATCTTAGGTGGTGGTGGTGGGGGAGACATTTTGTGAATAGTGGTAAAATTCTTTACAGTCTTGGGTTTATTGCAGGATCAGCTATCTAATTTATGGGGTCCAGTGTAAAATGAAATTGCAGGCCCTTTGTAAATGATTAATTCCAAGATGGAGATAGGAGAGCATTAGACCGAGCACGGGGTCCTGTGCTGCTGCATGTGTTGATTGCTTATGAAACTGCCCTGTTTTGGGGACTGTAACTTGTGTTCGAGACAAGAAAGTCTTTGTGTTGCTGGCATTTTATTCAGTATTCAGCTCAATTTCTGACTCATGAAGTTTAGAGAAAGAGCTGGCCGGCAAGTCCTTTCTCCTTCATAAAGCTGGGTTGTGTTCCCTGTAATTCACATCAGTTATTTGTTTGCCCCAAACCCCAAAAGTCTTTAATTATAGATTTTTCCAGGTTTGATTCTTTTGTCCTCCTGTTCTCATCCTGCTCTCTTCCTGTTAGGATTTGTGCCCTGTTTTTATGACTAAATTTCATCCATGCATCCTTCTTTGCTTTTCCTGTCTTTTAACCAGATTTTCCATCTTTAATTAATTTAGATTGTCCTAAAAAAATCTGCTCTTCTGTGATCACTTTTAGTTTTCCTTGGATTCTTTCCAATTTTCATTTGTTCCTCAGCAAATAAAGTGCTTAAAATGGAGTGTGGTGTTTGAGGAGCCATGGATGTGTAGGCAGCACTTGGCTGCCTTATCTTAGGAAACCTAGCTTATCCGTGGATGGTTCACCAGCCCCCATCCATTGTTATGGTCCAAATTATATCCTCACTCTTTTCTCATAATTGGCTCCTGTTATACAATATATTTGGCATTTCCTCTTTTTAATCTTTTCCTACATCTGTTCAGTATCAGTTTCTTAGGTAGAGTTGCACTTCCAAGTTTTTTTAGTTAGCACTCACCTTTAGTTGAATCTGAATTGATTTTGTGTCTATTTCTTGGCATTCTTTGGCTCCATATCAACTTATTCTTTGGTCCTAATGGTTGTGTTAAGGGAAGGAGGCCCACTCATATTAGGGCAGATCAGAGATTTATTTGGTTTAGAATTCTGCCTTTGCACGATCAAGGATCTTTTAATGGGCGAATATGGTGGTTTTCCATAGCTCCTCTGAATGATTACGAATTAAAAACATATTGTGGGGACGCCTGGGTGGCTCAGTGGTTGAGCACCTGCCTTGGTCGTGATCCCGGGTGATCGAGTCGTGATCGAGTCGTGATCGAGTCCCACATGGGGCTCCCTGCAAGGAGCCTACTTCTCTCTCTGCCTATGTCTCAGCCTCTCCCTGTGTGTCTGTCATGAATAAATAAATAAAATCTTAAAAAGTATTTTGTGGATCTGTATAGCCTATGATATTACCTAAATTCTTTGTAACTACTTATTTATATGGTCTATTTATTTTCAGTTTTTACTTCCCAATTTCCCCTGCCAGTCTCTCCCCTCTTTCAGAGCTGTAAGATGTCCTCTGCCATTAGCTCTCTTTGTCCCTTTTTAAGGAAGTGATGTGTTGTTCATGGGAGGGTACTCATATTGGATACTTCCACATGGACTGCCTTGAGTTTATTTTTTTCCCCCAAGATGAGGAGAATCGTTACCCCGCAGTGAAGAGATTTAAAGATACAGGAGGTGAAACTATAGTTTTAGTTTTGTTGTCATTGTTGTCATTTCTATGAAACCCCATGAATTCTACTTGTTCAATGTATCAGATACTGTCACATAGGCAAAAAGAATTTTCTGGAAAGATATTAGCTAATATGCTGACATCCAAGGAAAAGTCAAACATTAAGCCTTAGGAAATGGGAGAGGGATTTCTGCTTCTGATCAAGACAGAGTAACAAGGACTGGATTCACCATACTCCTGTCCCCCAAGATATACCCAGCTAGGGTTTCAAGATGATGGACTCAGGCATTGGAGGACCATTATCTCTAGAGTTTGGAAGCAAATAAGGTAAGTCCTACCATAGTCCCTGTTTACTGCCTTGAATTATATTCAATATGTTTAAAAAGCTAGAGAAAAGGGAAATATAAAAAAGACTGAAATTAAGCATCTTGATGAAAACTACAAGGCATGAGATGAGAAATATACTGGATGCACTTACAGCAGATTAGACATTGCAGAAGACTTTTTCAGTGAATTCGATGGCGTGGTGGTAGAAATTGAAGTAAAGAGAAGCCAACAGAAGTAAACAGAACTATTTTACAGAATAGAGTTCCTCAGTGAGCTGTAGGACAACTCCAAGCAGTCTAAGATTTGTATGGTTGAAGAACTCAAGGAACAGAAAGAAAACATTTGAATAAATGCCCCCAATTTTCCAAATATGATGGGAGCTAAAAATCTCTAGGTCCAATAAGCTCCATGAAACCAAACCATAGAAACATGAAGAAAGCATATGGTAATCAAATAGCTCAAAACCAGTAAGAAAGAGAAAATCTTAAAAGCAGCCAGAGGGCAGCCTGGGTGGCTCAGTGGTTTGGTGCTGCCTTCAGCCCAGGGTGTGATCCCGGAGACCCGGGATCAAGTCCCACATCGGGCTCCCTGCATGGAGCCTGCTTCTCCCTCTGCCTGTGTCTCTGCCTCTCTCTCTCTCTCTGTGTGTCTCTGTCTCTCATGAATAAATAAATAAAATCTTTAAAAAAATGCAGCCAGAGAAAAGGATATGTTAAATAGAGAGGTATGGTGATAAGGATGACAGGTTTTTCATGGAAAACAGTATAAACAATATAAAATGAGAATATAGTAAAACAATATCTTTAAGCTACCAAAATTAAAATAACTACAACTGTCAGCCCAGAGTTCTGTACCCAGCAGAAATAGCTTTTAAAAACAAGAGAAAAGAGATTTTTTTTCAGACCTACAAAAGCTTAAAGAATTAACCACCAGCAGATCCACACACTCCAGGAAACGCTAAAGTTCCTTTTCCAGAAGGAAGTGAGAGGACCTAGAAATGAGAAAGAACAGATGAAACAAGGGCATTTTCTCAGTCTGACTCTCTGGGACTCTGTGGTCCCCTTGTCTCTGTTTCATTCTTCTTTCTCTGCAGATCAATCTTTGCTTTACTGTTCAAAAACTTCATGATAGCCCATAAGCTTATATGTCCTCAGTTCCGGAAATGATCTGGCTCTCTTTGAACCCCATCCCAAGTTCCTAGGAGAATCCGTGGCTCAGTTTTTACCAGGTGGCTATTTCTGGGCCCTTCACATATGGCTGAATTGGAGTGGCCATCCTGTATGAACAGGGTAGTTCTCGGAGAAAAGGTTTGTTATGAGCTGGACATATACTCTAGGAGGTGACAAATCGAGCCTCCAGACTGCATCCTTCTCCAACCCTCCATTGAACTCATCCTGGAGATATATCAATCTGGATTAATCCTAATGTTTATTGAGAAATGGGGATGCTAAGGAGTTATCAATATGGATATTCAATGACCAAATCTGATGGAATAAAGTGAAAAGGAAGAGTTAATATTAGTTTGGGCACAGACTTTTCAGAACATGAATTCTGAATGTGGGGTGGGAATTGGTACTGGGGACTAAGAGTGTGGTGTAAAAATGGGAGCTGAAGAAAGTAGAGGATATCTGTGACCTCACCTCCTCATTAAGACAAGAGAATCCAGAAAATATTAAGGCTCCATTTAAAAGCACAGAGAGGGAGTTTGTTGACAGGAGACAGCCAGCATTTTCCTTGACTGAGGATATAGGAGGAAAGGGATGACATACATTCAGATGCAGGGCACTCAGGGTAGGGAATTGAGGCGGTTAATTTCTAGAGTGTGAAATATGAAAGTTGAAGGTGATCTAGGGAAGTGGGACACTGTTTCATGGTGCAGGAATCCCGAAATGAATGAATCAAAGGACAAAAAGATGTGCAGGCAACTGGATCCTCAAGTAGAAGAGCAGGTAAGGCATCACACATGTAAGGTAGGACCTTGGACTTCCGGAAGTATGATTTCTGTGTCCCTATTGGCAGGTTTGTATTTTTTTTTTTTTCTTTGCTGACTGAGGCCAGTGATGGGATGATCTAAAACCAAGATTCCCCTGGAAGGAGGAGGAAAATCTTATTTTTCTTTCAGTGTCACTTCATGCAGATTTAGTGCTAGAATGGACTGAAGTCTCCTGGGAAGATTAACCATTTTCTTCCCTCTCTTCTCCTCCCCTTCGCTTCTCTTCTGCCTTGGTCGGATCCTTGGTCCATAATCTCTACATCAATCTCTGTGCCTTCAAAACTACTGCATGTGATGGCATAGTCAAAGTAAATAAAGCATTGGAAAATCCTCATCTATGAATACACATAGAATTGTCTCGTCACTGTGAAATGTAGCCTCAGAATTTACTGAAAGTGTGGGATCCTGCTTCACAGTCTTGAGGGAAAAGACCTGGTTCTTTCTCAATTTGAGTGACTCCCATAGACTGATGTGGCTTTATCATGCTTGACACATCCAAGAGATTAAAGCTGTGCCTGATGTTATCCACTTGTGCATATATCTTGATGTCGTCCATACTAAGTGAATACAAAAATGAAAAAAAAAAAAGTCCTAATGACGGAGGTAGATCTCTGCAAGTCCCAGTAGCTATTGCTTGTCTCAGAAATGGAAGCATTGCTGAAGCCTCTGAGGCCCAAATTTACAGCATCTTTCATTGATTAAAGTGTTTGAACAGTTCATTCCTTTAAAGCAATGTTTTCAGAGTGACCTACATAGGTAGCTAATGGCTAGCAGTTAATGTATTCTAAATTCTAGAAAGGATTCAGAGCGAAGGATGGAGAGTTTTTCCACTAGGTGGTAGGATTTTGCCATGGTCCTAAGTCTCAAACTACGGTGAGGAGGGAAAGTAACTTAATTAAGAAGAGTTGAATTAAGATAGAAAGTGAGTGTAATAATAACACTACACATTGATTGAATAGATTTCTTTTCTTGGTCCAAACACAGAAAATTACTCCTAATGCTCTTCTTGCCGTGGGTCCAAAATAAAGCATCAGAGATTCTAAATTTCCAGAACAAAACTGGTCTTTTTAAAAAACACTTTTAGAGGGAAACTTAGTTGTAGCTTATACCCTTTTATACCTGTAGAATTTTCTACCAATGTGCATGCCTTACATACTCAAAAAACGAGTTGACTTTTGACTCCCTTTCGGCTTGAGGGAAGAGAAAAGACATGGCTCTTTCTCCCCTTGAGTGACTCACGTAGATGAATGTGGATGTGGATTTTTAAAGAACCATCTTGGACCTCTGCGAGACCCCAGTCCTCCCTGATTATACTACCTTTCAGCGAGTATGCTGCTCTAGCATTTGTCAGAATTGGGTATTTTATTAACACCTTCCTTCTCATATTAATACTTTGAGAAAGAAAGCCCAGAGAATGGAAGAGAGAAAAATGTCAAAAGATACAATTATTTACTGTCAAAATAGTTTTTTAAAATTGAATTTCTAGTTTTCTTTCTAAGGAAATCTTCCTCCTGGTACCTAGCCTCCCTCGCCTGCTTCATTTACGTGCTGTGGTGTTGGCAGGTCATCATCTCACATACCACCAAACACGCTTGGAATCCATTATTCCCACTTGTAATTAGGAAGTAAGATTAGATAATATTCCTTGTGGGTTTTTTTTTTTTTTTTTTTTTTTTTTTTTTGCAGGTTTTTACTTGGCCAAGGAATTCACATGTCTTCATTTCCATCGGGTTTTTCTGAATAAAATCCTGGCTTCCTAGCCACACTTTACTTTTTCTTTATCTAGGGAGTAAATCTTTCCGATCCCGTCATCATCCCCCAGTGTGACCCCCTGGCCCTTTTCCCTAGATCTTTTGAGCACCATAAAGGCCTCTGCTGAAATAGGATTCAGCTCAATAGATGTGGGTCAAGATCTATGATTAATAATTAATTTCCGGCCTTAGATAAAGGTCAGCTAGACATTGTTTCTCTCCCAGTCCCTTTGTGGCCTAAACTCACAGTATAATTTGCCAGCCAGCATCCTAGCTCTGACCTTTTAGCCTTTCTGCTATCTGGGTCTTTCTTCCAGCTCAGGCCTTGCCTTCTGTTCATGAAAAATTCACACACTGAAGCTGTTTGTTTTTTTTTTTTAAAGATTATTTATTCATAGACACACAGAGAGGCAGAGACACAGGCAGAGGGAGAAGTAGGCTCCATGCAGGGAGCCCGATGTGGGACTTGATCCCCGGTCCCCAGGATCATATCCCAGGCTGCAGGCGGCGCCAAACCGCTGCGCCACCAGGGGTGCTCTGAAGCTGGTTTTGAGTGGATTTGGCTGAGGCTCTTGTTGGCCCTCGCTGACCTGAAGTGCTTTCCTTCATGCAAGAAGATGATACATCCAATTCACTAGGTATATGTTCTGGACTGTTTTTTTCCTGTTGTGTGATGCTTTTGACCATTGTCTAGTGCCCTTGTGGCAGCTACCTTATTGGAGATTTGTTGGTCAGTAATTAAGATTCCCTATTTTTTACTAGGCATTGTGCTGAGGAGATATAGACACGCAGAGGTAAATGTGGTCTCTGACTTCACAGACTAAATGCCTAGTGTGGGGTAGAGATGAGCAAGCTGGCAATGACGATTCAGGATAAAAAGATGATCTCTCGAATGAAAAAAGTGTAAGATGCCATGGCAGTCCAGAGGATGGAAGACTGAGCCAGACCTGTGTGGCCAGAAATGTGTATCAGTCAGTGGTGCTGGGCAACAAATTGGCCCAAAACTTAGTGGCATAATACCACCATCTTATTACACTCATAGAATTTTTGTGGATCAGGAATTTGGGAAGGACAGAGTGGAATCAGTTCTCTTCTGCTCCACAATGTCTGGGACCTCAGTCAATAAGACTTGAGTGGCTGGGATAACTTGATGGCTGGAATCATTGGCGGCATCTTCATGCACACGTTTGGCACCAGGCAGAGGCTATGAACTGGGGTACGAACCCATGGCTTCTCACTGTGGTCTGGGTTCCTCACAACATGACAGCCTTGGAATAGTCGGACCCTTACGTGGTCAGCTCAGGGGTCCAAAGATCATGTGGGCTAAAAGACAGTATTGTGGCCACCTTTGGAAAATCCTTCCTAACCCAATTCCCACCTAATGCTGCATAAATCACCCTGGTAGATTATCTGCTTTGGCTGAGGGTCCCCGGGTAAACAAAGACGTTCTTAACAGGAAGGACCACTGAAGGGCCTGAGATCAGTTTTCAGGAGCCAAGGGCAAAGGCCAGACCGCCCTTTGCACAAGGTTAATTCTTTACTAAGCAGTAGGATTAATGGATGGAAAGTAAAAAGTAACTTGGTGGTTTCAGTGCAGGTGATTGGGAGGACAGAGGTGCTGTTTTTGGAAACAAAGCCAAGCAGCAGACCTGGTTGGGACATAAGGAGGACAGGAAGAAAGGAGACGTTCTTGAATTTAGCTTTTGAGTTTGAGATGATGGCTCCTTATCCAAGAATAGCAACTGACTTCACAGTGGCAGTGGCAGGAGCAGTGCTGCATCACTAGAATGGGAAGTGGAGGCCAAGGGCAAGTGTGGGAAGACCCTGGAGAGAGAGAGAGAGAGAGAGAGAGAGAGAATATAAAGAATGTAAAGGAATGAATATATGAGGACTTCAGGGCACCAGGAACCACCACTTTCTCTGCCAGGCAAGTCTCAGATTAGGAAAATGACCTCTGGGGCAGCCCCGGTGGCGCAGCGGTTTAGCACCGCCTGCAGCCCAGGGCATGATCCTGGAGTCCCGGGATCGAGTCCCACGTCAGACTCTCTGCATGGAGCCTGCTTCTCCCTCTGCCTGTGTCTCTGCCTCTCTCTCTCTCTCTCTCCCTGCGTCTATGAATAAATAAATAAAATCCTTTAAAAAAAAAAAAAAAAGGAAAATGACCTCCGAACAGCCCCCCTGCCAGGCACTTTGGGGAATCACTCTTTTTATAAACGCCTTCAGTCACAAACCTGTCACTTTGGGCCATTCCGTCACACTGTAAATTTTTAGCTACCCCATGGATGTGAATTATTTTTTTTTTTAACGAAAATACACAACACCTTTGAGGTTTATTTCTGTTAGGGTATTTTGCCCCCATTTCAATTTTTAATTTCCAAAGTCCCAGAATTATCTGCCAGATAATTCAGAGCACACGAGAGATCTCAGACTGGCTGCTTTTGGTAACTTCCAAATGTTCATTTTCCTAGTACACCCATAACACTTTCTGTTTGTGATATCCCTTACTTAACTCCGGTCTAAATTTGCCTTTGATTTTTCTTTGTAAAGATGCTTTGGGGATTAACAGCGCACAAATGACTCCCCTGGGTATGCTTCTGCTTTTGGTGTTTTCTCCACTAAGTGAACTTTCCCAAGACCCCTGGGCCATCTTGTCTACATAGTCATTGAATTGCCATTGCCTTTGCCCAGAGCCTTCCTGATGATGGCAGCCAAATCGCAAGCTGGTATGTAAATGGGACTCTGCAAAGCTCTAAGCAGATGTTCCTGGAGGCTGGAAAACAAACGTGTCCAAGCTCTCAGGGAGGTAACAGGCTGGGCTGAGGCATGAGACGGGGGACTTCTCCTCCCCTTACCTCTGAGCCAGAGGAAGCAATGCATCACATTTTTCATTCTCCTGAAAGATTGCAAATCCCTCCTGTTGTTGACTCTCCTCCTTGCACAGATGGGCTGGCTGAGCGCCTCTTGGATTGTAGAAGGGGGATGAGCCTCCTAAATACCCCAATTCTCAGAACGCCCCATACCCTTGGCAGAGCCTTCATTCAGCAGGGGGAGAAGCCTATCGAAGAAGGGTCTTCAAGAGTCAGTCTCTCACTCTTCCTTCAGGTAAGTGGCCACCGATAACGTCCTGCCTGTGCTCTGCCGGGTGCCACTACCTTCACATCCCCCCTCAGCCCTTCTCCCAGAATTACCTGAGTGGAAATTTAACTAATAGGCCTCAACATAGAGAACAGATGGGTAACTGTGTATGTGTGTCACAAGGCCGGGGCTAGAACAGAGGTATAGCTGTGTCTGGCATATGGAATGACAGCCTTTCCCCTCATGCATCTATTTGCCTCCACGTGTATAACAAGGTGTCCTATAGGCTGCTTTCTCTGAGTCTTTTTCTTTTCTTTCTTCTTCCTTCTTTTTTCTCCTTCGGAGAAATTGACGGCTGTATTCATAATGGAATCACCTGGGACCAGATCTTTCATTGAAGATTCAGTTGGAGTGGGTCCTCTTAGTTCATTAAGTTAGGTAAGCTGGTCCCTGCTCTTGGCAAAGGGGTGAGGGGAGTTTTTGTCTGACTTGGAAGGGCCAACCTCTCCCTTGGTGTGTAAAATCTGGGGACAAGAGAGATCAGTTTGCATAAGAAGCCGTGGGAGTGTACACCCACCTCTTCTGAAGATTCAGGGCTTTGCGTTAGGAAAAATGAAGCCTTTTGAGCGAGCCTACGTGGTCCTAATCAAGGCCCACAGCCTGTAACATTGGGGCTTGTGAGGCTCAGCAGCTGTTTCCCAGAGAGATGCCACCCTTATCCTGTATCCTCGACAGAGAGCCTCTGAGCGGCCTACACACCTGGAGGAATGAGGTCAGCAGGATGGTGGTGAGGCCCTGCAGGGCCATGGGGAAGGTGGCGCAGCAGAGGCTGGAATCTAGGCACAGCTCCAACTGATCTGTGAGAACGTGTGGGATAATTTTTTTGGAGTCCTCCTGAGGGGTTGTAGAGGATCTTCATGGGACTGGAATAAAGAGGACGCCGTAGAGTCAACAAACATTGGCTTGAAATATCAACAGAACATCTGCACGGCTGAAGGGGTGACCCAACTTCTTGGCTTGTCTTCTCACCACTGCATTGCCTCATTCCTTTCAGAATCCCCATGTACTCAGCCAGGTTTCCTGGTGTCTTAATGTGCTTGGGCCATCATAACAAAATACCATAGGCTAGGTGACTTAAGCAACAGAAATTTATTTTCTCACAACTTAGGAGGCTAGCAGTTCTAGATCAAGGTGCCAGTGTGGTTGGGTTCTTTTTTTTTTTTTTTTTAAGAGTTTATTTATTTATATATGAGAGACAGGGAGAGAGATAGAGACATAGGCAGAGGGAGAAGCAGGCTCCTTGCAGGGAGCCCGATGTGGGACTCGATCCCTGGACCCCAGGATCACACCCTGAGCTGAAGGCAGATGCTCAACTGCTGAGCCACCCAGGAGTCCTGCATGGTTGGGTTCTAGTGAGGACTCTCTTCCTGACTTGTGCATGGCCACCTTTTCACCATGTCCTCACATGAAGGAGAGAGGAAGCAAGCTCCTCGTCTCTACTTATAAGGGCACTAATCCCATTGTGAACGTACTACTCTCATGACCTCATCTAATCCTAATTACCTCTCAAAGACCCCCATCTCCAAATACCATCACATTGGGGATTAGGGCTTCAAATATAAACTTTGGTGGGGCGGGGGACATAATTCAGTCTGTAGAACATGGGTTGCTCTGAAATCCTTCACTCATATCTCAGTCTTCCTAGAAAGGGGAAACTGCACTTGTTCTTCCTTTTAAATCTATGAACGTAGGTATATATTTGTGCTTATTTTTTGATAGTGAAATGAAAGCATCCACAAACAACGCTAAGTCCTCATTTTTACCAGTAACTGAACTTGGATTAGATTTTGTGATCTAATTGGCTTGATGTCATCTCTAAGTTAGGCAAGAATATCATACTTTACATGGACGTTAAGTGAAGAAAAATGACATGAAAAGCATGAAATCTGAAAATAATGGATCTTACCTTTTCACATTCATGGCTGGGGGAGAGGACCTACGGTATTCCCACTCGAGCAGCAGGCTCTGTGTGAAGGCATTTATGCGTGTATGTATGTGCATAGTCTTAACTTCTTGTTTAAATTCCAGTTAACGTATAGTGTAAATCAGTCTCATGAGTAGAATTTAGTGATTCCTCACTAACTTAACACCCAGTGCTCACATCACAAGTACCCTCCTTAATCCCCATCACCCATCTAGCTCATCCCCCATCCATCTCCCTCCATCGGCCCTCAGTTTGTTCTCTGTATTTTAGAGTCTGTTTTATGGTTTGCCTCTCTCTCCCCCCACATCTCCATCAGTTTCATTTCTTAAATTCCACATATGAATGAAATCATATGGTATTTGTCTTTCTCTGACTTAGTTTGCTTAACATAATACAGTCTAGCTCCATCCACGGCGTTGCAAATGGCAAGATTTTTTTGTTTTTGTTTTTTTTATGGCCAAGTACTATCTACCGTATCTTCCTTACCCATTCATCAGTGGATGGATGTTTGAGCTCTTTCTATAATTTGGCTTTTGTTGATAATGCTGCTATAAACATTGAGGTGCGTGTATCCTTTTGAATCAGTATGTTTGTATCCTTTGGGTAAATTCCTAGTAGTGCAGTTGTGGGTCTTAGGTTAGTTCTATTTTTAACTTTTTGAGGAACCTCCATACTCTTTTCCACAGTGGCCGCACCAGTTTGCATTCCCACCAACAGTGCAAGAGGGTTCCCCTATCTCCACATTCTTACCAACATGTGTTGTTACTTGTGTTGTTAATTTTAGCCATCCTGACAGGTGTGAGGTGATATCTCATAGTTTTGATTTGTATTTCCCTGATGATGAGTAACGTTGAGCATCTCTTCTCGTGGTGCCATTTTCCTAAGGAGAGCATCTGATCTTTCTCTGAGACTCATTCTTCTGAGCATTCGTTTACATCTTCCTTGACTTGGCTCTTCCAAGTCAGTCTTTCAGTCTCTTCCTTATGGCACATACCCATAGGCCTTGCATCCTCCCTTGACACAGAGGCTGTGTCACAATTATGAAGAATAAGGAGTCTGACTCTGCCCTGCTGCCCTCCTCTTCACACCTCAGGGAGAGAAGAGTACCTTCAGGCCTTGTGTCAGCCTCCTGCTGAGATGGGAGTTGGGGAGGCAGCCCCAGCCTACAGGGTTTGGAGGCTGCCTTCCCACAGCTGGGAAAACACTGCTAACCACCCCTTCTATTGGGTCAGAGTTTTTACACTAGAAGCAGTGGTGATAATCAAAATATTAAGTGACCCGTAACACAGGATAGATGCTGGTCATAAGAAGACATAGATACTGCCATATAGTTGAAAATTGCCTCAATGTTATTTCTAGTTGCAAGAGTTAGGACTCTAACTCCAAGTGAATTAAATCAAAAAGGGCTCCTGCAACCCTTGGTAGCATCGGATAGAGATGCTATGTGCATATGGCTTGAAGCTTGACTGGATCCAGGGGCTCAAATGACATTGCTAGGGCTTTGTGCAAGTCTGTCAGTCTCTCCCCTCCACCTTTCCTCTGGCCCCCTCCTGCACACTGACTCTCAGTGTGGTGAAGGAGAGAGTTAATGAAAGTCCCATAGAAACATCGTTTCTGTTTAGCAACACCAGTGGCCAAAGGCACCTCTCTGTCGCCATGTCCGTAGGTCACCATAGGGAAGGGCTCTGATTGGTCCATCTGAGATCATGTGCCTTTTCCTTGCCTAATCACTGTCACCAGGGGGATGAGGTCAATTTTGTTGTTTTCTGCATGTGGTTTTGCTTGATTGCATCATGAAACTCATACGGAACAGAAAAAAGAATAGTTCCCCGAAAGAAATAGAAAAGTACTGGCAGGGAAAAACCAGATTCATCCACTACGTTTACTTGTTAATTGATAGCAAGATGTCAGGTGAAGAGTAGAAGAACTTCTCTCCCCACAAACGCGTGCACCGCTGCACTTGATGCGGCCTGCAGCTTGGATGCTGTTTCTGTAACAGGTGGGCGGAAATCCCAAAAGGCTGATTCCTGGGGAGTAGCAGGGTGGAGGGAAGGGGGGATGGCCTGTGGGACTTGGCTTTCCTTTTGTGCATTTGCAGATGAATTATTGGGTGCTCAGCCTCTGTATTTGTTCTGGGAGCACCTAGTAGACTCTCATGCAGGGCAGGGGAGGTGACAGGGCCCAGGGCACCTCCGAGCAGCTTTGTCTCCTGAACAGTTACCCATGCAGGCCTCCCGGTCTTGCCCAGGCTGCCTTCCTGTGCAGGGTGTGGAGACAGAGCTCTTCCCAGTTCAATGAAGAGAGGTTGGATTAAACTGACTCATTCTATTTTTCAAAGGTTTATTTTTATCAGCAGTGGGTGGATTGAGGTTAGAAGGTAGCTGATGATGTTTAGGTGTGAGTGGGAACCTGCCTCCTATTTCCATTCACTATAATTGGATGTGGATGGGTTTTTGAGGAGCAGGTGGGATGAGAGGGGGGTGCTTAGGGATGGGAGGGCCCACGGCGGGAGGTTGCTGCGGGCCAGCAGCTAGAGAACAGGAAAGAGTCACAGCCGGAGGTGGGCAGGCGGGCAAGGGCACCTTCGGGGTGGGAAGGCTGCCGGGGCAACAGATGGGTGCAGGGTGGGGGGAGCTGGGGAGACCCCCGCAGGGGAAGGAGCTGAGGACACCTGTGAGGCTTGTGGATCAGCCAGGAAATGCGCATCACAGCGCAAGCAGCGCCCAGGACAAGAGATCAGGGATGGGAGGTCGGGGCGTCGCCTGCACTTGGGGAATTTGAATTTGCGGCCGAGGGGCGTTGGTTGGTTGGGGGCCTGGCGTGGGCCGGGCTGTGCAGGTGACCCTGTTTTCTAGGGGGAGGAACAGGTGCACAGAGCTGGGCTCTGGGCCACGGTGGCTGCATCCTGGCGCCCGGGGACGCATCCCCTTCCACCTGCCAGCTGCGCCCTGCGGGTGACCTGGGCTCCCAGGGGCGCACCCGGCGGCTGGGGACCACAGGGACTCGCCGCGTTGCCCTGTGGGGGGGGGGGGGCGTGAGCTGGAGGTGTCAGCAGGGCAGGGTGGGGGGGCCCGTCGGAGGCCGCCCCAGGGCACCTGCTGCGCTCCGCGTCCACCACACCTGCCTGGGCCGGTGTCTGTCTCTTCGCTTGGTGTGCTTGGGGGAAAGACACCAGCCCTATTGGATTAGGGACCCACCCTGCCCCGGGTGACCTTGTCCTGACCCATTACACCTGCAACGCCCTGTGTCAGAACAAGGTCCCATTCTGGGGCGCTGCGCATTAGAACTTGAATCCGGGGCGCGGACCCCGGGGCCGGGGGGGGGGGGGGCACGCCCGGCCGCAGCCTCGCAGCCGGTTCCCACCTCCTGCGGGGCGCCCGGCCCGGCCCAGCTGGGTCGCCCCGGGGGCAGGTGCTCACCTCCTGCCACGTGGCGGCCGCACCTTGGTCATCACCGCGCGGAGGCCCCCGCGGTCCTCTGCCAGGAGCCTCCCGGCCTCCCTCTGCGGGCTTCTCTGTCGATGGCGCGGCCGATTGTTTAATAAATGCCTTAATGACCTAGTCCTGACTGCACACGCGGCGCGATCATCTCCCGCTCCTCTCCACGGACTCAAAGATGCGCCTCCACCTCCACCTCCACCTCTGTCCCTGCTGAGACCCCAGGCCCCCAGGTCACTAGGATGCCTGCCTGGGGCTGTCACCGCCCCCTGAGGATGACATCCTCAGCCTCCTCGCTCCCTCTCAGAGTGACTGGGGGGCTGAGGCTTAGCTGGCCTAATCTCCTGGCTGGTTTCTAGGCAGCCGCATACTTGGCAGGGAGCTGCGATTTGAACGCGGGTGTTAACTCCCCAGAAAAGCAGGACCCCTTGTCGTCCCCCCCTCTTGCGGGTCTGGAAGTCTGCAGAGGACACACACAGTCACATCCCCCCGGACTGTATGATGTTCCAATCAGCAGCGGGTGATGAAATCCAATTAATGTGTTAGGCTGTTGTGATTCTAAAAATATTTTACATCCCCCCCCCCCACCCCACCCAGGGCCTGAGGAAATTGGAGGAATCAAGGTATTCTAGCGAACCCGTAATTTGCAGGAAGGTTCTTCAATCATTTTGGAGGTGGAGGATTTGGTCTTGAGAAAACAAAAATAGATCACCTCTCCAAAATGAGGCTGTCCCTGAGATCATTCTGAGGATTCTTTATTCAGACGCTAGGCCTTTTGCGCAAGTCTAATGATCCCTCGGTTCGGATACATATGAATTATTAAGGTCAGTTAATTAACACATTTTTCTTCTGCTGAAGTAATTAGATGAATAGAGTTCTTGCCCTCTTTTTTGGCTTTCCTGGCAGTTGCTCAGGGCTGAATTGAGGCAGTAAACATATTGCCACCCAGATGCCAAGCAGAGAAGTAATTTCTCGGTCTCCATCTGATTTCTGGAGTGTCACCCTGCAACCGTAGGGCGCTTTCACTTGGGGACAGTAGTGGGAGGGCAGGGGGAGCTCAAGGGGGAGGGACGAGAACCAGTGCTAAGCCTTCGTCTAAAGCTGCCCCAATGCATCTTCTAGATAACCGATGCCCATTTGTCACTCTGCCTCATTTGAGGTTTTACATCTTTTGCCGAGTCTCGGTGTCATTTATGTAAAGGTTATCCGAAGTGAATAGTCACCAGAGCTGTTTGTATTAATATTCCAAGGCCATTTCCTCTCGGCCCCCAGTGTGAACACAGATTTTACAGTCGCCAGAAATTAGAATTTGGTATGTTTGAAGTGATTTTTCTGTAATTTGTGTTTCCTGATTTTCTAGGTCAGTGGTTCCCAAGATTGCCTTTGTCGCAGAATCATCTGGAAGCATAATGAAGTGCAGATTCTCAGCCTTCCCCTCACTTCTATGGTCTCAGAATGTCTCGGGACGGGGCCTGGAAATCTGGATTTAGAAAATCTCCCAGGGTGAGTCCGATGCTCAGTCAAGGTTTGGGGACCGTGATGCCTGGTAACGACAAGGGAAACGCCAGCGCACAGCGTCCCTCCCCTTCTTCACTCACAGGCAATCTGCGAATGTTGTGCACACGCTGGGCTTGATCTCCAGCCCCTCGAGGCTCTTGCAAATCAGCCCAGGCAAACACACCATATGGGACCCGTGGCTTGGGGTCGCGGGTCCTGATCTGCATGGCCTGATGTTTGCGACTCCAGGGCTCTGCTGACCAGAGCCCTACGTTTTATAGAAATGTCCTGCTGTAAGAAAGCCTGGCTGGCGAGGAGGCCTCTAGAACAGAAGGATAGAGACATAGGTCCCCACTGTGAGGTGCTCTATTCAGAGTCCCAAGGAAATTTGAGAGCCTGTGTCGTGGAAGGATGATGATGATGATGGTGATGGTGATGGTGATTTAGCAAAACTCTGACTGAGGGAAGGGAGCAGAAGGGAGGGTTGGGGAAGAGGAGGCAGGAGCTGTGCTGTCTTGAAGGTGGGGCAGGTGGCCCAGCAGTGCTACCTGTGGTCCAGAAAGGCTTCCTTGCTCACCACGGCCTTGCTGAGGCTTCATGTGTTCCCCCCACCCCCATCTTTCACCCTGCATGATTACTCTTGCTAATTTTAATAATATTTGCCCTAAAAAATATTGTGGCTACAGGGGAAGGTCTACGCTGGTGTGATTTTACCCAGTTCCCACCTTCCAGAGTGGCTCTGCAGACAGGTCTTTGCAGGGCCAGTCTATAGCACCCCTCTTAGGAACTTGGGGACTCTGCATGAAGACTGGCTTGGATCCCCAAGAACAACGGTCAAACAGGCTTTATGACTGGTGGTAGGGCTGACAGCCGGCAAAGACAAGAGTTCAAGATCAGAAGCCGGAGTGAAGATGATGCCTCTAGCTTTGGCGCTTTTTGAGATAGCAGAGTTGAGGCACCTGGCCTGAGTAACTGGGATATTGGGTCACGTCTGGTGTCATTTTGAAGGAATATCAGATAGGAACTTTTTAATTCTTGCAGACACTCTGAAGCAAATATTATCATGAGGGGCACAACCCCTTTGTGCAATTCTGAAATCCCCCAAAGCTTTGAAAACCTCCAGGTTTTCATAACTCATTTGAATATAAAACTGACGTGACCTGAAATCTTTTGATAGGAAAACATAACTTGAACTTATGTGAGACCGTTTATTTTTTTTTATTTTTATTTTTTTCAAAGATTTTATTTATTTATGAGAGAGAGAGAGAGGCAGAGGGAGAAGCAGGCCCCATGCAGGGAGCCCAACGTGGGACTCGATCCCGGGTCTCCAGGATCGCGCCATGGGCTGAAGGTGGCACCAAACCGCTAAGCCACCCAGGCTGCCCCTGTGAGACCGTTTATAGTTTCGATTTATCCCACCAAATGTGAATATTCATATGTTGTGCCACAGAAATACATTTTTCTGTAGAAATATTAATGGACTCGATTGTAGGAGACTGTGTCAGACCTTGCTGGGTGTAGTGCGTAATATGCGGTATGGACAGCGTGTTGCTGTTCTACAATCCAGAAAGTCTGAATTCTGGGGACACATCCGACCCCACTCTGAGTTTTGTGGTAGGGATTTTCATTTTGTTTCTCCACTTCTCTAGAAACATGGAAGCTTAAGGGGGTTAAGTAATTTGCTTGGTGTCACAAAGCTGCTAAGTTGGGGACTATGGTTCCAATATAGGTCGATTTGGAGCTTTTCTGCTAAAAGCTGCTATTTCTTCCTTAGTTTTGAATCATGTCCCCAGAAGCTCCACTTTTTGTTATCTTGGTTTGTATGGCAGGCCCCAGGAAGAGGGGTGCGTGTGTGTGTGTGTGTGTGTGTGTGTGTCTCTACCGAGGTGTGTGTCTATGTCTGTACGGGGGTGGGTATGAGCGTGAGTGTAGGGAGTAGAGTCGGTCTTCCTGCCTGGCTGCCCTCCCTCTTTCTACCCTCCACTCTGTAAACACTTGGCATTTGTCCTAAAACACAATTCTGATCATTACACTCATCTGCTTAAAATCTCCCGGGGCTGCCAGAGGGTCAAGTCCAAGGGTGGGATATAAAATCCTCTCTGAACTGGCTCTCCCCTGACTTGAGTAGCATGGAGTGCTTATGGCTGTGGACTCGGGAGCTGGACCAGAGGTTAAAACTCTCTCTCTGCTGCTCCGTGCTGGAGCATGACCTTGACCTCTCTGCCTCAGTTTTTTTTTTTTTTTCCTTCTGCAAAATAAGGGCACTAGTCATCTCCTTCCTGGGGTTGTAGTGAGGAGTGATTGAGTTAATGCCACGTCAGCTCTTCAGACAAGTACACACAGCACTCAGGTGAGGTCAGCTCTTATTAGTAGGGTTTCTTTTTTTCTTTTTTTTTTTTAATTTTTATTTATTTATGATAGTCACACAGAGAGAGAGAGAGAGGCAGAGACACAGGCAGAGGGAGAAGCAGGCTCCATGCACCGGGAGCCCGATGTGGGATTCGATCCCGGGTCTCCAGGATCGCGCCCTGGGCCAAAGGCAGGCGCCAAACCGCTGCGCCACCCAGGGATCCCATTAGTAGGTTTTCTTTAGTGGTTTTTTGCTGGTTGCTGAGACTCCTTCTTTTCCCTGCCCGACCCCACCCTTGGACTGTCTTCCCAAAATAGGGAAGCCTATCATAATCTTCTAGACCTTGATCATGTTTTTGCCTTGGCCTTTGCCCCACTGCCTGCCTATCAGCAACTGTTTATCTTTGGCAATTCAAGGGTCATCTTCCCCTTGAAGGCTTTCCCAATGCGCCCTGCTCCCCCCTGTCCTTTAGGCCTCCATGATGCTACATTTGTACTTCTGTCATGGCCACCTTCTTGGTTTGCTGATCATTCTGTTTCCCTGAATTGGAAGGCCCTCGAGAATAAGTCCTGCAAGTGTCTGTGTCTCCTCTCTGGCAGAGAATCTAAGTCATATAATCAATGTGTGTGAGTAGCTTCTGTGGAAAGAATTCTTCCCAATTTGGGTGGGAATTTCTGCTATAGACGTTATTTACAAGCAACAGAATTCACTCTTGATAATTTGAGCTCCGAAGCAATTTATTAAAGGATATTAAGTAACTCACAGGATTTCCAAGAAGCCAGAGAATGGGACGTGGATGTTTTAAAGCCAGGAGTAAGATGGAAGTTATTATCAGTGGGTTGTTCCAGGGGAGGCCCTCCTGCCATGGTGAGCCACATGGTTAGCAAGGATCTCCCTTGCTGACAGTGAGCATGGGGCACTGCCTGCAGATCACTGCCACTGCAGCCTCTGAAAGCTGACCTTCTCTATTGTCACCCTCCCCCATCCTTGCAGCATGTAGTCTTGCAGTGCCTGGCCATTGCCTTCCAATTGAATAGCTTTCTCCCCTGAGTGAGCCTGATTGGTGGATCTTTGGTTACACGACTGCATGTAGCCTGCAATGGAGTCTGGAAGTGGAAGAGAAAGTGAGTTCAGGAAGTGGGGGAGGGATACCAAGCACAGAAGGGGGTTTCCAAGGTGCGGAGTGGCCAGGGTGTCTCGTGTGATGAGGTTGGCCTTGGTGGCAAGGCTGTATCAGTAGCAGTGGGGGTGGCGCAGGAGTGGAGTGGACGGGGTTTCCCGGACAGAAGGTGAAGAACTTTTATAGACCAGGAGTAGGAGACTCCTAAGACTCCATGCAGAAAAAATGAGAGGGACTTTTCGAGCTTAGAAAAGTCAGACCACTGACTTTCTTCCATGTGCTTGTCATTATCCACTCTCAACCTTCCCTGTGAAGACAGGTGTTGTCTGGAGAACTGAGGATCACACTGAAGCACCACAGTGGCTCTCCTTTCTACACTGTTGACTGCAAGGTGTTCATGGAGGAAGGAATTATTGTCTAAACCAGGCGGTTCAACCGATGTTCTTTATCTGCACTGCCCACTAGCCACATGTGGACAGCACTTGAGGTATGGCTGATGGGACTCAGGCACTGCATTTTTAATTTATTCAATGTTAATTTAACTGTAAATAGCCACATATAGCTAGTGGCTGACTTACTGGATAGTGCAGGTCTAGATAATGTGACCTGTTGAAGAATGTAAAAAAAAAAAAATCACTTTTTTATGTGTGAAAAATACATATAATATATATATATATATATATATATATATATAACCACACATTGCTTCCTGCCAACTAAAGCCTTTATTTTATTGATAGAAATATTGGGGTGACTGGATGGCTCAATGGTAAGCCTCGGACTCTTGATTTCAGCTCAGGTCATGATCTCAGGGGTGTGAGATCCAGCCCGACATCTGGCTCCATGCTGTACATGGAGTCTGCTTAAGATATTCTCGCTTCCTCTCTCTTTCCCCTTCTCTTTTTCTCTTTCTCTCCCTCTCTTAAAAAAAGGAGAAATATTTGGTGGCTTGTTGATTTAGTGACAAACATGTACATAGTAAAATATTGGATTTAATCTTTAATCATAATTCCTCACTTTAGGATTTGTTAAACTAAGAATCTAAAAACTAGAGTTTGCAATAACACTATTATTTTCCAAAAATAGAAAAAGGGTCAGTGTTTAGGATATTGGTCCTCAAACCACGCATCAGAGTCCCCTTGGCGGGCTTGTAATAACATAGACTGCAGGGTCCCACTTCCAGAGCTGCTGACTGCATAGGTCTGAGTGGGGCTGAGAATTTACATTTCTAACCGGTTCTCAGGTGATGGTCATGCTGCTCACCTGGGGACTGCATTTGAGAATCCTTGACTTAGGAAATGCTCTGTTAAATAAAGTGAAACCGAGCTTTTCATTGTAGGACATCTCTGAATCTTTCATCTGCAAATAGTAGTCTGGTGTTCTGAAGTTCCCGGGGGGAGCCATGTGTGTCACATTCTCCCACCTTGATCTGATCCGAAAACCCTTCTTCTGCAGGGTATCCCAAGGACTAAAGCTGGAGAGACACAATTCTATGAAATTCTGTTGAGTTAAACATAAAGCTCAGTTTCTCACTCTTTGATTTCCTGTATCCAGCCACAAAATTGGAGTTCCCCTGGGCTCCATTCCGACATGCTTTTTTTTTTTTTTTTTTTTTTTTTTTACATCTCACCTCAGAGGAGAGCTCATCTAGGGCCATGACTTTAAATGCTGAGGACACCCAGTTTGACATGTCTACCCAGTCTCTCCTCCGAACACACGGTGTATCCATCCCCTGCCTACCTAGCATTTCTATCTCAAATAGAACATGGCCCGAACTGAACTTCTGTTGGCAGCTCTCCACTGACCCCATCTGATTCCTCAACTTGGTTTCCCCTTCTTAGTAAAGCGCATCGCCTTTCGTTGCCTTGATTGTCTTCAAATCCATCAGCAAGATCTGTCATTTCTTTTTTTTTTTTTTTAAAGATTTTATTTATTTATTCATGATAGACATAGGAGGAGAGGCAGAGACACAAGCAGAGGGAGAAGCAGGCTCCATGCCGGGAGCCCGATGTGGGACCTGATTCCGGGACTCCAGGATCGCGCCTTGGGCCAAAGGCAGGCGCTAAACCACTGAGCCACCCAGGGATCCCCAGATCTGTCATTTCTGATTGAAGTAGGTACGTATGAGAGTATATGTGTGTACACTTGATACACGCGAGCTCAGCCACAAGACACATGTGAACGTGGTGTGTACGTATGCCCACATTCATGAATAGGTCTTTTTCTTACTGATAATGCCACATGCTAGTTCAAGATATGACTCATCTCTGATTATATCATCACGCTCTTTTAAAATGGGATGACTCCCGTTTCTCTAGGCTGTGCCATCCTGGAGGTTACGATGGTGTCATAATGTAAGAGAAAAAAAGATATTTCTCTAGCTCTGCTCCCATCTATGATTGTGGAAACTCAGGCAATTCTCAGATCTTTGCAGCTAGTTCAGGAAGACCCTGAGATGCTGTGCATGTGTTTGGGAGCTAGCCCTCCGTGTCAGCTTGCCGACTCTTCCTTCCCCCGCTGTGGCAGTGTCACCTGTCACCCAGAGAGGGACTCAGATGCATATCATTCTCTCCTACCTCTCTTCTATTTCAGAAAGAGGTGGGTCCAACTTCATGCCCGGGCTGCTGTATGTCTCCTCTAATGAGCTCCACATTCCTCTGAAGTGGGATATGAAGGGATACTGAACTCTTCTCTATTCTGTTATACAGGCTGTCAGAGTTCCTTTTTAACTTTTTGCAGAGTACTGCTTTTTTATGTTCTGTTCCTAACTGAAAATTTAGCGAAATAGATCTTTTATTTTTCATTTCTTTTATTTCAGGCTCTTCTACTGGAACTCAGGCAAACAAGCGTCCCTAAATCTCTTTTTCTTTCCCATACCGACCCGGTGTTCTTGGATCAAGTTTGTGTAACTTTATTCTCTTCTCTTTTAGGAAGACTTTTAGAAGGTGCCTGCTAGTGTCTCATACAAACAGAACTGTGGGAGGTCTGCGCCTGGTGACCTTCCTTGTTTTCTTCAAACTGGATATACTGAACCTCTCGCTTACTATGTATCCTGCCCCCCCCCACTGACATAAATGTTCCTGTCTACGTGTGTGTGTGTGTGTGTGTATTATGTAAATGATAGGTCTAAGCCTCTCCATTTTATTTGTACCACATCATGAAGTCCAGAAGTGGATAATCTGCAGGCTTCTCTTTTTGTCCTCTTCCTTTTGGAGTGTCCTGAATTGTTCTTAGTTACCTTCAGAAACCATGTATGAGAGTCAGAGATAGAGATTTTATCCTTTGAACCAGGTTGGTTGGAAATCTAAAGATCATTAAGCCCCTGAGTCTACTTCCTCAAGCTTTATGGACTGTGCTCACATTAAGAGAAAGATCCAAATTGCAATCTGAGCTTCAGAGGAGAGCCTCACAGAAGAGCAGAATGCTCTACTTGTCTTGCTCTGTCCACCCCTCAGTTATGCTCTTTCCACCAGAGCCAACCTTCTTGCAGCTTGCAGGGCACTGGGGGCTACAGAGGCCGCCGGGAGTTGGGTAGGTGGAGTGGGGCTTTAAGCACAGTTAACATGAGTGCTGCCTTGACTGCTCATCAGAAAACCATGTGGACAGATGGTGGGTCTTTTTAGTTTTTCACTTATTAGCAGTTTGTTATGTAGCATAATCCTACTTAGGCAACTTGATACACTTAGGGCTATGTAATTTAAAAGATCAATAAACAAAGAATGAAGGAGTTGTGAATTTAGTGTGTGGTGTGTATCTTTTCAAACTCAAAACAGCACGCAACATGGTTTTAAAACATACATTCAAAGGGAGAGCGTGTCTATGGTTGTATCATAGTCCTGAATACATACTTGAAAGGTCCACTTGTCCAGGCCCTATGCCAGGTTAACCCCAAATCATTCAGGTCACTGGATGGATCCAATTTTCACCTGACACTTTTTCAACAATTAAAATCTTACAGTAGAAAGATAGAAACATCTTCCCCTGTATGTCTGTTGAAAGGAAGATTCTAGGAAGAGTCTTAAACCTTAGGAGGGAGGGGGAAAGAGTGGGATTTGTGAAACCAAAACAGTGATTCCTGATTTTTTCCTGAGGCTTCTGAAGTCCTGCTGTAGACAGAGGACCAAATGTGTCAACAATAGCTTTAATCTCCCCTCTAGAACAGTGGCTTCTGAACCTGACTGCACAATTGAATCACTGGGGGAGCCTATTAAAAATAGAGATTCTTAGTCCAGTTTGGAATATTAGATTCAGTAGGTCTACGAATGAGGAACTAACCCACCTTCAGAGTAGATAGCAGCCTCTTGATTTGCTTTGCTTCTGGGATTTTTGCCGAGGAAGAAAAAAAAAAAAAAAAAAAAAAACACAAGCTAAAGACCAGGTGTTCCAAGTTTTCATTAAAACCTAACCTCACTGAAGAGCTGCTTCTACAGGGTGACTCTGGTCCCAATATGATTTCTTATAAAGTATTTGGAATAACATTTTATTTCTTCTCAATTTTCTTGCAACTCTCTCTTTAAATTAGATTCTTTGTGCAAATTTTTATTGCCTGCCTGGTGAATTTTTGGTCGGGCACCAGGTATCTCCCAAATGCCCTCATTATAATTAGTGACTATTATTAATTTATTGCTTCCAATAGAATCATCCTTTTTTAAAAAAAAGATTTTATTTATTTATTCATGAGAGACACACAGAGAGAGGCAGAGACACAGGCAGAGGGAGAAGCAGGCTCCTTATGGGGAGCGTAATGTGGGACTTGATCCCAGGACCCTGGGATCATGACCTGAGCCAAAAGCAGATGCTCAACCACTGAACCACCCCGGTACCCCACAATAGAATCATTCAAAAAGCATAGCTTTTTGTCATGCATCTTGCATTGCTTTCAGAGCTATATCATTTATTCAAAGATCTATTCATCCAGTTTGCCTGTGATTTATTATCTGGTGTTATTTGTACAATTTAGATAATCAGTACATAGTGAGTTTACTAATCATAGTATTCAAAATATATGTATATGTGGATGTTTGCTTGTATTTATATACGTAGGTAAAATAATCAGCCATTTCTTCCCTAGAAGTGACATATAAAGGAAAAACGTAATCAGTTGTTTAAATATTAGATGCAAATGAAGTTTTGTGCATTATTATAAACATTTCTCTGTGTTTGCTCAAAATCTGAAAATTCTCATATGGCTCCTCAAAAAGTGATGGAAAGAACAGAATCCTTTAAGGCACAAAACAACTTAGAACCTTATAATTTATTTTCTTGCTACCATGAAGCTAATTTGAATAATCAATTTTTTTATAGTGTAATAACTCTGATTTAAAATTCATCATTCAAGTAAAGGACCAACATCACTTATGTACTCACTAAATTTGAAATGGTTGTGATTAGGTCTCAACTTCACCTTTCTACCCTGGTCCCTTTTCTTCATTAAGAGACAACTCTTTATCTTTTGCCAGGCTCAGATCCATGCCTCATGGCCACTGGCATGGAATGGCTGGTAGCAGCCAATGCTTCTGGATTCACAGAAGTGAATTTCACAGTGTTGAAATTCTTTGCTATCCTTTCCATTTCACACTTGATTTCCTTGTTAACCATTGATCAAATTCCACCCGAATCCTGTGATTAATAGCATTTAAACATCTCTACTTGCTCTCTCTTTCCCTTTTAAGGAACATTGCTGTTTTCGATTTTTTTTCTTCAAAGTTAAGTTCCTTCTGAAATTCAGAACTTTTTTGCAGGAGACAATTTTTCTCACAGGAAACAGTTTTTACCTTCAGGCAGTCCTTGCTGTAGGGAGCACTTTGTACATAAAATAGAAGTAGACTCTTTTGGGTGTCTGCTCAGCCCGCAATAACCATTCCACCCCCCACTTTCATCTGAGAACTGTCTCCGGATCCACAGGGGTAACCCCCTCCACCCCCCTCCACCCCCACCCCCACAGCCCGGTTTATGCTAATAGCCTTGACTAGCCTCTCTATGTGTTAATATACCTGAGTCATGGGGGGCAGGGAAGGGACACTTGACGCAAACTGAATCTACTGTAGTCTCTTTCCTCAGAAAGAAAATTTGGGATTCAGGCACAGAGAGGCTTGGTGAGTGACTATAATTGCCACATGTGTCAGTTAACTCTGAAACAATAATGCTGCAAAACAATCACAAATCCTGGTCCTATGACGTTTGGAGTTTCTTTATGTCTATGTTTGGCTGATTTAACCTTGGCCCAACTGAAGCCTTCCATCCTCATCTCAGAACCAGTGGCCTAGGCTGGGCATGTACTTATGCTGCTCTGATCTGAATGTTTGTGTTCCTGACTGCATTTGTATGTTGACATTCTAATCCTCCAGGAGATGGTATTAGGAGATATGGCCTGTGAAAGGTAAGTAGGTCATGAGGGTGAGGAACGAAGTAAGCACAAAGAATCACAAAGAAGGGATGGAAAGTCCTGATGATCTTCCTGTTCCTGGTTCCAGGTCCTTTTTGAGTCTTTACTGCATTTCTGTCCTTGGTTTCTATGCAAGATCTCTGAATACTTTTACTCAATCTATTCTCTGTGTGGATACTGATTGTAAAGTAGAGAGGTGGTCAAGTGGAACTAGCTAAATCACAGCACCAGTGCAAGCTCATCTGAGCCACAACTCTAAGTGTGGCCAGGTAAGCAGGTGAGTAGAGGATGCTTCTGCCAAAGACATTTCAAAAATTATGAACAGATCAAGGGCATAGGCAGCTTCTCACTTCTCAAGAAGCAAGATCAGTCAGAGGAAGATTTTCCTTAAAAGATGGCTTTTGGAGAATCTTCAAACATTGGGAAGCTTTGCACTCTTTGCAGAAAGCCTTTAAACTTCCCTTGGGTACCTTTCCTCACTAGGAAAGAAAATAGAATGCCAAGCTTTATTGGTCAAGTAGATAAAGTAGAAAACCCTATTCTAATGTTGACAAGTTACACATGATTGATGATCTCCAAATTTGAATCTCCAATCAGTTCCAGCTTCACTTTAAGCTCCAGGTTTGGATACCATCTGCCCTTTGACATCTCTATTTAGAAGTCTAATGGGCATCTCAAACTTAAAATGTCCTAGGTGAAATTGCTGACCACCCTCTTTCCCTTCAAAACACTTGTTCCTGTCCTCATCTTCCTCCACTACAGTGGATGGTACTGCCAGGCACCCCTCCATCAAACTTCTAATAAAATTCACATTTATTTTGGCTTGCTCCTTCATATCATTCAGGTTTTTGTTTAGTTATTACCACTCAGAGAGGTCTTATCTGCTCATCCTCTGTAAAATAACTGACCTGCTTTGCCCACCCCTGGTCCCTGCTAATTTCCTTAACTTTTGTTTTTCCTCATAGCCCTTATTAGTTGAAGTTATATATTTACTTTTTTAAAAAAGATTTTATTTGAGAGAGAGACAGAGAGAATATGCATGAGCAGGGAGAGGGGCAGAGGGAGAAGCAGACTCCTGGCCGAACAGGGAGCCTGATGTGGGGCTCAAGCCCAGGACCCCAGGATCATGACCTGAGCTGAAGGTAGACACCCAACTAACTGAGCACCCAGGTGCCCCTATATTTACCATTTTTTATAGTCTCTGTATCCCATGAGAATGTAAAATCCATGAATACAGTGACTCTGCCATTTGTGTTGCTATATTCTCAGTTTCTAGAACAGAGCCTGGCCCAAAGTAGGTGCTGAATAAAAATATTTTCTGAATGAATGATTAAATGAATCCTGAAGTATGAGATATTCAGGGCCACTATCCTGCACGACTTCATTGGACTATGTTTATTCCATAGCCACACATGGCAGTTCTGAAATTTGCAAAGGACAAACCTATATAGTAGATATTTTATGGACAGATTGTTTTCTAAAATTATTTCTGCCCATTCCTTCTGGAAGTTTGCAGGATCAAATGAGAACTTTAATTGGCCAGGTAGCAAGAAGCTGTGTAGGTGAGCATCTTTTCTGTTTCTTATAAGATGGAATAAAGGCATCCTTATATATTTTCCTCCGATTGGAACCTTCTGTTTTCACTCCGGTTATGTTGGGTTAATTTGCACATAAGAGCTTTTGGTCATTCTGTGAACATAGAGGATAGAAGCAAGATTTTTATATATCTGAGAATAGTTCTATTCAATTAACCCTAAGTATTTTGTCTCAGAGTAGAAGAAGGGTGGATTCCCATAGCAGCTTTTTAAGAAGGAAAGAAAATCCTGAATTGTGGCATCAGGATAGCATGATGATGAATTTCTGGGCCCCTTAGGGGACCCATTCAGTTGTAAAAGGTTTACACATGTTAGGTTAATATACCAGAGCCTGCTGCTTGCCCTCATTTTCTTCCTTAATAATACAGCTAAATGAGGTTACTAAGAAGATTATTTTTTACCTTAATTCCCAGATCAATTGCTCTTATTCCTTTAGGCACCTTACCTGGCCAGAGGGGAAGAGGCCAACCATCACTGATATCCAGAGAGAGAGAGAGAGCTGTTCTTGACAGCTCCAGACCACCCACAGGGATCTTCCCCAGGCTCACGAGCAGCTTACTAGAAGTGGTCAAGTCCCCCTGCACAGCCCAGCAAAAGTCAATGACATTGTCACACACCAAATGTTTCTTCTTTCCTCATCTCTCCATCTCAGCCTCCTGATGGCAGCTCAGTGTCCTTGCATATTCTCACTCTAGACCCTTCATTTCTCCAAAGCAATTTCCTCTTTATTTTCACTTCTGTTTTTCTGGTCTAGAAGCTCCCTTTTTCTTGTGTGGAATATGTGGCCTAATTGAACAGAGTAGAAGTTTGTGGACTTTCCCAGTATCATCTCCTTCCATTTGGGTTCTCTGTTCAGTATCCTAGCCAGATTGTCATGGACTTGCCTGTTAAGCAATTCTTGTTTGATACAAGATCCAAAACCCAACTGTTCCAGCTATGATGCTGACTTGGCTGGCCAAGGTGTTCTTAATTTAATCTTTACCTGGGATTTAGGTGGGAATTTTTGTTTTTAAGATTAAGCAGAGGCAGCAGCACGTTCTGTTTGAGAGGTTTTATGCAAATTTACTCCTCAAATGTTCAAGCCCAGTTGAAATAGACTTTCTTTCTTTCTTTCTTTCTTTCTTTCTTTCTTTCTTTCTTTCTTTCTTTCTTTCTTTCTTTCTTTCTTTTTCTTTCTTTTTCTTCTTCTTTCTTTCTTTTTCTTTTTTCTTTCTTTTTCTTTCTTTTCCTTCCTTTCTTCCTTCCTTTCTTCCTGCCTTCCTTCCTTCCAACAATTACTGTACTCTTTGTGTTATATCTTTTTCCTCTTCTGTTCTTTCTCAAAAATATCCTGGCAACTCATATGCAGTTGGATATCCTAACAAGGGAGTGTCCAGTCTCTTTCATTTCTGAAGAGATACTAAACTTTTATCAAAAACAATAGTGAACATTGTAGGAGCCAGTTAAGTCAACAAATTGTCAAATATACTGAAGCTTCACCATGAGACACACTTTGGAAGCTGTGTTATAGAATTATGTATTCATCAAAATAGGGTGTAGTGACTTTTTTTTTCTTGATAATTAATATCTATGGCTCAGGATCCAAGACTGATTTTTGTCTTAAAAATTTCAAGCTTTATGAGACTGGGTTATGGTGATAACCCTCTGGCATTCTTATTGGGCTTTAGAAAGTCACTTACACTGATGGTAGGGCTAGTATGTGTAACAAGAGGACAATGACTCCTCTATAGCTTCTAAAAAGACCGGAGATGAACTAAAGATTATAGGGTTTTATTTTAACAGTTTGTTTTATTGAAGAGATTTTAGCACTGGCTTTTTCAGACAAGATTTCATTTTTTAAAAAGACTTTATTTATTTGACAGAGATGGGGAGAGTGAGCATGAAAGAGAGAGAGAGAGAGAGAGAGAGAGAACCATTTAGGGAAGAGGGAGAGGGAGAAGCAGGCTCCCTGTGGGGAGTCCAGTGTGGGACTCGATCCAGGACCCCGGGATCATAACCTGAGCCAAAGGCAGATGCCCAACCAACCAAGCCACCCAGGTGCCCCAGGATTTCATTTTTATAAAGCATTTTTCTTTGCAGTTTTTCTAAATTTCCCCCATAGGGCTATTTACATTGCTAGACATATTATTTTGGGAGTTTTGCTATTATTTTTACTTAGATTGGCTGCCTAGCCTGTCCCAAATTCAAGAGATAATTGAGTTTTCCAATATTTAACTCTGGATATAGGCCTTGATAAAAATTAATGTGGGGGAGGACAAGAGATTCATGACATTTGAGTTGGCCTAATAGGCATATATCTTTAAGCATCGGTCTTAAATTCAAGCAATGTGCTTCATAGATATTCCCACCCTCTTCGGTTCAGGGGTAGCATGAGGCTTAGGGAAGCCTATTGTACATTTCTAATTTTTGTTTAAAATACAGAGAATGCTTATATTTGATAAGGCTGCATCCACATGACTACATCAAAATGTTTCTTCAAGTCAAAACCACAGCTGCGAAGTGACCCTGCTCTGATATCCTGCTTTTGAAACCACTCCAGTTGAGACACTCACATTTAAAAAGTATAGAATACATGGGGCACCTGGGTGGCACGGTCGGTTCAGGTCCGACTCTTGATTTTGGATCAGGTGGTGATCTCAGGGTTGTGAGATGGAGCTCCCTGCTTGGGATTCTCTCTCCCTCTCCCTCTGTCTCCCCCACCCCCAGCTCCTGTTCTCTCTCTAAAATATGTGAATGAATCTTTAAAAAGTATAGAACACACAACAGATACAGAACAGAATGTAAGTGATGTCAACTTCAAAAACAGAAAAGCAAAAAGTAGCTGCCGATAGATGGGAGTGGGAAGGGGGAAATGAGGTGGAAGTTAGGGCAGAGGTGTTAATATTTTCATTTTACAAACTGTGGAGTCAAGAGATGGCAATTTAATTATTTAACGTTACAAAGGCAAGCAATAGATGAGGTAAAGGTAATTCTTTAAACATAAAAGATGAGGAGGCAGGAGGAGGAGGAGGTGGGCAATGGCGTGCACTGAATCCTTACTGCTTGGGGCAGAAAATCCACAGATTCACAGGGTCTAAAGTTGAGAAGTCAAGAAAGAGCAGTGTAGGGACATTCTTTACAGATATTGAGGTAGTAAGTGGAATAACTTAAACTGGAAATGGTTTCAAGTGGTGTTCTCTGTGGAACAGGACTGGAAGTCAGAAAGGGTTGGGTGAGAGATGCTGGCTTTTCAGGAGAAGTTTTGGGCCTATTATTTATACGATAGATACATAAATTCACTTTAATTTTTAAATCAGAAAGTATTTTGGTACAAGTCTTAAGATCTAAAAGTTATTTTTTGTTTTTTTTCAGAAAGGGAAAAGGGCCAGAGTCTTCTGTAGCATAAACTGTTGCTTAGTGCCGACAAAAGAAATCTCTAAGAGCTGCTGTGGAAGCCACAGGAGTGTGACAGCTAATTAGGGAGTGGGGAAGGCCTTGGCAGCAGGACTGTCATTTTGCCTATATATATATATATAGAGAGAGAGAGAGAGAGAAATGTGTGGGGTAGATGAGGATTACTCTCCTGTCCACCCAGGGCCGCCTGTACAGAGGGCTCATTCCAGAGCCGCCTTTCCCGTTCGCCTCCCACCAAATTATACCCGCCTCATCCAGCCCCCTCAGGCCCCGTGTGCTGTCTACAGTTTTAGCTCTAATCAGCAGAGGTAACCTGCCTGAGTAGGATAGTGGTGGCTACATTCTTGATAGGAGAGAGCGAGTTCCAGGGCTTTCCTCCCATCTTGCTGCTGCCCTGGAAGCAGCTGCCCGTACCTTGCTTTGTGGAGCTCGGGCTTGCTGGCTCTCTGGCCACACATCCACTGACCCTTCTACCTGAGGCCTCCCCCATCAGTCTGCTTTGCTAGGGATGCCGCAGGCCTCGGTCTGAGGGTGTCCTCTCCTTCCATCCATAGCCTCATTCACGCCTGGAACAAGATTGCCTGATTTATATGTATGTCCAGGCTCTATACTTAGTTGCCTACTTCATCTCACCATTCAGCACCTCAAATTTAACTTCTCTCCAACTGGACCCTGCATCTGTTCCCTTAAAACTGTGCCTTTGAATGAGTAAATGAATGAATTGTGGTCTTCTGCAGATGGTGCTGCAATCAAGAGAACTGGATCTAATGGTGAAAGTTGCAGGCAAAAATCAGGCCGTTCCGTGACGTGGGGTAGTCTGTATCTTATATAAAACTCTGGTTCATTGAAGCAAATCTCTCTCTCTCATACACTTGCCAGAGGAAAAAAGTATGATTCCTCTGTGGCCCCCTCTCCCCCTTCCCCAAGAAGGAGAGATCCTTGGGGAATGGGGGAGTGGGGGGGTGTAAATCGTCTTTGTGTGTCTTAGAAAGCAGGGGTGGGCTATGCAAGGAGGTGGTGAAGAAAGAGAACCCACCCTGGAGATAAACTGAGACAGACTTTTGTGTGGAGGACACGGAAGAGTTGAAGTAGGCGGTAGCGTCCTGTCGACCTGCTTGTCAGATGGAGAAGAGAAAATGGAAGGTTTACAGATCTGTCTGAAGAAAACAGCTGGGCCCCTGTGGGAGGACAGTTGCCACCTTGCGAGGTGACAGGGCCTTAGAAAGGTCATGGAGAGGACTGGCCATGAAGTACTTGGCCCTGTGGATAGTGCTGGAGGTTTCCTTGGCCAAGCTCGGCAAGGAGGAGGTGGAGTTACTGTTGAAACTAGTTCCTTCCCATGGTGGGGGGCACTACCCACGTGGACTGAGAATCAGATCTCCTTCCTGGTTTTTCTAGATCTTGTAAGACCAAGGATTTTGTATGATCCAAAGAGAGAAGATGATATCCATGAAAATCCATAAATATATTTTTTAAAAGATTTTATTTATTTATTCATGAGAGACACACACAGAGAGAGGCAGAGACACAGGCAGAGTGAGAAGCAGGCCCCATGCAGGGAGCCCGAGTGGGACTCGATCCTGGGATTCCGGGGTCACGCTCTGGGCCAAAGGCAGGCGCTCAACCACTGCACCACCTGGGGATCCCCCGAAAATCCATAAATATTTAATGTCTTTTCAGTCTTGTTGAGAGCAGAGGAGATCAAATAAGATCGATTTTGAAATATGTCTTTTAGAGAACTGGGAGGGAATTCCTATCTGGGATATTTGTGATAGCATTAAATCACCCCTGACCACTGTATTCTCTGTGTTTCCAGATTGACCCAGGGTTTATTTCTAATCACTGGCACAAGAACCAAGGACTCATTCACGCAAATACAAATTGGCCATGAAAACACCACCTTCAAAAACACTTTGGTGGCACTCTAAAAAGAGTTCTAAGTCATGTTTATTAAAAGCAAATATTATCTTTTAAATATTTGTCCTAAGCAAATTCATGGGTTTTGTCTGGGAAGCCAGCATAGTGGGGAGAAAAAACAAAACAAAAGAAAACACAAAACAATAAAAAAAAACCCCAAAAAGTTCTTCATTTGTTTGTTTGAAACTGGGAAAATTTGTTGCAAAGCATTTCAGGCAATATATCTACCATCTGTTGATGGTCTCTTCTGCTAAGTCACCGTGACACCTGTCTGAGAACCATGGCACCCATGTCAGGGGTGGGGCGAGGGAGACAGAGTTTTCAAGAACTCTGCACTAGCACTCCTGGACTGTAGTGACGGGAGATCTAGAGTGGACTTTTAACTCTGTTTGCAAGAAGAACCTGAAATACTCTGGACGAGTTGCATGTCCCACGTTACCAAACCTAGAAATCTAATAAAGCAAATTCTCAGTCTAAGAGCTTTTAGCACAATGTCCTTGCTGGCACCCACTGTCGTTGTTCGGGGCCCAGCATTAGCCCAGAGAACCTAGCACAACAGCCGCAGACTGAGACTGAGCCTGTAGCCCAGGTCATTTGTGGGAGAAAAGTGTTGGAAGCCGGGCTGGATAAAAATAATATGAAAATCACTCCGTCGGTTAAACATTTGTCAGATTATATTACATCTATTTTTGGTCGGAGCTCTTTAGTAAAGTAGGGTAGAGACAGCAAAGAGCGTGCCAGAGGGACTAAGATCAAAAGATGGAAAGCACAGCAAGTCCTCATTAGCTGGAGACCCAGGTCCTTATTTCTGTGTAAAATATACAAAGTCGAGGTACCTCATAGACTTTCTGTTTCTCTTTGGGGAAACTTTGGCCGTATTGACGTAGCAATCAGAATAATTGCTGCTTCAGAAAGTTGGATTTATTAAAAATTGTAAAGAAAACCACCATGCTTTTACATGTCTATCCCTCTTTGCTTTAATATTTCAGGTAGTAGTAGTACAGGTGTGGTGAAAGCCCCCTTTGCAATTTTACTCACTTTTTAAAACTCTTTCCCAAAGCTAACCCATTATCTTGCAATGTGTGTGTGTCTTCCTGCCTAAATTATTATTATTAAACAATCTTTTATCGTAAAGTACGGTTGACATACAGTGTTGTATTAGTTTTGGGTGTTTAGCATAGCGATTTGACAGTCCTGTACAGTTTGCCACACGGACCACGCTAAGTGTGGTCACCATCTGTTACCACACCATGGCATTGCAGGACCTTGGACTCGATTCCCCACGCCATTCTTTCCATCCTCGTGACTGACTTATTTTATAACTGGAAGTTTGTACCTCTTAACCTCCCTCTCATTCCTTTTTTGTGGCCGAATAATATCCCACTGTATAATTTTACCTCGTCTTCTTTGTCCACTCATCTACCTAAGGTTGCTTTCCTATCTTGACTTTTGTAAATAATGCTACAACAAACATAGAGGTGGATATATTTTTTTGGAATTGGCATTTTTGTTTTCTTTGGGTAAATACCTAGAAGGGAAATGACTGGATCAGATGGTATTTCTGTTTTTAGTTTTTTGAGGAACTTCCGTACTGTTTTCCAGTGACTTCACCAATTTACACTCCCACCAACAGTGCATGAGGGTTCCCTTTTTCTCCACATCCTTGTTAACACTTATTTCTTATCTTTTTTTTATTTTTATTTTTTATTTTTATTTCTTATCTTTTTGATACTAGGCACTCTGACTGATGTGAAGTGGTATCTCATTGTGGTTTTGATTTGCATTTCCCTGATAATTAGTGATGTTGAGCATCTTCTTCATTTGTCTTTTGGCCATCTGTATATCTTCTTTGAAAAAATGTTCAGATCCTCTGCTCATTTCTTTTTTTTTTTTTTTTTAAGTTTTCATTTATTTATGATAGTCACAGAGAGAGAAAGAGAGGCAGAGACATAGGCAGAGGGAGAAGCAGGCTCCATGCACCGGGAGCCCGACGTGGGATTCGATCCCGGGTCTCCAGGATCGCGCCCTGGGCCAAAGGCAGGCGCCAAACCGCTGCGCCATCCAGGGATCCCCCTCTGCTCATTTCTAATCAGATTTTTCGTTTTGTTGAGTTGTAAAAATTTTTTATGTATTTTGGATATTAAGCTCTTAATTGGGTGTATTATTTGCAAATATCCTCTCCCATTCAGTAGGTTGCCTTTTTGTTTTGTTGATGGTTTCCTTAGCTGTGCAAAAGTTATTTTGATGTAGTCCTACCAGTTTAATTTTGCATTTGTTTCTCTTGCATGAAGAGACATATCGAGAAAAATGTTGCTAAGGCCAATGTCCAAGAGATTACTGCTTATGTTTCTTTAAGGAGTTTTATGGTTTCAGGTCTCACATTTAGATCTTTAATCCATTTTGAACTTATTTTTGTGTATGATGTAAGAAAGTCCAGTTTCATCCTTTTGTATGTAGCTGTCCAGTGTTTTCAGCACCATTTATTGAAAAGATTGTTTTTTTCCCCATTGTATATTCTTGCTTCCATGGTCATAGATTAATTGACCATATAATCACGCATTTATTTCTGGGCTCTCTATCCTGTTTCATTAATCTGTGTCTGTTTTTGCACCAGTACTATGTTGCTTTGATTACTATAGCTTTGTAGTATTGTTTGAAATCAGGGAGTGTGATACCCCTGGGTTCTTCTTTTTCAAGATTTCTTTGGCTGTTCAAGGTCTTTTGTGGTGCCATACAAATTTTAGGATTGTTTGTGAAAACAATGCTGTGAAAAATGCTGTTTGTACTTTGATAAAAATACAGTTATGGAAATTTTACTAATATTACTTCTTTCCAATCCATGACCATGGAATATCTTTCCATATATTTGTATTGTCTTCCAATTTTTTTGCATCAGTGTTTTATAGTTTTCAGAGTATATGTCCTTCACCTCCTTTGTTAAATTTATTCCTAGGTATTTTACTTGTCTTTTGTGTAATTGTAAATGGGATTGTTTCCTTAATTTCTCTTTCTGCTACTTTGTTGTTAGTGTATAGAAACAACAGATTTCCACATATTAATTTTGTATTGTGCAACTTTACTGAATTCGTTTATTAGTTCTAATAGTTTTTTTGGTGGGGTCTTTAGAGTTTTCTATGTATAGTATCATGTATTCTGCAAATAGTAACAATTTTACATTTCCTTCCAATTCGGATGCCTTTTATTTATTTTTATTGTCTGATTGCTATGTCTAGAACCTCCAGGGCTATGTTGACTAAAAATGTTCCTGCCTAAATGATTTCTAAGGTGTATGCTGTATTTATGAACATTAAAATTTTTGTTTTCTGTATTTGTAAACTTTAAATAAATGGTATTATAACACATATGTCCTACATATTATTTAACTCAATAGCAACTCTTTATTAGCAGCTTTACTGAGATAATTCATATACCATACTATTCACCTAATGGACGTGTACAATGTAATGCTTTTTTTTTCTAAGATCACAGATAAATGCAGCCATCACAATGATTTTTAGAACATTTTCATCATCTAGAAAAGAAGACCTGTGCCCATTAGCTATCATCACCCTATCTTTCCCCTTTTGTCTCACCCTCAATCCTAAACAACCACTAATGTACTTTATATTTCCTAGATTTCCCTATTATGCACATTTTATAAGAATAGAATCATATAATACATGGTCTTTTGTGACTTATTTCTCTTACTTAGTTTAATGCTTTTAAGGTCCCTCAATTTTGTAGCATGTGTCAGTATTTCATTCCTTTTTAAGGCCATATACAATTGATTTGTATGGATATACTACAGTTTGTTATCCATTCATTCATTGATGGACATTTGGGTTGTTTTCACCTTTTTACTATTAAAAATAATGCTGCCATAAACATTCATGAACACATTTTTGTGTGGACATATGTTTTCATTTCTCATGGGTATATACCTAGGAATAGAATGCTGGGTGGTATGGTAACTCCACTTTTAATTTGAGGAAGTGGGCAGCTGGGGTGGCTCAGTGGTTTAGTGCCACCTTCAGCCCAGGGCGTGATCCTGGAGACCCAGGATCGAGTCCCACATCAGGCTCCCTGCATGGAGCCTGCTTCTCCCTCTGCCTGTGTCTCTGCCTTTCTCTCTCTCTCTGTGTGTGTCTCATGAATAAATAAATAAAATCTTAAAAAAAAAAGATAGGGTAATTTGAGGAAGAGCCAGACTCTTTCCAAAGTGGCTGTATCATTTTACATTTCTGTCAGTAATGTGTAAGACTTCTCATTTCTCCACATCCTCTCCAACATTTGTTATTATCAGACTTTTATGTTAGCCATCCTAGCGGGTGTCTCACTGTGGTTTTGACATGCATTTCCCTGATGACCAGTGATGTTGAGAGTCTTCTTACATGTTTATTGGCTATTTTAATGTCTTCCTTGGAGAGATATATGTTCAGATCCTTTGCCTACTTCTATTTTTTTTTTAATTTTTATTTATTTATGATAGTCACAGAGAGAGAAAGAGAGAGAGGCAGAGACATAGGCAGAGGGAGAAGCAGGCTCCATGCACCGGAAGCCCGATGTGGGATTCGATCCCGGGTCTCCAGGATCGCGCCCTGGGCCAAAGGCAGGCGCCAAACCGCTGCGCCACCCAGGGATCCCCTTTGCCTACTTCTAAATTGACTATTTGCCTTCTTGTTATTAAGCTGTAAGGGTTATTGATGTATTTGGAATATAAGTTCCTTATGAAATACGAGTTGCAAACATTTTCTTTAATTCTCTGGTTTGTCTTTTTACTTTATTCCCGGTACCCCTTTAGAGCCTATTTTAAATTTTGATGAAGTGCAGTTTGTTTATTTTTTTCCCCCCTCATGCTTTTGGTATCTTGAATAAGAATCTATTGCATAATTCAAGGTCATGATTTATCCCTGCGTTTTCCTAAGAATCTATGGTCTCATATTTATGTCTTTGATTCATATTGAATTAATTTTTGTATTTGGTGTGAGGTAGGGGTTGACCTCATTATTTATTTTTTTTAAAGATTTTATTCATTCATGAGAATACACAGAAAGGAGAGAGGGAGAAAGAGAGGCAGGGACACAGGCAGAGGGAGAAGCAGGCTCCATGCAGGGAGCCTGACATGGGACTCGATCCCAGGTGTCCAGGATCACGCCCTGGGCCAAAAGCGGCGCTAAACCACTGAGCCACCCAGGCTGCCCAGTTGACTTCATTCTTATGCATGTGGCTACCCAGTTGTTTCAGCATAATTTGTTGAGAAGACCATTTTTTCCCCACCAAAGGTCTTGGCATCCTTGCCAAAAATCATTTGACCATAGGTATATGGGTTTATTTGTGGACTCTCAGTTCTATGCCATTGATCTATATGTCTGTCTTTGTGCCAGTACCACACTGTCTTGATTACCATTGCTTTGTAGTAAGTTTTGAAGTTGAGAAGTGTGATTCTACTTAGTTCTTCTTTTCAATATTGTTTTGGCTATTCTGAGTCCCTTGCAATTCCATACACATTTAAAAATCGGCATGTCACTTTCTGCAAAGAGATCAGTTGGGATTCTGGTAAGTATTGAATCCATATGTTAACTTGGGAGTATTGCCATCTTAGCCATGTTAAGTCTTCCAGTTCATGAACTTGGGATGTTTTCTGTTTATTTAGATCTTCCTTGATTTCTTTCAACAACATTTTATAGTTTTCAGATTATAAATTTTACACTCCTTTTGTTAAGCTTATTCCTTGGTATCTTTTTGTTGCTATTGTAAATTAAATTTTGTTAATTTAGTTTTTAGATTTTTCATTGTAAGTATATGAAACAATTGATTTTTGTGTATTGATATTGTATCCTGCAGTCCTGCTGAATTTGTTTATTGGTCCTACTTGATTTTAGTGGATTCCTTAGGATTTCCTGTACACAAGATCATGCTATTTATGAATAGAGATAGTTTTATTTCTTTATTTCCAATCTGGATGACTTCTCTCTCTCTCTCTCTCTTTCTCTCTCTCTCTCTCTCTCTCTCTCTCATCCTCCTTCCTTCTCTGTCCCTCCCTGCCTGCCTGGCTACCTAATTTCCTGCAGTGGAACCTGCATTACAATGTTGAATAGAAGTAGCAAGAGTGCACATCTTGTTCCTGATTTTTAAAAAATATTTTATTTATTTATTCATGAGAGACATAGAGAGAAAGAGAGAAAGAGGCAGAAACACAGAGGGAGAAGCAGGCTCCATGCAGGGAGCCTGAGGTGGGACTCAATCCCGGGTCTCCAGGATCACACCCTGGGCTGAAGGCAGCGCTAAACCCCTGAGCCACCCCAGCTGCCCCTTGTTCCTGATTTTAAAGAGAAGACATCAAATCAATTACAATTAAGTATAATGTTAGCTGTGGGTTTTTCATGGGTTGAAAATGTTCCCTTTTATTCTTGGTTTGTTGAATATTTATTATGAAGAGTCAATGGTATGCTACTGAGTTTTCATCGTACATCTGTTCATTAGTTCTAGTTCATTCATCTAACTGTTATATAGTTTTCAGTATAAATATACCATAATTTATAAATTTAAATTTCTCTCTCCCATTTTTCTTATTATAAATTACACTGCAGTCAACATGCTTGCACATGTCTCCAGATCCATGTGATCTACGGTATCTCAAGCATATAGTCCTAATAGATTGTTGGATTTTAGGAGGAATTCAAATTGTTCTAAAAGGTTTTGGCAATTTATACTCCCACTTGTTTATGAGAGTGTCTTATTCCCATAACTGTCCCCAAGTTTATGATTGTCATTTTATTAAATTTTTGTTAATTTGATGTGTTTAAAATATATCTCATTTTAAATTTATATTTTCATGTGTTTGTTGATGAGATTTCATCTGTGATTTGTCCATTCCCATTAATTTTTGCTTGTTTTTCTTTTATTTTTTTAAGTTTTTATTTAAATTCCAGTTAACATACAGTGTAATATTAATTTCAGACGTATAATTTAGTAATTCAGCACTTAACATACAACACCCAGTGTTCGTCACAGCAAGTACACTCCTTAATCCCCATCACCTATTTAACCCATTCCCTTCCCACCTCCTTTCTGGTAACCATCACTTTGTTCTCCATAGTTAAAAGTCTGTTTCTTGGTTTTCCCCTCTCTCTCTTTTACCCCTCTGCTCATTCGTTTTGTTTCTTAAATTCCACATATGAGTGACATTGTATGGTATTTCTCTTTCTTTGACTGCCTGACTTAGTTTAGCATAATACTCTCTAGCTCTATCCATGTTGTTGCAAGATTTCATTCTTCTTTATGCCAGAGTAACATTCCATTGTATATATGTACCACATCGTCTTTATCCATTCATCAGTAGCTGGACAGTTGCCTGTTTTCATAATTTGGCTATTGCAGATAATGCTGCTATAAACATTGGGGTGCATGTATCCTTTTGAATTAGTATGTTTGTATTTTTTTGGATAGATATGAGTATCTAGTAGTGCAATTGCTAGATCATATAGTAGTTCTGTTTTTCACTTTTTGAGGAACCTTCTGTTTTCCAGAGTGGCTGCACCAGTTTGTATTCCCACCAACAATGCAGGACGGCTCCCTTTTCTCCATATTCTCAACAACGTCTCTTTTTTTCTTGTGTTATTGATTTTAGCCATCTGGCAGGTGTGAAGTGATATCTCATTGTAGTTTTGTTTTGTATTTCCCTGATGATCAGTGATATTGGGCATCTTTTCATGTGTTTGGTGGCCATCTGTATATCTTCTTTGGAAAAATACCTGTTCATGTCTCCTGCCCATAACAATCCATTCATAGTAAAAATCCTCAACAAAGTAGGTTGAGAAGAACATACCTCAACATAGTAAAGGCTATATGTGCAAAATCCACAGGTGATATCATCCTCAATAGGGAAACACTGAGAGCTTTTCCCCTACAGTCAGGAATGAGACAGGGATGTCCACATTCACCATTGTTGTTTAACATAGAATGGCAAGTCCTAGCCACAACAATCAGACAACAAACAGAAATAAAAGGTATCTTCAGCCTATTTTTCTATTGGGTTTCCTCTTAATTTGTAGGAGTTCTTTATATAGCCTGGATATCAATCTTTTGCTGACTTTCCACAGTACAAATATCTTTTCTCAGTTTGTGGTGTTTATCTCTCTATTGTATAAAAGTTTTAAATTTAAATGATGCCCCATTCACCAGTTAGTTTCTTTGTAGTTTGTACTTTTAATCCTGTTTTAGAAATCCTTCCCTATCGTAAGACCACAAACATACCTTCCATTTATTGTTCTGAAATTTAAAACTTCTGCTGTTAAATTGAGTGCTTTAATCCTTCTGGAATTTATCTTTTGTGTATTGTGGGAGTAGGGATCTATTTTTCCTCATATAAAAGTACCATTTATTGACTAGTCCATTTTTTCCCCTTCCTGATTTGTAATACTATGTCTTTCATCTATTATATTTTTGGATGTGTTAATCTGTTTCCAGTCTTTCTATTATTTTTAATTTGTTATTTACTATATTGGTGATTCCTTTAATCTCTAGAGCGTGAGTAGATACACATATGGTATAAATATGTGTGTGTATGCATGTGTGTGTGTAAAATACAATTTAAAAGAGAAAGTGAGAAACTATATCTGGTAGGGCAAGTCCTTGTTACATTCTAAATTTTTTTTGGCTTTTCTTGATCTTTAAGTTTTTAAAGTGGATATTATCGTGAGCTGGTCAAATCCTGTGAGAAGTCTTGCTGGATTTGCATTGAGCATACATATTTATTTGGAGAGAATTGACATCTCATACGTGTGTTGATTTTGCATCCAGGCACCTTTCTGACTCTATTTCTAATAATTTGTCTCTAGGATCTCTTGGATTTCAATGTGGAAACCATATTTTCTCCAAAATGTGACAACTTTGTCTCTTCATACTATATTTTTAACTTCATACAACTTTTTTTAGAATTCTTGCATCAATTATGACTTTCAGTATACCTTGAACAGTACAGGGAATAATGGAAATTGTTCTTTTGGTTTTTACTTCAATGAAAATGTTTCCAAAGCTTCATCCTTTGCTGTTAGTTTTTGATAGAGTACTTAGAATCAAAGCTGTTCCAGAGCAGTGATTCTTATCTTGGATCCACTTTGGACTCCCCTAGGAAGCTTTCTAAAAAAAAACTGATGCCTAGTTCCTACCCCGAGAAATTCTGATCTAATTGGTTTTGGATTCAGCTTGGGCATTGGGACTTTAAAACCTCTCCTGATGCTTCTAATGTGCAACTCTGACTAAGTTAAGAACTGCTATTCTTGATTAATGCCTACTTATATTGGTCAAGAGTCTCTTAGTGATGGGTAACAGAGACATATGAATAAATAGCTTGAAACAAATAAAGAGGAGGATGTTTATAAGCTTATAAAATCATGGCAGTTGCGGAGCTAGGAATACCTGGATCCAGAACTAAGGCTCTCTGGATCCTCTTTCTCTCCATTGCCTGTCTGTACTCTTGTTGCCAGGGGCAATTATTCTCTACTACAGCAGTGGGTTGTCTCCAGAGAACAGTAGAGAGCCCTGAGTCCATCTTGTAATAGCCTCAGTGACAAGGGCATCTCTTTTGTACTAGCTCTAGCCAGACAGATTCCCAAGAAAGGCTCTGATTGCTTGACTTGGGTACCTGCCCTTTTCTGCACCAGTCCCTATGGCCCACATATAGGCAAGTGATTGCAGCCAAGTCTTGTTGGGGAAGCTGAGACAGTAACTTATTTAACATTTAGACTTTGGTTAACTTTAACTTTCTTGAATGCAGCCCTAAATCTGACAGTATAGGAAAGTCTCTAAGAAAGGATGAAAATAGAATTCATAGGAGAGATGTGAAAACATTCTTAAATATTGTGTTAAATTATGTTACTCATTTAATAAAATTGATAATTTGGTTTTCCCTGGCAAGTTGCCTAGGTTTTAGAAAAAAAGACAGTAGGATCAGGGAGGGATTACTGCTGACGCTGATATACTGAAAGTGGTCATTTGTAACAAGGGAGGAGAGAGGTAAATCATCCAGTAAAAGCTCAACAACCTGGCTTATTTAGTTATAGGAGGAAACAATACTTGACAGAACTCGCAGCAAGAAATACCTATCAAAAATAACTATCAAGAGTTCTAGAGGAATGCAGAGGAAGAGAAATCAAAGGTTTTAGAATCAGACACAACTAGATATAAATTTTAGCTAAAATACATATTTGTTTTTGGATAATTTAAACTTTCTAAATCTTAGTGTCTTTATCTGTGGAATGGAGATAAGAATGCCTACTGTATAAGCTCACTGACGAAGTTAAGTGTTATACATTTGGCACATAGTGCAATAAATGCATAGTAATGTACAGTAAGTACACAATAAATGTTAGTACTCATCCTTTCCATCTTTTACCATCATAAATAATGATAACAATGATCTTGAGTTTACATGTAAGATTGCATTTTGGCCAGTATATTGTCTGTTGGGAAGGTAGAAAAATTTTAGGGATATTTATATACAAATGGCTAAAATTAAAGGTTTAGTTCCTACAGTAATAAACTTTATCTAGAAAATTCACTTGTACATATAAGGCATTACTCAACTGCTACAATGTAGAGGAGTTTGAGAGTGTCAACTTTATATTTCCAACATGTAACTATAATCTGAAATTTACTTGTTAATAGGTTGAATTGTCAACCTTGTATGATTCCATGATTTCTAAATCTTTTCCCACTGACGCGAGTGAAGAATGGGATGATAAACTCTTTGAAGAAGCTATGGAACTCCTGGCTGACCTGAGCTAGAAGTGCAAATGAAGACTTTTCTGTCCTGGACCATCATCATCATCATCATGGAGGCTTGTGGGTGGTTTCAGGTGTCCCCAGAGGTTGCCCGTGGATACTTGGACCCGAGGTCTAAGAGAAGACCTCAAACCTGTACATTTCCAGACAAAACTTCTCTTGGATTATCCGATGGGGGAAGGAACACCTGATAAGGCTCTTCTCTCTCAAAGGCTTCCCTCTTTATCTGTGTTACTGTCCCCTCCTGGTTTCCCTGTAAGTTCTCTGGTCTTTATTCTTACCCTTTTCTACATTCTACATGTTTCTCTTAGTTCTTTCATTCTCATCTACTCTGATGATGTCAGTCACCATTTATGTGTGGCCACTCTTAAATTTATATTTCTAAAAAAAATTAAAAAAAGTATTTATATTTCTAGACCTCAACCCCTCTCCCAACCAGTTTTTAAAAAAGATTTGTTTATTTATTTATTAATTAGAGGGGCAAGGGGTGGGGGGAGAATCTCAAGCAGACTATGTGCTGAGTGTGGAGTCCCATGTGAGGCTCAAATTCACAGCCTAAGATCATGACCTAAGCTGAAATCAAAAGCCAGTCACTCAGACAACTGTACTCCACCCAGGCACCCTGACCAGTTTTCACATATGCCACATATGCATTTTAATAGCAGGCTGCTTCCCCAGGTCCTTCTAACTCAGCATCTTTTTCATCTTTCTCTCCTCTCATTTACACCTGTTTATCCTCTGTTTTTTTTCAGCCCAGTGAAAGGCATGTCTGTTTACCAGGCATGCAATCCAGAAACCTATAAGCCATCCCTATCTCACTGCTCCCATCTAATACTCCTCCTCCTTCTACTAATAGCTGCTGCTGATGCTACTGCTGCTAATAAAAAAAAAATAATAATAGAAGCTGCTCTTTCTGGGAGTCTTACTAAGCCGGAATTATTAGTAATAAAGAGCTAACATTCACTGTTTCCTGAGTCTTGCTTTCAGTCTCTTTACTTTAACTGCCAGTCAGTTCTCAGGCCTCACTGATTTTACCTGGTTGTTATATTTTAGATCTTTCTTCTTAATGTGTAATGTATTTGGCCTGTTCTTTCTATCCAACTCTTACTGACTTAATCATATCCTCCAAATGGTCTCTCTGCTCCATCTTGCCTTCTTTCAGTCCTTAATATGCTGCAGTGAGATCTGAACCTCTTTCTGAGACTGACCACAAACCAAATATGCCTTTGGCATTTACCTCTCTGTGTTACACAACTCCTTTATACCACCCTCAGAACAGATGTCTCCTCTTTTCTCTTAGAGCCTGAGTGTGATAAACATTTTAATTCATTTTAAGCAACTGAAACAGTAGCTAATCAGGTGTTCTTTCAGTGCTTAGTGTCAATATATTTAGTATTCATAGAAGATTCGTTTCAGCTTTCCTCAGCAGCTTGCCATGTTCCTCCCAGCTACAGCTCTCATTGATGGAGATGAGTGCTGCAGGGCAAGGGAATTAGATGAAAAATGCTCTCATAATCTCTATCAACACAGGAGTTGAGATGCTACATGTACATGGGAGGTAGGACTTACTAGAGAGCCACAGGAGAGCTTTAGAAGAACTGGTGCTAATACAAATAGGCTGATTTTCAAGTAGAGAAGAATGCTACACTCTATAATCTTCCCCTTGGAGCTATCATTGTTAATTAAGAACAGGTTAAGGGTCATAAGATACTCTGTATCCAATAATAAACTATGCTGGTTGGCAAATCAAGGTACACAACAGGCTTCTTTCTTTAAAAAGAATTAAGATGAATAAACAGAAAAGTTTGTTGGAATTTATTAACTTGCTACAATGTGGAACAACTTTTAAAGAGATTAAAAAAACCATTGCATGTTATGAATTATTTTCTAGAGGATTTATGGAATACATAGGATTTTAGAAACCAAACTTCTTAAGGAAGTAATACACAATCATAGGATGCAAAGTTCAAAAAGTGAAAGAGAGCAGACTTTAAAAATAAAGTTACTTCTACAGAAGTAAAGCTGTTAATAGTTTTTATTGTGTTTCCAGAAATAATATATCATAGAATAAAATTTGAGTAAAAATTTTATCAAAATAAGCTTCTCCATCTTCTCAATACCAAATGTATTGTCTCCTATATAGTAGGTATTTTTTATTTTTTAAAAATATTTTATTTATTTATTCATGAGAGACACAGAGAGAGAGAGAGAGAGAGAGAGAGAGAGAGAGAGAGAGGGAGAGGCAGAAGGAGGCTCCACACAGGGAGCCTGACGTGGGACTCTATCCCGGGTCTCCAAGATCACGCCCTGTGCTGAAGGCGATGCTAAACTGCTGAGCCAACCGGGCTGTCCAGTAGGTAGTCTTTAAATCCATAAGCATATAGTAGGTATTCTTCTGTTTCTGAAGAATGTTTTGGATAATTTTATGAAAATATTTTCTAAGTTAAAATTACCCTTGGCTCACCACATAAAAACAGAAACAAGATGAAGTTAAGCAATGATAAAGGGGAAAAGAGGTATATCTCATCTGAATTGCTTCATTGCAAGACCACAGTTGACATTATAGTCAATAGTGAAAAGTTGAAAGCTTCCTTGATAAGGTCAGGAACACAACAAGGATGTCTAATCTCACCATTTCTGTTCAACATGGTACTAGAAGTTCTAGCCAGAGCAATTAGGCAAGAAAAAAAAAAAGCATATAAATCAGAGAGGAAGAAGTAGATTATCTTGTTTTGCAGATAATATGATTTTTTTATAGAGAAAATCCTAAAGACTCACCAAAACAGAACTTACAGATGAATTCAGTAAAGTTTTGATTTTGCAGGATACAAAATCAACATATAAAAATCAATTGTGTTTCTATATTAATAGTTAACTATCTCAAAAAGAAAGAAAACAATCCCATTTAAAATAGCAACAAAAATAATATAATGTGTAGGAATACATTTAGCCATGGAGGTAAAAGATCTGTACATTGAAAATTATAAGTCATAGATTAAAGAAATTGAAGAAAACAAATAAATGGAAAGTTGTGCTATGTTCTTGAATTGGAAGAATTAATACTGTTAAAATGTCCATACTACCTAAAGCCATCTATAGATTCAATACAATATCTATCAAAATTCCAATGCATTTTTCACAGAAATAGAACAAGCAATCCTAAAATTTGTCTGGAACCACCAAAGACTCCAAATAGCCATAGCAATCCTGAGAAAGATCAAAGTGGGAGGCATCACACTTCCTGAATTCAAACATTATTAGAGAGTCGTAGGAATCAAAACAGCATGGTACTGTCATTTTTCATAAAAACCAACACATAGACCTAAAAATAAACTCTACATATACGGTCAACTAATATTTGATAAGGAAGCCAAGAATACTCAGTGGGAAAGGAATCTCTATAATGGTGCTGGGAAAACTTGATATTCACATGCCAAAAAATGAAACTGGACCCCCATCTTATACCACTCCCCAAAATTCACTCAAAATGGATTAAAATCCTAAATGTGAGATCCCAAACTGTGAAACTACTGGAAGAAAAGCATAAGGAAGAATTTCCTTGTCACTGGTTTTGGCAATGCTTTTTGGATATGACACTACAAGTATAAGCAACAACAGCACAAATAAACAAGAGGGATTATATAAAACTAAAATTTTTTTTCATAGCAAAGGAAACATTCAGAAAAATGAAAAGACAGCCTATGGAATGGGAAGAAACATTTTCACACCATGTACCTGGTAAGGGGTTAATGTCCAAAATATATAAACAACCTCTAAAACTCAGTAGCAACAAAACCGAACGATCTGTTTAAAAAATGGACAGAAGAACTGGAAAGACATTATTCCAAAAAAAGACATACAGATGGCCAACAGATACATGAAAAGATGCTCAACATCACTATTTATTAAGAAAATGCAAACCTAAACCCTAAGGAGATATCACCTCCCACCTGTTAGAATGGCTATCATAAAAAAGATAAGAGATATCAAGGGTTGGTAAGAATGTAAAGAGTACCCTCACACACTGTCGGTGAGAATGTAAATTGGTACAGGCACCATGGAAAACAGCATGAAGGTTCTACAAAAAAATTAAAAATAGAACTACCATATGATCTAGCAATTCCACTTCTGAGTAGATATCTGAAGGAAATAAAATCAGTATCCTAAAAAGATATATGCACCCTCAGGTTCACTGCAGCATTATTTACAATAGCCAAGACATGGAACCATCCTAAGTGTCCACTGATGGATGAAAAGATAAAATGCTATGTACACACACACACTAAATATTATTCAGCCATGAGAAGAAGGAAATCCTGACTTCTGCAGCAACATGGATGAAGGACATTATGCTAAGTGAAATAAATTGGTCAAAGACAGACAACTGCCATAGCATATCACTTACACGTGGAATCGAAAAAAGCCAAATTCATAGAAATAGAATGGTGGTTGGGAGAGAGGTTAGGCAAGTAGGAGAAAGGGGGAGATGTTTCTCAAAGGGTGTAAACTTCCAGCTATGAGATAAATAGGTTTTGAGGATCTAATATACAGCATGGTAACTATAATTAGATATTGTATTATATACTTGAAAGTTAGGAGAGTATATATTAAATGATATCACTACAAAAAAGATTATTGTGTGAGATGATGGATGTGTTAAATAACCGTATTGTGGTAATTATTTTGCAATCTGTACGAGTATCAGATCAGTATATTGTACCCCTTAAACTTACATATGTTATATGACAGTAATATCTCAGTAAAACTGGAAAAAATACCTGAGGTGAATCAGACTTTAACGTAAAAAACAAAACTAAAAAAGTCATAGAAGAAAATATGAGAGGAAACTTCCTGGGTATAGGGTGTGTATCACTGTATTTTTTGTAAAGATTTTTATTTATTTATTCATAACAGAGAGAGAGAGACAGACAGACAGAGACAGAGACAGAGACAGAGACAGAGGTAGAGGGAGAAGCAGGCTCCATGCAGGGAGCCCAATAAGGGACTCGATCCCAGGACTCTGGGATCATGCTCTGAGCTAAAGGCAGATGCTCAACTGCTGAGCCGCCCAGGCATCCCTCACTGTGTATTCACAGCATCTTCACTGTAGACTCTTGTACTTTATGAATGTTGTACTAGGTACATGTATTACATAGACAAATATTTTTTTAATAATGAAATCATTAAATAAGGATATTGTCTCTACCTGAATATTCGCGTCTAGTTTGTACACCAAAAGCTGAGTATTAATTCATTTCTTTCAAGCTTCATTTCTGCTGTGACAACACAAACCTGTAGGCAGTTTGTTTGTTCTTTGTCCTTACTGCTCTCTGGTGAAATGGGAGAGAGGCTGCATGGCAAGAGAAAATTCTAGAAGTGAGAAATAAAACACATCAGATAATATTTCAAAATGTTTATTTGGATTCCTTTCTCTGCTATCTCATCTTTCACTGAGGATATTTCTATGCTTAAAATCTAGTATTTCAAGAGAGTGACTACAACTTTGGGGTTTCCTGATCAGCGAATAACTTCTAAATTGCTAATCTGAGTAATTTACAAATATAAGAACCTTGGTAGAGACTGTTTGTTTTGTTTACTTTGTTGTTCCCATTTCAGACTGTAGCTGACTGTTATTGTAGTGCATGCATCACTAACACGAGTAGATAATATTCAACAATTTGAACCTGGAAAGTTGCTAGAGTTTAAAGCAGAAAGGATCTCCAATCTTTATTCTAGATTGGTTAATTATTACTTTAAAATTTTAAGGAGTTTACTTTTGTTCATAACACAGAGGTGAAGTGGTCCCACAAATTCCAAGCAGATAATTATAAAAGCTTGTTAAATAATTTGAAAAAAATTACAGTTTATGGAAAATGTCCAAAGCAGTTGAAAGCCAGAGGAGAGTTTAATCCCTGATGATGAACCTGACAGGGGAAGAACTATAAAATTTTTCTAAAGCCCAGGATGCAACGGAGGAAAACTACAAGACAGTACTGAGAGAAACTTTAGAATTTAGGATTTAAATAAATGGAGAGATATGCTTGTTCCTGGATTGGCAGATGCAGCATAATTAAGATAACAATGAACTCCAAACTGATTTATAGATTTAATAAAATCTCAATAAAAGAATTGAGTGGGAAATTTAAAAAATAGAAATTGACAAGCTGATCTTAGATTTTATATGGACATGTAACTACCTAAAAGAGCCAAAAAAATTTTGAGTAAGTGAAACTGGATAGCTTTTCAGTAGGAAAAAGAAAGAAGTTAGAGAACTAGTTTCAAGATTCATTATGAAACTACTATAATCAAGTCAGTGCAACTGGTGTAAGGATAAACATATAAATCAGAGTCCGGTGATTTTTTACAAATGTGCTAATATAATTAAATGGAGTGAAGAAAATGTTTTTTCAACAAATACTGAGGCTATTGGATATCTATATGCAAAACAGTAACTTCCTTCCTTACCTCACACTATAAAAATTTTTAACAAAAATTAGATGATAGGCCTTAAGCGTGAAGAGCTAAAGGTATAAAGCTTTGATAGTATAGGAAATATTTATAATATTTCATTAGCCAAAGATTGCTAAGGCAAGACGCAAAAAGCATGAAGAGAAAAATTGTTAAATTGGAATGCATTACAATTAAACCTACACCTATTGGATAAGTCCTTTATTTTTTCTCCTTCTCTTACGGGCTACGTTAACAGTTGAGTGACAAACTAAACGTTTCTTTGCCAGTTAGTGTAATGCTAGGCTTTGTCAGTAGAGGGCACTGGAGCAACATTGCAGGATGATAACAGTAGGAACTTTTGGGGGCGATGGAAATGCCATGCACTAATATGGTAGCTGCTTGTCACATGAAGTTATTTAAATTAAGATTAATTAAAATGAAAGTTACTAATTCTGTTCACTCAGTCTCTAAGTCACATTTTAACGGCTTCCATATTGGTCAGGGCAGATAGAGAACAATTCCATCATGGCCAATAGTTCTACTGGACAGCACTGCTCTAAATTTTGATTCTGTTGAAGGGTACAGGACTGTGTACATTTGTCAAAAGTCATCAAATTGTATACTCAAAGTTAGTAGTTTTGTCATATATAAATTACACTTCAATAAAAATTTAGCAAAGTGCTATTACTTTTTGATTTAAAAGATGTTAATGAACTAGTCTAAGGTTTTATCCCTGAAATTGCACCATTAAAAAAAAAGAAAAATCTTGTGAACATCAATATTGCCCTCTCCTTTTTCTCTATTCTTATTTATCTTTTTGTGCTATAGTGTTTATAGTCTTGTGTGTGATGTTAGTATGAATTTCCATTTTTTTAAACCAGGCTTTTCACCTCTTATCTAGCTTTAGAAAATTAAAAATACATCCTTTGAAGATTTAAACAATTTTGTTACCATTTTTAAAATGCTATTCATGAAACTTAATATCCTAAGAGAACTGCCAAGCACTTAAAAGTATTTTCTAAGTGGTTTAAACAGTTATTAAAAAATGATCTTGAATCATTCTGTTGTGCATCTGAAGCTAATATAAGGCTGTATGTCAGTTATCTTCAACAATATATACATTTTAAAAATTAGTTGATGTGTGAAATAAAATCTACCTATCTAGTTCATTTCCTAGATGCTAGATGATTGCCTTTCCTAGAAAAATGATTAGCTTTTGAATGAGGAAAACCATGGAAGTTAAACCATGGTGGGGGCAAGAAGCAGGTAGAGATGATGCCTATTTTATTCCAGAATTGCCATCTTGAGCTCTTGACTAGTACCTCATACTCAGGAAATTTCTGTTAAGTGACTGACTGAGTGACTGAATGAATTCATGTATTGGGGGAAGTCTGTAATTGGTTTTGGATTTTGAAACACAGTGTAAATCACCAGTAAAGAAGAGGACTAGGGAAATACATAGCTTTAATTTATTTTTTACTGAGATACGTCTCCAAGTTTTTTTTGATTGAGTACCCAGGCCAATTTCTTAATTTCAAACTGAATTTGCTATAGCATAAAGCCAGCTGGACAACATATTCTAGTCATTTTACATGAGCAAATATTGAGCTTCTGTGTGCCATTTGGTTTCAGCATTTGAAACAGATGATTTGAACCACAACCTTGGGGACGTCTATCCAGCTACCTCCAAACTGCTTTCCTTTGAAGTCCTCCAGACACTGCAACATCAGTGTGCTCAAATCCAAGTACTTCATCTGTCTGTAACTCCCCTCTTCTGGTCTGCTTTTTGCATCTTGGTAACAAGAAAAATTTTAGCCCCTCACCCCAGCCAGAAACCAGGGAATTGCTAGATTCTTCCAATTTTTCTTTCTCATTATCTTTTTTTTTTTTTTAAAGATTTTATTTATTTATTCTTGAGAGACAGAGAGAGAAAGAGAGAGGCAGAGACACAGGCAGAGGGAGGAGTAGGCTCCATGCAGGGAGCCTGATGTGGGACTCGATCCCGGGTCTCCAGGATCATGCCCTGGGCAGAAGGCAGGCACTCAATTGCTGAGCCACCAGGGCTGCCCTCTTTCTCATCTTTTAGAGGCAATCAGTCGCCTAACCTTTGGGAATTACTAATGCATTTTAAACTGAATTGCCTCTGGTCATGTCCAGAAATATCTTGGGATTGAGGATAGGTGGGTATGAAGGCTGGATGAACAGACTGGAACTTGGTAAATAGGGAAGTATTGGCTCCTTTGGGACATATTCTCAAAAAGTAGCCTTTGTTTTTTCCACAGTAATTGTTATTATTAGGATAAAAATTCTTAAAGGAACCAACATGAACTCAAGACTCTGGTATAATGGAGAAAGTAGTTGGAGCAATGATACTAATTTTATTTATCTTTCCAAAGCAGCCAATGACAGAGACACAGATTCATTCTCTGTTAGAATTCTTTATCTCTACTCCTACTTTTTATTTCAATTCTTCCCATCTTGATGACAGAGTCATCCTTCTGAAACTAAAATTTTTATTCTCTACTTAAAAGCTTTTACCACTTGACATCTAGTAGAATGGCTAGGAAAAAAAATACTGATAATAAAAGGTATTAATGAAGATATGAAAAAAGTTGAAACCCATACACACTGCCAGTGGGATTATAAAATGATGCATCCACTTTGGGAAATATGCTAGCAGCTCCTTGAATGATTAAATGTAGAGTTGCCATATGATCCAGCAATTCCATGCCTAGGTGGATGCTCAAGAGAAATGAAAACATATGTCCGCAAAGGAACTTGTACAGAAATGTTTATGGCAGCATTATTCATAATAGCTAAAAGATGGAAACAACCCAAATATCCAGGAATGGATAACTGGATAAGCAAAATGTGGTTTATCCACATGATAGAATGTTATTTGGGCATAAAAATTAATGGGATACTGATATGTGCTACAACGTGGACGGACCTTGAAAACATTATGCTAAATGAAAGAAGCCAGGCACAAATGACCACATATGATATGATTCTATTTCCTACAAAGTATCCAGAATAAGCAAATTTATAGAGATAGAAAGCAGACTAACAGTTGCTTAGGGCTTTTGGAGGACATAAGGTTATGGGGAGTGAGGAGTGATAGCTACAGAGTATAGTTTCTTTCTGAGGTGATGAAAATGTTCTAACACAGTGGTGATAATTGCAAATATCTATAAATACGGTAAAACCCAATGGATTGTAACTTTAAATGGATGAATCATGCTGTATTTGAATTATATATCAATAAAGGCGTTTAAATAAAAATAAGAACCCTTCAGTGATCTACTCAATAAAGCTCAAACAAATTTCACCCCATTCTGTACTTTCTGCAGGTCTGGCTTCATTACTGGCTCAGTGTAATCAGTCTTGACTTGATGTTTCATTCACATGTTGTCCTTGGATATTCCAGACTGCTCGGTGGGTCCAATGAACTCTTGCTTATGCTGCTTCCTTTGCCCGGAATGTCTTTCCCAACAGTCCCTTCCTTTCAGGATCTGCCAGGCAAACACATACTTATCTTCCAAGTCTGTTCATTGGTCACCTCCATTTTGAAACCTTTACCCAAACTCCCCAGGCTGAATTGGCCACTTTCTCTTTCTCACTCTGATTCTACACCTTGTATGAACTTTTAATCACAGCCTCTCTGCTGCTTGTTTGCTTACATGTTTCTCTTTCCATTTTTAGACTGTGAGCTTTTCAGTGGCAGGGCTGTCACTGTGTTCTTTTTCTCCTTCTTCCTTGACTCTGTGGAGTTGCACACACCTGCTAGCCCTTACCTACCTACCACGTACTGAAATCGAAGCTTAGGACAGAGACCAGACAGTCCTATCTTGGTTTTACTCACACCCTGACCCTATTGCCTTGCGGTCCTATGTCTCTTTCTAGATTATCTTTCCAAATGCTGAACTTGAATCTTGAACTCTGACCCATGCCACCAAAGTTTTGGCACACTGCCTGACCCCTGCTGGGCTTGTATCTCTGGAAGTTGCAGCCTCTGTACGGGACTGTGAACCTTGCCAGGTCTTTCTGGTTTACCTAGATAGCCTACACTCTCTCTCTGCTTCATTCTAAGGTTGATGGAATCAGGAACTCTAAACCTGTGCCATGCCCAAGCTGTCCTAGCCTTAGCTCCTGGTTCTGCCCTTCCTGATCAGCCTTATCCCATGTTAGCTTTGTCTTGGCATGGTTTCCTCTAGTCCTAACTCACTCTCTCCTATCAGCACAGTTTTCTCTGACCCTTTCTCGTTCTCTGCATGCCCAAAGCTTTCTGTGCATACACCAGGTATGTATAGTTGCACCTAACAGACTACCGTAATCACTGTCTATCTGAATGTCTCTCTTTCCCACCAGACATCCAGGCTAGAGCTGGTCAACACTTCTTTTTTCTCCTTTGACCCACGATAGTTGAATTCCATTTGTTGACACACTCCAATAGGTTTATCCACATGATGGGCCACAGCAAAGACCATATAGGATGTGGAATATCTGCAGTTTGTGAATTGTAACTCTATCCCTTTCATTCCTGCTCAGGAATGCACGTCCTGATGCCAGTAAGTGAATACAAAGTTATAAGGACAACTGAATCCATTCTAATCTTTTAAAGTAAATATTTCGCCAACTTCAGCACTTCATTATTAATAGCAGATTACTTATGCTAGACCTCCAAGGGGGCTGCACTACACCAGTGTGTTCCAAGGGCCTCTGTTTAGAATCTGGAATCCCTGAGAGCAGGAACTTTACAGTTGTGTCTGTAAATCCAGTGTCTTGCATACTTTCTGACAATAGCAGGTGCTGAGTGTGTGTTTAATTGGTGACTGATAAACTATAAGATGAAATTTATCTTATTATTTTTTAAAGATGAAGTTAAAGATTTTTAAAAAGATTTTAGTTATTAGAGAACGTGATGGATGAGGGGCAGGGGGAGAGAGAGTAGCTGACTCCTCCCTGAGCTGGGAAACTGATGTGAGGCTTGATTTCCAGGATCTCAGGATCTCAGGATCCCAGGATCATGACCTGAGGTGAAGACACTTAACTAACAGAGCCATTCAGGCCCTGTTACACTTAACTAACAGAGCCATTCAGGCCCAGGATGAAATTAATTTTTTAAAAATTCACTGTGTTTGCATAAAAACAAAGAGGACTGCAGGTGACCATTTCCAGCTGTCTACTTGCAGCTCCTAAGACCAGACTTCTTTAGAATTGGGTATTCCTTCAAAGTCAAGCCATGATAGAGATTACTGTTCAGAAGAAGTAATATACGAAGTTGGTCCACTCCTGGATTGTTACTTTTACACACTGGTGAGTGGTTTTCTTTTTTCTTTTTCTTTTTTTAAGATTTTATTTATTTATTCATGAGAGACACACAGAGAGAGGCAGAGACACAGGCAGAGGGAGAAGCAGGCTCCTTACAGGGAGCCTGATGCAAGACTCAGTCCTAGGACCCCGGGATCACAACCTGAGCCAAAGACAGGCACTCAATCACTGAGCCCACTCAGGTGCTCCTGGTGAGTGGTTTCTATTCAGTTATTGTGGATATCTTCTGAGTATCCATATGGAACCCGCCAGGTGAATCCACAAATCCATATCATAGTCTTTTAGTCAAATGTTTACAGAACAATACTTTTATGGTGTTACTTCATGGAGCCCACAATTGTAAGTAGCACAGTGGAAATAGTTTCTTTCTTAGAAAGCATGATTCTGATACAGTGCTCACTATCTGACATATGACTTTAGCCTGGTCAACTCTGCTTTGCTGATCCTTTAAAATGGGAATGAATGAATAATTTCCAATCTCCTCATTGGCTTTAAGATTCTGGATTCTAACAAGTAGAAGAATTTAGAAAGGATGTGGACAGAATGTCTTCTTATTAAACAAGAATAGGATATTGTAAAGGTTGGTCAAAATCTTCATGTACCCTCCCAAGGAGGAAAGCTTGGTGCCTCAGTCCCCACATCATAGGAGATTGTGGGCTTCTTTGCCAATCCCTATATGAAACGGGTACCTGGTCTGAGGTAGAGAAACAAGGATTCCACGTTTGCTGCATGGCTGGTACATATGGATTTTGTTTTGGGGTAGTTCCATAACCAGGTCCAGGCATGATACTTTAGGGCAGTATAGTGGAATTTGGATTAGATTGTAGTTTAGACAGAGCAGTCCTTTTGGCATTTGGAATCCATGAGCCTGTAAGCATCCTTACCAATCTGTATGATTTGTGAGAAGCACATTGCCTAACTTGCACAACTGATATGATGGGGTCCAGAGCCCAATGGAAACATTAGCCTTTGAGGAGCAGAATGACACATTTTCCATTGTAGGGGGAGGAAAGATGGAGAAACAAGCACTGACACAGGTAGGTTTAAATATGGAGATGAGGACCTATATAATGATATCTTGTTTTTTAGGAAGTAGGTCAGTATCATCAACTGAGAGTACAAAGGGAAGGATATATAGAAGGTTTGGGCGAAGGAAGGAAGTTTGAAACAATTGTCTTAGAGAGAGGGAAAGTGAGCTTACTAGGGAAACATAGTAGACATCCCAGGAAGTGTTATGTACCCATTTGAGATTTGTATTCATGAATTTAAATGATTTTCTCTAGCATCATGCAAGAAACAGGAAAAATGGGTAGGGTTCAACCAGGGTTTTGTTAGTATAGTACACTTGAAGGAGAGAGCGTCAAGGGATTGATAGTGCTAATGGACCATAGCATCTAAGGTTGGAAAAAAGGTAATTGAAGATAGGAGGTATTTCAACAAAAGATAAAATCTTTATCAAGATTTAAAATGGTAGCAGTGGAAGAGGTTGTTAATAGAATAAGGAAACTCAAAGAAATAAAGATAGTGGCCAGAAATGGGATGTTTGAAACGGAGATTATGATAGAGATGATTCCCACCATGTGGTATGGGAATGGCTGGCTGAGGTGGTACGAAAGGAAAAATCCCTGTTGTAGAGGCAGTTAAGAAATTAAATGAGACACTGAGATGTATGATAGGTCATCCATGGAGATGTCATCATCACTAAGAATGAGACAAAAGTAAGAGTTATAGTAAAGATTCTGATCTAGGATCCAGGATTGCATCTTGTCCAAAAAGGAGGGGAATAGCTTGGAGTTAAGATGATAGCATTGAGGAGGTAGAGTGGTTAGTATGGTTGGCTGGCATGAGCCTGAAAGCAATAGAAGGAAGGGAGAAATGATTTGAAGTTGCAGTGGAAAGCACAGAGGATGATTTACCCTCTAACTCTTTTCTACGGTGGGCAGGTGAGAGAAGAACAGCCTCTACTCGAGGAGATTTCCAGGGAAGCAAGACTCTTGGATGACGGCCTGGTTTTGTTTAAGGCAAAGAGAAGGGTATGTTCAGAGAAGTTGTTGAGGGTGCAGTGTTCACTGCTTAGGAATTTTAGAGAACTCAAGAGGAAGATGTGGAAGGGAAGGTGGGGATGAGTCCTGGGTCACATCCAAGGATGTCCTTGGAAAGCTGGGAAAAGTAATGACCATGGAAGAGCATCAGGCTTCTAAAAGGAGAGGGATAGGATCATGAATATAAGGTCTCCCCCATGAGAGGGCCAAGAGAGTCTCGAAACACTTACCTTAGTGACGAGATATCTTGGGAGCCTCATATTCTAAGCGTTAGAATTGTGAAGGCTTTTAGGTAAGAATAGGTATAAAGCAAGCCTCTAGGGCACGCACTTAATTTCAAGTTATAATTAGGAACTTCTGGATCCAGTAGATTTGTTCTTTAAATAAACTGATAAAAATATTTAGAGCTCAGAAAAGAAGGCTTTGGCATTTGGAGACTATCTGGGATGCACACCAACGGGTTGAAAAGTGAAAAAAATCATGTCTTTTCTCCCCATCATAAGTTCTTCACGTGGTCCAGTTTTTGTGGAGAGAGAGACTGTACCTTTTGCTAAATTCTCAAAGTGGTCTTTGACGCCAAAAGATTTCCAATCACTGGTCTCTATGATCAATCAAATATTGGGCGAGTTTCTTTCTTTTTTTTCTGAATTGATTGAAAGTGGACTGGATACCAAGCCTTTTATCATCACTTTGACACAACCTTAATCTTTAGTTTACATAATTGACTTCTCTGTGAACTCTTCTAACAATATAATGAGAAATACTATACAGTGCAACCTTAGTAATTTCCCCCAGTTACTAAGAGAGTTTTTGCAAGTGTATTGCACTTCATAAATCAGTGAGTAAATAAATAAAGAGACATGGTAAACAGACAAGGGCATGTTGTCCCTGAGAATATACTTGACTGTGTAATAATAATAAAAAAAAAGCCCCTATAAACTACTCGGAATGTACGGCAATGGTTTGAATAGTACTCTACACAAAAACAAACACCTCATTAACAGACTTCATTGGAATTGGTGATAATTCTGACCTGCAGAATGGAGTAGGGGGGATAACTGCATTTTAAAAAATGTGTTTGATATGAATATTAATCATGTAAACAAAGAAAATGGGTAGCGCACTGGAATGAAGTCCCTTAGTCCAATAAGCTATTTTCAAAAGCTTATTTGTAAACCATGTTTAGAGTATTTGAATAGTACCAATGAATATGTTAATGACAAATGATTAATTATTTACTGAAGAACTTGTGAACATTTCCTCAGACCCACAGCCCTGTTTCACTCCCCTGCCAGTTAGCAGTGTGACTCTAGGTCTGTATACTATGAACCCCAGACTTGCTCTCCCTCCAGTTTGTGTGGATTTATTAAACGGAACCCAATTTTAAGTTTTTCTTTCCTTTAAAATCCATAAACATAAAAATAGTTTGGGGCTCTATTATAAGAGACTATTTTGAAACAGATATTCAGGCCTATGAGTTATCAAAATCAATAGTTTCCTTTGACTGGTGATAATTTCAGATGATTTGAAATGATTAAACGATAGTTGGATAAATTGAAGTTTTTAATTTGGGATTCATTTTCCTATTCTTACAACAATTGAAGGTAAATCAACATATAATGTTATGAGTTAAAATGAGTTAAAATGTTATGAGTTAAAATAACAAAATTTAAAATACAAATATGAAACTATGATATAAATTGAGCTGGATTATAAATCTCAGGATGGGAGGGCCCATATCTGTGATTTATCCTCATAACCTAGCAGAGGGCCTGCCTGGGTCATTGTGAGTGTTCAACAAATATTTTTGCTAATGAGTGAATTAAATATGAGAAATAATTGACATATTTTTGATGAGTAGAAAACATTGACACTTTGGAGAGACATTGTATTATAAGTCATTTTCTGTGGCTCAAACTGATTAAAGGTACATATTTAAATTAACTTGGTGTATAGAATTAAGAGCTTTTCGATTGGTATACATTTCTGACTTAGCTGTATATGGTCAGCAAACATTTCCTTACTTACATATGCATGTAGAACTACCAAATGGTCAAACAAATCATGGTGCACCAACTAGATTTTGTATCCAAAAAAACTTATGTAAGAGAGAAATAATCTATTTCAAGTTTATTTCAAGGAAGAATAGGAGGAAGTCCAGTTAGGTTATACTTACTAGAAGTGAAAATCTTAAATATATGTTTTCTTATTTGGGTTAATTAGGTCTGCAATTTGGAGCCACAGGCAACTGCTTGAAGAACAAGTTTTCTTATAGAATTAATAGATAAAAAAAAAATAGAATTAATAGATACAGGCAGAATTTATAACTTGTCATCTTACCCAGTGCTGGTAGCATCTCTATTCCCATTTCTTAATGTCCTCATTTGTATGGATTACATTAACAAAAATGTGTTTGGAAAGTGTACACAATAGGTGTTTAATAAATATTAAGTAAACAGATGAAAAAAATAACAATAGACAACTTACTGTTTTCATTTTTATTTTTTTTTTAATTTTTATTTATTCATGATAGTCACAGAGAGAGAGAGAGAGAGAGGCAGAGACAAGGCAGAGGGAGAAGCAGGCTCCATGCACCGGGAGCCCGACGTGGGATCCGATCCCGGGTCTCCAGGATCGCGCCCCGGGCCAAAGGCAGGCGCCAAACCGCTGCGCCACCCAGGGATCCCACAATAGACAATTTAAAAATATATTTTATTTTTAAGTAATCTCTGCACCCAACCTGGGATTTGTACCCACAACCCTGAGATAAAGCGTCACACGCTCTACAGACTGAGTCCGCCAGGGAGCATGATAAAAATTATTTTTTTGCATTATTTCTATACTTGAATGTTCTGGTTCATTCATTTAGCAAATATTTATTGAGCAAATATTCTATGCTGGGCACTATCCCAGGACTGAGACCCAGTTCCTATGCTTGTGGTACTGATATCATAGAGTACTAGAGCTAGTCTGATAGAGTACTTGGTGCTAGGCAGGGTTCTAACACTTCACACACATATTAACTGTTGAATCTTCACAAGAGCTATATTCAGTAAGTGCTTTTATTATCCATCCTCATTTCACTGATAAGGAATCTGAGACTCAAATTGGTTAAGAAACTTGCCCGTAGTCACATAATTAACAAGAGTTGATGATTTCAAACCTAGGCAGTACAGCTTCAGAGCTGTCTCTGTGACATGTTCATGATTATGGGGGAAATGAAATAGGACTGAGGTTTGGCAATGGGGCTCTAAATGAGCAGCTACTTTACTAACGGGGTAAAAGTTTTATAGTAATTTAATGCCCATTGTCAGTCAAAGATCATTTCACACGTATTGCTTGGATATTTGAGTGACTTCTACTAGAATATTGGGTGAAAGATTTGGTATTAGAAGGCAAGATTCTTGGACAAAATTTTCTCTTTATAGACCACTATGATAATTCTCCCTGTCATGAGTATAAATATTTTAAACAAGAAGTATGATATATCTCGTTGATATATTTTCCCCCCACATTTTAATTCTAAAGATGTGAAAGAGAAGAGGTCCCAATAAAGAGTCAATAGAGGGATATAATGCCACCTTAGACATTCCTGAGGGGTAATAGTGGGAGAATAAGCTTTCAGATCTCATAATTACAAAGGAGTTCCATTAAATCCATTTACTTTAATACTGAGAAGTCTGCTTTTGGTCATTTTTTTGCACTCTGACCTGAATCCGAGATTGCTTGTTCTTATAGTCTATAAATACAGTTTCAGTGCTGTAGTAAGGCGCTGGCTCTATGACTAGAGGAAGGAAGGGAAGAGCTGGACTATTTGGCTGATGTCTAGGCAGCCAATCTGAACAGATTAGGAGACAAGAGAGGACTGATGCTAGTCTGAAAAGTAGACTGAAGCCTAAAAGACTTAAAAAGAGACATGGAAAAGAGAATTAAAAAAAGGTGCTGAAGAATATATTAGGATTAGAAGGTTGTGAGCTAATATCACTAGGTTGAAAGGAGCGCTAGCTTCCTCAGATAGGCTTTTCCAGCTCTAACAAGCCAGAGGACTCCCTGGGGAGCAATCTGCTGCTGAAGCAGGAAGCTTGATGTCCAGTTTGCGTCCTCACTCATCAGGCTGGCACAGGCTGGCCTCTCTCATTCTACAAGCAGCTGGGACTGAGCTGGCAACCAGGGGCAGGAGGGCTCAAAGATGACTTGCCTGAGCCCAGACCAGAAGATATTTTTCATTAGTGTTTGGAATAGAAATCAAAGTCCTTATGATTATACATTATTATGTAGTCAGGTGTGTGACCTTTAAAGTATGAGTCCTTCCCCATGCATGCTTTTTCATGATTGTGCATATTGATGAGAACAAATGAAACTTTAAATCTCCTTCTTTCATTGTCTGTAAAGGCAGCAGAAATGACAGCAATAAAAAAAGTCCTGGTTTCTATTACAGGATCAATGACCAGTCCTTTCATATCCAAGGTAGTTCATGTGACAATAAGCAATGGTCTGCAGTACCATTATCACTTAGAGACCAGCCAGCAATTTTGTTACAGAATCTTCTGAGACAGCTTGTAATTTGGCTGTTTAATTAAACCTCACCAGCCCAGATTGCAGAGGGAAAGTACTGGGAATTGCCCACTGAACTGTCACTCTAAAACTGTGTTTTACTATGGATTTGGTGTCAGAAATCACAACAATATTTAATGCAAGATAATTGGCATAAAAATGATCTTGAAGGGCAGCTTGCATACTTGGGAAGTTAAATTAAAATTGATGTGCTTATTTGTGTCTCAAACTGTCAAATCAGTACATGCACCTTTTGCTTTTCCAGCACTGCTACATCTTGGGGCAGTTGGCTGCAATCACTAGTTAACTCTGTGCCTATTAGCTACAGAATGGATTTGATTCCATTGCTTTCTTTCCTTCTTCTTCTTTTTTTTTTTTTAATGTTAGTGAGAATAATGTTAATGGTAAATTACCAAAATGAGACTGTAAAAGGTTAAATGTTTAGGTGAATATTTTCTTGGCTTAATTCATCTGTCCAGGGAGTTTAGGACAATGTAAAGTAGCTCATAATGGCAGTGGCTACCATTAGTGAGTGTTTACTCTGTGCTGGGTTCGAGATTCAAGCTCTACTATTCCCTCACTTAAAACTTCAAGCCTCTCAATAGAGGACCGCTTCATAGATGAGGAAATATGCCAAGTCCCATAGCCAGTTAATGGGGGCTCTGTGATTGCAGTGCAGGTCTGCCTAACTCTGGAGCCCATGTTGCAAACTATGATTACGTCATAATGCTCTCTGCCACAAACTATGCCCTTTTCTGCCAAAAATCCAATTCTTTTCCTAAGAGTCTAAATTTGGAAGAAGCTTTTTTTCTATTGACTTTTACCCCGAGGAAAAATATTTATTCTAGAGCAACATACAAAAAAAAAAAAAAAAGTTAGAGATAAATATAAAACATTTAATTCAGGTACTTTTACTTAAGAACAGTCATAAAACTTAATATAGTTTTACAACAGTTCACATTATTATTTTTATTTCACTTCTACACTGGCTAGATGAGAGACAGAAGGTGAGGGAAAGGGGAAATGGGCAGGAGACATGAAAAGGAAGCACTGGGAAGTTGAGGGAAAGGAAGATTGATGGGAATGAGGAGAGGGAGGCATGGAAACAATTCCTAGAAACAGTGGGGAGAGGTCCTGGGAAGGCTCTTGTACCATGTTTGGTCATTGCTTCTGGGAACTTTCTCCCATGTCTCTCTTTTAATCCAGGTCTTTCTTTTAACATAGTCAATTTCTTCCATCCATTGACTTTATCTTCTTTGCTCTCAAAAATACACAGCTCTCTTTTAACATGAAAAGCCTTCCCGTGGTCTTAAGCCCTTTTTTATCACTGATTGAACTAGTGATTGACTTGATGTATGAGGTCTGGGCATCCACTTGCCAGGCGTTAGCTTCTAGGCTCTAGGGGCTCAGAGTAGCACAAGATAGAATTCCTTCCTTTTCATAAGTAAACTTTCTGAACGATTGAAAATTCATCATGAGCTAATCATGAGTCAGTAGATGTCAAAGCTCATATTTTGTTATGATCATTGAAATGAGAATAAAAAGCTGCCAAACCAGCTTATGGTGTCCTATTGATAAATCCGTCACCACAGTGATCATTTTCCTCCTTTTCACCCACTTCTTTTTGTGGGCTTTGATTACTATCTTCATTTCCTTTCTGCCCACTTATTATGATAGTTTGGTACACACCTGTCCCCTGCTAAGCTGTACCCTTGAATGTCACTAATTACTTCTTTTTTGATAAATCATGTTTCTTTTACTCTCACGCTTCCTCTTCTTTCTATTGTACATATTGTATTTATATATTGGACAGTCTCCTTCACCATTTCACCCCACCCTCAAATTATTTCTTTTTAGAACTATAGCTCAAATATTCATTTCATTCTAGAGCAGCTTTATGTCAAACTTGGTTAGGACATAAGTATCTTGAACTTGTGAGCTTGGCTTGCAAATTTAGGGTAAGCCACTCAATGGGAAATTGAGGTTCTGTTTATGCTAAGCCATATCTTCAGGTCACAAATTTCATTCTTTTACATCTGGAATATACCTTCCAGTGATAAAAGGAGATAGTGTCTTTGTTGTGTACAATTTAGGGGGAATTATTTTATTTTTGATGCACATAGATATGAAGGAGATGGATTGTAAACCTAATTTTTGATATTAAGTGATTTAAACCTTTTGGTTGTCTAGGTATAAGGTGAATGTGTGTGTGTGTGTGTGTGTGTGTGTGTGTGTGTGTAGAGGAGACCTAACTTTGATAGAAGTAACATAAGTTGAATTCTAACTGTCCAATCTACCTTCTCTTACTCTTAGAGGGAAGATCACCCATACTCCCTGGATTTTACCAAAAGAATCTTTCTTTAATAACAGTGTCCTCATCATAATGGCATAAAGTATCTGCTTAAATATTACTCATGTACTTCTGAACTCTATTTTGTGTAAAGTCACCATGGAGTTACTTATTTTGGGAATTGAGTGTTCTATGAAATTGGTTATCAACTTCATTATAGAGATACTTTCTTTTCCCCTCCTCTGTTTAGAATGACAAAACTTACCTGTTTAAAAAAATTATTATTCTGCATGTTTTGCTTACTGACATAGTAAGAGATTTGGGTTATGTCCATATGAAGAAGAACTGAATGGTTGAGAAGAGATTTGGGTTATGTCCATATGAAGAAGAACTGAATGGTTGAGAAGAGATTTGGGTTATGTCCATATGAAGAAGAACTGAATGGTTGAGAAGAGGGAAAACAGTTACTATGGTCATGAATCTATCTATATGACACCATAAAACTGGTTTGTCTGACTTCTATTCTTAATTGATTCAATTATTATTATAAAATATGGTCTTAGATATCTACAAGCTCATGATTAATTTCTGATTCATAACCTTGCCTTTTCTGACAATTTGCCTTTAGAAATTTTCTAATAGGATTGAAAACTTGAAAAATGAGTATTAGATAATTTGAAGAACCTGGAGCCCAGATGAAGGAAATAGAGCCAATTTATATAATAAGACTCTAATTCATTCTACTTTAAAAGACCATACAATATTTGGGCTCTTGAATTTTTTTAAGTTTTATTTATTTTATTTTATTTTAAAGATTTTATTTATTTATTAATGAGAGACACACACAGAGAGAGAGAGAGAGAGAAAGAGGGGCAGAGACACAGGCAGAGGGAGAAGCAGCTCTCCATGCAGGGAGCCTGATGTGGGACTCGATCCCTAGTCTCCAGGATCAGGCCCTGGGCTGAAGGCGGTGCTACACTGCTGAGTCACCCAGGCTGCCCATATTTATTTATTTTAAAGTAAACTCTACACCCAATATGGAGCTTGAACTTGTGACCTTGAGATCAAGAATCACATGCTCTTCCCATTGAGCCAGCCAGGTGCCCCGGGCTCTTGGATTCTTAAGGATATTATATTATAAGAATATTATCTCAAAAAAAAGAATATTATATATCTCAATTATAATTGTGTATTTTATTATTCCAGTAGAGTGGGTGTGGTTTCAGTTTTAATAGTCACAGAGAATGAGAAAAGAGCACATGTGAACTATAATTTCTATGTAACTGTTAATAATAACAGCAGTTATTGTTTTAATTACCTCTGAAAGTCAGGCTAACTCTCCATTGTCAATAAAAGAAGCGGGCAGTCCATGGCAGGTTATATCAGTCAGGATCCAGGCAGGAAATAAATGGCTCACTTAAAAGAGTAATGGAGAAGAGTTTAACGAAAGGACTGTTTACAAAGTTGTAGGCAAGGTCAAAGTGAGGCAGCAAGGAATGAAACACTACAGGACTAGCAATAGCAGGAAGCTACTATCATCCTAAGCCTGAAATAGCAAGACAAGAGAGCAATTACCAGAACCCCAGAGTGAGAAAACAGCTGTAAGAGAGTCTGACAAGTGTTGTGGCTTTTGGCAAAGGGAAAGAGTTAAACCATGGCCAAGGAAATAGATACCTCTTTCCTCTCTCAGTTTGATGCTCTACTAGTGCCTTCCATTGGCTGAACCCAACTGGATGTTGGAAGATAATACAGCCCAATGATGCAATTCATATAAGTTTGCCACCAGCATAGAGAGCAAGAAAGAGAAGTTTGGAGGGTGAATTTGCTCTGGAAAAGCAAGGGAAATATTTCCAGCTTAAGGGCTAAGTTTGATCTATTGCCTACCTCAGTTCACTTGGGGTCTTCTCTTTTATTGGTCTAGATATTAGCATCACTCCTTTTCTTGAATGACACCAATTACTCCCTTCTTGCTATACCTAATGTTCGTTTACTCTCACACTTTTTCTTTTACTTATACACATTGGATAATCTCCCCTTTATTTTTCCCATTCCAAATTATGTATTTCTAGAACTGTAGCTCAAGTCTCCATTCTAGTCCAGAAGAGCATTATTTTGAACTAGATAAGATGACTTCCTAAATTCAGAATAAGCCACTTGAAGGGAATTGAGGTTCCATTTGGTGCTTCCCCACCCCCACCCAACACTATGTAAAACTTAGATTGTTTCCTTGGGTAGACACTGGGACTATGACTTCTGAAGTCCATGGATACTGTGGTTAGAAGCATGACAATATTGGCAGTATGCCAAGGTACACAATCACTGTCTTTATGGATCAATTATCTTCTGTGACAACATCTCCTGAAAACTGTTAGGCAAATGGGAAAAGGAAAAGAAAAAAGTCTTATATCTTTTTGAATTTACACAGAAACTGCTTTATTAGGAAGTGTTGAGCTGTTAGAAGACTTGAATGTCTTTAAAACATACCTTGTAATAGTATCCAGCCTTACTATCTTTGTCTTGATGTGAATAGAATCTGTTGGATAATGGCTCCAGGCAAGTTTACCAACATGCTTTGCCGAGATGAGATTACTTTTAAGGAGGGATAATTTGGCCACTTTCTCTCCAATCTCATCTTTCACTATTCCCTCACCCATTGTGCATGTCCACACACCCAGACATCTATCCCTAGATAAGCTCTACTCCACCATACTAAGCTTCCTTTTTAACTCTAGATTTTGCGTTTGATGTTCATCCTGCCAACAACACTTTCTCTGCTTCTTATATTTTCCCCATCCCCAACATATTTTCATTATGTTGTATTATATTTGATTATTAATGACATTAGACTATCATTAGGCTGAGAGCAGGAGATATTTCTGACTTGTCATTGAATCTCCAGGATGGTGCCTGGCATATAACTTTTCATTATCTGTTGGATTAAATGAATGAAGGAAATAGCAATGGGAAAATTTTGTTCACCAATGTTTATCCTAAAGTTAGTTCTGCTTAGGATAATCTCATTTGTAAGTGGGAAAGAAAATTGATAAGTGTCTCAGTAATTCACAAATACAAGTTCACTACCTGAGTAAGCAGCTGAGCAATAGACAGTATATTGCATCATGAGGGTCACAGACTTGTTAGACAATTGTGAGGAAGCTGGCAGCTACTATAGTGCTTCTCAGATTAGATGCCCACCAGAATGCCTTCAGATTATTTGTCACAGTTACCCAAGTTAGACTGTCTGCATCCCAGAACTTCTGAGTCAGCACCTCTGGGAGTGGTACTGAGAGTCTGTGTTTTATTAACTGCCCCCCATCATCCTCCAGGTGCTGGTTCTGGCATTTAGTTAGGCAGGCATATACTTTTCTTGACCCCTGAAAGGTTTTCAAGTTCCCTAAGGATCTGTGATCTTGCCATGGTCATGGGTCATCAACAACCTTAAGTTTGTAAATGATACTTGTAAATATTCACAGTTTTATGTTTTAATTTTTTATGACTTGTAGGCTTTCCCCTGGGGAGATGTTTAATTTTCTTTTGCTGTTTTGTATTGCAGGGTCTTATTCACTTGATTAATTTTTAATTGGAGAATCATGCTGAGCTATTTCCAGACTATGAGTGGAAGCAACTCTGTACTGCTTTTCCAGTAGAATTCTGATTAATGCACTTTCTTTGTGGTCCCTGGAGACCGATTTCCTTGCCCCCCAATTATGTTTATTCTCTTGAGAGATAGGCAGAAAGTTGGGGAAAGGTAAACACAGTTGAGCACGGTTGAGATGTGCTGTGTGACAGTGTTAAAACCTACTTTTGCATGCCTGTAGGTATGAATTTACTTGCATGTTTCTGTGGCATCGTGCAATGTAGTTCTGCCTCTTTGTTTTCACAATCACTTGCTTTTATTAGAAAATTGTTTGCTCTAAAATTAAGCATTTAATCTCATCAGACACCTCTGCTAAAACTTCCTAATATGCATCCTACTCTAGAAAATGATTGTTAGAGTCATTTTAGTTAGCTTGTTCTGCCAATTCTTCTACTTAGGCTTGTTATTGAAGCCAAGTGAGTCATTTTCCTATAACAGCTCTTTGTGGTCAACAGACCTCTCCTGACAGTCACCTGGTGGCCTTGCTGTTTCTCCTGGTGAGCCAGATTTGGAGTCTTTCTACAAAGCTGCCTGAAAATATTAGATACAATAGAAGCACGGCATGTAAAGTCCCAGAAGGATAGTACATTGGTTATCACTTGCAGTGTAAGAAATTACCACAAAGTTAGTGGCTTAAATGATACCCATTTATTAGAAGAGTTGGGTAGGTCAGAAATATGGCAGGGGATCCTGTGGGTTCTCTCTTGGGCTCTAACAAGGCAGAAATCAAGGCACTGGCCAATGGGAGATGGGGGAGCTCTAATCTTGAGGCTCTGGGGAAGAATCTACTTCCAAACTCATTTAGGTTGTTGGCAGAAGGCAATTCCTCCCAGTTATGAGACTCAGGTTGCCATTTCTTTGCTGGATGCTGGCTAGGAGTCTGTCTTAGCTCTTAGAAGCTACTCTCTGGTCCTTGCATGCAGCCCCTACTGGTCCTTCTGCAAAGCCAGCAGTAGTGCGTCAAATTCTTTTTCAGGCTCACATCTCTGAGACTTCACTCTACTACCAGCCAGAGAAAATCACACAAGCTTTTACAGGGCTTGTATGATTAGGTTAGGCCTCCCCATATATCCTCTGCCTCTAAAGGTCAATTGATTTGGAGCTTTACATCTTAAAAATCCCTTTATAACAGTACTGGGATTAGCATTTGATTGAATAGTTAGGGGACAGGAATCTTGGGAGTCTACCTGAGAATTCTGCTTAAAACCTATCATTATTTAAGATGATAATAAAATGGTTGTATTTATAAATATATGCAATTTATATCATATATGCAATTTAGATTATTCAACTTTAATTGGCTGATAATATGGCTGCTATCTTTGGCAAAGATATTAGTTGTGGCAGGATATCATTTGTGCATTATATGAAAACCAGAAATCAGACTATGAGGATATATGATCTTTTACTGAATTTAAAGGTGAACCTCCTTTTGAGTTTTGCACAAAATAGTTCACCTCTACAGGTAGGACATTTAGGTCTTCCAAATGCTCATTCTAATGCTGTAATCTGCTAGACATTTCCCAGTAGTTTCCTGGTAGACCTGAGGGCCCATTTTTTCCTATCTGGTGCCTGATTTCAAGCATTTATTTATGGACCATAATAGCTAATACAAAACTCCTGTCATGCGTGGTTTGTGTTGTGTTTAAACCACCAACATTTAGGAAAACTACCTTTCCTGACCGATTCAATAGGCCAGCTAGCATATTATATCAAAATATTTAAAATTCTTACTAAATATATACCTTTTTTTTTCTTTTTCTTCAGTTTTATGGAGTGGTAAATAAATGAAATCTGTTTTGGATAGTGTACTTAAAATCAGTGATAGAAAACAGTGTTTACAATGAATAGGATCATAGGAATTGGGTCAAAGATTAGTGTGTATGGTTGAACTATGAATTTGCACATCGACATTAGGACCAAGAACAAAAGCTATAGCAATATGTGTATAGAGGAAAGAAGACTCAGGAGAAGGATGAGACCAGGAAAGTGCCCAGGGGATGATGGATAAAAATAACCAAAGGGTGGAATGAGATAAGCTGCCCAAATCTATGTCTGGGCACATCCTGAAGCCTGAGTGTGAAGTAAGGCAGTGAGTCAAACTAGAAGGAATACAGAAATAAAAAGAACACAGATAATAGAGATCAGTGGTTCCTAATTTCTAATAAAACCCAATTGTTCTCCTTCCAAACACACACACACACACACACACACACACACACAAACACACACATACAAAACTACACATGCAATTTTGAATTTAATTCTGGACTACATAGGGATTGTGTCTCTGTATACAACAGAGATCCACAGACACCCAACCCAGGTTCTGGAATTTAGATACAGACCCAGAATTGAGACATGGTCTGAAACCTCCTGCAAAACCATACTGGAGCAACGATCAGCAGGCACCAAGGTCCTTGATTCTGAAATTACCCACTGCTTTCACCAAGAACCTCCTTATACATTCTGGTCACTTAGTAACCAGTGTTATGGTGTGACTGACCCCTGCGAGGTCTAGAAGGAGTGAGGCGAAAGAGGGTGAACTCGGGTGTGTAAGATAGAAAGAAGTGTGAGCCCTAATACCAAGATTATATTCTCAAGTGTTCTGATGGATACTTAAACTGGAACTACCTTTTATTTTTTCTCTTTAAAGATTCGTGTTCTCCTTACACATTTCTAGCAACTTTATGGTACAATTCTTAAATCTGTGCATCTCAGAAAATTGTTGAAAGGATTTTTAAACTGGACGTTCACAGAAGCTTATTTAGTTTATATTCCTGAGTATTTAAATAATTAAGAAGGAGCCTCAAGAAATTGTCAGATGAAATAGGTGCCTAATAATTGATGAAATACAAATGACTTTCCACTGGAAAGACAGAGCAACAGTAGACTTAGCCTCCAAGGCAAGATAGTCAAGAGAAAGCATTTGAATATATATCGTTAAGTTTTGTCTAGGATTACTTGTCAAAAAGTCACTAAAAGTTAGGGTTTTAAGATGACACTTTCTTCTCTCCCCTTTATCAAATCTGTAGCTGGAAAAACTATGTGGGTTGAGAAGTTCATTGATTATAAGCATCTACTTGGCATCCAGAAGGGCCTAAGCATTCTCCACATAGAGTGTTCCCCCAGAGGGGATTATCCTGGCCTATCTGCATGTTGCAACCACAACAAGGGATTCAGTGTGTCACTTTTTCTCCCTATTACCCTCAGTGGTTTATAGTTAGTTTCAGAAGGGAATAGTTTGAGGGAATTTTAGGCTATTAAGCACGTCACTACTGTCGTAACTGGAGGTGTGTCTGTGTTCTGAGTTCAGGTTCCATTCAGGTAGGAGACATTGCTAGTAACTATGGACATCCCAAATGCTTGGGACTCCTTCTTAGGAAGGGGATTCATGTACAGGGACTAATCGAAGGAAGGGACCCTGGAAATCTATTGTAAACAAATATGTTTGGAAAAATCCAACCACTCTTCTAGTGAGTAATCGTTTGTATTGAATATGAGTTAATTGAGCATAAGTGGTAAATATCATTCATAAATCATTTAATATCCCATGGTTAGTGTTTCTCTGTGTGTCAGAATGCACACGTTTATAATCTTAAACTACATGCGTCTACAGAATGCAGTGTTCTTAGCTGCAATATTTCTTTGATGGTTATAACTCTATGAAGTAGGCAGCAAAGTTGTTAGCATTCTTAGCTTTAAGAGATGTATAACTGAAGCACACAGGGATAAAATACCTTGCCCAAATTTACACACATTATAAATGGCAGACCTAGGACCTGAACCTTGTCTCCTCATTCTTGCATATCTGTAGATGCGCTTCTGCTCCACCATCCTAAGGAAAGGTATTCTGTGATTTGTTTTTCAAGAGGCAATGATAAAATTGTGCTTTACAGTGGTTCCTTTAGAAACCCCAGCAGCAACACTCATGTCAGGAATGAGTGTCGCAGCCTGGGCTACTCATGTTGGGCTTTTCTTCAAGATGCAATTAACTGTTATATTTTTATGATCAAAACACGTTTTGTTCAACTTTAGTAGATAAATGCAAACCAACTCCAACAAAACACCTGAGACAGTGTCTGGCACTTGGTAGACACATAAAAATTTTTGTTGAATTAACTGTTCTTAGCATTATATTTATGACTGAAACTTTTATAGGATGAGTTTGGTCAGAAGAATTTACTCATTTATTCATTAATTCAACAAATATATATCAAGTACCATTCTGCCCTTGGCTCTGCTCTGGGCTCTAGGGATTAAAGGGTAAGAGAACAAGGTCCCTGCTTTCATGAAGTTCATAGTCTAGTATGGAGAGACAGATATTTAACAAATCAGAAAATGTCATATATGATGAGTGATGCAAAGAAAATGTAAACAAGGGCAGCCCGGGTGGCTCAGCGGTTTAGCCCCTGCCTTCGGCTCAGGGCATGATCCTGGAGACCCGGGATCGAGTCCCACATAGGGCTCCCTGCATGGAATCTGCTTATCCCTCTGCCTGTGTCTCTGCCTCTCTCTCTTTGTGTCTCTCATGAATAAAAAAATCTTAAAAAAAAAAAAAAAAAGAAAGAAAATGTAAACAAAGTGATAAAATGGCTGAGCTGTGGTGTGGATAGGTATTTCAGAAAATCTTCTCCGAGGAGGTAATATGCATGGTAAGATTTGAATAATACACAGGTGCCTGCTGGGCAAGGATCCAGGTGATGAGCTTTCTAGGAGATGATTCTTGGAAGTTAATAAGCTAGGCATGTTTGAGAGACCAAACAAAAGGCCTGTGAAGTTGGAGTGTCTGTATCAAGGGCACAAGGAGAATATGATGAGGGTAGAGACAGAGCCTTAGGGACCATGATAGAATTTGAAATTTATTGTGATTATCCTCAGAAATTGCAGGAGGATTTGAAGCAGGGTAGTCATAAAATCTGATTCATAGTTGAGTCAGACTCTTGTCTAATGAGTGGGCTGTAGGGAACAAGGGAAGAAATGGGGTCCAGGTGAGAGATGTTGGTGGGGGGTGGGTAGAGAGGGTATCCGTGGAAGTGTTGAGAAGTGGCTGGGTTTGACATGCATATCTTGGAAGTAGGATTTGGTTGCTATGATGGGCTGAGGTGGAAGCAGGGAAAGACACTGATCCAGGATGATTCTAGGATGTAGTCTTGAGCAACAGGTGAATGGTAGTGCCAGCTTGTGGGGATGAAGATTAGTGTTGTGTGGGTGAGGATGGAGAATCAAGAATTGCTGCCCAAGAGCACATTTGCTACCAAAAAACTGCTTGTAAAGGAAAAAGATGAGAGAGGAACGGATGGAACTAGGATGTGAGAAATTTGGGCTTTCTTTGATTATTCCCTACTGTGGTATTAAGTCCAGGAGAGTATATTCATAACTCTTTTTTTCTGTTTCTTCACTTAATGAGTGGCAAGATTAAATACTTGAAAATGCGTGTGCACAGTAGCCTCCCCCAAGTGTCTTGAGCTCCTTGGATTTCAGTGTTATACAAGTGTAAATGGTTCCCCAAAAGGTCAGGCAGTTTATCTCCTTGAGAGTGATTTATGTTAGCAGCCCTGGTTGTTTATCTCTTCAGCAGCTCTGCTGCCAAGAATAGAAAGAAAATCCTGAGACATCTTATTCTTCATTAGGCGGCAGGGAAAGTGGTTTAAAGCTGCTGTCCAAGTTATTAATTAACCACTTAACTCAGTTCTATAATAAAATATAAGGAATTCTTTCTTCTCATCTTAAAGGAATGTTGAAGAAAACAAAATATGTAAACTAAACAGTGTGAGCAGCATAGGTTACTGAAAAAAAATAGCACTTGTCTCCTTGCTGTGCTTCAGCCTTTAAAAATAATTCAGGGCTTTGAGCATCCATTAGTATTTGGTTATAATTTAATCAACCTTTTCATTCACTGGGTAAAATAAGCTGTCACCAGGGGATGATTCTTGGGTGCCAGTAAATGACTTCTCTGATTTCACCAAGGACTCTAGATGGTCTTTAGATTGGCATTAATAACAGGAATAATGAGTGAAGTTAGCCAGAATGATTATCTCTCATGGGGTGATGCGATTTTTTTTTCTCTGCACATATTTGACACTCAAAGATTGCTGAGCATTTTTAAAACCCTAAACTTGTGAGACTTTTAACAGCTGAGAATTTGAGGTATTGAAGGGGTGGAGGGTTTATCTAATGGCACGCCAGAATTAGACTCCGAAGAATCTAAGTCTATAGTAGATGAAAAGGTGGAAATGTATTTCCAGTGACTAATGCCCCCACCTTCTTTGTCTGTATTATTTCCCTCCCACCCAGGGGACCAGGGCCTTACTGGATACACTTCCTAGAGCTCTGGTTTCAGTGGAAAAGGTTATTATTGATGAATTCATGATTGAATCAGATTGGTGACAATTTAAAGTGTGTTCCTCCAGGGAGGATTTGAATTTTTAAGAATAGTTAGAGAAATGCTTTACTGAAGGGGGTGGGGAGAAAGCTAGTCTCTGATAGTGGACTTTTAGTCATGCGGTCTCTGGTTGGACACATGTTTGAGGCCAGGAGCATCTTCCTGTCATAACAAATCAAAGATTGCCCACCCTGTCACTGTGAAGACGGGTCCTGATGTGGCTTCCATTGATTCTCTGAAGCCCAAGAAGCAATAGAGACAAAAATATCCATCCCACCACTCGTAGATCTGTTTTCTTATAAATAAAAATGAATAAAATAAAAATAGAGTATTCTTACTCATGCACTCTCTATGAAATATTATTTACATAAATGTATTTGAGAAAAATAGCAAAACGTTTCTTAAATTCTCCTTTGTGCTACGCTTCCTCCTTCCTGCTAGTACGTAAACAAGAGATAGCTGGTTAAATTAAAGCCATTAACTGGTCGCATGTGAATGAGGGCTTACCTTAGTATAGTGGTTCTCAAACTTGATTGTGCAATGGGCATCAGAATCAGGTGAAGGGTTTATTAAAACACTGATTGCTGGACCCCTCCGTGGAGTTTCTGATTCAGTAGGTCTAGAGAGAGTAGGGACTGAGAACTGGCAGTGCTAACAAGGTCCTAGGTGATACGGATGCTCCTAATCTGAGGACCACATTTTGCGATCTACTGAGTTAACCTGTACTCTCATCTGACTCCCCTGAGTCTCTGTAGGAATAATGAACAGTGGACATAACAGTGACCAGTACTTTTCACTTCGAACAAGAGGAACTTAAGTCTTAAAACTTAATTGCTATATTACTCTCCCCCTTAATTTTATCCAGAACATCTATTTCACATGACTTACTTTTTAAGGGCTAAGAATTGTCTGCACTTAGACAACCCCTCCAACTTGTAATAACAGTTCCAGAGACCTCTCACGGTTCAACCAGATGCATCTCTGTCTTCTCACTGACTCAGTCTCTCTAGTATGTTGGAAATTTGTGTTATCTGTCATTTGGTTTAAAAATCAAGACACAAACTGGGGTTCTTCCCTGGGTTGACAAAGATCAAATTACCCAGTGGTCTGATTTCCATCAGCTGCACTGTGGTGAAATGGGGTTCTTCAGGTGCTATTTCAAATGTCACCTTTTCATGAAACGCTCCCTCTCTCAAGCAGGAGTGAGCTGCCCTGGCATGGTCTACACACACTTAGCTCGCATGCTGGTGTTTCTCACAGGGAATTACAATATATTCTAACCCAAGTTTTTTCCCTCGGTAGACTATGAGCTGTTCAAGAAGGATGAACTTTTTTTGTAACTTCCACGCCAATTATAATGTCAAACGTAATAGACACTAAATGTTGCTAAATGAATGAAATTTTTTAAAAAATATTTTATTTATTTGAAAGAGAGAGAAAGCATGAGTGGGTGGGAGTGGAGGGACAGGGTGAAGGGGGGCGAAGGAGACAAGCAGACTCCCCCCTGAGCAGGGAGCCCGGTGTGGGGCTCCATCCCAGGACCCCAAGATCATGACCTGGGCCAAAGGTTGACACTTAACCCACTGAGCCACCCAGGTGCCCCAGTGAATGAAATTTTAAAGTGTTATTGTTGGACAAACATTGATAAATAGCAGAAGATGATAATCTAATTTTATCAATAATGGTGCCCCATTTCCCTTCTGGAATAAATGATAAATAATAACAGATACAATTTGTTAATCTTGTGGCTGTTGTGAGGTATAAAGAACATTTGGTGAACTGATTTCGATTATTAAAAAGGTGACTTTTGTGGGATATATCAGAAAGGGAGACAGAACATAAAGACTCCTAACTCTGGGAAACGAACTAGGGGTGATGGAAGGGGAGGGGAGGAGGGCGGGGGGTGGGGGTGAATGAGTGACGGGCACTGAGGGGGGCACTTGACGGGATGAGCACTGGGTGTTATTCTGTATGTTGGCAAATTGAACACCAATAAAAAATAAATTTATTATTTAAAAAAAGGTGACTTTTGTTATAATACTAACATATTTATTGCAAGCAGTCTGGAAAACACAGGAAGGAAGATATTTTAAAAATCACCCCTGGGTTTATACCTAAATTCCATAACAAAAGTGTATGGAGTTAAAGCAAAGTTTCTGTTTTAACTATCACATCCATCCTTTCCTAAGACATAACCATGTTAACAATCTGGCTTACCAATTTCACACAGATGAGGTGCTATTTAACATGTTGTTTTTACTTGACTTTTCATTTAATATCCTATATTTTGATCACTCTGGGTACCGATATCATAAATTTGTACTTCATTCATCTGCGTGTGTCATATTTTTGCATAGTTTGGCTTCGTAAGGAAAGGAAACCAACAGGTTAGAGAAATCTCCATTTTCCCAGATCTACTTCTTCCTCCCATCCAGGGTGTTAGACCTGGAGCCATCTGCTCCCATCCAAAAAGTCATAAACTTACCTCCTCCAAATATGGAAACATTCCAGGCTTGTAAGCTCAGACATGCTTGTCTTATCCTTCCCCTGGAGACATTTATTTATATTCCTAGCATCCTTTCCCTTTTGTTCCCAGGGACAATTTATTTATATTTGGGTACAGAGGTCTCTTACCTCTCAGGGGAGAAGCCAGGGAGCAGCTGTTCCTCTTCTGTATAAACTCCCAGGTTTATGTTTATGGAGTTCCCCGTCTGTAGTACAGACCCTTTTATAGGTGGGGTGACATCTATCCAGCTCTCATTCTCTCGTCCCAGAAAGGGGAAGACTTGGGACAAAGGGGAAATACTAGTTATTGCGAGTAATAATCCGTCCCTTCCCCAGAAATTTTGTGACTATTTTTAAAGATACTATGAATAAGTATAGATGTTAAAAACTAATCATTTATTCCATAGAATAGCTATACCTAAACTATTTAACACTTTTTCCTTTTGAAAGCATTTAGGTTGTCTATCTTTTCCATAATCACAAATAATGCTTCATTAAACAGATTTCTGTAAGTCTGATTCTGAGGAGTGAAAACATTCCGTTGAATGGTATGTGCATTTAAAATTTTGTCAATATTAGGAGATCCCTGGGTGGCTCAGTGGTTTGGCACCTGCCTTTGGCCCAGGGTGTGATCCTGGAGTCCTGGGATCAAGTCCCATGTCAGGCTCCTGGCATGGAGCCTGCTTCTCCCTCCTCCTGTGTCTCTGCCTCTCTCTCTCTCTCATAAATAAATAAATACATACATACATACATAAATCTTTAAAATAAAATAAAATAAAATAAAATTTTGTCAATATTAGGGGATCCCTGGGTGGCTCAGTGGTTTGGCGCCTGCCTTTGGCCCAGGGCGTGATCCTGGAGTCCTGGGATCAAGTCCCATGTCAGGCTCCTGGCATGGAGCCTGCTTCTCCCTCCTCTTGTGTCTCTGCCTCTCTCTCTCTCTCTCTCATAAATAAATAAATAAATACATACATACATACGTACATAAATCTTTAAAATAAAATAAAATAAAATAAAATAAAATAAAATAAAATAAAATAAAATAAAATAAAATAAAATAAAATTTTGTCAATACTAAATGGCCCTCCAAAAAGGCAACACTGATTTATAATTTCATCAACTGTGTATATTACCACTTAAAAATTTTTTTATGCTAATCAGATAAAAATAATACTACCTTGTTTTTATATGCATTTCACTCTTTACTGGCTGGGTTAAGAATCTTTTCATATATTTATTGTTCATATATATATTTCTTTTTCTATTCATTGTTTCCTCTGATGTTTTGTTCATATTTATACTCTGTTGTTTTTCTTAGTGATTCGGAGATCATATATTAGAAGCACTGGTGTTCATCTGTCCTATATACTGCAAATATTTCCCCCCCAGTATGTTTCTTTTTGTTGTCATTGTTATTGATTTTACTTTGTTTTGGCTCCTTTTGTCACATCAGAATTATAAACTTTATGTAGTACATCTATCAATCTTTTCCTATCCTTCTTACTGTGAGTTTTCCATTTTTCTTATTGTGAAAGGAATCACAGATTGACCCCCGTGGTGAAATTCCAGCTCCCCTGTAGAATGACTTACTTCATCCTGAAGGCTGGGGAGTAGAAAGGCTAGAATGTAGAAAGACTACATTTCACAAAATCCATCTGAGCTTGAGTTCTACGTGTGAACTAGCTTCTAGCAGGGAAGCCCCTTCTCCCCAAGATTTAGAAGGTGGCAGTGAGATGGGTCCATGTCTTTGCTTGTCTAGCTCCTTCCACAGGTGAGCATGATGGAAAGGGTATTTGGTTTTCAGAGATAGCAGAAGAAGTCTCCATTCCTGCTTTTACTTTCATGGATGTCAAGAAACAGGTAGATGGGGGCTCCATTTAGCTGGAATGGAAGGGCTGATGGAGGTGAAGTGGTCTTAAAGTTAGGTGATTCTTCAACTTTCTGGTCATGGAATTTTCTGAGCAGAGCAGGGTGATTTTTTAGGTGGGCTAGATCTACAATGATGTCTGGAAATTCTTTTTAAAAATTCTATTTACATCTTGTTCTTCCAATCCCTTCTAATAATTTTCTAAATCATTAGGTTCTCTGTATTTAATTGTTTTCTGCTTAAGCCGGGTAGAATAATTTCTGTTATGTTTGGTTAAATCCTGATTCATATACTTTGCAATGCTTCCTTAAAGTTACATACCCATTCTCTTATATTTTCTCTCTTTTAAAAAATAAAATATTTTTAAAGTAATCTCTCCACTCATCGTGGGGCTTGAAAATTCACAAACCTGGGATCAAGAGTCACATGCTCTATTGACTGAGCCAGCTGGGCATCTTGCTTATATTTCTTCTAATACTTTTATAGTTATGGTTTTTCATTTAAGTTGGAACCACATCAGGAATTTATTTTTGTTTTTGGTATTAAAGATACAATACATAGGGTTAGTACCAACAAAATTCTTTGAACAGTCCATTCTTTCCCATGAATCTTAAATGTTAACATTTTTCTTCGATCATATCCCACCTTTACAGAAACAGGAAACTGTTTAAGCTCTTTATTCTCTATTATTTGAAATATTTATTATTTTGATGAATATGACATTGTTTTTATTATTGAAGCTCTCCAATGTATGTTTTGAAATGATCAAGTTGGATCAAGTTGTAATTAAGTTTGTAATTGTAATTACATTGTAATTAAGTTTTCATCATTTCCATAGGTAGTTTTTAATATTTACATTTGTATTTGAACTTAAGAATTATCTTTTTCATGCTCCATAAAAATTTGGGAGGAATTTTATTTAGAACTGCATCAAAATTATAGAGTAATTTGAAGAGAATTGACATTTTTATTAGTAACAATTATACCTTCTGTAAATTAACTCATTTAATTCTCATAAGAACTTAATTAAGTAGACACTATTTTCATTTCTATCTTACAAAGGAGAAAGAAGACATGGAGGTTAAATAATTTACCCTACTTTATAAAACTAGAAAAATAGTATATCCAGAAATGTAGTATGTCATTCCCTTTATGAAGTGCTCAATATCTCCTTTAAGAAGTTCTATGATTTTTTTCTCATAGGCTTGACACATTTTTTATGATGTTTATTCCACATATAATAGGTTTTGTTGCTAGTGTGAGTGAATATTTTTCTCATTATTTTGTGGATTGGTTAATTGCCAGCACGCAGGAATGCAAGTCACTTTTGTATGTTGATCTTATATCTAGCCATCTGATAAAATTCTCTTATTAGTTTTCATAGTCTTAAAAATATTTCATAAATGCTGTATGTTCACTGTGATAACTGATAATCCAAATCCAGAACATCACACATGGGTGTGTACACGCACACAGATGTATGTGTGCACACATAAACCACACACGTGGGCACAATATACTGCAGAGCTCTTGGAGCTCTCAGCGGACACCCAGGGTTTTAGCCCTGCTGGTTCAGCTTCTACAAGGTTTGACATCTATCCCTGTGACAATAGGATCCCTGCCCACTTGGAACCGCATCATTCCCTACCCTAATCATCCCCACCCTCATTCCCCAAATCATCACCTCTCTAAAAACTGCAGTGTTTTCCTTATTTGAGTTTTCAGTAGAGCCATTCAGGACTTTCAAATTCCACATGTCAAAAGCCTTTTCTGTCTTTAATTTGGATAGTCTAGTTTAAATGCTCTCGGTTAACCAGATCTCCCAAAAGTAGAGCCTGATTATGCTCAGGGCAGTACTTGAGTGTTAACTTCTCCTTTACTAGCCAGGAGACACAAAAGCTCTATCTCAGATCCAGAAAAGGAAAACATGGGCCATGCCTTGGCTGGCTATCTTCTTGAAAAGAGGTAAAACTACCTTTTATTCCTCACTAATGTGTTTAAAGAAGTGGGAACAAAACTCACATAAATTTCTTGCAGAACACCCTATCTTTTTTTTTCTTAAGATTTAATTTTTTATTTGACAGAGAGAGAAAGCACAGCAGGGGGAGCAGCAGAGGGAGAGGGAGAAGCAGGCTCTCTGCTGAGCAGGGAGCCCCATGTGGAGCGCAATCCCAGAACTCTGAGATCATCTGTGTCTCTCATGAATAAGTAAATAAAATCTTAAAAAAAGAAAAAAGAAAAAAGAAAAAAGAAAAGAAAAGAAAAGAAAAGAAAAGAAAAGAAAAGAAAAGAAAAGAAAGAAAAGAAAAGGCTATTTGGGGCAGTCTTTACTGAATTTGGTGTTATGCTAGCCTTATAGAACAAGTATGGGAATTTTATGTCTATTCTATGCCCTGAACAATTTAAATAAAACATGGGGTGGGGGGAATCTGCCCTTTAAAAAGGTTATGTAGAACTCACTCATAAAATGGTGAGTTTTTAAAACAATGGACTTTTAAAAATTTACTGATGCCTTATTTATTTATTTATTTATTTATTTATTTATTTATTTATTTATTCTTTTAAAGATTTTATTTATCTATTCATGAAAGACAGGGAGAGAGAGAGAGAGAGAGAGAGAGGCAGAGGGAGAAGCAGGCTCCATGCAGGGAGCCCGACATGGGACTCGATCCCAGGTCTCCAGGATCATGCCCTGGGCTGAAGGTGGTGCTAAACCACTGAGCCACCCAGGGATCCCCAGATGCCTTTTTTAAAGAGTAGATTTTTAAAAATTATGTTTTCAGTTTTTTCTATGGCTATGTATTCAGTTTTACATCTTCTTTGATATTATTTGATAATCTATATATCCCAAACAATTTGTTTTTCTAAAATTTTAAATTTATTGATATGCGTCAGATACAAGACTTTGGATTTTGTAGGTAATTATCTGTATCTTTGGTTATGTATTAATTCTTATTTCTGGTGTTAGTTCTTTCTCTCCCTCTCTATCATCAGAATTACCAGGGGCTTGTGTATTTTATTGGGCTTTTCAAAGAACTAATTTTATTTTAATTAATCTAGCTGCCTTTTGGGGGCTATTTTCTATTTAATCTAGTTCTGTTTTATCTTTTAAAATTTCTTCCTAATTTTTTTGTTTGGTTTGGTTGTTTTTCTCTCATCATGAGGTGAAAGTTTAATTCATTTATTTTCTGTCTTGTTTTCTAATAAATGCACTTAGAATGTACATTTCTGCTGAGTATTGCTTTGGCTGCATGCCATAGATGGGAAGTGTGGAACTCTGCCGTTCATTTTGTCAGTAATTTAGGGTTTTTGCTTTAACCCAAGAATTACTTAGATAAATGGTTTCAAATGTCTCAAAATGCCTTTATTTTACTCTCATGTCTTTTTTTTTCTTTACTTTTAAATAGATGAATTCAATTGTGCTCTCAATGTCACAGACAGGTCTTAAGTATCATTTTCCATAGCTCGGCAGCTCCCAGATGTTATTAATCTGCCTGTTGAACTGTTCCTTTATCAGAGACAGATAACATCCAAAACCTTTCTGATTTCCTTGTTTTTAACTATCATGGCTCTTTAAATTGAAGCAGCTGAATTCAACACAAGGTTAGGATTGTTTCCCTCAAGAATGAACTCCTCTTTCTCACCTTGAAATACTGAACAAGTAAGTAAGGCCTGGTCTTCTCCAAACCTTGCAGATATGTTTTTTACCCAAGCAATTTCTAATTTCAAGGAGAGACCACAATGTTGGTTGAATCACAACGTTGTTGGAGAAGGAAGCGTACGCAGACCTCATTCTGTCACGAAAGACCAGTGTTGGGGCCTGGGATGTTTGTACGTAACGACAGTGGGAACTACACGTAGCAACTTCCTTTTTACTGCCCCACTGTTTGTCAACCAGGGCCTTATTCTTCCTCTTTTCCAGGAGACTGAGTTCCACCCTGATGTGATGGAAATCTCTCTATGACCCTTCTTAATAAATGTGCATTGCTTCAGGTTAATTAAGCTCTATGCTGTTGGAGTTAAAGATAAACAAAATACAATCCCTAAAAGAAAACAAAACAAAATACCAGCCGAGTATCATTCTTTCATCTTTCAAAACAGGGAAGACTTGGACACTTCCATGGCTCCTTTGTAGCTTCCCAATGGACAGAAAGAATAGGGATCCAAGGATCTCCACAGGCTAAGCTTTCTCTAGAATCCTCAGTTACTGGTCTGCTTTCTTCCTGCTGATCCCTGGTGTGCCTTAGGTTCACCTCTCCACTTGAAGACTGACCAGAGCCACACACCCTCCAAGCCCGGGGGCCATTTGTCTGGAAAGTAGTGTGGCAGTTGGATTGGAGGTGAGAGCCAGTGAACAGGAGAGCAGAGACCACCACCTTCCTCTCCCAGACTTTTGGTTTTTATCAGTCTTATGAACATAAAATGATATTTCATTGCATTAATTCAACCTTTTCTAATAACTAAGAAGGTTAAGCACCTATTTTTTTTAAAGATTTTATTTATTTATTCATGAGAGACACAGAGAGAGAGAGCAAGCGAGAGAGAGGCAGAGACACAGGCAGAGGGAGAAGAAGGCTCCTCGTGGGGAGCCTGATGTGGGACTCAATCCCAGAACCCCAGGATCAAACCCTGACCTGGCGCAGATGCTCAACAACTGAGCCACCCAGGCGTCCCCTCAAGTGTACCTTTTTGTAGGTTTCATTTTTGCCTTCCTTCCCTGGACCCTCTTTCCTTCCTTCCTTGATCTCTTTTCTTTGAAATCAATTGAACTTGCTTTCTTTTCTTTCTTTCTTTCTTTCTTTCTTTCTTTCTTTCTTTCTTTCTTTCTTCTTTCTTTCTTTCTTTCTTTCTTTCTTTCTTTCTTTCTTTCTTTCTTTTTTTAAAGATTTTGTTTATTTATTCACGAGAGACACAAAGACAGAGGCAGAGACATAGGCAGAGGGAGAAGCAGGCTCCCTGAAGGGAGCCCGATGTGGGTGGGACTCGATACTAAGACCCCGGGATCACACCCTGAGCCAAAGGCAGATGCTCAACCACTGAGCCACTCAAGGTTAAGCATCTTTTTATGTGACCATTCAAATTCTCTCTTTTGTAAATTGCTACTATTATATTCCTTCCCATTTTCCTATTATTTATTTTTTCTAATTTGTAGAAATATATATACTTACATATATATTTTATAATGTCCAATTTTATATTATATATAAAATTTTATATAATTTTTATACATTGTATAATATCAATTTATACATTTTCCAGACACTAACCCTGTGTTGTTAAATGCATCACTACACTCAGTGGTATCTTCTCTTCATTTTGTAGTGTCTTTTGTATAAAAGATTTTATTGTTAATCTAAGACGCTTGTTTTTTTCTTTTTAAAGAAGGAAATAAAATTGACGGAGGATGCCTTGTCTTCCCCACTGCCTCCAGTTCCTAAGAAAATGTGGAAAGGGAAAAATTGATGATTCGCTTCTCTGACTATGATCATAAATAATCGGCGATGTTAATAGGAAAAAACCCAGGCTGTTTTTAACATTTTTATACTAGAGCTTTAAAAAGCTGCTTAAATGTCAATTTGTGCTAAATGACAGGCTTTAAAGAAGGCCCACAAAATGAACTGTCAGGGTCATAAATCCTAAGGAAAAAAAACCAAACCTTAGGTCACATGAATGTCTGCCAGCACCGTGTAATTCTCACTTGAACCACGTTTTAGTTGACAGGAGTCATCTGTAAATGCCGAAACCTTCTTATTTACAGGACAGGGTGGCTGAGTCATCTTGATATTCAAAGCAGAGGGTTTAAGTGTGTTGTGGATCATCTTAATGCTATAATATTAATGGGGAAGACACATATATAGAAGGAACAGAGTTGAAAGCAGTGGGTTTAAAACATTACTACTCACTTTTATCTGTTATGAAAGGAAGGTCTCTGGCTACCATGGTAACTGCTTTTACTTGTGAACTCATATCACATACAGACACAGGGTAGACTAGAAATAATAAAGATGGCAACTTTTGCTTTTCAAAACCAAAAGTGACTCATCTCCTACCAAAAAAAAAAAAGTGTTTTTGTGATTATATATCTAATGGCCCAAATCCTCACCCAAACTTCATATTTAACTCTTTTTTTTTTCATATTTAACTCTTGATAAGAGGTTACACTTGTTTCTAGTTGACTTAATTCTGAGAACTGGCTTATGATATTCTTAACAGTTTAGTGGCTTTTGGCATTTTTTATATGTGTGCATGGCATAGGGAAAACAAACTCAAAATAATCAACTCCTAAACTAATAAGCAATTTATTTCTCTGGTCTTTTCAAAGGTAACTTCCTACAAGCTTCTGCCCTCTTCCCAGCCCTCTAGGGCAAGCTGAGTCCTACATCTTGAGATGGACCCCTGTCATAGGGTCAGTCTTTTATTGGCTCCATTGTTGGGGGAGCCTGAAGACCAGATGCACCTAGGGGAGGGCAGCTATCCCCTGTGTTGTTTCTGGTGGCTGATCTGGCACCCAGTTCTGTATGACCTTGATCCTACTCCCATCTTCTAACTTAATTCAGGCCTTCTTCAACTACGACATCTTGACCTGTGACTTGGATCCTGGGCAGTGCCACTCAGTCTCAGTGGTTGACCAGATGGTTCTCATTTCCAGCCCTGTCATCACCTCCCAGGCAGCCTATTTTAGATGGTGATAGACAACAACTTTAAATCCTTATAAAGATGTTCTTCTCTCATAATAGTTTGTCTTTTTTAATTAGAAAAGCTGACGTGTTGCTGGGAATGGCGAGCAAGTGCCACTTTCTACTCCTTCTTTGTTCCCTACTCCTTCCTCCTTCTCCCTCAGGTCAGCTGTCCTCAGCTCCTTCCAGGCAAGGAGCTCTTTTCCCTCGGGCAGTCTAGCTCTGGGGGCCTCAGCCTTTAAATAAAAAAATTTCACATTCTACCCCCAGGATGAGAGAAATCCCCAAATTTTCCAACCCCAAGCTACCCTCTTGGAAGGGAAAAGAAAAATGCCTTCCTTTCAGGAGGAGCAAGACTGGGTAGGGTGGGGGTGGGGCACCCCAAGCAGGGTCCAATATATGGTGAGTTTGTTGTCATGATTGTTGCTGTTACTCTTGTTAGGTTTTTCAGTTTACACAGAAACAACTGGTGTTTCCTATTCCAAATATACCTGGGCTTCCAGGATCACAACAGTTAGTACGTGTTAAATTCTCTCTAAAGGCTTTACATGCAATACCTCCATTTATCTTCGCAGCTGCCCTATGATACATGGACTGTGATGATTTGCATCCCCATTTTAAAGATAAAGACACTGAAGTCTAGAGATGCTAAGTACTTGCCAAGGTTACAAAGGAGGTGACGCCTGAGTAGGTTCAGAAGCCCCTGTCAGAAGAGTCCAGAGGCCTTGTTCTTACTCCCAGAACAATGCTTTGCAGGTGTGTCCTGGAACCATTCTGCTCTTCCAGCTAAATCTGGCCCCATGTCAGACTCTTCCTTCCCTAAGGGGGATTCCCTTTCAAGGACCCACCTGGATTCTCTCGGCTCCCCTCATTCTTACCCTGGTGCATCAGATGAGTCTTTGAAATCTGTACATCTGAATTTGATTTATGGTTCCAGATTTTTTTTTTCCCCAAGAGGTTCTCTAGCACCTACTTAAGTCAGAGGATGGAAACAAGTATTTAGTTGTTAAGTGGTTCCAAGTTCTGGTTGTAGTCTAATCAGAACCTCCACTACATGTAGGAATCATGATCCGGAAATGCAGATGCTTCTCCCTCCCTCCCTCCCTCCCTCCTTCCCTCCCTTCCTTCCTTCCTTCCTTCCTTCCTTCCTTCCTTCCTTCCTTCCTTCCTTCCCAGAAGCTCTATATTTCCTCCTGCTCCCTAGGTCTACAATGCAGGAAAGTTACTACTGGTGAGCAGTTACACATGGATTGCATTTTTAGGGTGTAAATATAGATCTGGTTTACTGAAAGTATGAGCAAGCCACCTTTATATTCAAATCAATATATCTATGCTTTCATTTTTTACCTTGCTGAGCTGATATTCAGGAGGAGTGAGTTGGTATGACCATATTGGCTGTTTGCAGCCAGCCTCTGTTATGATTAGTTGATGCCGAACTGGTTGTAAAATATTTTGAATATCCCTTTTGTGTGTGTGTATGTGTGTGTGTGTGTTTGTGTACACACACGTGTGTATATTCACAGAATCTATCTCTATTAAAAGAACAAATCCATAAACTCGAGGCATACTACTTTTAAAACTGCAGTACTGTGGTTATAAGGTATGTTAATTCCCTGGCATTTAAATTCTTCTAAAATATCTTTGTAAACTTTGGATCATATAAGAGAAATAGAGGATATACTTCCTGTACTTAGGATATTTTCTCTAGTTTGGCAGAGAACTATATTTATTTAACTTTCTAAAATAAAAACATAAATACATACAAAACCATCACATCAACAACCTTCACAAGTGATTGCCAAGTGCAAGGTAATATAGTGTCAACCTGTATCAAAATCGTTGCCTTCTTCTGCCTTCAAGATAGTAGCAGATATTGGTTATTTGTTGAGTGCCAAAGGATTTTCAAATACCATTTCATATGGGTTGAATCATACCTCCACAGAAATATGTCAAAATCCTAATCCCTAGTGGCTCATAATGTGACTTTATTTGAAAGTAGGGTAGTTGCAAATAGAATTAGTTGGGATGAAACCATACTAGAGTAGAGTGGGCCCTGAATCCAGTGTTAAGGCTTCTCCAGGAAGAGCTGAGGAACACAGGGAGAAGAGGGTCATGTGATGATAGAGGCAGAGATTGGAATGATGCATTTACAAACTAAGGAACACAAGAATTACCAGCAAACACCAGAACCTTGAAGAGTCAAGGAAGGATATTCCCCTACAGGTTTTAGAGAGGATATAATCTGACTCCCACGTCAATTTTGGAGTTCTAGCCTCTAGAACTGTGAGACGATAAATTTCTGTTGTTTTGAACCACTCAAATTGTGGCATTTTGTAATGGCAGCCCCTGGAAACTAACACACCACCTCACTTAACCCTCTCAATAAACATATGACTTAGGTAATATTATTACCCCCATTATAGAGACTAGAAAATGGAACAACTTGCTGAAAATTACATAGCTAGTAAAAGAACAAGAGTAGAGGCAGGATTTGAAGCAAGACTGTTAAATAACTATTGTCCTTAAGTACCACCCTCAATGCCTCCCACAGATGCAGGGGTCCTCATTCTTTCCTACTGGCAGTTACCAAAAGGTCATCAACTAACCTGTACCTGCTAACTAGATGGAGCTGTTCATGCAATCCTATCCAAGTGCAGCATTGCAATATATTATCCTAACCTCCCAACTCAAGCAATGGACTTTCAGGGTAACTGGTTTCTATCTAATATTCCATGGAAGTTCATTTTTTCCCATTAATAACTACCCGAGATATTTTAGAATAATTTGTAGAAATAAAAATTTTGAAGAAAAAGTCCTCATGTAATTGTGTTATTTCTAGAGGCAAATAAACTTTAGTTTATTATACATAATATATCTAGTCAGTTCTGTGTTTTAGAAAACTTTTCTGGCTTCCTGATAGTCCCAAACACAATCTGACACATCCTCAGTAAGCTAGCAGAACCTCCAACTATCTCCCTGAGGAGTATTGCTTCCTGACACTGCCCTTCCCTCAGACCCACCATTTCAACATTTTCCTACTTCTGTAAAATCCTATGTTCTCATCTTGAGCTCTCCAATTCTTAGACATACTTCAAGGCTCAGGGGCCATTTCCTTCATTCAGCCTTCTCCAATCTTCTTAGCCCCGGGGCTTAGCCTGCCTTGATGCTTCTAGTGGGTGAAATTATGTATCCTCCTAAAACATGTCTAAGTCCTAAACCTGATAACTCTGAATGTGACCTTGTCTGAAAATAGGGTTTTATAGATATAATTAAGGACCTTGAGTTGAGATTATCTTAAATTTAGGGTAGACCCTAAACCCAATGACGTATGTTCTTATAAAAGACAGAAAAGGAGATGACCCAGAGATACGCAGGTACATGGGAGAGATGCAAGGATGAAAGGGCCATGTGAACACAATGGCAGAGATTAGAGGGTAGTCACAAGCCAAAGAATACCAAGGTAAATCCATTAGTAGAAGCTAGAAGAGAGTCATGGAACAGATTCTCCCCCAGAACCTCTGGAAGAATCCAACCTGCCATCACCTCGATTTCAGATTCTGTCCTCCAGACCTGTGGGAGACTAAAATTCTGTTGTTTTGAGACATGAAATTTGTGGGAATTTGTTACCAATTTGTCATTATGCTAGTTAAACTAGTCATGTTAGTAAGAAACCAGGGCACTAATTTATTTCTGGTACTTAAATTACTTTGATGATATAGCACCTGCTGTTTACAAACTATTTATTAGCATTTGTGAATTATAATTTAATATGAAAGCAGCCCAAGTTGTATATTGATCTTGACTGGAAGTGATGGCCATGTTATTTTCCCTTGTTAATGCTGCAACAGGGAGCAGACATAAATACTACGCAGTTTCTTCATTCTAAGTAAGATTATTTTAAACTTAAATAACTGAGTAGATGGAATAATGTATTTTTTATAGACCTTGAAGTCTTGAACTTGAGATATTTTAAAATAGAAAAGCTGAGATGGACATTATTCCCACATTAAAATTTCTTTTTAGCTTTTTAATTACAAAGCAGTATATGAGAAGATTCTTGTTGGAAATGGAAATAGTATAGGTAATAAGTGAAAAAGTGAAAGTTTCCTTTTATGAATATGTGTTAAGTATTATGGATACATAGCCTCATCTGTTCTAGATTATTAAATATTTTCTGCTCATTTGTCCTTGATTTCCCCTTCTTTAAACTTTCTTCATGGTATCTTTTACCCTATAGAAGGTTTACATTTCAATGTAGTCCAGTTTTTCAGCCTTTTTAATTTTAGTTTCTGGGGTTTGTGTCTTGCTTAGCAAGACCCTTACCATCTCAAGATTTTAAAAATTTTCTCCCTTTCTTTCAAAGCCTTTTTTGCTTAGATAATTAATTTTATGTTAGGTAGAGAAAAGAAATTTAGTTCTCCATCATATTTAGCGGAGTTCCATCATTTCCACACAGATATTAAGCATCAGTTTCATCAAACATTCTATTGCCATATATCTGAAGAGCAATTTCTGGACTTTTTAGTCTGTTCCATTGATTTGCTTTTGTATATTTCAGTGCAAATTCAACTCTGTTTTTATTATCAAGGCTCCATAGTATGTTTGAATAGGTGTTTCAAACATTTTCAATATTATTGGGTATTTTTCTTCCACATGAATTTTAGAATCAGCTTGCTAAGTTATATAAAAAAACAAATGTCCATTGGGATTTTGAATGAAATTATATTAAATTAACAGACTAATTTGAAGAAACAATCCAAGAACAAGGTGGGCTTCTGTATTTATTTGAATATAATTTTATATCCTTTAAGTAAGCTTTGTAGTTTTTCTCATACACATTTTAAACATGTTTGATAGGTGTGTTCCTATATATTTTACATTTCTTTTGCTATTACAAATGACAATTTTTCTACTATATTAAAAATTGATTACCACTAGTATATCACAATGTTGTAGAATTTTTTATACATCCATTTTATTTTTACCTATGTTACTAAACCCCCTAAAAAATCTAATAGTTTTTCAATGGGTTTCTCTTGACTTTCTACGTACAAAATCATCTTTCCTTGCAAAGAATGATAGTTTGATTACTTTTCTATTATTTATCTCACATATTTTGTTGTCTAATTGTGCTGGGCAGGATCTCATGTTCATGACTGAATAGTCCTGGTGAGGGCGGACATCTATATCTTGTTTGTGACATCAATGGAAATACTTTCAATGTGTTCACATCGAGTATGATGTTTGCTCTTTGTTTCTGGTAGATATTTTTATAAATTAAGAAAATGTCCTCCTATTTCTACCTTTTTTTTTTTTTTCCTATTTCTACCTTGACAAGATTTTGTGTTGTATTGTTTTTAATCAATAAGAGATGAGCTTCATCCAACGGCATTGGGTTGTATAATGTACAGCTCTTCTTTTTGAATCTGTTTTTGTAGTGAATCACATCAATTGATTTGTTAGCATTAAGTTATCTTTGCATTATTGGGATAAAGTCTACTTTGTCAACATATTAGTGTGTGGTTTTAGTTACAAGCAAGAAAAACAACTCATGCTAAGTTATGGAGAAAAACAAGTTATTAAAAGCTATCAAGGAACTCTTGGAATCCCTGGCGAGTCAAAAGAATCAGGCTTATATGCTATGTGGTCCAGAACAAAATCTCACATTATTTTGTGGAACTGGTCCAGCAAAGACACACTATAGAAACTACTGAACACTGACACCCTCATTTTTGTCACCTAAGCTGCACAGCAGACACACCCTTTGGTTCTACCATTTTTGTACTTGAATGTAGCCTCTACTGCCCAACAAATGAATTCTGAGCAGTTCCTGCTTCTTTGTCAGTTGCTTTCAACCAAAGTCTGCAGGGGTAGTATCTGATGCGCAAAGCTTACGTCACATACCTCTTGCTTAACTTCAGGGGAAACTGGGAGTGAAAATATGTGGTAAGAGTAACATCTTTGATGGGAGATTAGGAATTCCCTAAACAATAAAAAGGTTTTCAGATACTCAGTAGCGCAGAAGGATATCTAGTGTCCCTGATGGTTCTGATGTATTATTTAAAAAATAAGCTGCTGGATTCAGTTAGATAATATTTTATTTAAAATGTTATGATTACATATTAAAATGAAGTTATCTATAGTATTCTCTTTTTGTGCTGTCCTTGTTTACTTATTTATTTATTTTTATTTTTATTTTTTAGATTTTATTTTTTTATTCATGAGAGACACAGGGAGAGAGGCATAGACAGGCAGAGGGAGAAGCAGGCTCCCTGCAAGGAGCCCGATGTGGGACTCTATCTTAGGCTGGGATCACACCCTGAGCCAAAGGCAGATGCTCAACTCTTGAGCCACCCAGGCGCCCCTGTTTATTTTCGATATAAAGTTAGGCTATTATTATAAAATGATGTGAGAAGATTTGCACACTTTCTATGCTCTGAAAGACTTTACATAGTAACTACCTGCCCTTTATAGCTTTAGTAATACCTATAAAATCATCTGGGACTGGATCCTATTTTTAGGTTAGAACTTTGACAGCTGGGGCAGCCTGGGTGGCTCAGTGGTTTAGCACCTGCTTTCGGCCCAGGGTGTGATCCTGGAGTCATAGGATCAAGTCCCACATCGGGCTCCCTGCGTGGATCCTGCTTCTCCCTCTGCCTGTGTCTCTGCCTCTCTCTCTCTGTGTCTCTCATGAATAAATAAATAAAACTAAAAAAAAAAAAAAAAAAAAAAGAACTTTGACAACTCTTGCAATTATTTTTACAATTATTGCTATATTCATGCTTTTTTCTTCTATTTGGTTCAATTTGATACTGTCTATTAAATATATAATATATAATTGATATTATTTCATCTATATTTTCAAATTAATTGGTATTAGAAATTTTAGCATTCTTTTATAGTTTAAATAGTGTTGAGGCACCTGGGTGGCTCATTCAGTGAAGTATCCAGCTCTTGATTTTGGCCCAGGTCATAATCTCAGGGTCTTGAGATTGAGCCCTGTGTTGGGCTCCATGCACAATGAGGAAACTGCTTGAGGTTCTCTCCATCTCCCTCTGCCCTTCCCTTTGCCCTCACACTCTTTCTCTCTCCCCATAAAATAAATAAATAAATCTTAAAAAACACAGTATCTTCTGTAGATATATCTTTTTCTTCATTATGAATGGCGTTTATTTTTCCTCTTTCATTCTTAGTAAAAGATTAAAGCTGTTATCTATTTTATGGGACTTCTTTTCTTTCTCCAGGGGTATTTTATTATTGTTTTTATACCTAATTGATCCAAACAATTAACTTACTTTGTCTTTTTTTCTTAAAATTATAAATTATATCAAGCAAACAGGAAAATGTAGAGAAGGATATGATTATATTCTCAATGCAACTTGGACAAATCCTAATATTTTGCCAAGTTTGTCAGATAATTTAAAAAATAAAATATTTCAGATATTAAGTCCCTCATGTATTCCTCCCCGGGAATAACTACTGCCCTCCATTGTAGTAGAAATGCTTTTCTATTTATTACATTTGTATGTGCCCACAAGCAACACAGAGTTTATGTGTTTTTAAACCTCATATAATCGGATCCTACTTTATATGTCCTTTTGCAAATTCCTTTGTGTTTGCTGAACACATTATGCTTAAGATTTATTTGTGAAAATACATATAGCTTCAGTTTATAAATTTTAGCTATTCTATAACTTCTTTTGATGAACGAGTCACAATTTATTTATGCAGCATCATGCTGATGAGTCTGGGGGAACAAAAGCTTTATCCAGGATATTACTGAAAGAATAGAAGACTGATGGTGGTAAAAGATTTATTTTGGACTTCAGACATTGCTACAAGAGTATAGCCAGAGCCTCACTTGGCATCTTGTTTGAAAATTATCACCTTTCTCATTTCTTTGTCAAAAGTGTTAAACTATGTTTATTCAGAATTATTTTTGTAGGACTCAGATGTAAACCACTTAGATAATGTAATTAAAGTTTATTTTTCATTCAGTGGTCACAAATTTTTGTAAAGCCTGTTTTCCCCTCCAACTTAAAATTAGGAAAAGAGAAATAACTGCAAAAAAAAGTTGGATTTTCTGAGGTTAGAAATAACTTAAAGTAATACTGGTAAGTCTGCTCAACTTTTATACTTTCAGAATATGATGAATACTGGATTTTCTTTTACCTACTTTCTCAAATTCCTGCCTCTCTGTCGTCCGCCCCCACCATCTGTTACATTCTACCTTAACTCTGTAACTGAATATGGTACAGAACTAAAATATTGAATGGCTAGATGTTCTCTGTTCTAAATTTTAATGCAGAATATTTCTATTTCCTCTTTAATATAAAAATTGCTTTTTGATGGATTTTTATTCAGGTCAAAAGTCTCAGTTTAAAAATGCATGGTTGAGGGTGGGGGAGGGAAGTGGTCCTCATCTGATAAGGCTTTTGAAACTACAATAAAGCCCTTGAAATTGGTACTTTACATATTGTTTCACAAAAACCTCCTTCTATAGGATTGACTTAAGCTAGATGGTTTGTCTACATCACAACATCAAATCTTTCATTTAAAATATCTGCTGTAGCTCCAGATCAAAATTTTATATATATACATATATATGTAGGTACATGTCTAATACATACAAATTATATATACATATATGTATATATATTAATTAATTTTAATATCTTAAAACACCTCTCTATCCTTTGGCATTTTGAACTCAAGAAATATCTATGTGATTATTAAGAATGGATTGTCTTTTTTTTTTTTTTTTTAACTTTAGGCCTGTTATTACAGAGGTAAAAAAAAAAAAGTGCCAAATATATGTTGCTAAAGCTGTGTAAGACTAAGAAAAAAATGATTGATTCATAGAGAGTAAGAATGAGCTATGATATTTTGAGATGTATTACCAGAATATATTTTAAATTTGAAAACAAAACTTAAAAGAAAAAAGCTCCAAGGAAGAGTATCAAAGAATTTGAAGCAAATCTCTGCCATTCATAAACGTTCCTCAGTGGAGGTACCAATGGTGAGGAGTGAGAGAAGGTGGGTTTCTCCTTACCATCTAGCATTTTGGCAGCAGGGCAAGACCTGAGAAAACTCATGAAAACAGTCTGAAGTTCCTACTCACTTCTCTGTGACTTAAATCATAGTGTTAAAGTAAACTTCTGAAACATCTTTAGGCATTCACCATTTATTTATTTAGTCAAGAAAAATATATTAAGTACTTATTCTATATTAAGTAGTGTGCTACTTTCTGGGTGTTTTAGTAAATTGAATACATGCAGTTGCTGCCCACAAAGGGACTTTGTGTGTAGGGCATTAATTTGTTTGGGTCTACTAGAAGTTTTGTTTTTTAACCTGTTCTTTCTGGATTGGAGTTTTTTTTGTTTTTTTTTTTTTTTTACTATTTTACCTCTCATTAAAGATCTGAAACATGTCATTTGTCATCTACTTAATGGACAAAAATGTTCTCTGTCATTTGTGTCCTTTCAGAAAGGGACACAGTGAGCATGACCTCATTAATAGCAGTAGGTTAGAGCCAGCTAGGAAGGCCTAGCATGTGGGTTATTCTTGCCCTCTGCTACCAGAAAGACACTGGAGTACGGATGCATGTTGGGGTGCTGAGACTCTCATCTAGTAGATAAAATATAGCCCCTAATAACAATAGCAAATACTTGCATAGCATGTAAAATGTTCCATGTTGTGTAACATAATTCTTGTATTAACTTGTTTACACCACACCCCCATGAGGTAGATAGTGGAGTTTACCTTCTTATCTTAATTCAGAAACTAAACATATTCAAATGACATGGGATGTCTCTTATTACCACCATTTTAGAGAGAAGGAAACTGAAGCATGCAAAGGTTAATGGCTTGCCCAAAGTCACATGATTGAAGAACTCGTCATTCAAATTCAGTCTGGTTGTAGAATCTGTGCTTTTAACTACTGCACTGTACAGCCTCTACTTCTCTCCTTTTCCAAATCCATATATCAAAATAAAACTTCAAATACCAATGTAGATCTGAACATTTTTACTAGCAAGTGACTAAATCCAAGATAGTCTTCTATGGGTTAAAGGAGGGCCTAATTATAGTGCTAGCTGCAGAGAGAGCATCTGTGTGGGAATGGCAACTAGGCAGGACTGACATTCTTGAAGGTCCTTCTGTCAGAGCACATTCTGTATATTTCTGTCAATACATTTAGCCATATTCTATTAAAAGTATTTGCTCATGTGTCCTTATGTCGTGTCAGAGAGAACCCTAACTTATATAGTCTTGTGATACACATAAAGTCCCATGCTTTTTTTTCATCATGGTCCCCTCCTATCTGATTTGGATGTGTCCCTTGAGAATGACCCTTTCCTCCCTCCAGAAGCTTATGTGAAATCCCAGCTTATGAACATAAAACTTCTTGAAATCCTAAGACAACAGTTGTGTTGATTTTTCCCCATTTGTTTTCATGTTGACATGATATCTCTATATTACGGAGAGATGGAGAATCTTGAGAAGAGTTTTATAGATGGTAGAGACTGACTTAGCTCCTCAATATATACATTATCCCTTTGCTGCTTGGTAGTAAAGCTCCCAATTTAAAGCTGTCTAAAATCAAGACTAAATTCCCCAGCCTCTCTTGCAGTTAGATATGGCCATATGACTGGGTCCTAGTCACTGAGATGTAAGTGGAAGTATTATTATGCGCAGCCTCAGGAAGTTTCCTCAAAGAGGATTATGTCCTTCCTCATGCTTCTTCCTTTTTGTTGACCAGAATGCAAAAAGATAGTTGAAGCTTAAGTAGCCATCTTGGATCTGTGTCTTGAGTATGATAAATCAGTAGGACAGGAGAATACTAGCGATCATGAAACAATCATTCAGCTCTGAATAGATAGAGATAGAGATTTAGTTATTTACCTCCAGGCTTTATGAGAGAATAAAATTCTAACAAGTTTAAGTCATTATTATTTTAAATTTTTATTTCTCATAGCTAAACCTAATAGCTAATTTCTCACAGCTAAACCTAACTAATACAGATATAAGGTAAATGTAGTCTCTCTCCCTTATCTTGGGGGCAGTACCTGCCTGTATATCTGCTCTCATTCCGCTTTCCCACCAACCACCATTACATCTCCTTATGGAACTTCAATAGACTTTTCACCACAGTCCACTTATCCTGCCTCCAAGAGCTCAGAATGGTTAGGCCCTGGAATTGGCTGATGTCTTAGGAAGCACAAGGGGATTTTTTTTTTAATTTTTATTTATTTATGATAGTCACAGAGAGAGTGAGAGAGAGAGGCAGAGACACAGGCAGAGGGAGAAGCAGGCTCCATGCACCGGGAGCCCGACATGGGATTCGATCCTGGATCTCCAGGATCACGCCCTGGGCCAAAGGCAGGCGCCAAACTGCTGCGCCACCCAGGGATCCCCACAAGGGGATTTTGAATTGCATAGTAAGGTTTTGTAAGTATTAAGGATTTGTTATTGTTGTCCTGTGATTGTTAGATAGTCTATTTAGAGACAGTGGGGATAAGGAGGTAGGGGGACTTTGTGACTTCTTTGCCTTTTGGGTTATATTTCCTTTGTGATAATAGGTTGTGTGAACTGGTATCCTGAGAATAAAATGATGACCATGCTTCGTCCTTTAGTTATATTGAGTGTTCGGGTTCCTGATGACTTGCTTGCTTAGCTAGGTGGCCTGAGTTCTGACTCCACAGTATTGTCTAGCTTTTGGATCCTAGATTTTTAAAAAGTATTTTATTTATTTGAGAGAGAGAGAGAGAGTACATTATCTGGCTGTGGAGCAGAAGGCAGAAGAGAAGCAGACTCCTCCACCCACTGAGCAGGGAGCCTGACATCGGGCTCAATCCCTGGGATCTTGACCTGAGCTGAAGGCAGACGCTTAACCAACTGAGCCACCCAGGTGTCCATCATCCTGATTTCTTATTTCTTCCTTTATCTGGTTTCTTCTACAGCAAAGTCCTTAACCTGGAATTCATGTATCCTTAAGGCATTGGCTGGAGGTGAGGGGAGCCTGTGAAACCTTCATGCATTATATATTCTGTGGTTATGTGCATGGATATATGTTTCTTTCTTTTTTCTTTTTTTTCTAAGTAGAAACCTGCATTTCATTAAATTCTCAAAGGGATTTCTAACTGAAAGGCTAAAGATTTTCCATTTGTTAAATGAAAGCATGGGACTTATTATTGACATCATAGAGCCTTTTTGTTACTGAATTACTTTTTAAAATTAAGAAAAATATTGAAATACAATTGACATACAACATTATGTTGGTTTCAGATGCACAACATAATAATTTGATATTTGTATATATTGAAAAATGATCACCATAAGTCTACTTAATATCCATTACTATATTGGGACGCCTGGTGACTCAGTGATTGAGCATCTGTCTGCCTTCGGCTCGGGGCATGATTCTGGAGTCCCGGGATCAAGTCCCACATCGGGCTCCCTGCGTGGAGCCTGTTTCTCCCTCTGCCTGTGTCTCTGCCCCTCTCTCTCTATCTCTCATGAATAAATTAAAAAAATATTTTAAAAAACCCCATTACTATATATGGTTATAATTATTTTTCTTATGAGAACTTTCAAGATCTAGTCTCTTAGAAACTTCAAATATATAATCTAGTATCATTAATTGTAGTCTCCATGTTTTATATTACATCTCCAGGAATTATTTACTGTATAAATGGAAGTTTGTACCTTTTGGCCATCTTCACGAGCCCCTCCCCAGTGCCTCTGACAACCACCAATCTGCTTTCTTTATCTATATGAGTTCAGTCTTTTTGGTTTGGCTTCATTTTTGTGTTGTTTTAGATTCCACATATAAGTGAGATCAGATAATACTTGCTTTGCTCTGACCTATTTTTCTTAGCATAATGCCTTCAAGGTCCATTTATGTTTTTGCAAATGGCAAGATTTTCTTTTTTTAATGCATGAATAATATTCCATTTTATATATGTAACACACCTTCTTTATCCATTCATTCATTGAGGGACGCTTATTGTAAATAGCAATACTTGGACACTTGGCTATTATAAATAATGCTGCAACAAACATGGAATTATATGAACTTTTCAAGGTAGTGTTTTCATTTCTTTTGGAATTCCAGAGTGGATTTGGTGGATCATGTGGTAGTTCAAGTTTTAATTTTTTGAGGAACCTCCAAGCTGTTTTTCTTTTCTTTTCTTTTCTTTTCTTTTCTTTTCTTTTTTTTTAAGGATTTTATTTATTTATTCATGAGAGAGAGAGAGAGAAAGGCAGAGACACAGGCAGAGGGAGAAGCAGGCTCCATGCAGGGAGCCTAACATGGGACTCTATCCTGGGTCTCCAGGATCCCACCCTGGGCTGAAGGTGGCGCTAAATCGCTGAGCCACTGGGTCTGCCCCCAAGCTGTTTTTCAAAGTAGCTCTGCCAATTACGTTCCCACTAACAGTACATGAATGTTTCCTTTTCTGCACATCCTTGCCAACACCTGTTATCTCTTCTTTTTGATAAGAGCCATTCTTACAGGTGTGAGGTCATCTCTTTTTCAATTTCATTGGCATTTCCCTGATGATGTTTTTGAGCACCTTTTCTTGGAACCTGTTGGCCATCTGTATGTCTTCTTTGGGAAAATGTCTTTTTAGATCATCTGCCCATTTTTTAATTGGATTGTTTGTTTGAATTATATGAATTCTCTATATTTTGAATATTAACCTCATATCAGGCATATGATTTCAAATATTCTCTTCCATTTAGTGAGTGGTCTTTTCGTTTTATTGATGATATTCTTTGCTGTGCAGAAGCTTTTTAGTTTGATGTAGTACCACTTATTTATTTTCACTTTTGTTGCCTTTGCTTTTGGCTTAAAATTCGGAAAATCATCACCAAGACCAATGTCAAGGAGCCTTCTACCTATATTTTCTTCTCGGAGTTCTGTGGTTTCAGGTGTTTACATGCAAGTCTTTAATCCATTTTGAATTAATTTTTGTGTACAGTGAAAGAAAGTGGTGCAGTTTCATTCTTTTGTATGCACCTGACCAGGTTTCTAAGCACCATTTATTGCAGAGACTGTCCTTTCCCCATTGTGTATTTTTGGCTCCTTTGTCATGAATTTTTTTTTAAGATTTTATTTATTGATTTATTTATGAGACACACACACACACACAGAGAGACAGAGACACAGGCAGAGGGAGAAGCAGGCTCCATGCAGGGAGCCCGACGTGAGACTCAATCATGCTCTGGGCTCAAGGTGGTGCTAAACTGTTGAGCCACCCGGGGTGCCCATCCTTTGTCATAAATTAAATGACCACATATGCATGGGTTTATCTGGGTTTTCTGTTCTGTTTCATTGATCTATGTGTCTGTTTTTAATGCCAATATTATACTGTATTGATTACTATAGCTTTGCAATATAGTTTGAAATCAGAAAATGTAATGCCTCCAGTTTTATTCTTCCTTCTTGAGATTGCTTTGACCTAGTGACTTCTGTAAGTGTCATTTCTCTTATTTTTACTGTATAAAACTCAACTACAATTTGTGGCCCATCTCTAGTTTACCTATAATTGTATCTTATTTTTCACACCCAGCTTTGTACACAGCTCACTTTTATTTTATTTTATTTTATTTTATTTTATTTTATTTTATTTTATTTTATTTTAAAGATTTTATTTATTTGTTCATGAGAGATGCAGAGAGAGAGGCAGAGACACAGGCAGAGGGAGAAGCAGGTTCCATGCAAGGAGCCCGATGTGGGACTCGATCCCAGGGCTCCAGGATCACGCCCTGGGCCGAAGGCAGGCACTCAACCGCTAAGCCACCTAGGCGTCCCACACAGCTCACTTTTAATCTCTTGTATGTATATTAAGTAAGCTGCCTTAAATTCTTCTTTTGAAAAATATATGATAAAAATGTACAATGATAACTTATTTGAAGAATTATCATTAATTTCTTGTGAAAGACTCTTATGTTGTGCTAAGGGTTGTACTAGCCATCTATGCCCAACATTAAACATACTTTCCCTATCCTGAGTCCAAAACAATTGTGACTCAGGATGGTATCAATCTAAATATCTCTGTGGTCGACCTAGTGGGTGGAGAATTGTGAAGTTTAGGATTGAGGGAAATGGCAGAAAAGAATTGGAGAGAAAGCCTGGGAAGATGACATAGATTTTGAAGGAGAAAGGGATTATTTCTTCTGCAACAAAAGATAAAAAAGGATAGAAGTAAAGATAAAGACATTTTAATATAGATATAGGGTGAAAAAGAATATACAAATGACGGCTCAGTGTGTTCAGTAAAGAAAGTATAGGGGAGATTTTAAGCTATCTGCATGACAAAGGGAGGGACAGGGGGTCCGGGTTATTCTGAAAGTAACAGTCCCATTGGGGTAAGAGGAGTCAATGAAGGAGTAACGAAAATAAGTAGGGAAAGAAGGTCACTTCAACAGTTCAACAAACTTCTATGACCATTACCCCTTTCTACAATACTGTGCAGGCACAGGATCAGAGAACATACAATCCCTTTCCTTGGAGTTGTCACACTAATTAGGAAAGCCCCCAGCAGGGCCCAGTTGAAAGGAGAGGAAAGCGAAATGTTAGCATCATCTCATGATGATCTTCAGTGATGTCAGCTGGATGTAGCAGGAGAGAAAGTAGAGTTGAGGGCGGTGATGATTCAGGTTTACTAACAGCCTCATAGAAATATTCAAGGCAACACTGGTCTTGGTGAACATGATGTCCAGATGAGGAAAGGAGATATGTAGAGTAAGGGGAAAGCCCTGCTCCTGTGGGGAGAGGTGGCATAAGCACCAGGAAAGGTGCCACCTTTAAAGCAGCCATAAAGTGGGAAATCATTCAAGTGGTAAGAGGTCTCACAGTTAAGCCCTGATGGTGGGGTCATGGAGACAGGGTAGAGGGACAAGCATGAGCAAAAAGTGCTGTAAAGATGTAATAAGGGCTCACACATGTCATAATATGTCAAACAAAAAGAAGTGTACAGGAGTTGTGGGGAGTTTTTATCCCCACAAATATGAGAGATACCAAGACACATAAGGCCCAGCTCACCTATGAAAGTCTAAGTACAGGAATTCTGATTCTAAAATCACCTCCACTTATGTTGGTTTATCTTTCTGAGACACTTAATTGCTTCTGAGTGGCCTTGCTATGAAGATTTATTACCTTTTCTCAGCTCTTCTTTTATTTGGCCTGTTACCTGCCTCAGGTAAGACTTTAGCAATAATAAGGGAAGAGTTGATACAAATGAGAAGGCTATGTGAAATGGCACAACAGTTGTCTCTTGGTAATGGTACATTGTAGGTGCTCAAGAATGTTTTGAATGAATGAATCGTTGTTTCTTTATGAGTGACCCCTGGAAAATAGAATAGAATTTGGAGAATTCCAGGATTCCCTTTCTATTTCATCCTAAATTTCTCATCTCTGTATTGAAGTAGAATCTCAGATTATTTCCAAGAAAAGGGATTTAGAGATTATCTGCTTGGCCCCCTCATTTTACAAAATGATTTTGAGACCTTGAATCCAGGTCCTCTGATTTCCAGTACACCACACAATTTTTATTTCCATTGTCATGTTTCTCTACCTGTTTTAATGAAGGTACAAATAATGTCCATTTTGTAGAGTTTAATTGTGAACCTTGAATGTGTTTATCCAGGTAAAGAGCTTTGAAGGAGTACTTGACAAAGAGCTTTTAAGGAGTGCTCAAGAAACGTTAACTATTATTATCATCATTACAATTATTGCCTCTTCTTTAGTTTATTCCTTTCAGTAATTTTTCCTTTCAGTTCAGAATGAGGATGATTCAGTTCAGAATCAGGATGAGCCCAGAAAAAACCCCATGAAATTGTTTATCTTTACAACTCCAGGTACTCATGCAGTGATAACATCTTGATAGGATTAAGAATGGAAAGGAAGAGGGGAGCCTGGGTGGCTTGATTAAGCATTGACTCTTTTTTTTTTTAATTTTTAAAAAAGATTTTATTTATTTATTCATGAGAGACAGAGAGAGAGACGCAGAGACACAGGCAGAGGGAGAGGCAGGCTCCATAGGGAGCCAATGTGGGACTCGATCCTGGGACTCCAGGATCACACCCTGGGCTGAAGGCAGGTGCTAAACCCCTGAGCCACCCGGGGATCCCCAAGCATTGACTCTTGATTTCGACTCAGGTCATGATCTCAGAGTTGTGAGATCAAGCTCCTGTGTTTTGGGTTCTGTGCTCAGTGGAGAGTCTGCTTAAGGTTTTCTCTTTCTCCCTCTGCCTCTACCCCTCTCCTCCATCCCCCTTCATGCCTCCACTTTCTCCCTAAAACAAAACAAAACAAAAATTTTAAAAGGAAAGGGAAGGATGGGATGAGGAATAAGAGATAACATCAGGAAGATGAAAACATTGATGGTATGAAGGTGAGAAGAAGGAGAAAGAGTCATTGATGGCACCAGGGGGTTAGGTTCAGTCGTTTAGAAAGTTTTGGTGACATTAATAGAAATGTGAATGCAGGGAAAGGAAGCTGGTTTGGGAATGAAGCCTGTTAAAATGATTTGAGAAATGGTTACTTTGAAGTGACAGTAAGACCTCCAAGTAGAAATAATCTAGTAGACGGACAAGCAGAAATATGAAACCAGGAGAAAGCTTGACTGAATAAACATTGAGGGACCCTCCACAAAAGTATGTTGGCTGAAGTTCTGTGGATAGATTACTATTCCCTTCCTTTATCTCACAGGTGTGCTCTGGGCATGGGGATGATAAGCGCTGTGTGTTAGTGGAAGACAAAGGCAACACCAAGAACTATCATTCTTTGCTCTTCCTTCTCTTGCCTACTTTTTTTTTCCCACTCTTCTCCCCACTTTGCTCTCACTTGATATATATTTTTCCTGTTCCTGAACACGTAAGAAATTTCAGGAGTTCAGTGAAATATGTTTTTTTTTTTAAAGCTAAATAATTAGTAAGATTCAGACAGAGGAAAAAAAGCTTAGAAAAAAGTAATTTGGAATAGTGATGATATTATGTTCCACAATGATCCCCGGGTGAGGTGCCTGACAGTGGGGAATAGAGGAAGACATTGATGCGGATTCCAGTTTGGAACATCCTGAGAAACTTCACCTTTTTGTACCTGCTTGTTCTCACCTGCTGGAACGGCATGACATCCAGCATGGCATCATCTTCTAGAAAATCTAGTTCTGGCCTTTCTCCTTAATTCCTTAATTCATCCAATAATGCTGGGCTTATTCAATCCAAAGGAAGGTTAATCAGTCATTTATATCAAGTCAGGAGCACCATCAGTCCCTGTCAGTTCCTTCTAAAATGTATTTTTTTAAACCTGATTAAAAACTATTTTGTTCTGGGATGCCTGGGTGGCACAGTTGGTAAAAGCACTTGACTCTAGGTTTCAGTTCAAGTCATGATGTCAGGGTCATGAGATCAAACTCTATGTTGAGCTCCATGCTCATCATGGAGTCTGCTTGAGATTCACTCCCTCTCCCTCTGCCCCTCTCCTTTTCTCTCTCTTTACCTCTCTCTCTCTCTCTCTTGTTCTCAAAATAAATAAATTAATAAATCTTTTTAAAAACTCTGTTTTGTTCCCATGGGCCATTGCCACTAATTCTACAAGTTATCCTATTTGCAATCTCCGCTAGAACTTTGTGAATATATCTGCAAATAAATGTAGTCCCCTGTTTTGCTTATTTGTTATCTATCTGCTTAATTTTAGGAACTGAAGATGATTATGTGATCACTAGCTTTCTGGACTGTAAAAATCAAACATCATGTAGTTCTCCAAACGAAAATGGAAGCTGTTCTCATGTTAATGAGGAGGTTGGAATATGTGTCTTGCGTTTTAGAAAAAAAGCAAAGCAACCAGCCATAAAGAAATAGAAAATTAGGAAGACAGAACAATCAACACCCTTGTCTTATTTAAAAATAAAATCTGTTCTCTCTTCTCTTTTCTTTTATAGTGACACATTTATTTATTGACAATTTTCTTTTAAAGATTTTATTTATTTATTCATGAGAGACACACAGAGAGAGAGGCAGAGACACAGGCAGAGGGAGAAGCAGACTCCATGCAGGGAGCCCAATGTGGGACTCATCCTGGGATCACGCCCTGAGCCAAAGGCAGACGCTCAACCACTGAGCCACCCAGGCGCCTTGATTTATTGACAGATTGCACAAAAGTTTATAAAGGAATTACAGTGAGAGCCAACATTTTTTTTTTCTATCCAGACAGATCAGAGAATGCAGAGGAAGAACACAAAAGAAGACCTATTCTTTCAGGATTGGGGTGGAAATTTGGAGGAGCATGAAGTGTGAGAGGAAAAGATCTGAAGGGGCATCTGTAGTGTGTGTGTGTGTGTGTAAATTGTGGAAAGAGGAGATGGAGTAGAGGTTACTATATTTTACTGCATATTGTGAATGGAGCCTTCCCTCCATGTTTTGTAGATTTGGGTGAAATCTTAATTTCCTTTAAATGATTATCGTTGGCTCAAAATCTCTGATCATAACAAGTTAGTGTTTGTATCATTACCTGTGATTTCTTTCCTTGACTGTAGAAGCCAAGTATACATGCTATCTTGGCCTTGGTAAAATAAGAAAGTGAGTCTTTGAGCCTGGAACTCCCTGACATAGCCCCTGGAGCCTCGGATGCCCATGCTCTCTGCAGCAACCCTAGTCCTCTGCTTGCAGGGCTGCAGCCCGGCCAGGCTGTCCTCCCCAAGTACCTTAGCCACCAAGATCCACTGATTGCACTATACAGCTTCCCTCTGAAACTGCTCTCTTGGCTTTTCAGGAAAAACCCACATGAGTGAACAATTCTAATTTGGGTACAATAGACTGCCTACCCATGCAGAAGTATTTGCATTTTAAATAGGAAGCGTAGTGCTAGTAGGTGAATTTCAAACTGTGTAACTAAAGTGAAGAATTTCAGGCAAATATGGGTTTACCAGTCAGGGCTCTGGGCGGAAACAAATGAGACATTCAAAGAGGTTCCCAAAGGTAGGAACAGGCAAGGTCATCAGACAGCTGGGGCAGCCACCAGGGAAAGCAATGTGGGGAAGAAGTCTTTCATTGACAAGCCTCGCCTGAGGGGAGGAGGGAGTTAGCAAGGGAAAAAATTAGCAAGTGAACAATACAGCTTTGTCTTTTATTATTAATAGAATGGGGGCAGCAGTGAGGCATGCAATGGAAATATTGGTATGGTTGTGCTTCAAGGAAAGAGTTTTTGTTTGCCTGCTTGTATTAGAATTCAGGTCACACGTGCAGGACCCACCTGAGGGGTCTAAGTGGCCTGATGGGCCCTGTCCCCCACACTGGGTCCTGCCCCTCCCCAAGTGAGCTGATCCCTTTGTGATGCTGAGGTGAGTGTCCAGGAGGGCCTGTGACAACCACTCCCTCTCCCCCCCATTCTCAGTCTCTACCTGCCACCTGCCCTGGGCAGATGTCCCTGTCAGATGTTCCTGTCATCAGGCTTGGGACAGTGAGCAAGGCAGTCCCCATGCCACCAGCAGCCAGACATGGTCTCCGTGGAGCTCCTGACTGAGGTAACCACACAGATCTGGGCTGTGGTGTTAAGGCCTGCCGCAGCCCCTCCCGGCTATATGAGGGATGTGGGCTGGGCCAGCTCTGCAATTCATCTTCCCACAAAACCCTCCCTGCCCTGTGGATCATGAAGATTATAGCCCTAGACCCTGTTTCCAACATCCTGTGTGCTTTAGAAGGTACATTGAAAACATAAAATGTACTGTTCATGCCTCTCACTCCTGTAAATGTATCATTTTCTATTTCCCTACTTGTCTCCCACCCCCATCACCACCCCTCAAATATCCAGGGATGGTTGCACTAGTTTTCCACACGGCCTCCCAGCCTCAGGCTTGTTCTCAAATTCATTCTTCATTGTCCCAGCAGAGAGAGAGAGAGAGAGAGAGAGAGTGTGTGTGTGTATGTGTGTGAGAGAGAGCAAGAAAAGAAGAGAAGAGAAGAGAAGAGAAGAGAAGAGAAGAGAAGAGAAGAGGAGAGAAGAGGAGAGAAGGCTGGGGGAGGGGATTCTATGGCTTATCTATTTTGCTGAGGGCAGGGATCTGAATTTTATATGCTGAAATTCATGTGTTGTTGACTGGTATGACTCACAGAGGACTTCTGAGTATATGATGTACTTACAGTCTCTGGGAAATGAGTGCCAGAGAGTCCCATGAGCCTTGCTTTTGCTTTGGCAAGCCAGTGTTCATTAAGAACCTAGCCTTTGAGTCAGCAGAGCTAGTAAGTTAGAAAGAATGGGTCACTATTCCTGTGGCCATGTTGTAAACTGGATGGAGTTGCAGGTAGTACACTGCTCAACCCCATCCCCACCCCCCAAAACAAATGAACAGAAACAACAACAAGCAATGGCGAAAACAGCCTGGCAAAAGGACAATAATTAACACTTCTAGTACGTACTCAATATGACATAGGTAGTATTTACCACTTGTGTGAAGAAACTGAGGCCCCTGAGGATTAAAGAAACTTCCTGGGATCATGGGGGTTATGTGGGATGATGTCGGGGTTCAAATCCAAGCAGAAGTCTTTACCCACTCTCCAGAGAAGGCAACTAGAAGCAAATGTGTATATTAAAGGTATAAATTTGACATAACATACGGTGACTGGTCCAAGTTCAAAGCAGACCAAGCCAACCACCTTGATTGAATAAAGGTGGGAGATCCTATAATTTCTACACAGAGTCATGTTGACTTTTTAAGTGGAATATTAGGGAGCTGGAGAGAGCAACAGGACCCACAGGTAATATCCAGAGCAAGAACCAATTTTAAAACATAGTCTGTGTTGAAAAAGTCCTTTCAGTCTATAGTAAAAAGGAGTCGGTCAAAAATATGAACACAAGAGACTGCAATCTCCTTTAAGAAAAATAATCATATGTACTAATACCAGGAAGATGTCAATGGGAATAAACCCTGATCTAATCACATTATGATTAGACAGTGAAGCCAGAAGGCTTTGAACTTATTTAAGGTATATTCAGGGTTTGATGTCTTATTCTTAGGGTAACCAGAAAATAGAGTAGATATCAGTAAATTTATATGTGAATTTATACTGATTGATTGGCAAAAAATATGTTAGGCTTTGCTTGCACATTCACCAAACAGTGTTAAAAACACTTAACAAGATGATTGTGAAGTTCCAAGCTAAATTTGGAAACCTCGCTATTGCCTTTCCGGCTCCCTGAGCAGCCTCCTGGTAGTGTCTGTGGGGGGTAAGAGTCTGCAGGGGGCTGAGCTAACCAGCTGAGCAGTCTTGGGACCTTCACACAGCAGAGGAAGCAGACATCGGAACTTGTGCTTATTAGAAACAGACTGTGAAAACAGATGATCATATTTTGATTTCAGTTTAATTCAGCAAGTTGATTGGGTATTTATGACATTTGCGACATAGTCCCTGTTTAAACACAACTCTGCATTTGGGAGTCTCTTGGGCTCATTTATGTGGGGACACCATGTATGCTTCATAATGTGAATTATTTCACACAGTTGCCTGAGATGATGGGATAATGTTTTCATCAACCAGGTTGACAAAGACCAGAGAGTCGGTGAGGGGGTAGGAAAGTTGGAATGATTTTTCTGGAAAGCTGTCAGTCTGAATCAAGAGGCTTTAAAGACTCTTTAACCTAAAAATTTCACTTCTGTTTCTTTTTTTTTTTTTTTTTTTTTTTACAGGAAATAAATAGAGGTATGCCTAGAGATTGGGTTAGAAGTGTATTTATTGCAGGTCCCCCACCCCCACCCCCTTTTGTTGCTCTCCTGTCACAGCTGACCACAAGGTAGGAATTCCTTACTCTTCCCAATCTTCTCTTTCCCAAGTCCCCTTCATCTTGTCCATAGTTTCAGTTAACCTTCTCTTTACAGAAACCTGCAGACCTCCTTCTTCTCTCACAGAGCAGCCAACTGACTAATTGACATGTCTACCTGGATATCATGAAGGCATTTCAAATTCAGGAGGCCCAAATGGAGCTCATGTTTTTCTACCTGGCCCTCTTCCAGTTTCCCTATGGGGAAATCATGTTATTCCTGTACTAAAGAGATTTTAGTGGCTTTTCGTTGCTCTTAAAATAAGGCTGTGCCATGTAATTATAAGGGTGAAGATAAAATTCTAAAAATTAATATGACCAAGCCATTAGACTCCCTTTTGCCTTCCAATTTTAGGTTGTTGAATATTACAGTGAAGCGCTGGACATTCTAAACCAAGCAGAAATCCAAGACATCTGCCCCTCATGTTCCTTTAGCTCAACTGGTAATTTCTGACTTAATTGCCAAAGAGTCTTCTTATGGGTAGTAGTAAGGTGAACTTTGAAAATAGAATTGAATTTCTGGAATGAAAAGTACAAAGTATATATTGTGATTTTCATTATTGAGGGTTTTTAAAAGTTATTTTTACCCTAAGAAATATTCTGTTAAGGATATAAAGTAAGTTTTTGTTTGTGGTTCAGAAAAACCAGTAAGACTGGATCAGAAGCAGATGTGTTATTCGTAACCCTCCTTAAATGATTTATGCAGCATCCTTCTGTTGGACTTACCTTTGCAAAGCATAGAACTGAAGAGAAATCAAAACAGTAGACAGAAAAACCAAATCTATCCACTCGGTTCCGGGAGTGTTACAACCCAGTGAGGCTGATAAGCGTATAAACTTTGTGGTGTCAACAGCACCAGTTCTCTGGAGCAGTACGTCTCACCAGGGGTTGCACCTTAGACTCTTCTGGGGTGCTCAGAAAAGTTTGGATACCCTGGCTCTACATCAGAATCTCTGGGGCTGTGACCCAGGATGAGTATTTTTTAAAGCTCCCCAGGCAATTTCATTGAACAGTGAGGTTGGAGAATTAAGTATGAATGTATCACCTTCTTAATGAATTTCATTCTTTGAATCCCAGAGAAAAGCCTTTTAAAGATGAGTCTGAATTTAAAACCAATGCAAATTTTAATGTGGGGATCACAGAAGCAGATTTGGAGTTCTTTTAATACTGTTTCACTGACACTGACTTCTACCTCTGAAACCAATAATCTGTTAATTAATTGAACTTAAATGAAAAAAAAATTTTAAAAACTTAAAAAATAGTAATATACTTTGGACCAAAGAAAGTCTAGATTGTGAACATTTAAAAATTAAAATTTACAATGTTAAAATGAACTCATCCTGCAAAAATAAAAGCTCTGAGTAAAATTTCAAAATTATTATTATTATTATTTTTGAAGATTTTATTTATTCACGAGAGACACACAGAGAGAGGTAGAGACATAGGCAGAGACATAGGCTCCTTCCCCACAGAAGGAGCCTGATGTGGAACTCGATCCCAGGACTCCAGGATCACGTCCGGAGCCGAAGGCAGATGTTCAACCACTGAGCCACCCAGGCATCCCTAAAATTTCAAAATTATTCTAAAAAAACCTCCAAAACCAAAAAACAATTTCACTGACTGAGAAGGGGGGAAGTAAGGGACCAAGATGGTGTGACTTTTAGGCAAGAAAGCAGTGTGTGAAAAGATTCTTAAATCATTAAGGTTTTTCAAAACTCAATTTCTTAAATTGGGGAAAAGAAACATCTGAACAGACAAACTTGTTTCGTGGCAGTCTCTGGAAACATGCTCATCAGCATGCCCTGTAACCCAACTGTGAAAAGAAGTCTCATCAAGGCCTGTTGTATTTTCTATGCTGGCACTACCAGTGTTGATTTTAGAAGCGCTCACCTTTTTTTTTTTTTTTTTTTTTTGATTCCAGATGATTTTCATTCATTCACATGTGCAGATCAGAATTGCTCTGATTAACTTATTTTCTTCCTCTTGAAGATACTGAAGAGGTACAACTAAAGCTACGCCAAGTGCTTGAATGTGCACTTGGAGAACTGTCTCTGTGTGTCTTCTATGATGATACCCTGCATCTTGCCAACCAGCACTTGGCTTAGCATCTTAGTGGCACTCCTCCTCCTCAGAAAGCCACTCCACTCGTTCAGAGCTCAATAGCAAAGATGGGGTTTTCATGCTTCTGAGGTACAACTGGTACTCAAAAGCTCATTGGAACAAGCCAAAGCAAAGCAGAAAATCAGTGCCAAGGCATTTTCCAGTTAAGGCTCTTCCCCCGTCCTCCTTACCCTCTTAACGTCACCTAACCATTTTAACAAATCATCATCTAAACTATTACCTATTAAAAATTATTAACTGGAGATTTTGAATTCCCCATTTTTATTAATCACCATAAATTTTGTTGATCTTATTGTTTTTTAGAGACAACAGACCCATTTAAATTTATTAGGCAGCACATATTTTGAGAATTTTTTTTAAAACTGTGCTGAAGTTGTAGTTTCAATCAGTGAGATTCAATACGCTTTGTAAATAATTGGTTTCCATAAATATTGTTCCAAGTATGTTGGTGACAGTGATATCTGATGGAGAGATTATAAAACAATAAAAATGACACTGTCATGCTTAAATAGAAAAGATGATTTGCCAAGATTATTCTGGGCAATATTACCAAAATGATCGTGGGCCTGACCACCATTTGTGTAAATACCGACACTCGTGGAAACTCTGCTTGTTGAATTGCTGGTCGGATTTCGAGTTGGCCTTCTGCCTCTAACAATGATAAGGGATATTTTTTGGAGCTCCTGGTTGCTTTTCATGATACCTAAAAAGACTAAGCTGTCACCCAGACATCCTTACTATTTTTTTTTTTAATGTCTTGGCTATAAATTAATCATGAATTTTCCTAACCATTTTCCGAATCCGTTTCGATTTTGAGCTTATGCTACGGGTTCGGTGTGGGAAATGAAAATGGACAAATGCTACCTTCTTTAAATGTTAGCATTTTTTTCAGGATTTATACGACTTCTAAACACAGAATCCATGATAAAAATTAAAAATTTTACAGTAATTTAATATTTGGATATAGTGTTTAAGTCAAACACTACTATAAGATTTTTAAGGAACAAAGAGTAGCCCTCAGATACAACTTCATCCCAACCAGGGTTCCTGTTCTGAGTCTTTCAGTTCAATGGTTTTCTCCTAGCATTTACCTCTATTTCTCAATAACATGCATATAGTCCTATTTTTTTATGTTCCTACTGTAGACATTGCATATTGGCTTTCCACTCTGGAAGATGATATCTTACTCTCCCAAATCATCTCTCTCAGAGACTATCTCACACGTACACATGCATATACACGCACACTGCCAGCAGCATGCACTCTGCACATACTTGCCCTTTCTCCATCTTCCCAAGGTAATTATTGCACAAGATTTTGGTTAAGTCCATATTTAGTATTTATATCATCAGGACACAGTTATTATTCACAGATGTCCCACACATAGTGTATGATGATTACATTTCCTTTTTTGTTTAGCTTGTCGTTTTTCCTGGCATTAATATACTTTGGTTTTTTGTTTGCTTGGTTAGCTATTTTTTACTGAACACTTAGCAAATGGCAGACATTGTGCCAAATACTTTATAATACAGTGACACTTTATCTCTTGCACTTCTCCTATGAGATAGGTATTCTTACCATCCCCATTTTACAAATGAGTCACAGAGAGGTTGAATAACTTGCCCAAGTCAAGTTATTCAGTTTTGAGGTTAGATGCTTGAGATAAGAGGGGTGTTATTAGTGAACATGAATGATCTGGAGAAATGATCTAGCTTGAATTTTTCTTGGCAAATGGAGAAGAAGGAAATGAAATTTTGAACATATTAGAATGATGTACCTCAGGATATAAAAAGATCTGCTCTCTGGACAATTAGACATATGTGATTGGGGTAGAAACTTGCACTGTGGATATGGATTGGAGAATCTTTAACATAAAAAAGATAGGCTAATCGGTTAGAAAGTATGGAAGTACATATACAGAAAGAAGACCGGAGAAAATAGAGTTGAACTTTATGGTAAATACCTAGTTAAAAATGGGAGAAAAGAAGAAAACGTTAAAATCAGAAATAATCATAAAGGTGGGAGTAGAATCAGAGTAAAGCTAAGACCCCAGCTAGGAGACACTTACCAAAAGATGAACACAAAATAAAGATGGTTAAGCCTTTCAAAGAAATAGAGGAGAGAGATGAATGAAAAAAAAAAAAAAAGATTTAGGAAGTAGGTGGTTATTAGTGACCTGCAAGAACTATTATAAATATTAAGTATAAACAGTGGTAGATGATGCTACTCTTTATTTTGTGTTAAATTTTATTTTGTTTCTGCGATGTTATCGTTTTGTTTGTTTGGAGTAGACATAAAGAGTGAACTGGTGCTTCTCTAAGTCCTTCCAGGTCAGGCTGCCAAAATCTTGCCCAGGGATTAGGTGCCAGCAAAGATCGGAGAACCACAGAATGTCAGCAATGAGAAGGACCTTAGGAGTTCATCTTGGTTCATTTCATGATGGGGGGTGGGTAATGGGAGGGAAATTGAGGCACAGAGTATTTGAGTGACTCCCATCAGGGAAGCTCCCTGAGTTGGGCCCGGAGATCTGAGCTGGATCTAGTTCCCCCCTCTTTCTGATGTGTCTTGATGTGGCTTTGGAACAACAGATGGAGTCAGCTAAAAGCCTGACACTCTCTTTTGACTTCCATATATCTAGCTTGCACCAGCGCCACATTATGGAGGGAGACTGTAGATCCAATGAAGAATTTTTTAATTTTTATTTTATTTTTTTATTTTTTATCCTCCATTGTTGAATCAGAACACTGAGCTGTGCCTGGTTTGTTGGGTTCAGTGCTTTGGATGCCTTGGTGCCTCTTTTAGATCTAATAAGAGCATATTTAGGATCAGTAGTGTCGGAAAGAAATATATGTTCCTTCTGGAAATGGATATCTATTTAAAGACTTTAAAATTGTGACACATACCTTGTAGCACTGAAAGATATTGAAAGTAACAGTGGTTGAGATTTTAAGAATAAATTTTCGGATGTTTGTGTGGTTTAGCACATCCCCAAAGAGACCGGCTACTGGAGCCAGCCTTGTGACTTTTCCAACTAAGCTGCTCCCACAGGAAGTGTGTGCCACTGTTTCAAGAAGGAATTGTAAGCTAGTTTGTGATATAAAAGAATGTGACTGCAATTTCAAACTACTACCCTCCTAGACCAGTGAGAGCTTGAGGCTGCACCGGGCAGGGATCCCTGGAAGTGTGACCATTGCTTTGTGAGCTTGCTTAAGCTTTTTGTATCTTTGGACTGGTCTTTTCTCAGTGGCATTGGCGAGATAGAAGCAACTAAAACCTGACTTCCTGGATGGCATTAGATAAGGGGCAGAAAGAATAATCTGTTTCATTTTATTTTATTTTTAAAAATTTTATTTATTTATTCATGAGAGACACAGAGACACAGAGACACAGGCAGAGGGAGAAGCAGGCTCCATGCAGGGAGACTGACTTGGGACTTGATCCCTGGTCTCCAGAATCACACCCTAGGCCAAATGCAGGCGCTAAACCGCAGAGCCACCCAGGGATCCCGAATAATCTGTTTTATAGTTTGAATTGAGCTTGGAGGTTGCTACCTAAAAAAACAAAATGCAACAAAACCGACCCAAAAAACCTTCAGTACTTTGATACCATTTTTATCTTTCTGGTCTATGCGAGACATTTTCGTTTGGCAGTAGCTCTCTCAAACCTGAATCTGCACAAGAAAGCCAGATAGCAATTAAATGCTGTAAAAATTGCCTCTGTCCCAAAGGTAAGCCTGGGGAGCTATTGCTTAGAATTCTCAAAAATGTGCAAATTGTAGGACTATAACGTGCTGGCTTTATCATGGTGCATTTATTTGAAGGTGACTGACAGCCAGTTTGTTTGCAGCAGCAATACATGTACCATGGAAAATACATGAAATTTTCTAGGCCAGGAACAAAACACATTGCTTGATTCACATCAGGCGGTACCATAAACCATTTTTCTGAATATTTTGTGCTGCCTCATGTTTTTTTTTTTTTTTTTTTTTTAAGTAAATATTTTCACCTTGTAGAGGGCATATGTACTCCGTGTGGAGAATTCAGAGCATGAAGAAAGGCACAAATCCTACCAACTGTAGCATCTGCATTTCCTAAAGTGTCGGTGTCACTCTCAAAGATGTAAATGAGAGACTTTTGTTAAGAACAGAATTTTTCTTTTTTTTTCTTTTGTTTCATATTAAATATGTGTCTAATATCACAAGCTTAGGGAAAAATGAACTCTTCTGACTGTTTTACTTACATTGATATTATTATTGTTACTACTACTAAACTCTCTCCCTGAACACTTTGCGTCAGACGAAGAGCTAAGCTCTGTATATGAATAGTCCCCCTGGGTCTACACAAGAAACCCAGGAGGCTGGCACTATCCCCAGTAATGCCACACAGATGGGTTAGTGGAAGCACAGAGTGATCTATAACATTCCCTGGCCCACAGAGACTGTAGTGAGGGACTAGGATTCAAACTCACTGCTCTCATGGTGAGACTACCTCACTCTACTACTGCAAACTCACTACTACCTCATGGTGAAAGAAGTGGAGGGAGGAGCTAATTGATTGAGTTGCTCCATTGCCTATGGCACTGTGTTGCTCACTTCCCTTACAGATCCTGGGCAGTCCTCCCCACTTCACAAGGTAGGTAATGTTATGGTCTTTTATAAATGTGGAAACTAAGGTTTAGGGGATTAGATGCTTCAGTAGAAGTCATACAGCTGAGAAGTGGTGGCGCTAAGAAGTGACCCAGCTTTCTGTTTCCAAAGTTGTCATTGCTAGCCAGCCACACAAGAGAACTATGTTTATGCTTCTTTTTTCCCACGTGGATTCATAAGATAAAAGTTGTTGCCTCTTGGGCAGCCCGGGTGGCTCAGTGGTTTAGCGCCTGACTTCAGCCTAGGGCCTGATCCTGGAGTCCTGGGATCGAGTCCCACATCGGGCTCCCTGCACGGAGCCTGCTTCACCCTCTGTCTGTGTCTTTGCCTCTCTCTCTCTCTCGGTCTCTCATGAATAAATAAATAAAAATCTTTTAAAAAAATTGTTGCCTCATTTAGTAGATTTGTACAGAATAATACACAAAGTGGACTTTGAAGGCCCTTTCGCCTCATAGATTTACGCCAGCTCAGACTTTGATGTCCAGCTTGGAGAATGCCACCAGATGCACCATCAGATCCTAAGATTCTATTGAATGCACGATCTGATGTCTTGATATCTTAAGGTGTAATCTCAATTTCAAATAAATTGTGAATAGATTTGATGCTCCAGCCAAAAACGTCATTTTTAAACTGAATAGGAGGAATTTAAGCATGTTGCTGAAGTTTTTCCCCAGTCATTTACTGATTAAATAACAAATGAAAAATAAATACATTTGGCATATTAAGTAGAATGTATTTTTGTCTGTTAAATAGTTTTTTTAAAGAAATTATAGATAGTAGAGGGAAGTGATAGGAGATATCTGGGTTAAGAGTAGTATTACAGTTAGTTCATTCAAGAGATAACTAGTGAGCATACTTTTCTAGGTGCTGAAGAATCAGCAGTAAGAACAGCAAAATCCCTGCTCTGAGATAACTTTCTGGTGGCAAAACACAGACAGTAAGCATGAGACAAGTTGATAAGTAGTAAAATGGTGTGTTGTGTGATGGAGAACAATGAAGGAGGATAATGGAACGTAGGAGAGATTATTGTTTAAATAGGGAAGTCAGGAAAAAAAAAGAGAAGTCCGAGATCTCCCTTGTAAAATGGAAGCTATAATTTTTTGCCTTATAGTGATGATGTAAGAATATGGGATAAAGTATTCAACGCTCCCTGTGCTGAGCATAGAGGAAGCTATTGCTGTATTTTATAGAGGAGAAACAGATGTGTATTAACGAGGTCAGATCCACTCAGTTAGTTCTAACTGGCAAAGCTAGGATTTGAACTCAGTTTTTCCGACTCTAAAATCTGTGATCTTCCCCTTCCATCTTGCGGTTGTGCTGTTTCCCAGGGGTGTTGATCACTCTCGGACAGACAATGAAGATAGTATTTGCCTGCAACCTAAAATAAATGCTTATTTTTTGTTTTCATAAATTTTTCTGTGAGATGCATTTGTTTTGAAAGTATATTTAGTGTAATTTTCTATGTTTATTTAAATGTGTTTTAAAAGTTATAATCTCTAAGGACGTGGATTGATCTATATTAATGTGTAACTGATGTTACAGCTCCTTTTACAGCCTCTTGGGTTTTCACATTGTTTTTAAGAACTGAGTGCAGTTACAGGAAACACATTTGAAATGATGGCATAAGTCAGCCCTAAAGGAGTAGGAAAAGTCCTGGGAGTAGTCTTGTAGATTCCTGTAAAGATAAGAGTGGTGATTTAAAATAAAGAACTAATTGTGCTAATGCTATTATGGTATTAAATATATTGTTAGATTTGTCCTGAGTAATTTTTGTATTTGGCAATTCATTAAATCGCTCTGAAAAATTGCAACATCCAAGGAAATGACAGAGAAAAGTGCTCTATTATATATAATCAGAACTCAAGATGAAATATGAAGAGTAATTCAGTTATAAGGGAAAAAACAAGACCCCAATATAATTGGCGAGCATATAAATAAAATGACATCAAAGTAGGACTAGAAGTAAAAATGTTTGTGGTCGCTAGTAATCATAAAATGCAAATTAAAAGGCAAAATAAGTTGTTTTCACTCAGTTGAGTTAAATAAAATCATTGAGAAGATATAATGAAAATGGTATTTTTATACTATGCAAGTGGGGAGATAAATAATGCAAACACTCTTGAAGAACAATGAGGCAATATAAATCAAGAGCCATAAAAAGAACAAGCCAATTTATTGAATTTATCTTACAAAACTAAGCTAAAAGAAGGGGAAAACCTTGTTGAGGAAGATGTTCATTGCAGTATTACCTATAATGGCAAAAATATTGGAAGAAAAAATAGCTAACAATATCATACTAGGTAAACGAGAGTAGATCTATTTGTTAGAAGATTGTGTGACTAGTAGAAATATAATGAACCTCACACAGCAACACAGAAATGCCTCAGATTGAATGTTAAGAGAAAATATGAAATAGAATGTAGGCTGTTATTAGGAATCATATACAGTTATGTAGGGAAGACCAAAAGAGAACATATAAAATAGGTCATAACCTATTTAAGGATAGTGAGATTCCATATTTCCTTCTCTATTTTTCAAATGTTCTGCAGTTGTTATAATGCTTTATTAATAAAATTTTAAATTCATAATGTATAAATGGTATTCTTCACTTATTTCCAGAATGACTGTTAGCATTGGCTGTAAATATGAAACTTTTTTCCACAACACCATATTCTTAAGAATGGCATATTCTTATGCAGTATGTGGTAACATGCATGATTACCCTCTGAATTGGGTGGTATTTTCATCCTGTTTCCTCTACAAAATTAAGTTTCCACAAGAGACCTCATGGTCACTGTACGTAAGCAGTAATGAACAAAAAAGCCATTATTCTGAAGTGTCAAATGCTTCCTATGCTAAGATGTTTTTATACATTTATAACTCACAAACAATCAGCTTGATTTAGGTACTGGGATCTTAGAAATGCGTGCGACATCTTCATATGCCCAGAAGACACTTAAACCCAGAGATTCAAACACAGAACTATTTATGGGGAAGATCATGGATGTAGGTTTTTTTTTGGCTTTTGTTGTTGTTGTTTTGTTTGGTTTTTTACCAGTTAGGAAAACCATGCTATGGGTCTCAGAAGAGCAATGCTTGCACCCCTTGGAAAATGAAGATCACTTTTACATCCTAGGTCTCCTAAGACCTAACTTGGAGAGAAATCCACTTCTGTGGGTTAGGCAGAGAATGGTGTAAATAGCTTGAGTATGGACACCAAAGTTATATTCAATTTATACAAGATTCCACATCCCTAGCCCTTTCCCGTCAAGTCTGGATCTCTTTCTCTATTCCCTCCCTTGATTCATAGTTCCATCTTTCAGGAATTTACCTAAGAGAAATACTTCAGTTATTTCAGATTTCCCTCTCCTTCATCCAGGGACTGTCACCTGTCAGCTAAACTTCTAAAATGCTTCTTGAGTTGATTTCCTCTTTATATCTACATCTGGACTACTGTATTAGCTTTTGATGGTTTTCTACCAGAGTTATCTTTCCCAAATGGTATTTAAAATTGTTTCAGAGGTGCCTAGGTGGCTCAGTTGGTTAAGCGTCCAACTCTTGATCTCAGCTCAGGTCTTGATCTCAGTGTCGTGAGTTCAAGCCCCACGTTGGGCTCCATGCTGGCCATGCAGCCTACTTAAAAAAATATTTTTACTTTCATATAAAAAAAAATGTTTGGTTGCTCCTTACTGCCTGTAGGAGAAGATCCAGATTTCTTTTAAATTGAAAATTAAAAGCTGGTAACTGGTCATTTACCTTTAATTCTCCTAGCTTTCTTTTTTAACTTTCCCTTTATGCTCTTCACATCTGATTCAGACACAGCAAACTATTTTAATTTCCTTAGTATAGAAGGCCTGTGCTTGAATATCTTTTCTATAGCATATTATAGACATTTGGCCATTATCTGCTTATACCCATCTCCCTCACTACATTGTCAGTCACTCAGGACAGAGACCATGTTTTGTTCATCACTGTATACCAAACAAATAACATAATTTAATTTAAGGAACATAGGTTCTGTGTTATCTTTCCTGTAGCCTCCCATAGATAGCTTTCCATAGCAGATGGGCCAAAGTTATAATTTCTGCTAAGATCCCAAGATAGAAAGAATCTGTGTAGGTAGAGTGGAACCCAATATTTGGACAGGCAGCTGAGTTGAGGGCAGAGCTGACTTCCACTCTTGAGTATTAAAGAGCTTAACCAACACATGCATGCACCAACAGTTAGAAGTAGACCAAAACAGTCCAGTTAGAGGAAACAAAATGAAAGAAACAGACTCAGAGATGAGGGCTTTCTAACAGCCTCAATTAGTGGAAAAATAGGATATGAGGGAGCAATAGAGAAAAGGATCATTGACATTTGGAAAACAGTGAAAGATCTGAGGTGTCTGATCCCTGTCTCCTGGTGTTCACATGTAATCCTTTCCTCTTAAATGGATAGAAACTGTGATTTGATTTTAACAGGTAGAACATGGCACAGGTGATTAGATGTCAGTCTCACGATTGCATTACATTCTATAATACTCTGTCTTGCTAGCAGATTCATTCCCTCTCTTACCTCGGTGGTTCTGAAGAAATAAGTGCCATGAATTTTATAGCCACACAGAACATGTGAACAGGGAAGAAAATCCCTCCCTAGTTGAGCCTCCAAAAAAGAATGCCACCTGGTAGGTAGTGAGGATTAAGGTGCGCATCAGTGCAGGATTAAGGTGTGCATCAGTGCGCTTGCCATGATGAGCACTGGGTGATTAAAATAAAAACTTAAAAAAAAAAAAAAAAGCATGTTATCCTCATCGGCACTTTGAAAACAGCCTTGTGAGATTCTAAGCAGAGGACCCAAGTCATGTCTACCTATTGGCCCACAAAAACTACGAGATAATAAGTGCATGTTGTTTTAAACCACTAAGTTTGTGGTGATTTGGTATGCAACAATGGCAAACAAACACAGACTTTAGCATCTGGAACTGGGATACTGCTGTAGCAAACACCTAAAAATGTAGGAGGGGCTTGGAAACCAAACAATAGGTGGAATCTCTGGAAATTTTAAGTGTCCTGCTAGAGAAGGCCTGATTTGCCTCCAACAGGTTGGTAGAAGAAACCAGGGCTTCAAGGAACCCGTCAGAGGATCCAGAAGGAAGTAAGGAGCATGTTACTGAAGAATGGAGGACAAGGAATCCTCGTTATGTAATAGCACAAAGTTAGAAAGATTGTTTCTGGCAGTGATGTGGAAAGCAGAACCATAGCTAAAGATATTTCCAAGCCAAGTTTTGAAGGCTCTTACAGAAAAATATGAGAGAAGAAAGAGAGAGATTGTAGAAAGAACTATTAAAGAGCAGGAAACCCAGGACCTGATGATTTTGAAATCTCTCTGCAGATGATGACATGCTAGAATTAAAGCAATGTGACCTAGAGAAAAAGCTGAGGACGTGACTGTACCACCTTTTGTTTAATCCTGGAAAGATCAAAAGGTGAGAATATTCCGTCATACAAAGTCTTTTCAAGAGATGAAGGGTTTCCTCCCAATCAAACCACAGGACTCTAGGAAGCTTTAGTTTGTTGTTCTTTAGGCATCTCAATCAGAGCCAAAGAGAAAAAAAGAAGATTATCTTGAAAAGATCAGTGGGTGTGGCTTTCAACTCATGGAATGAATCCCATTGAAATCCATGGGAGACACACAAAAGTTTTGAGAAAATTATTTCAGCAGAAACACCTCCATTTTGCGTGGGAAGAGAGTACAAAATGAAAGAAGGCTGTTGGACTCCCAACATTCTCCTGTCGGCAAGCAGGCGGATAAAACTACTTGGTTGTAAATATTTGCTATCATTTATGAGAAAGGAAAGATGTTTCAAAGGGCAGAACCAAGATCCCAGATGACTGGGCTGAGAGCCATGGAGAATTACTGAAACTTAATAAAGAAACTCTCAATTTTTGTCTGGCTAGATTGATTTTTGAGCTGCTACAGGCTGGTAACACTTTTTGCCTTCCATTTCTCCCCTTTATGAACTGGAATGTCCATAGCTGTTTTCCCACACCTATCCCACCATTGTGTGGTGGGTCTGTTGGGACAGATAACTTTAGGTTTCACTGATCTGCAGATGGAGAAGAATTGTTTCTCAGGAGCTGCACTGAATAGATTATATCCAGAACCCGTCTTAGATGTTGACTTTGAACTTTGGTGCTTTAATGCACTGAGACTCTTGGGAATCTTATGAAGAGAAAATCTACGTTGCATATGGAAGAGATGTGAATCCTAATGGCCAGAGGGTAAACTATGGCAAACAAACTCTAAGGTGGTCCTCATGGTCCCCACTTCCTAGTGTCATTACCTTTTCTTGCAGGACCTATGACTTCATTCTAACCAATAGAATATGGTAAAGATAATGGGATGTCCTATGATGATTATGTTATACTAGATCCTGTCTGGCCAGTAGACTTTATCTCTCTCTTTACTTGCTGTTTTTAAACAAGACTCAGAATCCCGTAACTGCAAGGAACTGAATGCTTCCATCAACCACATGAGTGGGGAAATGGATCTTTCTCTAGTTGAACTTCCAGATGAGAGCCCAGCTCTAGCCAGGGGCTTTGTGTTGCCAGTAATTAGTTACCCAGCAACAGATGCCTAGTATATAAGCGTAGGCGGCAAAAGCTCTTGATAATCTCACTTTCATCCCCAGGGTATAAAAACAGTTAAAGTATTAAGTTTTGATGGGGAAACAACTGCATTTTATCTTACTAAGCTTTGTCAAAGCTTTCTCAAGCATTTTCTTAGTTTTCTATTCAAAAAAGTAAAGAATTATTAAAGCCAGTTTTCCACTCAGATTAATCTTCTACTTTCTTCTCCAGCCTTCTATATCTACCCATCTTTGCTTCCAATACAAGCTATGTCCAAAGCCAGCTCTGGGGGTCTAGTTTCAGATGGTGAGCCCTTAACTGCCATCAATTGCTTTTAGATTACTCCAATGGCCCATTTTCAGTTTAACGATCTTTTTGCACTTCATAAATATGTGAGAATTTCAGCATGTCCTGTAGTGACGTTCAGTGAATTGTAACCATTTATGAACATATTATGTAAATGAATATTAATCAGAATATTGAATCCATTTATTATCCATTTTGTTCTTGACAATAAAATGTAAAGAGAGACTATGAAAAAATATATACTCTTGACATTCTCTATATTGATTTAGGACAGGTGAGAGAAGCAAAGCTATTTCTTTGAACATTCTGAATGCTATAGTTTGGTGAATTTGAAAAGTAAAATAAATGACTAATAATGGTGCACTCTTCCTATGATTCTTTTCCTTATCATCTCTGCTTGCTATTTTTTTTAGATATTGTAATTCTTCCTATTTTTATGTCTATCTGCCATGGTATATCTCCTTGACTAGTTTTTAAGTCAGTGGGAATTGTGCACATTGGATCATAAAAGCAAAATTGAGGAAGACTTAAGCTCCAAATTGCTGTAATTCATAATATTATACTATAGCTGATTTACTACTATACATCGACATCATAAACTATGCTTTTAAAAACTTCACTTTCAGAGGCACCTGGGTGGCTCAGGAGTTGAGTGTCTGCCTTTGGCTCAGGTTGTGATCCCGGGGTCCTCAGATGAGCCCCACATCGGGTTCCCTGCAGGGAGCCTGCTTCTCCCTCTGCCTGTGTCTTTGCCTCTCATGAATAAATTTTTAAAAAATCTTTTAAAACTTCACTTTCAGTGAAATAGACTGGTGAAGTGTTACATGAATATTATTAACAATTTATCACCAAATGATATATACAGTTTTCTAAAAAGATAAGCAGAGCTAATGAGTATAATGAATGTAAATGCACGGAAAAGATGACTATGAAGCTTGAGATGACTCTATAGCTTGAAAAGCCTGAAAGATACCTGTTTCAATTCTCTCATTTTGCAGGTGAGGAAACTGAGATCCAGGGAATTGATTGAAGTTATATGGGCTCAAGGTATATGAGATTGTAAAAGACCCCAATACTGAGAGGCATCGTTCGCATGATCTAACTTAGATCATGTGAATGGTGCTCCTGAGTTTCCAGTGCACAAGCTACATGACTGCAAATTAGTACAAATGTGTTAGTTAATGCAACTCATGGGACCAAAATGCAGATCTTTGAGATCCTGGGCTGGGGCTCTTTCAACTATGCTAGCCTGCTTTATATCTTTTTCGCTTGTTTTGACTCTGCTTTCTAAAAAGCCTAACGATTAACCACTTTTTTCATGCCTTTTATATTTTCCAGAATGTGTACTGTGTTAGGGCTCTCATGTGGAATTCATACAAAGAAATCAAAAGAGCCCTTTATGGTTTGAACTATGGCCTCAGGTTAAATCCTTCCCACATTTGTACCTTCATATTCAGAGGTGCCATCGTCAAGTCTATTATAAATGAAAATGAAGAGTTTGATGAGCATGAAGAACATGAAAAGGTAAATGTAATTTTCAAAAAGCTTTTGACATTATGAATTTTAAATTAATATATGTTCCTTCTGTTAGCTAAAATTTTAACCTCAATATGAAGTGTGGAGTGAGAACACTAAGTTACTAATAAATTTGGGGGGAGAAATTTAGAAATCATGGCCTCATGATAACATAAAAAGCCTGGACAAAAATGATAAAACAGAAGACTTGAGTACGTGACTGATGTAAAGCTGTATCACATAAACTCTCACTAACATGCTTTTTCAATGTTAAGAATCTCTGAAAGAAGATCTTTACATCTTTGCAGATTTTAGATATCTTTGGAAAATGTCTGAACGAAACGCTTAGTTTTATACCTGGTACATCAGTGTCACATTGATGGCACTTGGTCATTAATTAAACATGAGATGAACTGCAAATAATCCTTCTGTCTTTGCCAGGAACCCACTTTGCAGGGTATGAAGCTGCCTTTTGGTATTGTGATACATGCAATTCCTGATCAATCTGATGCAATCTTGTGGGATTCTCTTTGAGCTCAATTAAAACAAACTTAGAAATCTTAGATTTCTCGATCTTTAGTTTCAGTCCAATTTATTGCCACATAGTTCTTGCATCTGTGTTTTTGGGTAGGAAGGCAAACTTCATCTGATCTTTGCCACACATCTTTACACAGGATTTCTCAATCTCAGCACTACTGGCATTTTGAACCAGTTAATTCTTTTTTTTTTTTTCCAGGTTTATGAAGATATAATTGACTTTGTGTAAGTTAAAGGTATACAATGTAATGATTCGATATATGTATATGTTGGAAAATGATTACCACATTAAGGTTAGTTGGCACATCTATCACCTCACAGAGTTGCAATTTTTTGTGGGTGGTAAGAGCTTAAAAAATCTTTTCTCCTACCAACTTTCAAATATAGAGTATTATTAACTATAGTCACCATGCTATACAATGCATCTCCAGAGCTAATTCATCTTATAACTAGAAGTTTGTACCTCTTGACCAGGTTCAATCATTTCCCCCACACCCACCAATGGCAACCCACCAATCGGTTTTCTGTCTCCGTAAGTTTGGGTTTTGTAGATTCCACATATAAATAAGATTATACAATATTTATCTTTCTCTGTCTGTATTATTTTAGTTATTACGATGCTGTCAGGGTTCATTTATATCACATATTGCAGAATTTTCTTTTTTTTTCAGAATTTTCTTTTTTATGGCTGAATAATATTCCTCTCTGTGTATTTTTTTATTTTTTTGAGAAAGAGAGAGAGAGAGAGAGTGCACATGACAGCAGGGGGTGGGGGAGAGGCAGAGAGAGAGAGGAAAAAAAGAGAATCTTAAGCAGGCTTCATGCCCAGCACAGAGCTGAACATGGGGCTCAATCCCATGACCCTCAGATCATGACCTGAGCTGAAATCAAGAGTCAGACACTTAACTGACTGAGCCAACCAGGTGTCCTCTGTATTCTTTTCTTTATCCATTTATCTGTTAATAGACATTTAGGTTATTTCCATGTCTTGACTATTATAAATAATGCAGTGAACAAGGGGTTGCATATATCTCTTCAAGATAGTGATTAGATTTCGTTTGGATATATACCCAGTAGTGGGTTTGCTGGATCATATGGTAGTTCAAGTTTTAATTTTTTGAGGAACTTCCATACTATTTTCCATTCTGGCTGTACTAGTTTACATTCCTACCAGCAGTGCACAGGGTTCCCTTTCCTTCACATCCTCAGCAGTCCTTGATATCTCCTGTCTTTTTTATTTTAGCTATTCTAACAGGTGTGAGGTGATACCTCCCTGTGGTTTTGATTTACATTTCTTTATGATTAGTGGTGTTGAGCACCTTTCCATGTACCTGTTGGCCATTAGAATTTCCTTTCCTTCCTTTGGTCCTTTGCCTATTTTTTAAAATTAATGAATTGATTTATTTAGGGAGCACACAAATGGAGGGAGGGGCAGAGGGAGATGGAGAGAGAGAGAGCCTCAAGCAGACTCCACTGAGCACAGAGTGTAACTGGAGGTTTGATCTCACAACTCTGAGATTATGACCTAAGCTGAAACCAAGAGTTGGACACTCAGCCAACTGAGCCACCCAGGAGCCCTCTTGCCCAGTTTTGATCAGATGAAGTTGATGATGGTGGTGGTGGTAATTTTGCTATTGAGTTGTATGAATTACTTTTGGATGTTAACCCCTTATCAGATACGTGGTGTTCAGATATTTTCTCCATTCCTTAGGTTGCTTTTTCATTTTGTTGATTGTTTTGCTGTATAGAAGCTTTTGAGTTTGATATAGTCCCCTTGTTTATTTTTGCTTTGTTGCTTGTGCTTCGTGTGTCAAATTTATAAAATTATTGCCAAGACCAATGTCAAGGAACTTTTTCACTATGTTTCTTTATAAGCGTTTTGTGGTTTCAAGTCTTGGTTGAGTCTGTACCACGTGGGGCTGTCCTGTCCATTGAAGGATGTTTAGCAACATCCCTGGACTCTACTCAGTGGATACCAGTAGTTCCCTCTCAGTTATAAGAACCAAAAGTGCCTCTAGAAATAGCCAACTATTCCCGGGAGGGGAGTGGGGGGGCACTAAGCTGTAACCAGTTGAGAATAATTGTTTTATTCCTTTGGACTCATGTAAGGTTTTTGAAAAAGGATATGAGCAAAAACATCTTCTGTTGTTTGGGATTTGCTGACATTGTTAAACTCTTCTGACCTTGTCTAGCCCCAGACTTATAGATACTCTATCCTTTTACCTCTTGCAAACAGCCAGTCCTTACCTGATCTCATCTCTCTTGTAATAACTTGCCAAAAAGTGGCAAGGAGCTGCAAATGCATAGTGACATTCTGGCTTTTTTTTTTTTTTTTTTTTCAGATGCTTCCATTAGAGCTGTTGGCATGATAGGCATATGATTTATCTTCCAAATTATCACAGGAGACCCTGTTACCAAAAGTTTTGCTGTGGCATAGCAAGAGTCACCAGATTTTTAGTGTCCTTTATTCTTGTCATCACACTGCTAAATCAATAGGATATTTTAGGCTTTTATTATGGCAACACTCCACTTCTGAGTATTAGTCTCGGTTAAGGGTTTGAATGACACGAATAAAAAAAGATTTTGAATGGAAGAAACAGCTAATGGAAAGATGCAAGAGTAGGAACATGCTTGGTGCATTTGAGGAAACAAAATAAAGCCAGTATGAATGGAACTTAGTGGGAAAAGGGTGGGACAATCTAAGATGAGGTCATAGAGCTAGGCAGGGCTCAGGCTTGTAGGGCTTTCTAGCTAGTGTAAGAAGTAAGGATTTGTTCTAGGAGCAAGGGGAAGCCATTGGAATATGTTAAGCAGAGAAAGAGAAAAAGTTGGGTCATTCTGGGTACCGTGGGTGAAATGGAATGCAGGGAAATGAGCAGGAAGTCTTCTAAGAAGTTGCATGAGGTACAACAGTTGCTTGGATGTGAACTATAGTCAAAGAGATGGAAGAAAATGGATGGGTAAAGGAAGTTCTAAAGATAAAGCTGGAAGGACTTCTTGATAAATTGAATATTGGGTGTAAATAAAAAGAGAAATCAAGGATAATTCCTGGATTTTGGCTTCAGTACTTGGGGGAATCGTGGTTTAACTTGTTCAACTGGAAAGGACTCAATGATAAAAAGAGTTCTATTTTTTTTTTTTTTTTTGTCAAATTAAGTTTGAGATGCTATTAGTCAGCCATGTGGTTATATTAAGTGGCCTATTTGCTATGTGATTCAAAATTTCCTGGAAGATATAAGGAACAGAAGTTTTGACTTGAGAGTCACAAGCACTTGAGGCTATTGAAAGCCATGGTCCCTAAGTGAGGTCATTGATGGAGAGTGGAGAAGAGGAGAGGGCTCAGCATAGGCTCTGGAGCTTAGTAACATTTAGCATTTAAGGATAGTAAGTAGAAAAGAGAGGAAACTGACAAGGGACAGAGAGAAGGGTAGAAAGGCCCAGAGAGATTGGGTGTCAGGGATGAGAAGTGAATCTTACTTCCGCTGATTTCCAGTCCTCTTGACAGTAGCAGTTTGGGATATATGCTTCCAAGAGGTATAAGCAGGTAGTTAATACAAGAGGATTCATGTTCTTTAAAGAGACTCAAATCCAAACAGGAAGATATAATACATTTTTGCAACTTACTTTCCTAATGGTAACATCTTAAAGATCTTTCCATATTATACACACACATTGACCTTTTCCATGACTTCATAGTATTTGAAATTTATCTTCAAAGTCTAAGCAACTCTCCATTTTTGGATATCTTATAAAAGGATGCTCTTTCCTCCTCTTTCATTCTCTCATTCTCTCTCTCACACACACACACACACACACACACACACACTAATAGTAAAGAATAAGAAGAATAAGAAAGAAATCCTTCCAACATGAAACATTCCAATTTGAAATAATGAGTACTTGGAGCATCAGATTTGACCTTAACTTTGAGATTTTTATAATTGCTCGAATGGAGAATTATGGAATAGTAGCCACAATGTTCTCAACCACTAGAAGAGAGAAATGTGGAAAAACTAGAGAACATGTTCCCTTGTATGGATTTCATGCACTCAAAAGTAATAGAATTAAATGAATACCCTCTGACAATGCAGTGGAATGGAGAGTTATTAAAACTATCCAATCATAACCCCTGATTGCTGGAATCCTTGCTTCAATTAACAAAGCAGCTTACTTTGCTTTTATTGAGTTATAAGTAGAAAAATTCAACCTGTTGTCATCTGAAAATGTTACTAACCAAGGGTGTAAAAAATTTCTTCTATATATTTCTGAACAATTATGTTTCTTACTGCATTGAAGCAAGAGCCTGATAAAAAGACTAATCGCTGAATGCTTCTATTACCATCAAATTATTCAGATTCATTTGTTAGATTGCTTGTAATTGTAAAACAGCGTTTTGAACCACAGAAATAGACTTTGTATAATAATAAGTATGCAATTAGTCGCCATAAACAAACTTAAAAGAGTAACAACTTTTGAGATAAAAATGTCTCACTTGTGTTCAGTAAATGATCATTGCATTTAGGCATCTTTAATGAGGTGCTAGCAATTCACATTAATACAGTTGAGATGTCATCTTTTTTCTTTAATAGGTTTATAGAATATGCCCAACTGATAAGCATTTTGTGGATGTTACAGACTTCAACCGTCCTGAAACGGCTGATTTCTATGACAAGTAAGTACTGTAACAGATGAGAATTTAAGCTACCTAAAAAAAATTTCACTGTTATACTGAAATAGGCTTAATTAATTTTTTTTTTCGAGCTGTTAGTATAAACACGTGCCCACACCAAGATCTGAAGGCCTGGGAGGGAAGGAGACTCAGGCCTGGGCACCTATATCCACACTGTGTGCTTTTAACCTGAAATTTTGTTCCAAACCAACTCAGAAGTCATGCTACAACTTGGGGTTTATATTTTTTCCTGGAAGAGCTTTTTTTTCTTATCTGATATACAGGCTCCATGGCCTCAGGCTTTCCCTTACTCTCATTTTTCTCCCATCTGGTCAGGCCTGTATGTACTGTCAAGATCATTATCCTTAAAACATTTTTCCTTTCACCCTCTTTGCCTTTCTTCTGCTGGTAGAAATTTTTAAAGAACAGATTCTGTGTGATTCTTTCAGCCTGGGCTCAGTCTCTCTTCACTTGTATTAGGGAACAAGGATTCATCTTAGGGTATTTTTATTTTTATCAGGGATTATCACACTACCTGGTCCCTCAAAGCAGGGTTAATTGTTTGTTTCTCTGAATTTTGTCTGTTTTCTTCAGCAATTTATTTCTTCTGTTTTATTTTTTCAAGAGGCTATACAGCATATTGATTGATTCCTGGCATTAAAAAAATTTTTGTTCCAAATTGTTCTGGTTTAAAATAATATTTCTCAAAATGTGGGGCCTGAGTTTAGGATCCTTTCCTATTGTCAATGCTGATGGTTTGCTCGTTGTTATTTTTGTTGTTCTTTTCATCTGGTTTGGAGGATGGCCTTTTTTTTTTTTTTTTTTTTTTTGAGGATGGGCTTCTTAAATTCTGCCCCAGACTACCAATTATCTAGGACATAAGCCCCCAAGGCCAGGATCTTGTTTTATAATCCACTCTCTGCCTAGTTCAAGATTATTTTGGAATAAAGAATGACTCACAATAGCTGTAGGGGTATACTGTTTATATCAGGTATCATCTGACTCTGGACACTATATTCAGTTGAGTGGTGTGGACCTACTAGACTTAAAGCATCCGGCTGTGTAGGTATGTTTCCATCACAACTGTCAGCTCCTTACCCAGGTGGATAGTCCTTCCTTCCAGTTTGTGGCCTCTCTTGCCTCTCCTGCTCCCCACAAGAAGCTTACCTCCAGACATCTGCAAATCTCAGTGAGCACTGAGAATTGCAGGGGATGAAGTGCATTTTAGACACTTGGTCTGATTCAAATGAATGCTATATGCTAAGTATTAAATACTTACATATAGTTCTTCTCTAGAAGATATAGAAGAGGTTTTATAATATAAATATATTTATTTATATTCTGTAATATATTTATTATATATTTATATATAAATTATAGAAATATATTTTATATAAGTATAAAGATTATATGAATATAAAATAATTTTTCTCACATGAGCAGTTATGTATGCATTTATGAAACAAAGAGGTACATTGCCTGCCCGCTGTATGCCTGGCCTTGAGTACCAAATACAGTCATGACTGGGATAGTCCCTGCCCTCAGAGGGCTTATGATCTAGTGAGAGAAGAAAGTAAATACAGATTATATACGTTTGCACTTGGTTTCAAGGATTGAATGAAAACAATTCAAATCCTGCAGGATCCAGTCATTATTGATAATAGAGATGAAAGTTGAGAGAAGTCTTTACATTTTATTCCCCGGCAGATTGGAGGAATAGATTGGTGATTGTTTTTTTAAAGCAAAATGCTTTTGAAATTTTGCCTGAAATTCAAATAAAAATTTTGCATAACATTTCTGGGCTTTAAAGAGAAAAAAAAAAATATTTGGCAACCCAAGGTATCTTTACTTAAGATAGATAGGAATCTTTTCGTGTTCCCTGAGTACTTACACTTAAAGTACACTTAAAGTCAAGGATTCACACCAACTATTCAAATGCAAAACTCTCATTGAATCCAACAGCTTTCTCTTCTGCTTTTAGCTACTAGTTTATTTTCCCCTTGCTCTTTGAAAATCAATGCTGTATGCAAATTGCTAGGTATCCTTGCTAAGGTGTAGGCATAAATGGTACCATCTGGTATTATTAAAATGCATTCTTACCTAAATAGCTGTACCATGGAAGAAAGTTAACCGCTATCTTATTTACTAAACCAGGAAAACCTGCTGTGTTTATTTTAACTCAGTATCTTTTCATGACTGTATTTCCAAAGTTATGTTAAGATTTTTGCAAGAGAAAATTAAAATTCTGTGGTTTTTTTTTTTTTTTTCCCCTCAGTAAACCTGAGTTCTCCTTTAAGAAGATCTATTTCTCATACGTTCTTGGAAAAGCTAAGCAAATCCATGTATGTATCTTTTAACTTTGTGGAATAAAAAATAAAAAAGGATAGGAATGCCAAGATTTGAGCATCTTTTAGATTTTCTTCTCTATTTTTCTATTGATCCCAACTATCTTAAAGCAGATTTCTTTCACAGTTCCAAGGAAATGCCGTGTTCTCATTCTAGATGACAAAATAAGATGGATGGTTTCACAATTTCTTTTACAAAACAAAACTCTTACTATTAAGCCTCATTTATAGCATTAAATGTGTGACTGATATCATTCATAAGCTTGGAGAATTTTAAACTAATTGAAACTGCAAGGAAAGAAACAATATTTGAATAGTACCAAGATCAAAAAATAAAAAGTATACATTTTCCAAAAAAAAGTTTTTTTCAACTTATACATTTAAAATAGGAGATAGAGAAGTATGTACTGCATTCCTTTCTGCCCTACCTTAGACCTAAATTCTATGATCACTAACTGACCTTTTCTAACAAAATGAAGAATCTGCCTCAGGCTTCACTATCGGCAAGAGCAATGACTAGACTTGGCAGTAGAATATGCAGTGGCCTTGGAAATACAGACAGCCTTGGCTGAAATTCTGCCTCAGACTTCATCTTCTTCATCTTTCAGAGCCTCCTCATATTGATGTGGGAAAGAACTTGGGTTAGTTCCATGAACCCTGACCAAAAACTCTAGGACTTTCATCTTGGTGGTTTTACTGTGGGCTCTTGGGCCCCAGAGAAATTCAAATTGTGTAGGAGCATTGTGGAACCTGAGTAATCACTCCAGGTACTTTTCCTTTATGAAATCTTGGATGATGAGCTCACTGGGCTCCCCAAAGACAACGTGCTTACTCCCAGGATCCATCCCCATCCAATTCAGAACTTCCTAGATTTCCTCTTCAGTGACACCATCACCCTTCACAGAGATCATACCCAAGGTAAGTACCAGGATGCTGGTCTCAGGCACACCCTTTTCACCCATCAAATGTGAGGCCCAATTTGATGAAGAGGTCATAGTGGTAGGTGGTGAATCTACTTCCTTCACAACAAGGCCAAAGATCACTTCCATGTGCTCAGACTCTCAGGAGGATCTCAGTGAAGTGGTCCTTCAACAGATCTGCCTTTGTTATTGATTCATTCATTTGATACCAGAGCAGCATGAAAATGACCAATGAATCTACTACTCTCTTATCTAGGGGCACGTTCTTGGGGTCTGGCCCAGACTATAAAGTGCTATTTTAGTTCTTCTTGGCTATTGGATCCCATACATATGTGCTTGATGAGGTGGCTATGATGACATTGGAAGATGAATGGAAACTCTTGAGGATTCTGAGGAATACTAGTTATACCAACATCAGGAGCTTCCCTTCAGCTTGTTAGGCTTTAGAGGATGAGAGGAAAGACAGATCTCCTCCAGAGGTTTGGATACCCATGTATCTCCCAGGCTTGGGGTCTCTCATTTCAGGTTTGAAGAGGTAGATCATGTAAGCACTGAGGACTCTTCTGAGGTAGAGGCATGATGTCTCTTGTGGATGGCAGTGAGCAGGAATGCGGACCAGAAAGTGGGCAATGAGGAGTCACTGCCAAATGTCAGTAATGAAGCAGGGAAATGATCCACCTCATACATTGCTGGTAGTAATTTAAAATGGTACAGCAACTCTGCTTTTTTATTAACAGTCATATCCCAGAAGAAAATGTCTTCTTGAGACTGAGTCAGTATAGCTTGAATTTCTGGAATCTGATGGATATAGATTTTCTTGGGGATAGCGAAATATCCTAGAAGGCTCAGTTCTGTCACATATAACATAAACTTGGGCTTCTTTAATTTTGAGGCATTCAAGAGCATAAAAGATCACTAGTTTATCATAAAAGGATATAATTCAAGAACAGCCAGGTGGAAGAGATGTATAGGGGAAGGTAGGGGGAAAGTACACGGAACTTCCACATCCTCCCCAGGTGTGCCACTCTCCCAAATCCCCACATGTTCACCAACCTGGAAGCTCTGCATTATTGTTTTTTAAAGCAAGCAGTTTTCATTCCATTTGCATATAGCACTTTCTATGAGAAACAAGGGACTTAAAGAAACAAGGGCTACTTAAAGCTTAAGTTATTCTTTGTTCTTGGTAGCCTGAAAGAAAGCAGCATGGTTGAGGTGTATAGGTCAGACAGGGCATGGTGTGATGTGATCCTGGACAGACAGACAGGGACCAGACCATATTGAGGTCTTGTGGAATTGGAGATTTTATTACAAGAGCAGTAGGAGGTCACTGAAAAGATTTAAGCAAGGGGCTGGTGTGGAGAAAGGTAGTCCGGGTAAGGTGACATGCCCCTAGATTCCTTGTGAGTTTAGCCTCCATAAGTATTCTAACCTATTTTTTTCCTTTACACATTGTCCATGTTAAAAAACAAAAACAAACCTAGTGAAATTAAAGACCTGTTCCGCTTTATCCAACAATTCATGACTCAGACAACATCCCATCTAACAAATAGAAGTGCGCCTCCAGGAGTCTACAAAATGGAAGGTGTTTATAGGCAGAAATGAGGTGGGATAAGGAAGTTATTAGCAAAGAAAAGAAAGAATTGTTTCAGACAAGGTCACCTTCCCTTAGGGGAAAGGGCAGGAGGTCTCATCCTGCAGATTGTCTCCCAAGTGCTAATCAGGAAATTCCACACTGATTGGTTTCAGATTCCACTCCAGGGACAGGCTGAAACTGCAGTTAGGTTAGGTATTAAGTTGGTGGTGCTTAGCAAGTGACTCCATTTGGGGTCTGTTGTTTCTGTTTAGCAATAATCAAACCTATTTTTATTTTCAAATAAATGATAATGACTCTGAGTATATAAATAAGTCTTGAGGCCAAAAAGTTATTGCTATTGAGAAAAGAGAGAAATTTATTATTTTTCTAATGAAAATTTCTACCATACTACGTATTGCCTTGATCAGTCTGAGAGTTTGCTCCTTTTCAGATGACAAATTGTATTAGTTTAGTGCCTACTCTGTGAAACACTAATTTGTTTTTTCATCTTTAAACTACTTTTATTCTCAAGGAGTGCCCCCCAATCTCTTTCATGTTAAGACAATCCAAACCCTTAGTAATTTTTTTTTTTTAATTTTTAAATTTTACCTCCTCTCAGCTTTTATATGTCTGGATCAGAGATTTCTTTGAGGATATTATATTGCAAGTCCATTTCTTTGAAGATCCTTGGTCAGATCTTCAAAGAAATAGAAGCCCATAGCCAAATACTTACTTGCTCACCCTTCTCTGTCTCAGGTCTGTCTTAATTTATCTTTACTACTTTGTAGCTTAAGGTCCAGATAGAAAGGCAAGTAAATTATCTGCAAGTGTTCTACATGTGCACAGGTGTATCAGTTAGAGATTGTTGATTGCAAGCAACAGACTAATGAAACATGAACCCTATTAGAAGAATTTGCTCACTGGGTTTCAGAAGGAACAAGAATCAGGGCTATTCCAGGATCTCTGTAGCAGTCTTAGGAGGGTGCTCTGGAGACATTTTGCTTCATGTATTTGAGAGACGAACACATTAATGTATTGTGGCAATGGCTTCATCTTAATATTGTAATTTAAAGGACCAAAAAAAAAAAATCAAAAGCCAAATTAAAAAAAGAAGAATCTAACACACAGAAATGAACCTACTACTCATATTTATGGAAGGTAACTTGACTATGTATTGATAGCTAAAGAAAATGATCCTGTCCTCTGACCAGTAATCTTAACCTTATAACAACAACAACAACAACAAAAATGTTTGTGTTAGTTATTAAGTTTACATTTTTGGGAAACTTTCAAATGCATTTAACTTTGACTTTCATTTGGAGAATACTTTCATAAATTATGATTCTGTGGAATTGAAATTTTAATCACTATTTCACAATATTTCCTGGATAGCTTTTGACCATGGGATTTAACAATCCCAGTCAAATTTGTGACTTGGAGCTGTAGCGAACCCTCCCAAAGGGTACCATTCCTAAAGATGTACAGTCTGAGTCAGTGACTGAGGCAGAAAACCTAAATTCACAAAGGGCTGCGTTAAAGCCAGTTCCCTGAATCCGAGACTCACAAACATACCTCTGCCTTCAGCTAAGTGCACTTAAAACTTGGAATTTGAATCAAACTTAGCACCAAGGCTTATGAAGTGAAAGGTCAGCTATTTAATGGCATAGTTTTAATTAAATGATAATGGCTCTTTGTGTTATATTAAAAGAAAGTAAGCAAGTTCCAAAATGGAGGACTGAATAACTAATTCTAATGAGGAAATCAGACTTAGGAACACAGACAGCGAAGTTCTTATTAATTACTTTTTTTAATGAAAATTTATTTTGTTCCATTTGCCTCTGCATTAACTTTTATAATGGAGTGTATTTCCTATATTTATATTAAGTTTTTAATTATAGTAAGTGTTGCTGAGTCATCTTACCCAGAATGTGGAAAATAGAACAGGAATACCAAAGACGTATTGCTATTGGAACTTAAGATAACTGTACTGATCATTAAAACTCACTTTTCAATATCCAGTATTTTAGAAACAAATTTGGAAGTTAGATATCATGTTAATTCAGAGTCAAAATTATTTTTCCTTCAATATTGACCATTTCTATCTCAGAACTGAAAATGGTTTTTGTTTTTCTAGACAGGGTTATAAATGTTCATTATTTAGTTTATGGTTACTATGGTTAATTTACATCATAGGAACCGGAGTGATTTTGTGAAGATTCTTGTGAAAGTGAAAATAAAGATTGAGTAATTAACAAATTTAATGTACATGGAAATAGGCTGATGCACTGTGTATATTTGGGGGAGCTGGTGCTGGTACTGCTTGACTCTTTCAGCGTTGATCTGACTGCCTCCCTTTGCTTCTCACTTTTGCCTTTTATAAAAACTTGAAATCTGCCTTTTAGGCAAATTACCCTTTTGAAAATGTTCTGAGAAATCCAATGATTTTCTAATTGCTAGTGCCAGTGATTTTTAATATATTTTTAACGGAAGCTTAAAATAACACGTTGAAAAATGCACAGATGATAAAACTGTACATCTCAATGAACCCTGTCTTCTAAAGGCAATGCTATTCTTCCCTTTATGGTTTAGTTTTGCCTGAGTTTTGACCTTTATGTAAACACAATCATACAGTTCTCTCTTCCTGATTTCTTTGTTCCAGTGTGTTTTGAAAGTTCTTCTATATTGTTAGATGGAGGTATTTATTTTCATTTCCGTAGAGTGTTCTATCATAGAATGTGTCGTACTTTATCCATTTTCCTGGGGATTTGAGTTATAGCCGGGTTTAGCCATTTTGAATGCTTCTGTGGACACTTTTGTGCACATATTTCTTTTGAGTTATATATTTAGGAGTGGATTGCTCTGTCATAGAATGAATATTCCAACTTTTATAAGACATGCCAAAAATTGTCTCAAAATTTTTTGCCTTCATCAGGGATGTGTATAGATTTTTTCATTATACAAGCATGTTATTTTGAGGTGAATTGAAGTATTTTGGTAGGTGATTAGTAGTGTCTCATAGCATTTTTTGTTTGCATTTCCTTGATTACTGATGAAATTTGTCACTTTTCAACAAGTCTATTGTTTGGATTTCCTTTTGTGCAGTACTGGTTCAGGGCTCTTGCTCATTTATTTATTTGTTTTAATGCATTGTTGTTTTTTTTCTTATTGATTTGTAGTTATATGTATACACTACACATATCTCCTCCCAGTCTGTGGCTTGACTTTTTACTGCCTTAACTGTGCCTTTGATGAACATACATTTTTTAATTTCAATATAATCAAATTTGTCAATTTTCTCTTTCACCGTTAGTGTTACCCGTGAGAGAGTCTGCCTTCTGTGAATGGAGGTCTCAGTTCTTGGATTGTCGGTGAAAAGATTTGTGTGAAGATCTGCAATCAAATAAAGACAGCCAGAAGGAAAGTAGCAAGGACAAAGCAGGTTATTGAAGTGAAAGTATACTCTTCAGGTGGGAAAGAGCACAGGTTTCCGAGGTGGAACCAGCCTCTAGGTTGTTTTGGGATTGGATGTTTTGGGATCTTTGTGAGCTGAGAGGAGCTGGGAGGTACACTGGGGTGGTCTCTAACGGAGGCTGCTTCCACTCATTGTCAACCCTTGATGCAGTTTGTACTGGAACTGTCATGGCCACCTTTCTCAATGGGAGTGGGCCTGTGCCCCAATGCACATGCATTATAATGAGTCTAAGGGTTACCCTGGAGCCTTGGTGGAAGAGGAAAGCACCATGGCTCTTGGTCTGTCAGTCCCAAGTTCTTGGAAGTTACAGCTGCTTCCACTCATTGTCAACCCTTGATGCAGTTTGTACTGGAACTGTCATGGCCACCTTTCTCAATGGGAGTGGGCCTGTGCCCCAATGCACATGCATTATAATGAGTCTAAGGGTTACCCTGGAGCATTGGTGGAAGAGGAAAGCACCATGGCTCTTGGTCTGTCAGTCCCAAGTTCTTGGAAGTTACAGCGTGGGGATGTTGTGCTCCTGGGGTTCTAATGTGTAGAGCCTATTTATCACCAGCCTTGCCTCCAACTTAGGTCTCTATCATTCCCTTCAAGAACTTGGAATTCTGCCTGGGGTGCTTCTTCCACGGCTCACAGCTAGCTTCTACCTAACATTAGTACTTCTTACATTCAGTTGAAGAAGTCATTTTCTCATCCTGAAGGCATGAGAGTATTTCCTATACCGTCTTCTAAATGTTTTATTGATTTACCTTTTAAAGATCACTTTTGGGCATTGTAGAATTAGAGAACAAGTCAAACAAGGCTTGTAGGAGTGTTATCGAGGAAAAGTAGAGATCTTAAGTTCGATATAAATGGCTCCAAGTCAAGAACTCAAGCAGTTTTTACTGAAAAAAAAAAAAAAATATATATATATAGTCTTAGGTTCAAAGGAGGGGAGGTATAAATAGCCTTTTTGGGGGGACAATGATGGTTGTTCATTCTGGGGTCAGTGGGCTTTGTGATTTGCGACTAACCGGGTTGCAGTATTCCTGAGTGCACTAAAAGAATGAATTGCTTTGGGATGTGAGGGATGCAAGCCCAGCTTCCCTGAAGACCATCAGGGGGAACAGCATACCTCATTCAGAGGAAGGGCTTTGAAATCCTTCCTTGTAGGAACAGTAGTACATTTCAGCTAAGAGATGTTTGGAGAAAATCATAGTGCTGTTTTTTCATAGTTGGATTTTTATCTGAATTCTAGTGTGTTTGTCACTGAACAGAAAATAAAACATGAGCCATTTAACTGAAAGAAAAAAGTATCAAGGTAATCAGCTTCACAATTACTTAAATGGAATCTATTCTACTATTGTTCTTTTTTTAAAAAATAATTCCTATTTTACACTTCCCAATTAGCAGTATTTTCATGGAATAGCTAGCAAATGAAATAAAACTATATATAGATATGGAGACAAATATACTGGTAAAATTAGCTTCCAAACAAAGTGGTTGCAATACTCTCAGTTGAAGAAATTATTAATGTTGAGAGTAGTCGGGATTTCTGGAAAGGGGCAAGACTTGAATTGAGTCATGAATGACTTTGATTTTAGTCATTTGAAAGGTACTGAGTGAGGGAATCCCAGAAATGTGAATGGCATGAGCTGGGCTAGATCCTTGATGGGTTGGAGATGGCAGGAAAGTTTTCGAAATTAAGCTAGGCGTGATTTGGAGGGCGTTGAGAACGAGGCAGAGGTGTGTGAATTTGATGTGTTTGGAAATGTGGGAAATTGTTGGAGAAATTAAAGAGTGATGAAAACAATGTCTCAGAAAGGCTAGCTGTGCAGTAGTGATTCTGTGGGGGGCAGGCCAGCTGAGGGGCTATGTGGTAGGTGAAACGGGCAGGTGCTTTCAAAACAGAAGAGCCTAACTGTGCTCCCTACTGCTCTACCATCTAGCCTCTCCGAGCCTCTTTTTGTCTTGTGTTAGTCAGTAATCATTTCCTGGCAAGCGATGGAATCTCAATCTAGGTTTAAAAAACAAAATCTGTTGGACAAGTACTGGATTGACTGCCAAAGCTGAGGGATTGCAGAACAGCCAAGCCTTGGGAAAACGTGAACTGAGGGTGGGACTCAAGAAATGGAACTCGAGATTTCTCTTTTCCTCTCTGGGGAAGATTAGAGTGCAGGGTAGCTTTCGCTAGGGAGTAGCCACTGGAGGTGGCTGCCCGCTACTGTGGGCTCACTCACCTCTTCCTTGTTTCTTTACCAAAGAGAAAAAGACTCTTTCCTTAGCTAGAGATCTTAAATTCTGAGAGAAGAATTTATGACCTACCTTATGACTGTAGGCAGGTTCCCTAACCTCTCTGTACCTCTATCACCTCATCTGATAAATGAGAAAAATACTGGTTCCCATGTCGTAGAGTTGTTGTAAAGGATGAAATGCCTTAAGATGTTACAACTTTTGGAAGAGTTGTTGGCATGAAGCTGTAGTGGCACTGGTGTGATGGTACCATCGCTCTTGGGCAGCCCAGGACCATCCCTGTGGCTGGGAGTGTGAGGTTTCATGGTTGACCATGGTTAGCCTGGGAGGAGGGGGAAGGGCTCTATCATCTATATCTATCATCTATCATCTATCATCTATATCATGAAAATGGATGGGGAAGGCGCAATGCCCCAAAAGATGATGAGGGGAAGACAAGGGGTGTCAGGCAGACAAAAATAATAGCTTTTCTCCATTTCTCATTTGTAAAAGCTTTAAGATTGCGTTGCAGTGCTACTGTGAAAATTAATAAAAATGTATGTAAAGTGCCTGTCACATGGCAGGCCTATAAGATGTATTAGCTCTATATAATCAGCACATGAATAAAATCAAGGCCTGGGCTAGATACCAGTAAGGGGGATTAATGAAATGAACATTTGGAAGGTAAACCAGATGGACTTAGTTTGTGGATTGTATCAATGGTGGGTAGGGGCTATCACTTCAGCTGTTTTGCCTTTTAGCAAAACAAACAAACAAACAAACAAAACTCCTTTTTGTGCCTTATGACAAGGAGAAGTTATATACACAGAAGTTCACATTAAAAATATGAGTTTTATTAGTTCCTCCCTTGGTTGGGAGAGTTCCTCAGAGGGCTGGGGGTATATCTGGGTGTTATTCAGCCCATGCTATTAGAGACTAAGGTCTCAGCATCCTGCAGGTCCTCTAGGACCCTAGGTTATGCTCCCTTCAATCAGAAAGAGTGACCTCTTCAGTCAACAGGTCCCAGCAGAGAAAGCAGTGTGTGTGGCTGCCCAGAAAGATATTCTAATCCAACAGGTTTGTAGAAGAGGAGTCTCCCTTTTTATGAAGCTAAGAAGGTACTGTGGTTCTTACCAGTGCTACCAGATGATCCATTCATATACTCTTTTCTCCTTGCTAACATTCACGTTATTCAAAATCCAAACCAACATTAGATCATCATATTGCATTGTTCGTAATTTGGGGTCTATAGGCTTCCACTAATTAAATTACTACTGTAGGGCTCATTCTTTAAAAAAAAAAAAAATCCATTATTTGGTGAATTGAATAAGTGAATCCAGTGTGAGAGATGATTCCAGACCTTCCCCCAGGCTCAGAAATGAAAGAGAGGCATGAGTCAGGGATAATTCCAGGTTTTAAAGCTTTAGCAAAGAGGTGGGAAAATATGTTTTCATTTCAAAATCTTTGGAATGTGCAGGTAAACAAGCACTCAAAGATCTTTGCGTATATGATGTCCTAAAAAAGAGCTACACATTCCAGCAAAACTTAGCATTGTGACATTGCTCTGAAAAAATTTTGTGAAAGGAGTTGTGTAAAGATTTGATTGACACAGATGATCCCTGCAGGAAAGAAAAAGCCTAGGAAGGGAAAGAGGAAGAGAAAATGGAATTTTTGATTTATCCTACCAGAGAATAGCAGACCAGAGGGGTTTAAAAGAGAGGAGGTCGGGAACAAAACAGGGAAGGTAAAATGCAGGGGTAGAAAGAGAGCCTGCAGAGGACTTTGTAAAACAGGAGATTCTGAGCTATCTTTGCCTTCCGACAATACTCTCCAACATGTGGAAAAGTGTTAGAGGGGTTCTTATTTCAGAGTGGTTTATTTGGCCTCCTGTTAGATGCTTATGGCATTCACTGACCAGAGTTTCTTTACCATCTTAATCATTCCTGGGTCTGCCATACGTATGCACACCCCCTACCCCAAAACACACCTGTATCTATAGGTATAAATGTTATCATTCTGTTAGAGAAGAAGAAAGCAGTGCTGATCACGGCCATCTGTGGTGTGTGCCTATGGAGGATGTCCCTCAGTTACTCCGATATGTTGCATGTTAACTTTATTATTAATGTTATCAGTTCACTTTGCACTTTGAATCTTCTAAATTAGCTAATTGTATTGATCAAATGAATTCATAATCACCAGTCACCATCCTAATTAATTCATAGCAGCAGAAGCAGTAGCAGTAACAACTTTCTGCCTCTCCAGTATTTTACAGTGTGCAAAGTGCTCTCACAGATTTATCTTACTTGATGAATGAGCTGAGCTTGCGAGGCCTGTCGTATACGTTCAATCAGCCCCTTAAGGAGACAAAGAGGCCTATTTAAGTGAGGGTATCTTTTCTTACAACCACAGAGAATGACCTCTGTTCCAAAGCCTATTTAAATAAAAAATTCATATAGACACGAAGAGACCAAAATGTCATCCAAAATGACAGTGGTCTACCCACTGGGCAGTGGTCTGTGCTGAAGTCATGCAAGCTCCACTGTTGCGTAAGATTGGTTGGAAGGATTTCTATGAAATTAGAGGGGCCAGTTCATTTCTGCTTGAATAATGTCGAACATACTGAACACTTAGTCCTTTTTTGTGATTATTTTATGGCTGATAACTACTTTTAAAATAGTTTTTGGTCTAATGTTTCTCTCAGTTTTGCTGAGGGTTAATTGACATAAATGGCATATATTTACTATGTTTGTTTTGAGGAACTTTGACTTACATGTACGCTGTGAAACCCATCACCACAACCAAGATAGTAAATATAACCATCACCCCCAAAAGCTTTCACAGTGCCCCTTTGTAATTCATGTTCCAAGCCCCCACTTCCAGACAACCACTAATGTGCTCTTTGTCACTACATATTAGTTTGCATTTTCTAGAGTTTTATTAAATAGAATAATACAATAGGTACTCTTTCTTTGGGTGGGAGGGTCTGGGTTCTTGCAGTCAGCATAATTGATTTACCGTCCATGTTATTAATGTAGATAAATACGTCTTTCCTTTTTATTGCTGAGTTCTATTCAATTGGATGGCTAGTCTCTGATTTGGTCATTCACCTATTAATGGACATTCTTTTTTTTTTTTCCTTCAAACTTTGGGCTCTTGCAAATCTGCTACGAACATTTATGTACCAATCTGTGTATGGCTATGTTATTGCCATTATCTTGGGTAAATGCTTAGGAGTGGGATGGCTGGATCATATGGTAAGTGTATGTTAACTACTTAAGAAACTGCCGAACTGTTTTCTGAAATGGAAATCAAGCTGATTGTTTACAAAACAAACCTTTCTTCCAGATGAACTTGCACTTGCACTTTTTAGAGCAGTTGATTCCCCAAGTGGGGGTGTGTGGGGTGTTACTGTTTAAACTAGTTAATGAAAATTCGTCTTGGTGGAGTTAATACATGTTTTAGAATTTCTGATTGACAAACTAATGTTTGCTCCAATAGATTTTTTTCAAGCTATTTAACCCTGATATGCCAAATATAATCCCATTATCCATTTGAGGGATCCATTTCACTGCCTGGGCTATAGCACAAATATGTCAGTCACTTGTCCTGCTTCTTCCTTTGTTCATATTAAAATTAACATATAGAACATACAGAGAATTGAATATAAATGTATAGGTATTTGTACCCAGCCCTCCTCCTCTATTTTATAAGAATTTTTTCCTTTAATGTGAATGGCATGGGGCAGCCATTTCTGCTTTAACATGGTAATGGCTGTCATCCCCATTCCACACATGGACCCAGCAACCTCACCCCTTCCCACTTTACTAGAGATTTGAGAGCCTCCTAATCATCTTTTGCTTTGAGTTCTTGCTGGTACCAAGCTCTTGAGCTCTGTATCTTGCCTCCTACAGTTGGTTTCTGCCCCACACCAACACAAATATGGACTAGCCTGCTTTTCTGCATTCCCACAAAGTAATACAAGAGCAAGTCTCTTGCAGTTAGCAGAGTAGTATTGCAGGTTTGGGGACATGGAGGAGCAAAGGATTGTATCACATCCCAGCAAACAAAAGACAAGAGTAGTCCTTCTCAAACCTGATGTATATACGTGGATCACTTGGAGATCATGTTGAAATACAGATTCTGAGCCAGTGTGTCTGAGGTGGGGCCTCAGAGTCTGTATTTTTTTTTTTTTTTAAGGAGGCTCCACACCCAGCATGGGGCCAAATGGGACTTGAACTCATGACCCTAAGATCAAGACTTGAGCTTAGATCAAGAGTCAGACACTTAACTGACTGAGCCACCCAGGTACCCCTGAAATTCTGCATTTTTATCAAGCTTCCAAGTGCTGCAGCAGCTGCTGCTTGTATACGAACCATGCATTTAGAACCTCTGGTATGGCATAACCTAACTCTGCTTATCTTATCTTTATTCTCTGCTATGTTGGCATTAGGAACATAGGGAAGACCTCGGGCATCCTGCTAGCATTAAGAAAAAAAAATGTTTTATACATGTATGAGAAAAGAAACTATTTTACTCCATAGAGTTCTGAGTTAGGTTAAAAAAAAAAAAAGTAGTCTATTTTCCTCAGCTTCTACTGGTAACCTACCCATCATAGCTGTAGTCCTATTTAACTAGAGTTTAAAACCAATATGCATGATAACGAGTAGTCTCCAAATAATATAATAGAATTGACCCTGATAGAATCAGGAACTCACCCATAGTAAGCTCTGAGGGGTTGATATTGCCAGCGTTATCTAACCATAATCCCACTGAGGCAGGAATAACTTGAAAGTAAAAAGCTCTAGATTAGTGTAATGGTTAAGGATAGGGGCTGGAGCCAGAGTGCCTGGGTTAGAATCTTAGCTGCACTGATTACTAGCCCAGTGGCCTTGAGAGCAACTGCATACAGCAGTGGTGGGTGTATAATGGTGCCCACTGGAGTTGGGTGGTATACAATCTGGATGGCCATATATATATAGCCCTGCACCTTGAGCACCCTTGAAATTATTCTCTTTTTCCTTATTTGTAAATGGAGGTAATAACTACCTGCTTCATAGTAGCAGGGCAAGTTTTAAATGACTTCATACTTACAAAGTGTTTAGAACAGAGGCTAGCATATGGTAAACATTCAGTAAATGCCATGTTGTCATTAATTTTCTCTACAAAAGGGTAGTAGGGATTTCTGCAAAACACAAGAATTTTTTTGTGGCTTTTGAAACAACTAAGGAGTCAGAAATTGAGGAGATTACGGAGAAAAAATATTTGAGATGTACGCTTACTATTAGTACAATTCTATTAAGAGTTAATAAAACCAAATACTAGACAATATTTTTTACTCCAAAAATCCAGCTTCAAGCCTCTTACACCCAAATGAGAGACAGTCTGTTTGCCTAGGAAGAAACTGGGTCAGGATCAAGAACAGTAGAAGTAGCTAAAGGAGAGAGATGTGGGAAGGTTTTCATTCAACATTATTCAACAAGTATTTATTGAACACAAAGGATAGGTGCCAGGGATACAGTGAGGGATGAGATTACAAGGTCTTGCCCTCTGAAACTTATTTATCGTTTAGCCAGAAAGACAGACAAGAAAACAAGCAATTACAGTATGATAAGTGCTGCAACAGGAAGGACAGGGTGATTTGAGGTCAAGCATTTTCTGTTTCAGCCTAGGATTTGCTGTTTTTCTGAAAATTTTGAGCAGATATGTTTAAAACCATTTTAATGGAAACAAGTGAAAGGGAGGTAAATACCTTTCCTCCTAAGGTTTTCCATGAATCATGCTCCTCTCTGGCCATCTCTGGGGGAGCATGTGACTGCCTGCTCAGACCTGCCCTGCATACTCACAATCCTCGGTGTTCCTTTACATGCCACATGCCAAGGAACAGGTTGGGATAAGGGCATATGTGATAATTTCCCATTGCAATGAAAGATGGTTTGGGATAACTTGGTGATGATCCTGTCAAAGTAACAGACTCTTTGTTCCCTATCAGTGAGATCTCAGAGAAGACAGGGTTCCTGAGTAAACATGGTCGTGTTCTCTTGAAGAAACTTTGTGCTCTTGTTCCTTCACTCTTGGACCTCTTTCCTTTTTTTGCTCCAGAACTCAGATCGAGTATCTCTGGCACAAGAAGGGATACCCTCTGACCTGCCCTTCTCTCCTCTGGCTCCACGTCCCAGTTGTGAACAGGCTGTTACCTCCCTGCTTGATTCATATCAGACTCATTTCATTTCGAAAAGCCTTCACAGCACTATGACTTAGACCTTGCCCACAGATTCTCTCAAGTGTTGACCAGTGCATCAGTCCTACAAAGAACATTTTCTGTAGCTTTTAAGGAACCACTAGCAGAACTATATCTATTACAGGCATATCCCAAAGATGTTGTGGGTTTGGTTCCAGACCACCGCAATGAAGCAAATATTGCCGCAAAGTGGGTTGAATGAAATTTTTGGTTTCCCAGTGCATCTGAAAGTTTTGTTTACACTATACTGTAATCTGTTCAGTGTGCAGTAACATCGTGTCTAAAAAAATGTACAAGCCTTAATTTAAAAATACTTTATTGCTAAAAAATACTAACCATCTGAGCTTTGAGTAGGTCATAATCTTTTTACTGGTGGAGAGTCTTGCCTCTGATGTGTTGATGGCCGCTGACTCATCAGGGTGGTGGTTGCTGAAGGTTGGGGTGGCTGTAGCAATTTCTTAAAATAAGACAATATGAAGTTCGCCTCATTGACTGACTCTTAAATGAGTGATTCCTCTACAGGTTGCAATGCCATTTTGACAGCATTTTACCCACAGTAGAACTCCTTTCAAAATTGGGATCTCCTCAAATCCTGCTGCTGCTTTGTCAACTAAGTTCATGTACTATTCTAAATCCTTTGTTGTCACTTCAACAGTCTTCACAGCATCTTTACCAGGAGTAGATTCCATCTCAAGAGACCACTTTCTTTGCTCATCCATAAGAAGCAACTCCTCATCCCTTAAAGTGTTATCATGAGATTATGGCAAGTTAGTCATATCCTCAGGCTCTACTTCTCATTCTGGTTCCCTTGCTATTTCCACCACATCTGCAGTCAGAACACACACACAACATTTATAGTTAAGTTTGCCGTCTTATAGGGACACAGTTTGTGGCACCCCAAAATAATTATAATAGTACTATCAAAGATCACTGATCACAGGTCACCATAACAAATACAATCATAATGAAAAAGTTTGAAATACCAGAATTGCCAAAATGTGACACAGAGACACGAAGTGACCAAATGCTGTTGGAAAAATGGTGCTGATAGACTGGCCTGACGGAGGGTTGCCGCAAACCTTCAAATGCAGTATCTATAAGAAAACACAATATCTGAGAAGAGCAATAAAGTGGAATGCAATAGAATGGGGTATGCCTCTACATTATTTGGTAGAGATCAGTGTGATTTCTTCCGGAATTTACTGCCAGGCAGGTGATGGAGTCTAGAAGGAGTATATAGATAGTCACAGCTGTGAAGCCACCTGCTTCAGCTGCAAGGAAGCACAGAGCTAAATTTAGTACCCAGGCAGAGGATTATATCACCCTCACTTTCCTTTTTTTTTCTATTAATTTAGATCTCTGTCTTAATTTAACTTCCTTCTGTATATATGTATGTGCCTTTTCTCTAAGAAGACTGGATTCCATGATGAAAGTAGGAAAGTTGTAAATTATGCATGCATTTTTGAAATAGTAATATATTTGATAATGTCTCTATCATTTTTCAAGTCATCCAGGCCCAAATCTTACAGTCCTCTTCTCCCCTCCCTTCATTCCCTAAAGCTATGTCGCATCAATTTTTTTTTCTCTAGCAAATCCTTAGAGCCGCTTTTACTCTCCATCACTATCACCCCCACTAAAGTTCAGGCTCTAATTATGTGATGCTTAGATGATTCCAGCATCCTCCTATTACACTCTGAAGTGTGTCCCCTTAAATCTAGCCTCAGTATCCACATTCATTAAGTGCTACTTTCATCGTGCCACTCCCATGCTCACAAACTTCCAATGATTCTCAATTTCTTTGCTAAGTTTTGTTTTCATTGCCAGGTCCTTGGCCATCATTGCATGCTTGTCTGACCTTTCTTCCTTTAACCTCTATTATCCAAACTCCATTCTTGTCTACCTTGTTTCTTCACCACCTGGTGCCTGTCTCCAAACTTTGGTTCGTGCATCTGTCACCAAGGATGCTTTCCTTCTCCTCTCTCCTCCTCAGAGATGCTTCCCCCCCCCCTTTTTTTAAGTATTATCTTAACAAAGTGGCATCAGAGTTTCTCTGAGGGAGAGACCATTTTTGTTTAGAGAACATGTAAGAACAAAACTTTGATAAGCTGGTTGGGTGAAAAATGGGACATGGGTCAGTAGAGGCTAAGGCAGAAAAATACGTGATGCCTCTGCAGTAGAGATGGAATGGGAAGGCGAGAGAGCAGAGGAGAGTAAGGGGGGCCAGAGAAGTTTGATTTTATTTTTCTTTTTTTAAAAAATATTTTATTTAAATGCAATTTGCCAACATATAATATAACACCCGGTGCTCATCCCATCAAGTGCCCTCCTTAGTGCCCATCACCCAGTCACCTCGTTCCCTCCGTCCTCTACTTCTGCAATCCTTTGTTCATTTCCCAGAGTTAGGAGTCTCTCATGGATTGTCTTCCTCTCTAATTTTTCCCCACTCAGTTTCCCTCCTTTCCCTTATAGACCCTTTCACCATTTCTTATATTCCACAAATGAGTGAGACCATATGATGATTGTCCTTCTCCGATTAACTTACTTCACTCAGCATAATACCTTCCAGTTCCATCCACGTTGAAGCAAATGGGAAGTGTTCATCCATTCTGGTGGCTGAGTAATATTCCATTGTATATATACCACATCTTCTTTATCCATCCATTTGTCAAAGGATATCTTGGCTCCTTCCACAGTTTGGCTATTTGTGGACATTGCTAAGAATATTGGGGTGCAGATGTCCTGTTGTTTCACTACATCTGTATCTTTGGGGTAAATACCCAGTAGTGCAATTGCTGGGTCATAGGATAGCTCTATTTTTTACTTCTTGAGGAACCTCCACACTGTTTTCCAGAGTGGCTGCACCAGTTTGCATTCCCACCAACAGTGCAAGAGGGTTCCCCCTTCTCCACATCCTCTCCAACATTTTTTTTAAAAGATTTTATTTATTTATTCATGAGAGAGAGAAAGAGAGAGGCAGAGACACGGGCAGAGGGAGAAGCAGGCTCCATGCAGGCATCCTGACGTGGGACTCGATCCTGGGTTTCCTGGATCACACCTTGGGCTGAAGGCGGTGCTAAACCACTGAGCCACCCGGGCTGCCCTAGCCTTTCCAACATTTGCTGTTTCCCACCTTGTTAATTTTCCCCATTCTCACTGGTGTGAGGTGGTATCTCATTGTGGTTTTGATTTGTATTTCCCTGATGGCCAGGGATGCGGAGCATTTTCTCATGTGCTTATTGGCCATGTGTAGGTCTTTTTTGGTGAAATGTCTGTTCATGTCTTCTGCCCATTTCATGATTGGATTGTTTGTTTCTTGGGTGTTGAGTTTAATAAGTTCTTTATAGATCTTGGATACTAGTCCTTTATCTGATACGTCATTTGCAAATGTCTTCTCCCATTCTGTAGGTTGTCTTTTAGTTTTGTTGACTGTTTCTTTTGCTGTGCTGAAGCTTTCTATCCTGATTAAGTCCCAATAGTTCATTTTTGCTTTTGTTTCCCTTGCCTTCATAGATGTATCTTGCAAGAAGTTGCTGTGGCTAAGTTCAAAAAGGTTGTTGCCTCTGTTCTCCTTTAGAATTTTGATGGATTCTTTTCTCACATTTAGATCTTTCATCCATTTTGTGTTTATCTTTGTGTGTAAGAGGATGGTCCAGTTTCATTCTTCTGCATGTGGCTGTTCAATTTTCCCAGCACCATTTATTGAAGAGACTCTTCCCTCCCCCCCCGCCCCCCGCCCCAGTGGATATCCTTTCCTGCTTTGTTGAAAATGGGTTGACCATAGAATTGAGGGTCCATTTTTGGGTTCTCTATTCTGTTTCATTCATCTATGTGTCTGTTTTTGTGCCAGTACCATATGGTCCTGATGATCACAGCTTTGTTATACAGGGAAGTTTGATTTTCTTTTTCTTTTTTTAAATTTATTTATTTACTCATAGAGAGAGGCAGAGACATAAGCAGAGGGAGAAGCAGGCTCCCTGTAGGGAACCCGATACAGGACTGGATCACAGGACTCTGGGATCATACCCTGAGCCAAAGACAGACACTCAACTGCTGAGCCACCCAGATGTCCCAGAAGTTTGATTTTCAATTTGAAATTACTTTCTTTGCTGTAATGGAAGAGCTCTGTCTTCCATTTTCCCCAACCTACACTTTGATTTGATCTCTACACACAAGCCTAGTATGAGGGTTTCCTGATAGAAACCACAGAGAGGAGTTGTTTCACATTTGATTCAATGGAGAATAGAATATCTGTTTTCTCTTGAGCTAGATTTTAAGCTCTTTGAAGGCAGAAGTTACAATATATTTTCCTTCAGAATTCCCCACAGGGCCAAGCCCAAAGCTGAGCAGTCACATACTCAACTTAGCAATGATGAAACTTGCCCTCACATAGACATGATGAGCAATTCTCAGGTACGTTTACAACTGGCATGGTGGATAACAAACCTGTGTGTAAGAGTAAAAGCAAATTGTTGTAAAACCTGTTTTTTTAGGAAGTGAGTGAAAACATTCTCATTTATAGCAGAGGTTGGCAAACTTCTTCTACAAAGGACCAGATAAAAATATTTTTGGCTTTGTTGGCAATAATGTCTTTGTCATAACTACTCAAGTTTGCCCTAATAATGTAAAAGCAGCCATACCCAACAGGTAAACAAATGGCCATGAATGTGTTTCGATAAAACTTTACGGGCACTGAAATTTGAATTCCATGAGCATTTCATGTCTCATGAAATATCTCTCTTCTTTTGATACTTTATAACAACTTAAAAACGTGAAAACCATTCTTCGTTGGTGGGCTGTACAAAAGCAGGTAGTGGACGGTCTTGGTGGGTAAGCGGTAATTTAGAGAATCTATGTTGCTTGCTTATGTACTTTATGAAGTAAGCTCTTATTTTTAAAATATCTACATTCTACTCTGGGAATTCCATACATAATTTTGTTTGAAAATAACGTTGTCCTGCTTTGTAAAAAGTTTGAGAACTTGTGGGTAATGATTTTAGATCACCATCAAATGGTTTTATTTCCCTTGAGCCATTAACAAAAGTATGAAGTGTGCATCAGTGCTGGCAATTTATAAATGACTCAAAGACATGGGTCGGGAGAGAACACATATAGGATGTGAATACCCAGGCATTTGTATATTAGAGGGCTAAATCACAGAGACTGGGTGTTTTTCCAAATCTCTAGAACAGTTGGAGGCTGTTTCAATTAACTACTTAAATGTATGCCCATTTGCATCTTTGCCAGTGTTGGAGTACTTAAAATGTGTCTATATTAAATTTGTGCAACATTCCTGAGCTTGGTATCTGGTGGCTTTAGGAATATTATGTAAGTTTTTAAGCCAAAATTCAAAAGAATACTTTGGCTTCAGACTGAGAATAATGCAAGGTTGTTGTTTTCTTACAGAAATTCCTAAAGTTAGAGCTTGACTTGCCTAGGGAAGAAATTCATAATTCAGTAGACCCTGTTACTTTTCCTGAAGCCCAAAAAAGCTTGAGTTTAACTCAAGTACTTACACCTACCAAACTTTTATTTTGCATTTCTTCCACTGAGGGTCATTTAGCTCTAAAACTCACTAACCATTTTCATAAGGATATCACAATATACTGCAGGGATGATTGTAAACATTAAAAAAAAACTCATTCTGATAATACATTTTACATTGATTATACTCCTGACTCACCATGGTTACAACATATTCTGTTCTAAATTTGTCCATAAGGCCTAGAGAAAAACTGAAGACAGAAAAAGATAATGATACCAGGAAAATGAAAATGTACTTCAGTAAACCCCTGGAAAAGAGGCATAGGTATTATCACAACAAATGAATGCAGATGTACTGGGTCCCTCAGTAGAACTAAATATGACACGATTCCTAACCTGATTGCCTCCTGGTGTATATCAATATGATTTCCCTTCTTATTGCTGTAGTGAATTGTATTTGGAAAAGATAACAATTTCATCTAGTTTAATGGTTTTTCTTTCTATTGTGAGTAACATTTAATCTTTTTGTGTTAAGTAAAAATGAGTGCAGTTCATAGCACATTTAAGTTAACCAAAACAGTGAAGGAAACTTGAGAAGGAAAGGAAACAGTTACATTTATCTTATTAAAATTGTCTTTCTTTTAGATTCTCATGGTCATCCCTAGACATCTCTCACACTATCACAGTGGTAAAACTATCAGAAAGATGTACTTAATCTTCTAGCAGTACACATTCAGATCCAGGTATGTATGTGCAAAGTTGAGAATAAAAATTAGAAAAGCTGTGTTAAAAAAAAAAAAGAAGAAGAAAAAAAAGCTGAGTTTGACTTTCAAGCCATTAGAACCAATACTGACGAAAGAAGGAATTGTAGTTTTTCATCTAGAAGTAAAGCTACCAGAAGGACAGGCAAAAATAAGAGACAAGTTTGGGCCCCTACTGCGTGTATAGGTGATGGATAATTAGTGTCGGTTCAGTTTTGAAAATCCCATCAAACTGCTTTGTAAATAAGTAAAATTATGAAGTGGTTTGTTGACTTTTTCACTTTTTTTTTCAAGCAGTTTTATGTTACTTAGCTACAACCTGTGGAATAAGTAATTGGAAGTGTAAGGTTATGAATGATCATAAATCATGGACAGAGACAGAGAGAGAAAAGGAAGAAAGTGTCTGATGTTGGCCCCTGGGAATGTTAGGATGATCTTTTCCCCTCAGTGTCTAGTTTCCAAGATTCCAGTGACTCTAAAATTCACTCAGTTGAAGAGGATGAAAATCAATTTTCAATTTACAAGCTTGTCATGTGTGTTCCCAAGCAGCTTGGGGGATTGTTTATTTGTTTGTACTTATGTTTTCAGTCAACGCTAGAATTAATTTTAATTGTACACAGTTTTATTTAAGAGGTCTTATTTTTTTTTAAGTTGTAAATATTAAAGCCACAGTGAGAAGCTTTTGATTACTTTCTTCCCAATCTCTACCCAGTGCCCTAAGTGAGCTATGTGGGGAAAATAAATGCTTTTAGAGGTTAAAAATTATTTCAGAAAATTTTTTTTTAGTTATTTCTCTATTCGGTCATAGTCCAAGACAGAGGTCAACAAATTGTGACCCATGGGGCAGATTCAGTCAGCCACCTGTTTTTGTAAGGTTCATGAGCTATGAACGCTTTTTATTTTTAAATGGATGAAATTCATCAAAAGAAGAATAATATTATCCCAACATTTTGTACTTGAAAATAATATGAAATTCAAGTTTCCATGTTCATGGTAAAGTTTATTGGCACACAGTCATGCTAAATTCATTAGCAAATTGTCTGTGGCTGCTTTTGCACCATAACAGCGAGTTAAGTGTTTGAGACAGAGACTTGATGTCCACAGAGCTTAAAATATTAACTATCTGGCTCCATAGAAAAGGTTTGCCAACCTCTACTCTAGCAAAGTCTTGTCCACAAACTGTGCATGTAATTCAAAGAGAGGACAAAGAAAAGAAAAAGCCCAACTATTGACTGATAGCAACTAAGATAAATTGGTTACTGAGCAAGTCTGTTTTACTGATCTGTAAATGCCTGCCCAAGAGGTTGGAATTTGGTGAAGGGAATTAGAAAGAAAGAGATGAGGCTTTATAGTGTTTAGACTCTAACTGTTTTTGTTCTTGGATATAATGAGATCGGAACTGGTTTTAATTTGATCTGTGGAGTTTCACCCTTTTTTTACTGGAACTCATACTGGTTCGTAAACAACTACAGTTGTAAGTGAGACTAGTTTATAACTTGTAAAGAATGATATAACTCAAGAATTAGAGATATACCCATCCATAAAGAACATCTAATGAGTGGTCTCAATCTTTTTTGATTATATGCCATCAGCAACAATATGGAATGTGACTTCCATTCTTTTGTTAGAAACATTTTTATTGAGATACAATTCATACACCATAATTTATCCACTTAATATGTATAATTCAATAGTTTTTAGTAGGTTCACAGATATTTGCAATCCCCATCACAGTCCATTTTAAGACATTTTTATCACCTCATAAAGAAATCCTATGTCCCTTAATTATCCCATTTTCCCATTTCTCCTAGCCTGATGCAACTTCTAATATACATTTTCTGGTATAGATTTACCTCCTCTGGGCTTTTCTAATAAATGGGATCATATAATATGGGGTTTTTTTTGTGAGTAACTTCTTTCATCCAGCATATTGTCTTCAAGATTCATCCGTGCTGTAGCATGTATCAGTACATCATTCCTTTCATGGCTGAATAATATTCCATTGTATTAATATACCACATTTTATTTATCTGCTCAAGCTGATGGACATTTGCATTGTTTCCACCTTTTGGCTTTTGTGAATAATGCTGCCATAAACATTTGTGTATAAGGTTTTTTGTGGACATATGTTATCATTTCTTCTTGGCATATACTTTGTAGTAGAATTGCTGGGTTAAATGGTAATTTTGTGTATGACTGTTTGAGGACATACTGAAATGTTTTCCAAACTGACACACCATCTTAGATTCCCATTAATAGCATATAAGTGTTCAGCTTCTCCACATTCTCACCAGCACTTGCTATTATCTGGCTTTTTAATTAACCTTCTTAATGGGTGTGAAGTGGTATCTTATGTGGTTTTGTATGTGCTTATCATATGACTAATGATATTGAACATCTTTTCACGTGCTTATTGGCCATCTATACATTTTCTTTGGAGAAATCTATGTTCAGACCCTTTGTTCATAACTCATTTAAATTGGTTAAAATGGGTGTTAGTCCATTCTATAAATAAATAAATTATGACTATATAAGTGAAGTCCAGCTTAGCAATTATTTTTTTTCATAGATTACGTCCTTGGTCCTGTATCTAAAAGGCATCACCATATTTCAAAGTCATCTAAGTTTTCTTCTATTTTATCTTCTAGGAATTTTATAGTTTTGCATTTTGCATTTGGATCTATAATCCATTTTGAGTTAATCTTTGTGAGGAATATAAGGTCTGTGTCCAAATTCACTTTTGGGGCCGTCACTTTTTCCAGCACCATTTATTGAAAACACTGTCTTGGCTTCACTGTACTGCCTTTGCTCCCTTGCCAAAGAACAGTTGAGTACATTTATGGGAGGTCTGTTTATAGGCTCTGTAGTCTTTGCCATTGATCTGTCTATTCTTTTGTCAATACCACACTGTCTTGATTACTGTAGCTTTAGAATAAGTCTTGAAGTTGGATAATCTCAGTCCTTCAGCTTTGCTCTTCTTCAGTATTTTGTTGGATTTTCTAGATCTTTTGCCTTTCTATATGAGCTTTAGAATTACTCTGTTGATGTCTGTTAAAAGAAATTTGCTAGGATTTTAATTGTGATTGCACTGAAAGTATAGATCAAGTTCAGAAGAACTGACAACTTGACAATATTGAGTGTTCCTGTCCATGAACATGGAATATCTCTCCAGTTATATAGTTCTTTGTTTTAATTCGTTAGAGTCAAAGTTTTCATCACATAGGTCATATATTATATTTTGTTAGATTTATACTTAAGTATTTCATCTTGAGGGGGTGCTAATGTAAATCATAATGTGTTTTTAATTTCGCATTCTACCTTTTTATTTTTGGTATATAGAAAAGCAGTCGACTCTTGTATATCCATCTTGTATCCTGCAACCTTGGTATAATTGCTTACTGATTTGGGAACTTTTGGCTAATTCTTTAGGATTTTATGCATAAATGATTATATCATCTGAGAAAAAAAGCATTTTCATGTCTTCTTTCCAAATCCGTTTGCTTTTTATTTCCTTTAGTTGCCTTATTGCATTAGCAAGGACTTCCAGTATGATGTTGGAAAGGTAGACCTTTCAACCAGATCTTGCCTTGAACCTTATTTTAGTGGGAAAGCTTCTAGTTTCTCACCATCAAGTATGATGTCAGCGGTAGGTTTTTTGTAGATAATCTTTATGAAGTTGAGGTGATGGATTGCATTAATTGATTTTCAATTATTAAATCAGGCTTGTGTGCTGGGATAGATTCCACTTGGTAATGATATATAATTTTTCTCACATCTTTTTAGCTTCAATTTTGCTAATATTTTGTTGAGGAATTTTGTCTGTGTTTATGAGAGATATTGGTCTGTAGGTTTCTTTTTTTATATATAGTGAATTTTTCATTTCAGTTTTTGTAGTTTATAACTGCAATATCTCCATTTGGTATTTTTAAAAATAATTTTTAATCTTTCTATTGGTATTCTCTTTTTGATGCAACATTGTTATACCTTTCTTTAAAGAAATTTTTAAATTTCTTTTTTTAAAAAAATTATTATTGAAGTATAGTTGACCTACAATGTTGTATTAGTTTCAGGTGTACAACATAGTGATTTGACAATTCTATACATTATTCAGTGTTCATTACCTTCCTTCACTTCAGTAATCATGATATCCTTGAGATTTGAAACATATTTATAATGACTATCTTGAAGTTTTTGTTAATTCCAACATCAGGTTGGTCTCAAATGCAGTTTATGTCACATGCATTTTTTAAGATAATGATTGTATTTTTTTTGTTGTTAGAAACTAGATGTTTTAGAAAATATATTGTAGAAACTCTGGGTACTGTTCCCCCTCCCCAACAGTAGGGCTTGTTATTGTTATTTGCTTATTTGTTTAGCGGCTGGCTGGATTTTTTTTTAGTGAAGTCCATTTCCTCCCACAGTATGAAATCTCTGATGTTGCTCCACTGAGGGAGGGGGGAGGTGGGGGGGGGGCATGGGAGGTGTGTGCAGCCTTGAGTAGGCCATAGTTAATCCTGGGTTTTGGCAGAGCTCTCTTAGATTATCTTCTTCCTGACCATACCCATCTCCTAATTACCAGTATTGTTGACTGGTTGCTTTAAGTTTCCAATATGCCCTGGTCATAAATTGTATTATCATCCGATCCAATAAAATTCAGGCTCCTTTGAAGGGATATTCCAGATGTGAATGCTAAGATTTCTACTGAGCCTAGGAGGGCTCCTCCCAGATGTCTCATCCTAGCTATCTGTTTTCTCTGACAAAACTATGTGATATATGGTTTAGCTTTTATCTCCAGTGAATCTGTCAACCTCTTCCTAGTTGCCTTTCCTCCACAATCTTCACTGTTTTTGAAAGGATGCTTAGGCTTGCTTTAATTTGTCTATAATCTGTTACAAATGAAGTCAGTTACTTTAGGAAGAGATTTGGAGCTCTTTTACATCCTGATTCCCACTCTGAGCAAAATCTCTTGAGTCAGAGCTTGAGTTAGGGATAAAATATTGTTGCTTTTCTATCAGAGTGATATCTTCACTATAGGAGTTGATTGCTAGTGGAGGGGATGGCAATAGCTTCAAGTCTTCTCAGCTTGCCTCTCTTGGCTGGGAAGACCTGATTTATAAACTACCAATGGAGTCATGGCAAGGATGATCTTGGCCCTAGTATTCCTAGCATGCTGCCCCCAAGATAGAGCCTGTATCCTACCAATGAGTAATGGGTAGAAGAAGGGAACTCCACTTCTTAGTTGTACTCATCTGGAATTTAACTTCAGTAATAGGGAACTGGGAGCAGGATGAGGAATATTGGCATCCTTCTTCCCCTGGGATGATAGCCCTCTAGCCAGGATGTGGTGGAGAGGTAACCATGTACCAGTCTAGAGAGTAGTTTTTGTCTCATTGAGCTGTAAGAGGATAAGAAAGAAGCAGGTATTAGTTCATATTTCATAAACTCTGTTTTTTTAGCATGGGTAGTGGATTTTGAATAAATGTTTATTTATTTGCTATATGCCCTTAGTACCATTTCCCCTGACTTAAATTTGATTTTAAGATAATTTTCACCAGGATGCCTGAGTAGTACAGTTGGTTGAGTGACTGACTCTTAGTTTCGGCTTAGGTTGTGATCTCTTAGGGTCTCAAGATCAAGTCGCACCTCCTGCTCTGCACTCAGAGTGGAGTCGGCTTGAGATTTCCCTCTGCCCCTCCCGCTCATTCTCTCTCTCTCTCTCAAATGAATAAATAAATCTTAAAAATAATAATGATTTTCACCTATTTCACCAGGGAGTGGGTCTGTGGAGCTTTTGCTTCTCACAGTGTCTTGCCAGAAGTGGAATTTGATTTTAATTAATTGAATATCACACACACGTGCTTTACTAATGCATTATGCACATCATAAATAATTTACTAGAATATAAATTTTTGAATGATGAAGTCATTTCAAATAAAGTATTTTTAAGAGATACTTTATATTGTACAAAATATCTTATGGCTTATCAAAATATTATATCATTATATTGTAAATGATTACAATTATACTAATATTTTTAGTGAGAATAGTGTGACTGAGCTGCTTCCTTATTTTTAAAGTCTTGGATCTATTTCAATGTATTTGGTAGTTGCTTTTAATAATGCGCTAGCTGGAAAAACACCTAACAAAGAACTGCAGATCTAAATGGAAGAAGCACATCATTGGATGTACTTACTAAATCACTTCCAATTCTATTCAACAAGGAGCCAAAGGCTTTTGTTGAAATTTGACTAGTAAATTTCCATCTTCTGTTATGCCCATCATTTGCTTTTGTAAATGAAATTAGATAGTTTTGCATTTTTATACATTTTTAAAAGGGAGTTCAAAAGCCAATGAAATTCTTTATTTGAAAGATTTTAAAACAAATTATAAAGCTCTGTTTCTAATTTTTTAAAGTGTTCAGATATAACAATTTGTCAGTGATAAATTACATTGTTTTGCCACAAAGAATGCATAGCATGGGAAATAGTTTGAAAATACTGTTTGGGGCAGCCCCAGTGGCTCAGCAGTTTAGCACTGCCTTCAGCCTAGGGCCTGATCCTGGAGACCCAGGATGGAGTCCCACGTCAGGCTCCCTGCATGGAGCCTGCTTCTCCTCTGCCTGTGTCTCTGCCTCTCTCTCTCTCTCTCTCTGTGTCTCTCATGAATAAATAAAATCTTAAAAAAAAAAAAAAAGAAAGAAAATACTGTTTGTATAACACAATTTATTTTGAAATATTTTCCTTCAAAAAAATAATCAGGTGTTCTCTGTGTTTCTCTCTCTCTCTTTTTTTTTTTTCTCTCTCTTTTTTAATCTTTAAAAAACAGTCAGATTAGTTGTGTTCATGTGTTTGAAAACATTGGATGGCTGGCATATACTTCACTGCCCCTTGTCATCACAGAAGTGGTCAGCAGGTTTGTCTCTGTAAAAGAGAAAAGTCTGGCAGCTTTCTTAAGGATGAGGTAATCAGTGAACCTCTGGTTAAGATTTTAAAATTCACCATCAGCTGCTCATCCTTTACAAAATATTGGTAGGATACTTTATTTCAATGTCTTGTTTTTATATGAGTAATTACATAGCTATATGCTTTAGTACTATGCTCACTAGTAACTTTACTACTTTGCTGCAGTACTTTGCTTGCTATATTGACCTAGAATCATTTTTTAAAAACAGTTCCAGTTAAGGTAGCAGTTCTAACTACCATAGTTTTCCTGTAAAACATTTTTTTCAAGCTAGGAAGTGATTTACTGTTAAGACTATATCTTCTCTGATGCATCTTTTCTTTATTGTCTCACAAACCAGAGCTCTGTGTGTTGTAGAATTTAGAGACTTATCCGTAACAATTGTAGGGGTATAATAGTTCAAATAGTATTCTTTTCCTTCCTTCCTTCCTTCCTTCCTTCCTTCCTTCCTTCCTTCCTTCCTTCCTGTCAAATCTAATTTCATCATCATTGTTTTTACTTTGCAGTATAGCTACCAAGGGTTTATACTAGGAATAGCATATCAGGTCTGCCATTTTCTTACGGTTTGCCTGTATTTACATTATTAGGTCTGTCTTTATTCCCTGTTTTCTTTGCAGACATCTTTTTAAGCTGTTTATTTATTTTGTGAGGTTTATTTCATTATAATTATAGAATATAGTCTATAAACTCCCTTTCCCAGTGCAGGTAGCTATAATACATTGCATCACACTGAAAGCTAATGAGGATGAACTTTACGTTTACAACCCATTACCCTTCCCGGCATTATAGGATCCTTATCCTCCTTTAAGACATTCTCCTGTCATATGGACAGACCCATGTGTGGAAGGAATAAGGGCACCACTGTCTCTCTAAATATTGAATAAAGCCTAATTTATTATTTTTAGGAAAAAATATAAAGAGAAGTCCTGATTTTTTTCTGTTTCCCAAAAGATTTTCCTATGCATCTCTTGAGCATTCACCTATCTTTGGAGGCCTAGGAAAAAAAAAAAAAACCCTCACAACCCAGCAGTTATTTTTAAAATGTGAATATTCTAAAAGCCAATGAGATCTAGCAGTTTCTATTTACAGAAGGATTTGCTAACTCATCAAAGGAGTTATATTTTACTGACTTTATATGGCACTTAACTATGCACCAAGCACTATTTTAAGCAGTTTATACATATTATCTCATTTAATCCTTATAACAATCTTGTGGAGTAAGCATAACTACTTACTTAGGGAGCTGAGGCCCTGGAGCTGGGAAGCTGTTTGGTTCTTATCCAGTACACTCAGCTATCTCTGCCTATTGAACAGTTATTAGAAAAGTATAACCCAAGTCTGGAATGCAAATGGTAAATCACAGTCCAAACTTCCTCCTCACTCTCCCACCAATTCCAAGGTCAGAAGTCTGTTCACGCTTCATTCTAGGTAGCAAGCCCCCCCATAGAATGTTGTTTTCCCAAAATAAGTTTGTAGATAATAGTCTGGGAAAACAAGTGGAATTAGAATATTCTTTTATTCTTTTAGAATAAACTCTGCTCTTAGGAAAACCAGGATTCAAGAGACAAAAATTTATTGTAGATTAAAAAAAAAAAAAAAAGAGGCCCTGTGAACATAGGTGGTAATTAGAAAAACAGAGAAGAAAGAAAACAAGGATGCTTTGGAAGGAAAACAGAATGTGCTGACCACAGTTCCTATATGTTTGGGGGTAGGAGGAGAATATGAAGGATAGCAAAATGACAAGACAAAGCTTGAAAGGTCTGCCAACAAAATTAGGGGAATGAGAAGGAGGTGTAGTTTTTAAACTTCATTTCATTTTTAAAACTTTTTGTGATTTCTAAAGCCTCTTTATTATGAGAAGCAAATACTAAAATAAATATAATTATGTGCATGACCCCCTCTGTGACCATGACCAACTTTCACTCATGGTTAGTCTTATTTCATCTATATAACCATACTCCCTTTCCTGGCAGAGGTTTTAAAAGAAAAAGTTCATACAACACGTAAGTTCATCCATAAATATTTTAGTATATATCTTAAAAAGATAAACTGTTTTAAAAAATGATTTCAATAACATCATCACACCTAAGCAAATCTAGCAATAATTCCATTATATCATCAAATATCCATTGTTCAAATTTCCATGATTGTACCATAATTTTTTTTCCAATTTGCATCAGATTCAATATAAGAACAAGGTTGATGTGTGTTTTAAGTCTCTTTAATATATAGGTTTCTGTTACATTTCTCTCTTGCTTTTTTAAAAATTGCAATTTATTTGTTTAAAAAGGGGTGAGTCTTGGGGAAACGAATGATTTGGTGTCACTCACATTGTGTTGAAGGTGCCAGTTAAACATCCAGATGGAGCTGCATAGGAAACAGCTGGCAGTGAGGATCAGGTGTTTAGGTCAAAGCAAATTATATTGATTTGGTAAATATTTAAGCAAAGGTTTATATTGGAGCCATAGGAGCAGATGAGATCTCATATTGAGAGGCCACAGTACAAGAGGGCTGGATGAAGAACTGAGCTGTAAGAGTAAGAACACATGGGGCCAGGACAAACCAAGGGAGGAAAATGCTTCAGGAAAATATTGCCAACAGTGCCAGTCTCTGTACCAGGACTAAGGAAGATAACTGATAAATGAATTCTAGTATATGGTTATCCCGGGAGCTCTGGCAGTGAAGAGGAGGGTTGGAAGACAGTTTGGGGAATTGTATTTTGTTTTACTTTAAAAATACTGGAACTCTGAATTTGTTTTGATAAGCCCAGAAGAAATAGTAAGGAAGGAGAGACTTGTGGTTTCTCCCTGGTGAGGGAGAAACAGTGGAGATAGGAAAGAATCATGGATGTAAAAGATTTTGAAGGTTATGATTGACCATAGAAGCAAGGACACATGCAGAGGAGTTGGCACTGGGAAGGTGGAAGGGAGACAGGATGAATAAAGGTCCAAAGAAACTTGAAGTGCAGAGAAAGGGAAGTTGAGGGAGCCAACACGGAGGGGACTTTGTCTCCTGAGACTGAGAGAGTCTAGGAAAGTGAGGGTAAAATTTGGGACATGAAGAAAAGTAACTAGCCTTTATTTCTGCTAACTTAGTTCTCTTCTCCTAACCTTCTAACACCAACCTGAAAGCTGAAGAAGTGGGGAGTTAGGGGCTGCCAAATTGATGTCATGTCAGCCTTAGAGTTAATCCTGAAGTTTGTGCAAGCTTTCGGCTCTTGTAAAATTTCTACCCTCCAATAAATGATCTTCTTGACTCTGGGGGGAAAAAAATAAGATTTTATTTATTTATTCATGAGAGACACAGAGAGAAGGCAGAGACATAGGTAGAGGGAGAAGCAGGCTCCTTGCAGGGAGCCAGATGAAGGACTTGATCCTGGAACTCCGGTATCATGCCCTGAGCCAAAGGCAGGTGCTCAACTGCTGAGCCACCCAGGCATCCTATCTCTGGAAAATTTAAAACATGGAGCAGATTTCACTGTTTGAACACCCTCTACCAAAGAGGAAAAGACTACTATTACAAGATAAATTGTGTCCTCCCCAAATTACTGACACGTAGTACCTCAGAATGTGATTATACTTGGAGATAGGGCCGTTAAAGAGGAAAGTAAGGTAACATGAGATCATATGATGGGGCCCTATTCCAATAAGACAGATGTCCTTGCAGGAAGAGGGGATTGGGACATGTAGACACAGAGGGGACCAGATGACACAGGAGAAGACAGTTATCTACAAGCCAAGGAGAGGACTTCAGAAGAAACCGACCCTTCCAACACATTGATTTTGGATTTCTAATCATCACAATTGTGAGAAAGTAAATCTGTGTCATTTAAATCACCCAATCCGTGATGCTTTGTTATGGTATCCTTGGCTGCCATACCTGTACCCTCTTGTGAAAGCCATTTGATCCTTCAGACATCAGAATATGATTCCCTACAGCAGTGGCCACAACTGTAGGAGTAAAGACAGTCATCGCCTCAGGTATCACTCCAGTGGAGAGCACAGAACCACGCTTCAGGCAAAGTAAGTGCACTCTCTGAGGTCATCACGGTCTCTGGAGAAATCATCAGAGCACAGTATCCTCCTGGACAGTGTGCATTTAATAAAGGCTGATGCAATGTGGAAAAAATATTAAAGGAAATTGATGTGCTGTTAAAAAGTAAAAATGGAATTTGGAGAGCCAATAAATAAAAAGCCATTTAACAGTGCTTTTTATTAAACTTGCCAAATTTTCATTAGATTCTTTTAAATTTACTAGATATTATCATCCATCACAGAGCATTGCTTATCTCTCACAAGCAACATCTAGCCATATCAATTTTATTTTCCTCCATGGTAATGCTAATTATTAAGGTTCACAGCACCCACCTCCACCCAATCTCCTTATTCTCCTCAGACTACATTTTCTTTTTAAAAGATCGTTTGATAAGGAATTGAAACAAGATAGGGGAAAGCTTCTAGAGAATTGCACAGGACAAACATGTTGATATAGTGGAGATGGGGAATTATGTACATTTATTATTTTTGTGGTTATCTTAGAAGGAGATTTTTTTTTCTTTAATCAGAAAAAGAAATTTGCCAAGCTGCATGGGCAGGAATTGGGATTAGTCAAACTGAAAATCTTGATTCTGTTACCTTTTGTTGTTTGTCTTAAATTAAATCTGTCTTCTGGTCAGTAGACACATTCCAGTGGGGATTGATAACAAGATTGCTGTAGGACCTTTAGGGCTCTCATTGGGCATAAAGTCAAATGTTTGTGTGCATGACTAATTGATTTTGGTGTGTGCCCATTACCCTAAGAGGAAGCAAAGACCTCTTGGTCAGATAAAGCTTTGATAAAGATCTGTGCCTCAAGCATTTCTTGTCTGCTGCAATGCACCACCCAGATGAGTTCTTAACATTCTTAACATCTCTAGGCTGTACCAACTTCAGGTTACACAAATATTGATACTCTTTTGTTTTCTTTTACAAGACTCATAGGGATACTATTAACAAGAAACAAATAGGAATTCCTAATCCTTGAGTAGACATGAAATGAATAGGCTAAGTCATGGGAAAAGTGTGTAGGCAATTTGGTATGAAGGAGACCAGGCATCTTAATCTAGCCAGAGCAACTTCCTATAGAATCATTAGAAGTATGAATAAACGCTACCTCCTCATATCCCTCAATCTGACAGTCTGGGTAATTCTATTTAGCCTGTTTCTGATAGTTGTGGGAGAGAGCAAGGCATACTGCTGAAATGGGTGTGCCATGATTTACCTTCTGGGTGTGGGACTTGTTTAAGCAGAAAAATTGGTAGTAAAACAGTAAAGCTAACTGGGGGATTGCTTGGCCTTGCTGATACTAGAGGGATAGTTCCTATTTTTAGCCTGTGGGAAGGTTACCACTTAGCAGATTCCACCCTCCATCCAAAAACCAAAAACAGAGTCCCATAGCCAGAAGACACACTGCTCACAATGGTAAGCGGGGAAAGGGCAGTGTTCCAACTGCAGCTGCCCATTGGGCCACCCTAAAGTTTGCCAAGTAACTCTCTTTCATTCCTTGGGTCTTTTGAGTCTGCACTTGAAGCTTTCTTTTTTTTTTTTTTTTTTTTTTTTTTTTTTTTTTTTTTCACTTGAAGCTTTCTTATAACTAACCCTATAGCCGCAGGATTCTTATCTTTGGGGCTTGTTTTGGGCTATCATTTCCTATTTTTTCTTCAGAGATATGACCCTGTCTACTTTTTATTTTTCAGGTGTTTCTCAAAAGTTTTGATCCTTCATATTGTTTTCTAGTGTTGTTAATAATTTATTATTTTTAGAAACACATTTCTTTCCTGAAAGTTGGAAGGAATCAGGAAACTTGCTGTCTTGATCCAACTAAAGATGAAAAGTTACTTTTAAAAGGAAATCATGGTTTGTAGGAAGAAAATTCAACTATTTACACTGGGCATTAAGCTATCATCTTGCCAAGGAGTGCTAGATAGTTAAATAAATACATAAATATTTTGAAAAGCTATTTTCTATAAAACCATATACCAAGGTCATAAAGACCATAGCTAATAAAACCTTGAGATTCATTTTCAAATCATATTATCCTAAAGAGGCTACTTTATTTATATAAAATTAAAATTATTTTATGTTAAAGCAAAAGCAAAATTTATAAGACAGATGAAGATAATATCACATTTACCAAACAAATGCTTAAATAAATACTCTGACATTTTTGTTTTCTAGTTAAATGTTCCATGTTATGTTACAACCTGTTCCCCTATTCTTACACCATGTTGAAGATTTTTAGCTAATAATCACTCTAGAACTCCAGAAGTAATCAGTTATTTATTGTTGTTGTTGTATTTTTAAGATTTTATTTATCCATCAGAGACACAGATAGAGAGAGGCAGAGACACAGGCAGAGGGAGAAGCAGGTTCCCTGCTGGGAGTCCAATGCAGGACTTGATCCCAGGACCCCAGGATCATGACCTGAGCCAAAGGCAGATACTCAACCACTGAGCCACCCAGGTGCCCCACAAATTATTTATTGTTAAACATACACATACGTATATCCATTGGATTCTATTTTTCCTACTTCAGAATTTAGAATTAAAGTAGTATTAAGTACTTTGAGTACCACAATGATATTGCTGGGGCATAGGAAGGGGAATTAGTGTAGAGTTTTCTTCCTCTTGATCAGGAAAGCACCTAGAGAACAGAGTAGACTCCCATGTAAGGACCAAAAAGCACAGGATCCTGGGAAGAGCATGACCTCAGAGAGCTGGACCCTCTGTAGAAGGAGAAACATTAATCCTGCATGAACATACCATGTCTTCCTGACTCTCTTCCTGAGGTTAAGTAGTTGCTAAATGGGTGAGCCAAACCTACACAGCACTTGATAAATTTGGATGTAGAAATACCAGGGACACCTGGGTGGCTCAATAGTTGAGCATCTGCCTTTGGCTCAGGTTATGATCCCAGGGTCCTGGGATCAAGTCCTGCATCAGGCTCCCAGCAATGAGCTTGTTTCTCCCTCTGCCTATGTCTCTGCCTTTCTCATGAATAAATAAATAAAATCTTAAAAAAAAAAAAAAAAAAAAAGAAAGACCAAGTTGCAGAGAGATTATCTCCAATATCTTAGCAGAGAACTGGCTCCTTGTCTACTCCATAATAATTATCAGCCCACAGAGGTAGAGATCTCTTTGCCTGTCACCATTCACTTAATGTATCCTCAAATCAGACTTGGGCTCAGTCAGTCAATAAAGAGAAATAACATCAAAGGGAATCTAGTATCCAGAAATAAAAATTAGGCCAAAAAAGCCAAGCACTTAGTGAAATAGAGCTATTAGATAAGACAGATTAAAAACCTGAGTTATAAAATATCATTATGACTTGAGGGGATTCAAGTGAAGACCATAAAACACTCCTTTAATTTTATAAACGGTAACAAAACATAATTCTTTAATTAAGTGATTCAGTAAATAAAATGAAGTTGATTTGAATTAGTGACCTGGAACATCTAGTAGAAGAATTATCTTGCATCAGTTTCCTAGGGCTGCTGTAACAAATTACAATAAATCTAGAGCTTAAAACAACAGATATGTATTCTCTTACAGTTTTGGAGACTTAGAAATCTAAAAAGTCAGTAGGGCCATGCTTCCACTGAAGTGTCTGGGGGAGAATCCTTAAGTCTCTTCTTAGCTTCTGGTGGTTGCTGCTAGTCTTTGACATTCCTTGTGTTGGCAGCTGCATCACTCCAATCTCTGTCTCCATCATTATATGACTCCTTTTACTTTGTGTCTCTGAGTCTCCAAATTTTTCTCTCCCAATAACAATACCAGTCATTGGATTTAAGCCCCACATCCTCTTCACTCTTTACATCTACAAAAACCCCATTCCCAAATAAATTCACATTTCATATGTCCAGAGGATTAAGACACCAACATATCTTTTAGGGGACACAATTTGACCCACAATATATCTCAAAGTACAAATAAAAATATAATGAGATGTATATCAATAGAGAAAAGGTAATAGAAATATATATTATCTCCAGGAAAGTAAACCTGGAAATAGTAGCAGCTTCAACTGAAAGGTAATTCTGTAAATGAAGATAAGGCTCTGATGATAGCTAAAGAGGAAGACAATGTCCTTGAGCTAAAGAGCTAAATTTTTAGGTTAAATATTCATCACATTCCTGGCCAGATTGATGAGAATACATATAATTAGACATATCATAGGAGGTTTTTGAGTTCTAAGGATAAATAGAAAATATTCAAAACTTTCTTGTTTGTGTATTTACATTCACATTTGCCACCCAATGAGTTAAAAGATTATGCTTACACTGGGGTGTTAAATTATTATAAAAAAATTATTAGGCTTTGATTCATTGTTTAAAATACCAACAAAAGGGGCACCTGGCTGCCTTCAGCTCAGGTCATGATTATGGAGCCCCCTGCTCAATGGGGAATCTGCTTCTTTCTCTGCCCCTCACCCCACCCTCATGTTCTCTCTCTCTCTCAAAGTAAATAAATAAAATCTTTTTAAAAAATAAAATGAAATATCAACAAAACACATACAGAATCATATTTTAGTTACTGAAGGGAAGAATTCACAATCTGAAATTGTACATTGGTAAACAAACTTTGCAATATAAAAAAGATATGATATAGAAAATTTGTGTACACCTCGTAGTTCTCATAGATTCTCTGGAGAGCACTTTTTAAAAAAGGTTTGTTTGTTTATTCATTTATTGTAGATAGCGTGGTGTGGGGGAGTGGCAGGGGGAGAGAATTTTCAAGTTGGCTCCATGTGGAGTGCAGAGCCATGTGGGGTTCAATCCCATAACCATGACATCACAACCTGAGCCAAACCCAAGACTTAGTTATTCAACTAACTGAGCCGTTGAGGCACCTCTGGAGAGCACAAAGACAACACAAAGAATTCCAGGACTATCTTCTTTATCTAACAGTAAGACTGTCTTCTTTATCTTAATAGTGAGACTTCCACGACTCACTCACCGATAACAAAATCATCCACTATCTCTTTCAGGTAAAAAATAATAAAAAGATTTTCTTGATTAAAAATAGAATAAACATACAAACAATCCCCTCTATAGGCAGTATGTATACCAAGAACTATGAACTTCTTTCTCTGTCAACCCTCCTTATTGATTGCTTTATTCTGTATTAAACAAGCCTTGAAAATTATGAAATTGTTTCAACTTAGCATTTTCCTTCACCTTGCATTAATATATCAGGATATAATTGATTTTCTTAATTCTTTTAATGCTAAACATTATGTAAAGTCTTAACAAAACCACTGATTAGCCTTAATCACCTCCACTCAGAATTTTTCTAAACTCCGTTTTCTCTCTCCTTTTCACCATTATTTTTTGAATTCTTAAAATGTTTGGAATATCTTTACAAGTATCACTCTGTAGCATAAAACTTTTTCCTCATTATTCCCTCCTCCCTCAAACCTGGGACAGACTGTTGTGTTTGAGCCTGTGTTTGCCAAAGGTTCTTCGATTATAAGGATAATTTAAGACAAGCAATTTATTTAGAATGCTCTAAATAATTTTAAAACTAACATTAGATTTTTATAAGGGTGTGATGATCTAATATCAAAGGGACAAAGGAACCATAAAAGTGCCTAACTGGAATGAAATAGACCCATGAGTTCCTTAAATTTGTTTGTTTGTTCATGATTACAGAGATAGTAATATATGATCATTGTAAAAAATGTGGAAAATTCAAGAAAGAATAAAGACAATAGAAATCATTGTAACGTCTGTACCCAGATGTAACAACATTTTGATTAAATTTTGTTTTAAAATAGACTCTAAGCTGCCATAGACTTCCAGAAGACAATCAAAATAAATGTCTTTGTCTTTTTTTCCGTTTGGAGAATTCAAAGAGCAGTACTCATCAAAGGAGAAAAGAATAAGCAGGAAGAGGAGAAATTAAAGGCTTAATGGCTACCATGTATTAGCATGCCAAAAGAGAGCCATTCACATGCTTTTTCTGCAACAATGTATTTTTTTAAAAAAACAGTTAAATTTGTCTGTTACTTCCATTTGGCAAATTATATTACACCAACCATCTATTGTAAATACTGTGTTCTATATCAGTGTTTGACATTCTTGGTTAAAAAATTAAGCTGTGGTGGTTTAAATATGTCTGATTCATGGATTCTGCATGTATCTTCATTTTTCTTTATTTTGTCTCAGTCTATGCATTATTTCAGTGCTTTAATCAAACATCTTCATGTGTGTTTGCAATGTTATTAAACAAGACAATGAGTGTCAAGATCCATAAGTTTCCCTGTGCTATGAGTTTTATGAAACATCTTGTCTCCAGGTCAGGCTTTTCTCATCTATTTACTCTGTCTTGGTGTGTTTAGTATCTATCTTTGGAGCTTTTCTAACACATATACATACCTTTGAAGGATGTTGTACATTCCTATTCAACCTTCTCTTCTTCTAGCTACTCTTCTTCATATACTCTTTCCTTGAAATCCAATTTTTATAAATGAATAATTCTTATTTCCTTCAGGACCACCCAAAGTTACCTTTTCCTGTCTCCTTAGGCTTTACTTGAAAATAAAATATTATTCAAGACAAAAGAAAGTTTTTGACAGATTGTCCCAGTACTGGCACTTCAAGATTTTATAGTAGGTAAATATTTAAAGACTTACAAAGTCAGGTCAGGGATTGACCTTCTACGCTGATTCCTTATGTGCAAATTTCTGTCATTCTTGTTTTCTTTATCTTATTTCTTCATTATAACTTATCTTTATCACACTTAAATATAATTCACTGACTTAAGCTTGAACAGAAGAAAAGTTATCCTGCCTATTTTATAACAACATCATATTTAAAACTTTTCTATAACATAGTTGTACATTTCATTTTCAGAAAATATTAGCAAGATCACATTTTCAATGTAAAAGACAAATCAAAGCTTGATAATTGAGAAATAAATTAAATCCATAAAAAATGAAATGGCTTTTATTTAAATTAACTGTAGCGTCTAGAAATACCACTTGAAAACAGACAACAACCTGATATTATATAATAGGTAGCTTGGAGAAAAAAAAGATTTTATTTTATTCATTTATTTATTTTAAAGATTTTATGTATTTATTCATGACAGACACAGAAAGAGAGGCAGAGACATAGGAAGAGGGAGAAGCAGGCTTCATGTAGGGAGCCCGATGTGGGACTTGATCCTAGGACTCCAGGATCACACCCTGACCGAAAGCAGACGCACGCAACCCCTGAGCCACTGTGAGGCATCCTGAAAAAAATGATTTTAAACAAAATATTTACGGCTTAGCTGTCTCGGCTAAGTATATTTTAAAAATAAATGGATAGATATAAGACTAGTTATACATGATTCTTCTAAAATATATTTTGAAAAAGTAAATTGATCACTTTATCATGTAGTATTAATATATTTTAATGATAAAATTAATTGATTGATTGATTGATTGATTATAATGCCCAGAAACATATATCTGAGGAAGCAGTTATAGAGCATATATAGAAGCATATATAGAGGAAGCAGTTTTTTAAAATCCCTAAAAAAGAATCTCCTCAAAACTTAAAAGATTTCAAAATGTGGCATTAGCCTATTAGTTTCTAACATTAAAATATATGTATCAATAGAACATTGAAACCTAACAATTCTTCTAAATCTGAATATTATAAAATCTGTATATGCCTTGATTTACCTTGGAACTAGTTTATTGGTTACATGATAGGTAAGATGAATTTCAAGCCAGAAATCTTGGCTCAGGCTTTCAACATGTATTATATTGACAAATGGAGAATCAGCCATTATTGAATAATATGTTTCTCAAAAGATATTAAGCCTAATTCTTGAATCTTTTGAATTTAAGAGATTCCACTAAAACTTTTAATTTGCTTAAGGACACTCCTATCTAGTTAATGCTTCCCAAACACTCTCAAATTAATTTTCCTCCTTCCCCCTCTTTTCTTCCTTCCCTGAAATCATTGATGGACACATTAATTCATTATTGATTTCTTGTTGATTGCATCCAAAGGCCAGGATCCATGCTAGATATTGGGAATGGAAAATTGAATAAGGAACATTTCTGCTTCTAACTATTACAGAGTAATTGACACTAGATTAGTTTTCATGCTGTAAGAAATCAAATAACTGCACAAAGTACATGACACCATTGTTTTCAGTTATTGGACAATGAACAGCATAAGATTGTGATCCCTGAAAAGAAAATTCATTAGATAATATCCCATAATCACCCTGGCTCTTTGCCTGGCAAAGATTAATCAACTATGGCACAATGAGATAAAGTCCAAGCAGAGCATGGAAGTCCTGCTTGGAAGAGATTCAAAATGGGGAAGATATAGTCACTGCAATGTGTGGGATAGGAAATGAGGAGGGAGCAGTGTGGGGGAGGACATAGAAGTTTATATGTTCTAAACATGCATGAGATGAGACTACACAGAGAGTATTTGCAGTAAGATAGGGATTTAAACAAAGATTCTCAAGGTTGAACAATTTGGAGGCACATTATAGTTCTAGTCCAGAAAGAATGTTAACACTCCAGGCATCCAGATGAGGCAGCAGAAAGCCATGTCTTAAGAGCAAGACTCATGCTTTTAGAAAAAGTCTATTCTAGAGCTATCCTAATAAAACTGAAAACCAACAACCTTAAAGTCTGTATCTAATGTAATCATCTTTCAAATGTGAAAGAGGAATAAAGACTTTCTTGGACAAAGAGAAATTGAGGAAATTTGTTGCCTGTGAACTTGCCTTGCAAATGGTAAAAAGAAGTTCCTCAGAAAGAAGGAAAATAATAAGGACAAAACATTAGGCCTACATAAAGAAAAGGAGAATGCTAGGGAAGGAATAAATGAAGGTGAAATAAAATCTTTTTTATTTTTCTTAACTCATCTAACAGAACAGTTTGTTCAAAATAATAGTAGCAACAATATATTTGATGATTATAGCATATGAATAAGTGAAGCAAATGGCAGTAATATTAGACAGGAGGGATTAGGAATACTCTGTTATAAAGTACCCACACTATCCATGAAGCCATATGCTATTATTTGAAAGTGGACCTTGGATTGGATTAGTTGAAAATGTTTATTGAAAAAAAAAAAAAAAGAAAGAAAAAAAAAGAAAATGAATATTGTAAACTCTAGGGTAACCACTAAAAAAATTAAGAAGTCTTACTGATAGGCTAAAAGAGAAGAGAAAGGGTAATCGTATAACATGCACAGTTAAAAGCAGAGACCAGAGAAGGCAGAAAAGAAAGAAGAGGAAGAAGAAAGGGCAGGAGGAGGAGGAAGAAGAAGAAAAGAAAGAAGAGAAAGAATAAGAACAACAGCAGCAACAATAAGTGCAATGAATAGAAAACAGTTACAAAAATGATCAATATTTATCAGTAATCCCTTTATATGTGAATGGTCTGAGTACATCAATTAAAAGGCAGAAACTGTCAGAGTGGGATACAGAAACAAGACTGACTATATATTGTCTACAAGAAACCACTTTAAATAAAAAGATAATTTAAAGTAAAGCAATGGAGAAAGAGATACCACAGTTAACATCCATCAGAAGAAAGCTACAGTGGTCATATGAATCTCAGACAAAGCGGACTTCAGAGCAAAGGCAATTATCAGGGATAAAGAGCATCATTACCTAATGATCAAAAGGGGTCAATTCTTTAAGAACACATAACAATCCTTACTGTCTACTTGCCTAATAACAGAACATCAAAATCTGAGGCAAAAATTGATAGAACTGCAGGGAGAAATAGACAAATCTATTATAGTTGGAAACGTCAACACCCCTATATTAGTAGTTGACGGTTCCAGCAGGCAGAAAATCGGTAAGAATGTAATTAAACAGTCCATCAATCAGTATATCTAGTGGACATACATAGGATACTTCATCCAACAACAAACAGCAGAACAAACAAACATCCTTTTCAAGGTCACATGGAACATTTACCCAGATCGACAGTATTTTGGCGAGCCAAATAAAACACACCTCAACAAATTTGAAAGAAGAAAATCAAACAAAGTAAGCTCTTAGACTACAATGAAATTAAAAGTAGAAATTAAATATTCAGAAAGAACTGGAAAATCCCAAAATATTTGGAGATTAAACAACAGACTTCTAACCATGGCTAAAAGAAGGCTCAAGAGAAATTTTAAAAATACTTAGAATAAAAATGAAATTACAACCTATCAAAATTTGTGGGATGCCGTGAAAGCAATAATTAGGGTGAATTTTATAGCACTGAATGAATTGCAGACAAGAAAGATCAATAATCAACAATTTAAGCTTCCACCTCAGGAAACTAGAGGAAGAAAAGTAATATAAACCTAAAGCAACCAGAAGAAACAATAAACATTGCAGCATAAATCAATGATATTGAAAACAAAAAATTAATAGAAAAAAATCAATAAAACCAAAGCTGGTTCTTGGAAAAGATCAATAAAATTGATAAAACTCTATTTAGCTGACAAGGAAAAAAAGAGAAGACACAAATTATTAATGCCAGAAATGAAAGAGAGGCTATCACTGCTTACCCCATAGACATTGAAAGGTTGTGTTTCTCTGGTGGAACCTTGAACGACACAGGTCCATAGATGTAAATTCATAGATGTATGCCAAATACAAGATACGAAAAAATACTCATCAAGATCAATAAAATGTTTGAGTTTGAGGAAGAACCTGGGATAGAGTTTAAATGTGGAAGTGGGTTTTGGTCTTATTAGCTAACAAAAGAAGATACTCATATATTTCTTGTACACTTAAACACTTTTCAAAGTAAAAGAACAGTTGAAAGTCTGGATTACTACCTACTCCATACTACACAAGCCAACGGGGAAGTGTGCAAAACAAAGGTGAAAAGAAAAGCTTTCTGTCATTTCTGATCACATTATACACTTTTAGTAAGTGCTTGCAATACGCCAGCAAAGGTAGTGGGGCTAAAAAAAAAAAAAAAAAGAGAGAGAGAGAGAGAGAGGGGGACAAAATGGTGTCTACTCTTCTGTAAGGGAGATGTCCTCATCAATACCATGTTTTGTGCATCTACTCTTATCCCCAGGAGTCATCACTTATCGAGCACTAACCAAATGCCAGGCACTGTTCCACCTGTTGGCTGTGTTTTACCTGTATTTTCCAGTCAGCTTTCAGAACAACAACACTCACGTAGGCATTGTTTTTATTATCCCTGTTTTATTATTTTTTTTAAGATTTAATTTATTTATTCATGAGACACACACACACACACACACACAGAGGCAGAGACACAGGCAGAGGGAAAAGCAGGCTCCATGTAGGGAGCCTGACGTGGGACTCCATCCCACATCTCCAGGACCACACCCTGGGCTGAAGGCAACGCTAAACACTGAGCCACTCGGGCTGCCCTATTATCTCTGTTTTAAAAGTAAGAGCCTAAGCACAGGCAGGTAGGGACTTGCTTCAGGCCGTCCAGCTAGAGGCTGGGAACCCAAACAAGCAGCCCGATCACGAAGCCTGACTTCTTAACCACAGAGCTTTGCTACCAGTACCGCCTTGTGGTCTTATTTGATCCTCATCAAAACTGGGCTAAGCGCCACCCACTATTATTTACAGATGGGGAGACCGCAGCCTGAAGAGGTCGTGGAATTGGTGTAGGTCACGCTGATAGACGGCAGAACCAGCCCTTTTTCCAGGATTCTTCTATATGAGGCTGTAGAAATAGATAATTGTAATAAAGTGTCGTAGAGGCTTGGATAACAAACACCTACTGGCTACTGGGCCTCTTTGTCTTCTGTCCCTTAGTCCTCCCTCCCCTTGCTCCTCCTTTTCTTATTTCTTGGCATAGATTTCCTCCTCCAACTCTTGATGGCTTCCTTCTCTGTCAGCCTTTCTCTCTCTCCTCTGTCTGCCTGCCTCTCTTACCCCACCCTTTCCAAATGCTCCCAAACTCCCAAGTTAAAAAACAAAACTCTTTAGTCCTCAGTCGAGGGAAGGGAAGGAGAGGAAGTGCTTATGCTCTTGTTTAAAGTCAGGTTTTTGACTATTGATCAATTATTGCCTGAAAAGTTAACGGTGTTGTCTTCCTGTCCACATCTCACAGTTAATATGGTTGCAGTGGTTTTGCATATGCATCTGTGTATCCTTCTACACAGCATATACAAGTGTTGATGGAATATTCCTTTTATTGGTAACGGTTGCCAGCTGGTGCCTGGGTGCTTATACTGCCTATGGCTCTTGAATCTCATGCTGAAACTTCATAATGAAACCCGAAAATCACAGAAGCATAAACACAGCTGCTTATGCCTATAAAGTAAGTGGTTTACAAGGGAAAGCATAATCAGTAGAATCTAGTGTTTAGTCAATTACATTAACAGCAGACAAATAGAAATCATATGTATTTGACAGGAGGCCATTTTAAGAAACTGTATATTTGTATGTTGCAAGCATAATGAGACATCTTAAATGTCATCCATTATTCATGAATTTGAATAAAATAAAAGGGCTTTCCCCTAAAGACAGAATATTAAGATTCTGTTAAAAATGTGAGGGTTTTGATTTTAGGAGCTCATTTTATTTCTTAAATTGGTTCAGAAGTGTTTGTTTTTTTTAAGTGATTACAACCAAAGAGATTTAATATCTCTTAAATATGCCAAAGATACCATGTCAGAAAACCTGTACGTTTGGGGATATCCAAGAGTGTAAAAAATACAATCTCTATCAGAACTTGAACTGGGTTGGGGGAGGGCCATAGAGAATTATTGGACCCAGCAGAGTGAGGCAGGTGATTCGGGAAGTTACCTTGATTGATGGTAAAAGGTACTCAGTCAAGACAGGGAAACTTGTAGCAGTAAAGGTCAGAGGTCAAGCCAGAAAGCTCGAAAGAGTTGAGTTCCGGCCCTTGGGATTGGAACACACACAAGAGATATCACTGATAAAATGAAAAAGGAATCAGAAAGACCCGTGTGCCAGGACAAGAATGTATGGCTTTGGCTATTGGATTTGGGACTCAAGGCATGGGACTGGTACAAGGACCATTTCCAGGACGTCCAGACATAAGGTAGTGTAGTCATTTCATTTCTTAAATTCTACTGATTAGGTGCTGTTTTGAGAGCCTGGAGTGGGGCTGAGTCTTCAAGTTCCAGGAATTGTGTGTTCATTGTAAGGTCTGTGCAGAATGGGGGAATACAAGTTCCAAATGATATTTTACTAATCTGGTATAATTACAATGGTGATAAATCAATAAAGTTCCAGTGAGAACAACCAGTTGTTATGAATTTCACAAAGCATTTCTCAAAGCGTTTCTAAATTTTAATTATTATGGGACTGGGAGTCCTTAAAGTCTCTGTTAATAAATAATAGGTAATAAGTGGATAAGATACATGGGTTGTATAATTAGAAGAGATCCCCAAAAGACTGCATGAATCAGTTGCATCAGAATCACCCGGTGGTGCTTTCAGAGCAGCTTCCCTGGCCCTTAGGCTGTCTATGAAGTCGGCATCTGAGAATAGAGCCTAGGAATCTGATTTTCTTCAAACTCCCCTTTAGAACCTTGTCAGATTTATTCCACAGAGAGCGTTTCAAGTCCTGCAAAGAATTTAAGAATTTTTAATTTTTGTTATCTCAAATAGTTGAAGCATCCTTCCCTCTTTAATGGTATCTTGTATTTACATGAATACAGTTCCTTGTTCTACTGGGACACATAGCTTTAGCTCAGTGCCCCTCAGAATTATCATGAATTCCAATTTCATAAGTCTAAAATTGATGACTTTTAATTCCAGAAAACCGTCCCTCTCAAATCCTCCTTTCCTCTGCAGTTTATGGTCCCCCCGTGGGGTACATCTTCTCTTGAAGACCGTGTGCTTAGAACAATCCCAACTGTATCTTTATTTTGTGTACTTCATTCCTTACTATCTTCCCTGTCATGCTGAAGGGAGTTTTGTCTGGTGTAGTAGAGATGTGAGAAGACTTGATCCAGGTCACCAGTCAGATTATTGCCCCCCAGGGTATAGATGAAGACATAGAGGTGCAGAAGACTTGGCCACCTAACGAGGCTTCTTGCCACCAAACCTCTTAGCAGGTCTCTCTGCCTAGCTGAGGATGGTTTCCGAGTATGCTCATGGTCCCTAGCAGTTATTCCAGACTTGTGGAGAGGAATCGGGACTGGAATCCTGGTTTTGCCTCCGGGACTAGCCTGCTATGCGGCCTTACCTAAATAGCATCATTTCTCTGGGTTCTAGTTGCTTATAGTAGTAAAGACCTAGGGTTCAAATGCTGACTCCACTTCTATAGATATAAGTTGGGGCAAGTTATTTAGCACCTAGTGCCTCAGTCTCCTCATTTATAAAGCAGAGATGGTCAAAGGACCCATCTCAGAGAGTTGTGGCACTTTACTCAGATTGCCTATTCTTTTTTTTTTTTTTTTTTTTTTTTTTTATGATAGTCACACACACACAGAGAGAGAGAGAGAGAGGCAGAGACACAGGCAGAGGGAGAAACAGGCTCCATGCACCAGGAGCCCGACGTGGGATTCGACCCCGGGTCTCCAGGATCACGCCCTGGGCCAAAGGCAGGTGCTAAACTGCTGCGCCACCCAGGGATCCCCAGATTGCCTATTCTTAATACAGTGGCACAAAGTTAGATTTTCTATAAATGTTAGCTATTGTATTTATGAAGAAGTGGGATAATAGATGTGAGAAACGCTTTGAAATGGTTTAAAGTGCAGATGTAGACAAGAAGGTAAGTGAGAAAGATGATACAGTATTAGCTATCTTAACGCTGTGCATCAAAGTAGTAGCTTAAAAACTGACCTACCCCAAATTAATTATATTATCTCCCAGTTTCTGAAAGTAAGTTTTTTGGCTTAGGATCCCAGCTACCAGGAGCTCGGCTAACCCGAAGAGGGAGCTGAGCTGTTAGGTTTTGGTGTAGCCAGTAAAACATCAGGACAAGATGGAAGCAACTGAAGCCTTCAATCACTTATGGCCATACTATAAGAGGCTAAAACCAGAGGAGGTGAAGGCTGCCCCCAGTTCCATTTTGCCACATGGAACAACATGCCTATTATGGGGGAAGAAGTGGTAGAAATAAGAGCTAGGGGTGGAGCATGGGGTACTTGGTCTGAGAGGGGGAAAAAGTGTCTTCAAGGTCCTCCCCCAATGAGGAGGCCTCCAAAGAGTCCCTTTGGCTGAAGGTTGCCTGAGCTGGAATTGCTAATATACATGAGAGCCTGGCTGACCAGACGAGCTTGAGTCCTTGACTGAAGCTCCCTTCGGAAACATTAACCTATTGGCTGTGCACCAAATTGAGTTTGCAGAGGGCAGTGTTTCCCCATGAGGCCTGCCAGGTAAAGACCTTGTAATTGCCTGTGGTCAGGCCTGAAAAATCACACACAGGTTTTGCATCAGGAGCTGGACTCCTCAGCCAGCCCAGATGAGATCAGCTGTGGGGGCAGTGCCAGGCTGCATGGACAGGGCAGGCTCAGAAGTGGGCAGCTGAAGCAAGGACCTATAGCCCAGTTAGATAAAAGCTAGAGGGGAAATGGAAGGCAGGATCAAACGGATCAGATCAAACAGACATGTGTAGACATAGGAGGCAAACAAAGTGAGCAAATATCTGAGGGCCAAGAGTAATTCCAGTATCCAGAATCCAGGCCCAAGAGTCGCTCAGTGTGAGGTGCTGGGACCAGCTGTGTGTCACCTGAGAAACTTATAAACACTCTAGACCCCCCACCCTCAGTTTCTCACTAGTTTTAACATAAAACCAGGACCTTTAAAAAACATTTTTAGCAAGTTCCCCTGTGATCTTAATGCATACAACAATTTGAGTACCACTATGAAGAGGTCAGCCATGAGGAGGAGAGACTGGGCAACCACAGGGTCAGGCCATAGGCACTGAATGAACACTGTGCCCTCTCCCCTTGGCTTTGTTCCCCTTTTTCAGATGGGAATATTCTGTCTTTGGTTAGATCTAGCCTAGAAATATACACACACAAGGTAGTTGGGAGTGGCTTTAAAAAATTTAAGACGTTAGGGGCACCTGGATGGTTCAGTTGGTTAAGTGTCTGACTTCAGCTCAGGTCATGATCCTGGATGAGCTCTGAATTGAGTGGGGCTTTAAGATCAGCAGGGAGTCTGCTTCTTCTTTCCCTTCCCCAACTTGTGCTCTTTCTCTCAAGTAAGTAAATAAGATCTTTTTTTAAAAAATGCAAGACTTGGTAATGAAGAACAGGTGTGGCTCTTAAGAGTGGTCCTTAGTAATTGCACCAGGCCAAGCACCAAGGCTGGTCTTCACCTTCTCTGTGGCATTGACCTGTGAACTAGAAGGGCTGCTTCTCACACATGATCTGCAACCCTTGTGGCAGGTTGATGAGAACTATAGAGCTTGACTTGATTAATCCACTTCAACCTCTTAGGAATATTTCAGATTTCATTGAACTCACAATGATACTAAAGAAAAGATTGTGTTGTATTTCTAAAAAAGCCATCTGGACTTCAGTGGTCCTCTGAGATAGAGTTCATTGTTTGAGTGGTGAGTGATTATGGTCACCAGTCATGATCCAGTGAATGAGCAGTTAATAAAGTGTGCAAATCCTAATGACCTGTACCTGAGCAAGAACGGGGAATCAGAACTGAAAAAGTCACAGCTTTTGTTCTTGGTAACATGCTAGAGTACCATCAGCATTTGATATTTGTGTCTTCTATCCCTACTGGCCACAATCAACAGTCCAGAAAATTCTGGAAAAAGCATTCACCAAAATCTAAAGGTCTTTAGGATCTTAAAAAGCCCAATGGCATAGCCTTAAGAAATGTGGATGAGACTTGTGTTCATCTACTGATTGTTTTCTGACCAGATCAAATGTTACACAGAGGTCCACTTTAGTGAAGAGAAAGGTTTCATACTAAAGAAAGAGTGGGGATCCATTTCTAGCATTAATATGGATCAGCTATTCTGATAAACCATTTTGCCGAAATACACATAAGTCCTTAATAACAAATATACTTTTAAAAATGGCTGAGTTTGCAAGGAAGAGTCCCAAGAACTAAAAGAAAAAACTGTGAGTTGAAATCAGGGTGGCAAGTGAACACAGAAGCCCGACTATCCTGGAACAAAGACTGATGGTGGGAATCTGGAGTACCGGGTTTTATAATTGTTAAGGAAATGAAAGGGTAAGACCTGTGGCCGTGAAAATGAAGGAAATAGAACTTGAAATGTATATATAAAGTCATAACCTATTGAAAGGGCTATGTGATCTCCACAAAATTGTGTGTGAGAGAAATATCCGACACTCAACAGAGAGCAGCTAAGTGGAAATCTGCCTGGGTTGTAGCACTGGGCTGAAAACAACATTATCATCTCATCTGAGTGTTTTTAACCTTATCCATTTGTGACTTTGGGGTTTTAATGTTATTCTGCATTGAATTTATACTACCCACAAGCAGGAAAATCCCAAACTGGAAAATAAGGTAGTCCTGGATTGAAAGTATTCCCTGGTCCCTGACATAAGCAAATAATAATCCTAGAGAAAGCATCTCTTACTTGAGGCCTTCAGGATTCCAATATATTTGATTAAAGCAAATAAAAATTCCCAGTGAAAAATTGCCAGACATAAGAAAACAACTCTAATGAGTGAAAGCCAGCAAACATGACAAACAATAGGTCTAGATCATAAGGAATTCAGAAAAAGGAATTATCTAATGTTGACTATAAAAAAGCTATTTTTAAAAATGAATGAAAAAATGCAAAAATTAAATATTAGCAAATGGAATCCAATACCACACTAAAAGGCTAATATATCATGACCACATGAGATTTATTCTAGGAATGTTGGTTTAATATCAGGAAATTTAGTAATATCCTAATACCATATTAATAGTTGGAGATGGACATACACTTTTTAAATAGCCTTATTGCGATATAATTAACCTACAATAAATAGTACATATTTAAACTGGATAATTTGGTAAGTTTTGGCACATATGCACCCCTATGAAACCAGCACCGAGGTCAAAACAATAAGCACCTTCAAAAGTTTCCTTGTGCCACTTTGTGATCCTTTCTTCTTTTTCCTTTTTGTGACCTCTCTACAACTTAGTGTGACTACTTTATGTGCCATAGATTAGTTTGCATTTTCTAGAATTTTATGTAAGTGGAATCATACAGTATATGCTCTTATTTTGTCTGGCTTCCATTCTGCATAATTTTATCAAGCTTCATCCATGTTGGTGCATGTATCAGTAATTCATTTCTTTTTATTGCTGAATGTTCCAATGGTTGGCTCACTTGAAAAAAATCACTGGTAGGTTCTCTCCCCTTGAATAAGCCCTAGAAATTTTGCAGCTGAAGAACAATAAAAGAGAGGAAAAGACCTCTACTTCTTGAGATTTAGCTCAACAGCCATAGGTCTGTGTGGATTCACATCAATAATCCTTAAGTTTGGATCATCCCATGGGAGTGAGTAAAGCTCTTATTGGAAGTGGGCCTGTGAATCTAACTTGTTTTAGTTTGTGACTGCAAGGAGGCAGAAAACTGGCCAGTGTGCTGGGCTTCCAGGTGTTTGCACTAATGTGCACGTTGGGGAATTGAGCCACAATGTGAGGCCTTTCTTTTGATCTGTTTGGAAAAAGTCAATTCACTCCAGCTAGGGTTGGGTCCCTCTTTATCATGGGAGCCCAGAAAGAAAATAACTCAGCTCTTCACTGAAGATTATATTTCATGGGGAGAGAGAAAACTGCTTTGAAATCGGTAATAATTAATTACTGCCCACTAGTATGCCCATTATTCCTTGGATTATTATTTTTTTTTATGCAAAATGCTCGGGGTGGGCAGGAGGAGGAAATCCAGGACAGGAAGCAAGAGGAAAGTTCAAGAGGACTTCTACCTCATCAAAGATACAGAAATCTGTGGGTCCATGGCAATTTCCTCAACTGTCTTTCATGCAAGGGTGAAGGCAGCAACAGATGGAACTGTAGAGACAGGAGGGTAGGACCAGAGAAACTGCCACAGGGTCTGAATAAAGAGTATGGAATCAAGGGATAGAATAGTTCAGAGGTAAAGTCCAGTGGTCACCCTGACCTGATAGTCCAGGAAGCATTGAGAGAGGCCTAGAAAAACCCTGGCTGAGGGTCAGGAGGACAAACTTGGAGTGGAAGTAGAGAATAATCATCAGGGGTGGGAAAGGAGACTGAGATCTAGTGTACGACCATGTTAGGAAAGGTAAGAATGACTGATAATGGAAAAAGTAAATAAGAAATTTTCAGACTTGAAAGATGTATTAGCAGGGGCACCTGGGTGGCTCAGTGGTTGAGCGTCTGCCTTTGGCTCAGGTCATGATCCTGGGGGTCAGGCGTTTCCGTAGTGTAGGGGTTATCACGTTCGCCTCACATGATCCTGGGGGTCTAAGGATCAAGTCCCACATCAAGCTGCCCATGAGGAGTCTGCTTCTCCCTCTGCCTATATCGCTGCCTCTCTCATGAATAAATAAATATAATTTTTTTTTTAAAAAGGAAAAAGATGTATTAGCAAGGGTGTTTGCCATCTCTGGTCTTGGAACATACTCCCTTCTAACCCACACTTAAACTGTTCTCAAGCAGGCTGTCACGGAGGCAAAAGAAAAGAGTTGTGGAGGAATGTAGTGACAGAAGGGAAACTGACTTGAAGGGCATACTCAGCATTCCTGACAAAGCAATTCTATGCTTAAACAAATTCTTTGAATAGTGGCTCTTCTAGTCCCTTAAAAATAATTTGTATATACAGAATTTCTGCTTAGTAGCCAATGTAACCTATTGTAAAATAATACTTGTACTTCCCACATTGCTGTCATCCCCACCCCGCAGGATCTCAAATGCAGCTAAACGTGAACCACATTTGCAAGTGGTCACAGCAGCGGCAGCAGCCAACGCTCCTCTGGCTTGCTTTGTGTCAGAGGCTGTTCTGAATCCTTCCCAAACATTAATTTATTTAATTCTCACAGCAGTCTTATGAGGCAAGCATCATTATTCCCATTGTATAGGGTAGCCTGTTTGCATTTCACTGGGCTAACAATGCATTCATTAGACCAACAGTATTTTTTGCTAAGATCATGTAATAAGTGTGTTAATAATATTTGGGAGGGATGCCTGGGGGCCTCAGCGTTTGAGCATCTGCCTTCGGCTCAGGGCATGATCCCCGGGTTCTGGGATCGAGTCCCACATCGGGCTCCCTGCAGGGAGCCTGCTTCTCCCTCTGCCTGTGTCTCTGCCTCTCTCTCTGTGTCTCTCATGAATAAATGAATAAAATCTTTAAAAAAAAATACTATTTGGGAAAATTTAAAATCTGTTCAACTAATGATATAAAATCAGTTATGCTAATAATCACATTTATTCAATGACCTTTATTTACTAGAGATTTTTAGGCAGTCATGTACTGATAAGAGGGTCTCAAGCAGAGTGTAGCTGTAATCTCTATCTTTGGAAAAGAAATAATTTTTCATGATTAGGAAAGAAATGTTTAGCCATTATAGACACAGCAAAAGGTTCTATGGGGTTTCTCTTTTTCTTTACTGTAACTCTCAGTGACTTCTGATTTTTCCACTTTTGGTGACAATTTATATTGACTACCTAAGACAGTTTTCATTCTAACAAGCACATTGTCCTAGAAAATAACATTGAGACATGGATATAATAAGCACATTACATTTTAAATTAATTGTCATAGAAGATAAGATAAATAATTCTTGGGGTGTCCAACTCTTGATTTTGGTTCAGGATCAAGGTCATGAGATCAAGCCCTGCATCAGGCTCTGCTCTATGTGTGGAGCCTGCTTAAGATATTCTCTCTCCCTCTGCCCCTCCTCATGTGCTCTCTCTGTCTCTTAAAAAAAAAAAAAAAAAAAAAAAAAAAGTAATTCTAAAAATGAAACTGGTTCTAAACTGGTTTGACCAGTTTGGTTTTTAGAAGTTTTGCATCTTTAAAAATGGTCATGCTATGAGAAGATACAATTTTTAAGAATTTTTATTAAGGACAAATTACATGTAAAATGTATACATTCAAACTCATTTGATCAGTACAAGGATGCTGAGGACGCCCATGTTCATGTAAAAAGAATAATACAAAATGTCTAAAGGCAGTGTTTTCTTCCCCCACAATAAATTAAGTTAACTAATATGTCAAGTGTATGTGGGAGATGGCCAAACTTCTTTCGGCTCTGGATGCATTAAGAAGAGGGAGAAATAGGAGAGTGGATTTCTTCAAGAAGCAGAAGAAGGAAGACTTTGTCATGAAGACAGGTGGAGAAAACAGCTGACTTAATAAAGGACCTAGACGTACCTTTCTGGCTAAAAGTATATCCTATTGGCCTAATGGGACCTGACAGGATGAGTAAAGCATTAAATCTCCGTCTTTCATGACAACTCGGCAATACAGCCAGGTTGCACTTTAGACTTTAACCATTTTCCTAATTTCTTCCTTCCCACTTCTTCTGAAAGGCGTGGGGAGAGAGGAATAATAACACAGGACAAAGGGTTGAGGATTCCGGTAGGACATGGCCAAGCGGAATGCACGTGGGAGACCCTGGGACCTAAACACTGTCAGGACCCCTTTTGAGCGTGGACTACACAGGATCTCATTCATCTCAACGTGATGAGAATGATCACGAAGTGCTTTGGCAAGCAAGTCAGTGGAACGCCAGGCCTTGATCTTCCTTTTCCACCCTCCCGCCTTCTCCAGTAGAGTTTGGCATTCTCCTGAGAGCATCTCTTCTGTTGACTCCCACATTTTAAATTCCAACCCAAACCTCTCTTCTGAGCTACAAATCTATATAATTAATCTGCCTATTCAACATCTCCATTTGAATATCTCTTGAGGCATCGGTCTGCAGTAGTGAACAAAATAAGCAAAAACCCTGTCTTTGTGGAATTCATTTTCTAGCCCATCCTCAGTATGTCCCAAACTGAAGCCATATGCCCGAAATCTACCCAAGCCAGTCAGTTGCTCTGGCTAAAAACCACATCTTACTGTGGACGCCTGGGCGGCTGAGTGGTTGAGTGTCTGTCTTCGGCTCAGGTCATAATCCCAGGGTCCTGGGATCGAACCCTGCATCGGGCTCTGCCTATCTCTGCCTGCCTCTCCCTCTGCCTATCTCCCTGCCTTCTCTCTGTGTGTCTCACGAATAAATAAATAAATCTTTAAAAACTACATCTTACTAGCTTTACCTCTAAGGTATTCTTCTTCTTTGGCGCCAGCACATGGATCCAAGAAATCCGTCATTTCTCTCCTGAGCATCTGCAAAAGCTCCTAACTGGCCTCCCTTCATCTACTTATATTCTCCACCCTAAGCTAGAATGGGTACTTTATTTCATTTTCTAAGAGGGATCCTTTTAAACTGCACATCTGCTCATGATGTGTGTGTGGGGGGGTGGATCATGACATTCCCCTGCTTAAAATTTTTTCAAATGCAAATTTGAATGACCTGGCTCCTGTTCTCCTCCCCAGCTTTTGCCTCTTGACTCCAAGGTACAGCACAGTGATTTTTCAGTGCATTCTTACCTATGCCAACGTGTTTTTTTTTTTTTGCCACTTGAGTGATATTCATCATGTCCCATTCTCACTCCACTCATTTTCAGATCTCAGGATGAACACCATTTGTTCTAGTCTCTAAGTCCTGCCATATCACCATAAGACCCCTTATGTATATATTCCTAGTACTTTTTTTCTTTATGGTTGCTAACAATGGAATTACTTACTTAGGTGATGATCTGCTTACTGTCTGTCTCCACCATTAGACTGTAAATGCCATCAGAGCAAGAACTGTACCCATCTTTCTCACCACAGACTTGCAGAGAGATCATAGTGGAAATAGTGGCCACTCAGTAAGTATGTATTGTACTTGTTAAATATAAGGAAAAGTTCTAACTCCCTCAATTAAGCCACAATTACAACACATCAATGAGAAATAAAAATTCACCATGAAGGGGGTGATTATGGAAAAGGAAGGAGTACTAGTGGGCTAACTAGAGAAAAATAATGTAAATAAAACCTTTACTGTCAAGGTGAAAACAGTGTATTAATACAAATGTTAAAGGGGGAAATTAATGTTGCTATGGAATGAGAGTGATAGGAATAAAGAAAAAACATAGTAGCAGTTCCAACCTGGAAAGATTGATGGTGGAAATGTCACTATGGATGGGATCTATAAAAGGATCCTGCAAACCTCCCATCCTACACTAAATGTCTTGGAAGCTGTGATCTCCCTACACTCAGATATTTAGATGTAGTTGAATAGAGTTGTGTAGAGAATAGCAGAAAATGGTAAACTGGAATGAGTGAGAAGCTATGCAGCTGGTAAATAGAGAAAGAAGAAAATACTGAATAGTCTTCATGAAGGTTGATTCCCATGATGACTTTTAACAAATGCTTTAGAAGAGATAAATACTTCACTGAAAAGCCTCAAGGTTGGGAATGGCCTAGTGCATGTAGAACATAAACATCTTCTGCATATAACTCCTTTAGATTTCATATTTCAAAAGAATAGACTGGGCCAAAATTACTTGCTGTGCAATAATGATTTCATAAGGAGAACGTGTTGTCTCAGGGTCTAGAACCTTCTACATTATTCAGAAACCTTCTGAAACTTTTATTTTTCAACCTCAAATGATAAAGTTTATCTTGTTTTGGGAAGAGAAGATGCATCTGTATTTCTGAGAGCTTGTTCTGTAATAAAAGTAAACCAAGATAAACAGGTTTACATATTGAGAACATGCAGACTATGTTTGCCACATTTTAATTTAAAAATGCGAAGTTAAGCATTCCGAATATGCTCCATGTCAAATATTATATCAATATATCAAGTGCTACTTATACTGGGCTCCTAGGTCAATGTTCAAAATACTTATGAAATCTTCATTTGCATTTATTAATAAATTGCTTTTCTTTCAAAGACACTTCATAATATTGCACTGTCACCTTTTCTTGTTAGTTAAGCTATGAGAAGAGGGTCTGCATAGAATTCTAGTTTCCTATTCCTGTAAAAGACCTAAGCTTGAATAAAAATGTATCTTCCTTTTCTTTCTGTTATGTGGTCAGTGTTAACAATACACAGAACTACTTTTTGAAAGGTAATTCTTAGTCACTCTGAAAAAGTTTGGCAGTTTCTTTAAGAACCGAATATGCAACTACCATCCAGTCCAGCAGTTATGCTCTTGTGCATTTATCTCAGAGAAATAAAAACTTCTCATATAAAAACTTATAAATGAATTTCTAAATAGCTTTATTCATCATAGCCCCAAACTAGGAAATAACCAAATATTCTTCATTAAGTGAGTGGTTAAACAAACTGGTACGTTTATACCGTGGAATACCACTCAGAAATAAAAAGAATGACTTATTGAGAGGTATGTAAAAACTTGAATTCATCATCGGGGAATTACACTTATTGAAAAAAGGCCCATCCCAAGAGGTTGTGTACTTTGTATATGATTCCATTATATAACACTTTTGAAATCATCAGATTATAAAAGCAGAGGACACATCAGTGGTGGTTGGGGAGCAGACAGGAGATGGGGGAAGGGAGAGGGGCAGGAGATTCAGTAGCAAAGGAGTAGAGTGTGGTTATCAAAAGGCAACATAGGGATCCTTGTCTTGATGAAAATACACTGTATCTTTGTTTATCCATTCACTAGCCACTGGACATTTGGATTATTTCCAGTCTTTGGCGACTGTGGATAAGATTGCTATGCATATTCATGTACAAGTCTTTGTATGGATCTAAGGTTTCAATTTCTTGGATGGGTATCTTGGGGCAAAATTGCTAGATAATTGTAAATTACCTATAGCAATAGTTGTGTTTAACTTTTGAAGTCATTGCCACAATGTTTTCCAAAAATGCGTCATTTTACATTCCCACCAGCGATCTAAGAGCATTCCAGATTTTTTTTTTTTTTTTATATACTTGCTAACACCTGAATTGCTGTATGAGTTCTAGCAATTTTGGAGTGAAATCTTTTGGGTTCTCCTTTTCAGTATCATGTCATCTGCCAAGAGTGAGAGTTTGACTTCTTCGCCAATTTGAATACTTTTTAATTCTTTTTTACTGTCTGATTGCTGAGGCTGGGACTTCTAGTACTATGTTGAATAACAGTGGTGAGAGTGGACATCCCTGTCCACTGACCTTAGGGGAAAAGCCCTCAGTGTTTTCCCATTGAGAATGATATTCTCTGTGGGCCTTCCATTGATGGCTTTTATGATATGGAAGCATGTTCCGTCTATCCCTACACTCTGAAGAGTTTTAATCAGGAAAGGATGCTATATTTTGTCAAATACTTTTTTCTGTATCAATTGGGAGGATCATACGGTTCTTGTCTTTTCTTTTATTAATGAGATCTATCATGTTGATTGATTTCCGAATGCTGAACCACCCTTGCATCTCAGGGATAAATCCCACTTGGTTATGGTGAATAATCCTTTTAATGTGCTGTTAGATCCTATTGGCTAGTATCTTGGTGAGTATTTTGACATCCGTATTCATCAGGGATATTGGCCTGTAACTGCCCTTTTGGATGGGGTCTTTGTCTGGTTATGAGGTCAAGATATGCTGGCCTCAGAGAACAAGTTTGGAAGGTTTTTTTCCATTTCTATCTTTTCAAACAGCTTCAGTAGTATAGGTTTTATTTCTTTTTTAAATGTGTGGTGGAATTCTCCTGGGAAGCCATCTGGCCCCAGACTCTTGTTTCTGGGAGGTTTTTGCTGACTCCTTCAATTTACTTTCTAGTTATTGGTCTGTTCAGGTTTTCTCTTTCTTCCTGTTTCAGTTTTGGTAATTTATAGGTTTCCAGGAATGCATGCATTTGTTTCAGATTGCCTAATTTGTTAGCATATAGTTGCTCATAATATTTTCTTAAAATTCTTGTATTTCCTTGGTGTTGGTTGTGATCGCTCCTCTTTCATTCATGATTTTATTAATTTGAATTTTTTCTCTTTTCTTTCTTAATAAGTCTGGCTCTAGGGGTTTATCTACCTTATTAATTCTTTCAAAGAACCAGCTCCTAGTTTCATTGATCTGTTCTGCTGTTCTTCTGGTCTTCATTTTGTTGAGTTATGCTCTAATCTTTATTATTTCTCTTCTCCAGCTTGGCTTAGGCTTTATTTGCTATTCTTTCTCCAGCTGCTTTAGCTGTAAGGTTACCTTGTGTATTTGTGATTTCCCTAAATTTTTGAGGGAGGGTTGTATAAACTCTAATTTATCTGATATGAGGATTGCTACCCCAGCTTTCTTTTGAGGACCATTTGGATGGTAAATGGTTCTCCACCCCTTCACTTTCAGTCTGGAAGTGTCCTTAGGTCTAAAATGAGTCTCTGGTAGACAGCATATAGATGGGTCTTGCTTGTTTATCCAGTCCGATACCCTGCGTCTTTTGATGGGATCATTTAGCCCATTCACGTTCAGAGTAACTATTGAAAGATATGAATTTAGTGTCATCATAATACCTATTCAGTCCCTGTTTCTGTGGACTGTTTCTTTGGGCTTCCTCTTCCTTTCATAGGGTCCCCCTTAATATTTCTTACAGAGCCAGTTTGGTGATCACATATTCTTTCATTTTCTGCCTATCTTGGAAGCTCTTTATCTCGCCTTCTATTCTGAATGACAGGTGTCTGTGGAGAAGTCTGCTGTTAATCTGATATTTCTCCTCCTATATGTTAAGAATCTTTTGTCCTGAGCTCCTTTCAGGATTTTCTCTTTATCACTGAAATTTGTAAGCTTCACTATTATATGTCGGAGCATCTCCTTGTGGACCCTTAGTTGTTTTTCTGTTTCTCAGCTTCCTTCTTTTCCATCAACTTGTTTTCTATGTCACTCTTCTGCCTCATTTACCCTAGCTGTTAGAGCATCCAGTTTAGACTGCATCTCAGAGTATTTTTAATTTCAGCCTGATTAGATCTCATTTCTGCACTAAGAGATTCTCTAGAGTCTTTTATGCTTTTTTTCAAGTCCAATTAGTAACTTTATAATTATAATCCTGAATTCTGTCTATGACATCTTACTTAAATCCTTTTTCATTAGATCTGTGGTAGAGTATTACCTCTGGTTCTTTCTTTTGTGGTGAATTCTTCCTTCTAGTCATTTTGTCCAGTGCAAAATGGCTGTATGAATGAGCAGAGTCAAAAATATCAACCATGACCCAAGCAAAATACACACTAGGCCATTATGAAGAGGCCAGGGGCCAAAAAATAGAAGAAAAAAGACCAAGAAAAAGGAAAAGCAAGTTAAAAAAAGAGAGGGAAACAACAACAAAAAAAAAGGGGAGGGGACATGAGTGGGGAAGAGAGAATATAATCTCACAGAGTGGACCAAAATAGTGATCCCCTTGGTTCTGAGTCTATTTTGGTCAGTATGTTAGAAGGTACTAAATTCTAAAATTAGGGATGCCTGGGTGGCTCAGTGTTTGAGCGTCTGCCTTTGGCTCAGGGCGTGATCCCAGAGTCCCAGGATGGAGTCCCACATCGGGGTCCATGCATGGAGCTGGCTTCTCTCTCTGCCTATGTCTCTCCCTCTCTCTGTGTCTCTCATGAATAAATAAATAAAATCTTTAAAAAATAATTAAATTCCAAAATTAAAAGAGAAACAAAACATATATATACAAAAATAAAATTGAATATGGTGAAAGGAAGTAAAAAATGAAGAATATATCTATAACCTGCAGCTGTAAAATGTGAAAGAAAAATAAACTTAAAAATGAAGAATTGATAAAATATTACAGTTAATACAGAGAGAAAAGAAAGAATATTGGAATATTTTAACCTGAAAGATAAATGGATCATAGGAAAAATAACCTCGAGTTCTAGATACTATTTTCCCTCAGTCCTGGAGCTTTCCAGTACTGTTTGGTCAGTAACCTTGCTCTTCCCCTGTTCTTCCAGCTGGTCTTCTGGGGAAGAGGCCTGCTGCGCTGATTCTCAGGTGTCTGTGTGTAGGCAGAGATGCCCCGCCCCTTGCCAGGTGGCTGGGCTCAGTGTAAGCTGTTTGCTTACAAACAGCTTACTCAGTGTGTGACATGTTTGTTCCCTGGAGGCTGCTCCTCTTTTGAGGGGAAAAGGGGGAAAAAAATTGGCTGCACACAGATCTCCAGCCCCAGAGCCAAGAGAGCCCAGTGTGTGCCAAACTGCACACTCCTACAGTGCCCACCCACTCAGATCCTGTCTGGGGGCAGGTGAGGGGACACTGATTTGTGCAATTTGCAGGGCCCCGGTGGGGAGACTGGCTTGGCACGCATCCACTCTGCCCTTCCCAGAGAAAGGGGAGGGTTGCCCTGCTTCTGTCCATTGCAAGGCCCTGGAACAGAGTGGTCACCTGGTGGAATCTGCACCCGCTCAGCTCTCTCAGGCAAAAGTGGAGTATTGCTGCCTTCCAGTCCTTTGCAGGGACCCAGCTCAGAGAGCAGTAACCCCATCCAGTCCTGGTTCCTGGTTTATGGCACAAGCTGAGCTTTCTCCTGGGCTCACTGACCCAAATCCATTCCTCACTCCAAAGCTTGGGAACTCTGCTGGCTCAGGCATCCCTGTACTTTCCGTGTCTCTGGGAATACTGAGACCTCACTGTCTCTCCTTCGGTTTTGCCCCATTTTACCACTGAGCACCTTTCAGGCAGGAAAGTCTCTCACAGGAGCTTCTAAAGTTCCCTATTTTGAGTTCCAGGGCCAAATCTCCTTCCTGCAGTGGGTCTACAAAGGCTCTCTCCCCTCCACCATTTATCTTCCCATATATCCCCTCCCTTTCTCTTCTCTGCACTCCTACCTTGCAAAAAGTGGTCATTTTTCTATTTGTAGAGTTCCAGCCATTCTTTCTTTGTATCTCAAGTTGAATTCATAGGTTTTCAGGATGGTTTGATAGTTATCTAGCTAAATTAGGGGGCCAGAAAACCAGGGCTCCTACTCTTCTCCACCTGGCCTCCTCCAACCTGTTTTTCTCCATTCTTAAGAAATCTTTGGTATTGGTATCAAGGTACATTTAGCCTGATTTTCCTGCTCATTACTGCTTTTCTTCTGTTTGTTTTGGGTTTAATTTGCTCTTTGTTCTCTTAAGGAAGAAATTTACATGATTGATTTGACACTTCTTTTCAAATATTGGTGTTTAGAGCTATATAATTCTTATTGTCTTGACTTCATCCTATACATTTTGAAGTATGCTTTTTTCATTCTGGGTTAAAAAGCTTTCTACTTTGCCTTGAGCTTTCTTAGTCTCATAGGTTGTTTTTTTATTTTTTATTTTTTTTTTAAATTTATGATAGTCACACACACACACAGAGAGAGAGAGAGAGAGGCAGAGACACAGGCAGAGGGAGAAGCAGGCTCCATGCACCGGGAGCCCAACGTGGGATTTGATCCCGGGTCTCCAGGATTGCGCCCTGGGCCCAAGGCAGGCGCCAAACCACTGTGCCACCCAGGGATCCCTCATAGGTTGTTTTGAAACATGTTATTCAATTTCCAAGTATTTGGAAATTTCCCATTTGTGCTATTGATTTGTAATTGTATTTAATTGAGGTCAGAGGACATACTTTGATTGTTTATGGTTTGCCATATGATCTGTCCTAGAAAATGTTCCATGTGTACTTGAAGTGACTCTGTATTTCTCTATTGGGTGGAAGAGGCATGTTTATATGCATCTTAACTTATTATAATCTATACCAGGTTAAATGGATTGATAGTGGGACACCTGAATGGCTCAGTAGTTAAGTGTCTGCCTTTGGCTCAGGTTGTGATCCTGCGGTCCTGGGATCGAGTCCTGCATCACACTCCCCCAGAAGGAGCCTGCTTCTCTCTCTGCCTGTGTCCCTGCCTCTCTGTCTGTGTCTCTCATGAAAAAATGAATAAAATCTTTTAAAAAATTAGATAAGTAAATGGATTGATAATGTTGTTCTGTTTTTCCATTTGATTTTTATGTCTATTGGTTCAATCCATTACTGAAATTAGAGCATTGACTTCTCTAATTGTAGCTGTTTATATGTCCTTTGAGTTTTGTCAGTTTTTATTTATTTTGATTTGAGTCTCTTTTGTTAGGCTATTATAAATTAAAAATAGCTTTATTTTCATAATATATAGACTTATTACTATAGAATATCTTTGTCTTTAGTAAGAATTCTTAAAGTTCATTTTGTCTTAATGTAGCCACTTCAACCATATTAATATCCTTTTATTTTCAACTATTTTTGTCTTGCAATATGTATTGTATCTCTTATAGAGAGCATATGATAGGATAGTGCTTTTTAAATTCAGCCTGACAATTTCTGCCTTTTGATTAGAGTGTAATCACAGTTATGTAACTATTGATTTTGTTGGAAATATGTCTGCTTTTCACTATCCGCCTTCTAGATGTTTCACGTATTTCTTCTCTATATGTTCTGCTTTATGGCCTTCTGTGGCAAATTTGTAGTATATCATTTAAATTCCTTTGCTAACTTTTTAAAGTATACTTATGGGGTTATTTTCTTAGTGGTTGTGTTAAAGATTATATATGTCATAATATATATAATATGTCATAATCAGTGTCAGGTTAAGACTTAATTCTGGTAAAATAAGGTAATTCTGCTCCAATACACCTTTTTTTCCTTTCTTCTTTGTACTATTATTGTCATATAGAGCACTTCAACTTAGTGTTCTAATTACTGCTTTATATAATCTCATGTCTCTTAAAGTAATTAGAAGAAGAAAAGAAAGAATATTATTATTATTATTTTTTTGGTAGATACCCACATATTTACTACTTCTGGTGCCCTTGGTCTCTTTTTGTAGATGCAGGTTACCATCCTGAGTCACTCCTATCAGTATAAAGGGCTTTCTTTAGTATTTTTTTTTTAGGCAGATCTAAGTTCTATCACACTTTGCTGGGTACAGAATTTTTGACTGGTAATTTTTTTATCCAGTGCTTTGAATGTGTTTCTCCACTGTCTTCTTCCCTCCACTGTTAAGGCAATCCTAAGCAAATTTGGCTCCTACTTTATTTTTGAACTCAAAATCCAGGTCCTTTCTAGCTTACAATTCTGGCCTTTATATCATCCTATTTTGGGCTCTCTTGGCCTGCGTTTCCAGTTATCCCTGAAAACTCCTGACCCCAGGCAATTATACCTTCCCATTATACCTAGACTAATCTCTGGAAGAAAATAACTTTGTTTCTTGTTCATAAAAGCAATGCTATTACCATGGCTTGCCAGAAAAATCTTCATGAGAAAAATAAAATCATTGACTCTTGGCGTAATTACCTCTTTCTTTATAGAACTAGCCATCTTTCTAACAATCTTTTAAATGTTGGGCTTTTAAATACCCTGATACCAAATTATTAAAGAAACTAGGCCTCTGGTTAGGTTTAGTTTTTAAGCTGCCAGGACCACTGTTTTCATTTTATTTACTAAGCTATCAAATATAAAAATTAGCCCTGGGGTGTGGGGCTTTCTGACACATATGTGATTCATGCAGTCATGGGTTTAACACAGCTCATTTATACATTCAAAGAATGCAAACTACAATCTTTACATTAAGAATTTTACCAAAAATTAAAAAGGGAATAAAACTGTTCTATGTGCTTTATTGTCAAAATAAACATTATATTTAACAAAAATTGGATATCGTGGGAACATCTTTTTAATGGCTCAGAAAAAGTATGTGTCAGGAAACAGCAGTCACACTAGCCATTTAATAGAAAATAACCCAAAGAATTATCCATTAGGTATGAAGTTAATTACCCGACAAAAATGCAAAAAAGAGAAAATAAGGAAATCAACTACAGGAAGCTGCTTCCACCTCTAGGACTGGGTACACAAAGAGAAAAGATAGGTGTATCAAAACTTAAAAGTTTGGTGAAGAGGCCACATGGAGCATAAACTCAGATTTCTAAAGAGAGGCCTCCAGGCAACTGGTCCTGGGTATCTTTGAAGATGACCAGCGGTTATAGGAAGTGTCCTTATGGTTGTGCAAGTGTATGTTGTGGAAAGGAATTGGCTTCTTGAGGTGCCGAAGTATTCCTGGGTTGATGCTCCCAGGAGCAGGAAGCACGCTGAAAGCAAGTAGTTACTTCTTCTTCCACCTAACTCTATCGCTCTATCACCTCCCAATGCAAATACACAAACCCACACCCTTTGACACTCACACATTACTGCCACCACCACACACACCTACCACATTCACATACAACATACATACACGTATTACCAAACATAAAAACACGACCATATACACACACCACATACACACATCACCACACCCACATACATCACCACATACACATCACCACATATTCACACCACATGTACACAAACACTGCATACACACACTACTACAAACAGACACACCCACACACTGCAGTTGGCTAAGCTTAATAGGGAGCCAGCTGGCAAAGCAGAAATGTGGCTCGCAAAGTCCACATTCTGACATCAAGTAACACAGTAGGAAAAGTATATTTGGTGCTGAGGAACAAAAACTTAGCAACTGGGATGCCTGGGTATCTCAGTGGTTAAGCACCGCCTTCAGCTCAGAGTGTGATCCTGGAGTCTTGGGATCGACTCCCATGTCGGGCTTCCTGCATGGAGCCTGCTTCTCCCTCTGTCTGTGTCTCTGCCTCTCTCTCTCCTTCTCTCTCATAAATAAATAAAAATCTTAAAAACAAAAAACAAAAAACAAAAAATTTAGCAACTCACATATTCATTTAAGTTTCAATAAAACCTTTCCTCTACCTATCCAGTGTCTTTGTTTCCTATGTATCTGAGATCAGGAGGATGTCCAATATGAAATAATCAAATGTTATTGTGGTTTACATTTTCCTACAATTTAACAAAGGTTAAATCAAAGTTGACTTGGATTTTCTATTTGGAGGGATTAGTAGGACCAAAGGGAATGGATTCCTATATGTTTCCATCATGGATCTAATTTTATTGTTGACTACCTCAAATATGTTGGAGATCCATGGAGTATAAATTGTAAAAAAAATAAAACTAAGCTGTGCCAACTAATAAAAGAGATTCTCAACAATTCCCTAAGTGTGTAACCTGGAGAGGGGGATGCAATTTTAATGGTGGATATTTCAAGTTAGAGAGCAGGAGATGATGATAGAAGAAAGAAAATACAGTTTGAGGGGCACCTGGGTGGTTCAGTGGTTAAGTGTCTGCCTTCGGCTCAGGGCATGATCTTGGGGTCCTGGGATCGAGTCCCACATCAGGTTCCCTGTGGGGAGCCTACTTCTCCCTCTGCCTGTCTCTGTCTCATGAAAAACTAAATAAAATCTTAAAAAAAAAAAAAAAGTTTGAGAAAACAGACACAGCATTTCTTCAATCTCACCTGCATTTCTCATTCACCTGAAGGCCAACAGCCTAAACAAGTACTAATTTCTGGATGGAAAAGCCACTTTGGAGAAGAAAATGACCAAGAACGTATATATCTAAAATAATAGAGCTGGGCACCTGTGTGGTTCAGTGGTTGAGCACCCTTTGACTCAGGGCATGATCCCAGGGTCCTGGGAGGGAGTCTTGCATCACGCTCCCCCGCAAGGAGCCTGCTTCTCCCTCTGCCTGTGTCTCTGCCACTCTCTGTGTGTCTCATGAATAAATAAATAAATAAATAAATAAATAAATAAATAAATAAATAAAATCTTTTTAAAAAAAAAGGAATGGAGCTTAGATTTCCTTGAATTAAAAGCAAGATGGAAATAATTTTACTCTGAAAACCTTCAGAATACTGTTGAATTCTCTTTAGTACGTTCAAAGGAGTCTTTAATTACTCTTTTACCTTTAAACAAGATTTTAAAAACAGATTTTTAAAAATCTGTTTAAAAACAGATTTAACCAAGATTTTTAAAAAAAATTGACAAAAAAAATTTGTCAATTTAGGTGTGAAAGAATTTTTAAAATTGCTGCAAAAATATATACTGATACATCTTGTTATGCGATGGTACTTAACATAAAACAGTATGTTTTTACTTATGCTTAGGAAAGCTTGTTACTTATCTGCTTTCAAGCATAGAGCCCTCCTCCCAGTCATAAAGAAGTAGGTCTATACATTCCTAAGGACCTTGAAATTCTTGTTAGGTTGAAGAATTTTGAAGAATTAGGGAAATATAGGCTATACTCCATATTTTACAACAATGGTGTTTTTTTGTTTTGTTTTGTTTTTAAGAATGGTGATTTTTCAACATAATATGATCTTGCCGAAGGGAAGAAGAGACTGGTAGGGGTTATTTAAAAATTTTCCTAGGTAACTTTGATATCTGCCTGCCCCCCACACACCAGGTTTACAACCAGCGGAAGGAGGAACATGGAGGTGGAGAATTGGAATGTCAGAACAGATGTTACCCTGCACAGATTTTCCATCTCATGATATTTGTGATTATTTTATTGTTTTGCAATACAGACTGTTTTAAATAATAGCCAGGGCACTAACAACCACCACTGCCACCACCAAACAAACAAACAAACAAACATTGATAACTGGGGATTAAAATGGCCCATCAAGGCAGGCAGCTCAGTGTGACTGGAATCTGTCACAGGGAATATTGGATTGCACAAAACAATAGGAATGAGGACCAAATTTAATCAGGCAAGGTCTAGTCATGATGAGACAAGGCCAGGGGACATGGAGGTCAGAGCTTGTGGAGATTACAGCGGGTATAAGAGACAGTAGGCCTGCTAGGGGCAGAGAGCTGACCAGGGCGGGGGCCCTTCTCTGGGGATAGGGCCCTGGATACAGGCTCTTGTTTCTAAATTTTCTGTAATACAGCTAAAAATTTCATCCTGCCAGGTCACCAGCCCAGCTGAGGGCTTTTCCTTTCCTGATGAGATTCCTATTGTGCTCCTACAGTTTCAGATTCCCTTGACTTGCAAAAGCAGTCAGTGAACCAACCCAATTTCCACATTATCTGAACATTATTATTCCATATTTCTCCTGTATTATCTAGGTTAGAAAAACTTACTTATCAGAATAACTTTATGTTGTTATCTATGGTCTCAGGTTTTGTTTTTTATTTTAATTTTATTTTTAAGTAAACTCTACTCCCAACATAAGGCTCGGGCTCATGAGCCTAAGGTCAAGAGTCCTATGCTCTACGACTGAGCCAGCCAGGGGCCCCTGGCGGTCTTAAGTTTTTAAGGTAAAACTTTTCATGAGAAAATCTATAAAAGGGAGGTAGGGATATATTAAACCCTTGGCATTTTTAGAAGATCTGTGGTATCTTCTGCCCTCATTTGCAAAATGTCCATGTCATACGTCTATTTATTTATTTATTTTTAAGATTTTATTATTATTTGAGATAGAGAATGAGCAGGGGTGGGTCAGAGGCACAGAGGGGGAGGGAGGAGCAAATTCCCTGCTGAGCAGGGAGCCTGACTCCAGGCTCCATCTGGAGAGAGTAGGGAACCTGACTTGGGGCTCCATCCGGGGACCCTGAGATCATGACCTGGGCTGAAGGCAGATGCTTAACCCACTGAGCCACCCAGGCATCCCTCCTGTGAAGATAATCCACTGTAATCCATAGGGTTGTTGCGGGAATTAAATGAGATGATAGAATCCTGAGCAAGAATTTACACGTCAGAGGCTGAAAGTCTATAGGGTATTCTTTTAGGGAGGAATCCAGTGAAAGTCCACTAATCCAGTTAATGATTGACTCCATTTTGAACATTCTTCAAGGTTCCTACATATACTAGAATTTCACCACATATTCTTCTCTGCCTTGAAAGAAAACATTTTGAACACTTCAATTGAAGAGACACAGTTTAGACAAGGACAACAGAAACAGGCTTCAGAGCAGGACCACCCAGGTTAGATCTTGCCTTTTCCTGCTGAGTGACATAGGCAGGTTAGACTACTTCCCTGCCTCATTTTCTCATCTCTAAAATATCAATAATGATAGTACCTCCTTCATAGGATTGTTGAAAGGATGAAATGGGTTAATATATGTCATGGCTTTCAACAGAGGTTGGCTGTTGGTCAATATTAGCTATTCTCTAGTGGTAAATTAAAAAATGTCTCTCAAATCAATCTGGCTTCTGGAAATTTATTTTTAACTTAGTTCCAGTAACAGCAAAGCTAGTCTTAACAATTTTGCACACCCCCCACCATTGAGAGCAAACTTGCATAACCCTGTTTAAAACCTTCTTTTCTACTTAGTTTTTTTAAAGTCAGTTTTTAAAAAATATTCCAAGGAACTCTACTAAGCTCAATGAATTGTTTGCTAAGTCTATGGAATTGGCATCTCCAGAATCCAATTCGAAAATTAATATATTTGGCTCATTTTGATCTGCTTTGTTTTGATGTACAACAGTTTCCAAATCTGTTATCTTTTTAAAAAAATTTTATTTATTCATTTTAGAGAGAGTGATGTAGAGTGGAAGAGAAAGAGAAGGAGGGAGAGAGAGCATGAGCCAAGGGGAGAGGCAGAGGGAGAAGGAGAAGCAGACTCCCCACTGAGCAGGGAGCCCAATGTGGGGCTTGATCTCAGGACCCAGAGATCACGACCTGAGCTGAAGGAAGATGCTTAATCATCTGAGCCCCAGGCAGCCCCTAAATCTGTTATTTTTCTATCAATAACAAATACCTAGTGATGCAGACGGCCTGACTGCGGAATTGTCAGAAAAGTTGGCTGAAAAATGCCATGGAAATACACTCAAAGAAAGCAATGGTATCTTCATTTTCCAAAAGTATTTTCATGACATGTTGCCAATTTTTAAGGTCACCTCAAATCAAGTAGCAATTATAGCTGCCACAAATAATTAGTAATTTGTATCACAAAACAACACTGGCTCATCAGCCCTGTTTCTTTCTGAATTATTATTTGCAATGCTTTATATAGATAATATAGTGAGAATTACAATGTAACTAGTTCATCTTATAAAGCTTAATTTAAAATGTATATAAAGAATGGTAGAAGCTCATAAATGATGAACATAGGCATTAAAAATCAATTGCTGATAGAATTTGGGCATAAAATTAATGAGGCAGTTCATGTTTTCTGGTAATTTTTCTTCTATTGCATGGGATTTTCCATTAGAAACAGAGTTTAAGGGATGGTGTGTCATCCATTTATTTTTTCTAGTGACAGTTTTTCTTTTCCAACTTGTTCTCTTATAATAGTCTTGGGACAAGCTATCATCACTTCAGCATTTATATTGTATATTAAAATACAGTGAACAGACCAGTATAGAAGACATTAGGAATTAAGCAGTAAAAAACATGAAGAAAATAAAATGAATGGACCTGGAAATAAGTGACCTGCAGGAAAACCATCAAACTCTTCCTTTTTTTATTTTTATTTTTATTTTTTTTTTATCATTTAGGCAACAAAGTTCTCATTTTGTGGTAGATAATACATTCCTCATTTCTGAAAGAGTATAAAAATAGATTGAATACTTTTAAAAAGCAATATAGTTGGACTATAACTGTGCTGTATAAAGAATCATAGCCAACATCAGTTTCTTCCTGGGAAGTCATTAAAAGAGAATTGATTAGCAGGTTTGATATTCTTTGGCATAAATTAGATTTTATTTTGGACAAATCTTGGCTGGAAATGAATTTGCAAATTAAAATGTCTCCTAATGTAATTACATTGTCTTCTAGTATAAATCATTTCAGAAATGAAAACTCTAGTTTTAACAAGAAATGAATGCATATTCTTAGCAGAATTAAATGGAGATTCAAATAGAAACTGAAATGCATATGCATTGTGGACCACAAAATGGAAAAATATAGGATGCATAGCATCTCCAAAATGCTTTGAATATGAGTAGCTGCACACAGGACTATAGGCTAAGTTTGGTGCATTTGTTTTAAGAATCTATGTATTTGTAACTTGAGAAATCTCAGGAATTTGAATTTTTAAAAGTGGGATTTGTTGCAAAACTTTTGTCCATCTGTTTCTTCTAGGCAATTAACTTAGGATATATTTAAATAACATGACTAATGTGTGTTTACTAAATGGTGGAAATTATGTCCTAGTGGGATGTATGTTGAGGTTGGGATGAATTTGAACTGGTGTGAATCCTGTTTCTCATTTACTATCCGAGCAACCTTAGGTAAGCCTCATCTTTGAAATAGGGATAAGAAAAAACTTACTTTGCAGGTTCATGGTGACAATAAAAAGGATAGAAGAGAGTGACTTGCTGGTGCTCTAGGTTCCTGAAATATTCAAGAAGTAGTGGTTTTTAAACTTTAGGGATCTTATTAAAAAGGATGTCTTAGGACAAGGCAAACTGTTTGACTAAATCAATTACTCTCTTTTCTGTCATACTCCCATGTACTATCCATAAAGGTCTTAAACAGTAAATGTGGGTTTAAATCTACCTTATTTCTATGTGTCATGCCTTTTGTATGTTCTGTTTGTATGTTCTGTTTTTCTCCCTTTCTTGCTTTTGAAGTAATTGGGTTTTTTAAATTCCATTTTTTCCCCTCTATCAGTCTGAAAATGTTCCCTTATTTTATGGGAACAAATTTATGCCATTTTTTACCCTAGAAATTACAAGTTGGTATTTTAGCCCTACTCCAGGAAAATATGGCCAAATATGCTCCTAATTGCTTATGCTCTTTATTTTCATTTTCTCTGTATTTTACACCCCAGACATTATTATTTAACATAGTTTGTATTCATTTAAGTTCACCCATATATATGTGTGTATGTGTGTGTGTTTGTGTGTGTGTGTGTGTGTATCTGTCTTTGGAATTCTTCGCTTTTACAGTTCGTCTTCTAACTGATGTCCTTTTCCTTCTGCCCAAAAAATACTTTTCCTTCCTTCCTGCAGATCTGCTGGTAGTAAATTAAGCTTTTGCCTGTAATATTGTTACTACATCTTCATTCCTGAAGGATATTTTTGCTGGGTATAGATGTTGGTCATTATTTTCTCTCAGCATATTGATTATATAATGCTTTTGTCCTTTGATTTTTCTCATTGCTGTTACTGAAACAAAGCTGCTAGTATACATTCTGATTCTTTGAAGCTCCTTCTCTTTTCTTTTCTCTTTTTCTCTCTTTTTAAATCTAACTGCTTTAGATTTCTCTTTGTTTTTTCTACAATCTCATTATGAAAGTCTGGATATAGATTTTTCAAAATTTCAATTTGATCAGGATCCATCACTAAAATAATTTCTTTTCTCATCAGAGCTAAAGTTATAAGATCATTCCCAGTTAGAAACCCCCATCTGCAAAAACCTAGTTTTAACCACAATTTTCTACAATCTTAACACCCATTACACAAAAAGAAAACAATTTCTTGACTTATAAAATAAAGGAACATTAGAAACTTTTAAATTTATTTTCTACCTCTCTTCTGAATGACAGAACGTGAATATTACACTTATTATTTTCTTTGGCTTTCCACTCCTACAGGTGGGAGGTTAAAAATGAAGGGTAAGTGACTGTTCAAGGATGCAAGAAAAGCAATTGAAAGGTTTTATTGAACTCTTTTTGACTATGAAAAGCCTGTTGGGCCTGAAAAACATTTTTAAATCTACTGTAGCAAGTGTGACCAGCCAAAATGTTGTCAAGTATGACCCAGTGTTAAATGGTTGAATCCATGCATTATCCAGAAAGGCCAGATGAAAAGACCTGACATAGGGTACTTCAAGTCCTTCAGAGACACTACAAAGCAATCATGGATATTGTTGAAATTCTTACCTGGAAATCTTTTATCTCAGCCAGAACCAAACTGTTATCTCTCAGCCTATGACAGGAATGTCTAATTTTTAAATGCCAAAAGAAATGCAGATGCAGCTCCTGGTAAATAGTCCTAGTTACAAGGGGCTAAAGTAACTGTATACAAGGGGAAGAATCATTTCCTAAAGTCAGCCCAGAAGTTCTGTTGAAACATTGTCTTCTTTCAAGACATAGGGAGAATGGTTCCATGTGAGGAGGGTCTGTGTTCTTTTATTTTGGACATTGTATCCTTCATGGCTCTGTAATCCTCCATAAGGGGGACCCTCGGGACCCTGGATTGAAAAATGGTTTCAAGTTTCTTATATATCTTATATATCCTTGGAGAAACCTCTGTGATTTCGGTATCCAAAATATGCCTTTACCGTATATATTAATTGACAAATTCATTCCAGATATCATTTGACATGATATATATATATATATATATATATATATATATATATATATACTATATTGATATGATATACATAGTATAGTTAAAAGTGAATTTCTATATTTGGTGTTTGGACAGTGTAAATAATCTTGCCTCCATGCTGGTTCTACTTTAGCATTTGCTTAAAGTACCAGCAAAGTAGGGGTATAAAAACAAAGTAATTTGAAGAAGCTTGATATTTAATAAAAATATTTTTAAATTTCCCTTGCAATTTTGAACCATTATTTACTGAGTAGTTTGTTACTTTACAGTATGCTTTTATGGATGCTTTTATGATTGATTTTAATTTATTTTTGTTATGGTCATAGCATATATTTTGAGGGCAGTCATTGAATTTTAATGAGACTTGTTTTTTGGCCCAGCATATGGTCTTGGTGAATATTCTGGGTGCACTCGAAAAGAATATATACTCTGCAATTATTGAGTACAATGTTCTGAAAATACCATTTAAGTCAAGTTGGTTAAAAGTGTTATTCAGGGACACCTGGTTGGCTCAGTTGGTTAAACGTCCAACTCTTGGTTTTGGCTCAGATCATGATCCCAGGGTTGTGAGATTGACCCCCTTGTTGGGCTCCATGCTCAGTTCAGAGATTTTTATCCCCCTCCTCCTGCCCCTCCCTCTCTCTCATGTGTATGTGTTCTCTCTCTCTAAATAATAAATACTTTAAAAGTGTTGTAAAATCTTCCATAATCTTACTGATTTTCATCTAGTTATTCTAGCAATTACTGAAAGACCAGTGTTTAAATCTCCACATACGATTATAGATCTTTTTCCTTTGTTTCTGTCAATTTATGCTTCATGTGTTTTTTTTCTTGTTGGTTTTTTTTTCTTTTTTTGTATTTTGTTAGTTTTTTTTTTTTTTTTTTTTTTTTTTAAGATTTATTTATTCAGAGAGAGCGAGAGAGAGGCAGAGACACAGGCAGAGGGAGAAGCAGGCTCCATGCAGAGAGCCTAACATGGGACTCGATCCTAGATCCCCAGGACCACACTCTGGGCTGCAGGTGGCGCTAAACCGCTGCGCCACCGGGGCTGCCCTTTTTTTTTTTTTTTTTGTATTTTGAAGCTCTATTATTTGCATGCACATTTAAACCCTTTGGATAGGTAGGTCTTTTTATCAATTTGAAATATCTCTATTTCTGAAAATGCTCTTTGTTTTCAAATTTGCATTGTCTGATACTAACATAATCATACCAGCTCACTTATGATTAATATTTGCATCTTTTCCCTCATCTTTTTCCTTTAAAATGATTAGTGTCTTTATATTTAACATATATTTCTTATAAACAGCCATATTGTTGGATCTTGTTTTTCATCTAGTCAATTGGCTCATCAGGAGTGATGTTGTTCCCCAGGGCACATTTAGAACTATCTAGAGACAATTTTGGTTCTTATAACTAAAGGGAAAGGGGTGATGCTACTGGGTAGAAGCTAGAGATGCTGTCGAATATGCTGTAATGCACAGGACAGTTTTCTTTTTTTTCTTTTTTTTTTTTTCCCCCACAGGACAGTTTTCTACAACAATGAATTATGTGGTCTAAAATGACAATAGAGCTGAGGTTGTGAAACTGATTTAGTTTGACAATCTCTGACTTTTAATTGAAGCAATTAGTCCATTTACATTTAATATAATTACCAATAAGGTTAACTTTAAATCTGGTATCTTGGTATTTGTTTTCTATTGTCCTATTGGTTCTTTGTTTCTTTTTTCTCTTTTCCTATTTTACTTTTTTTTTTTCTTTAAGATTTTATTTATTTATTCATGAGAAACACAGAGGCAGAGAAATAGGCAGAGGGAGAAACAGGATCTCTTGGTGGGGGTAGGGGAGTCCAAGTGGGACTCAATCCCGGGACTCTGGGAACATGCTCTGAGCTGAAGGCAGATGCTCAATCCCTGAGCCACCCAGACGTCCCTCCTTTCCTACTGTCTTTTGAATTTAAAAAAAAAAAGAAAATCAAATTTTTAAGCATTCTATCTCCTCAATTTATTATTCCTCTTTGTTGTAATATATCTTGTTCTTCAAAGTTTTAATGTAAACATGTATTTATATCAGTATGGACACATAGTCTCCTATTTTACTCCATGGGCTATAGTCTGCTACTATCCTTATATATTCAAATTGTCTCAGCTCTGGCCATTGGGAGTTGTTTTTAGCTGCTGTTGGTGCCTTTAAACTGTTACCGCATATTCTTTGAGCACTGATTGCTTTCTGAACTAACAGATATTCCAGGCTTATCTTGTTCTTTTGCTTCTCCAACAAGAGTTACAAGAAGTAATCAGGTATTTCTCCAAAGAACATTGGTTTCTTTTAGTGGAGAATAATATTCAGAAGTCACAATATATGATATAGATGTATTCATTGCTATTGGGGCACTGCTAATCTCGAGCTCTCTTACAGGCAAAACTAAGTATTATATGTATAAAACACACACATAAATGTTTAAATATATTTACATCTCTATTAATTTCTCTATTAACCACTTCCTCTTCCAACCCAACATCTTAGAGGTCATTCTAGTTCTCTCCATTTCATATTTGCAATTGCCCTTTGAAAGAAAAATATGCTCCTATAATCCTTAATGTATTTTTATATTTGATAAATCTCTCCTGTGTAACCAATCTCCTGTTACCCTCTCCCCCCCTAACCCTAGTGTTCCCTTCTTAGCACATGCCAGATCATCCCCCTTTTTTGTTGTTCTGGCACATTATGACATCTCATGCCATGGACTAACCATCCCGCCATGATTGCCATCCAGGGATTTTTTTTTTCTAATATAGTTATCAGTCCTAGAATATCTATTTGGTTCTGAAATTTCCTCTTTGCCTATTGTATCTGTCCTTTCCTGTAAATTCCTCAACACATTTTAGTTTTTAAAAACATTCTTGTCTGCTAGTAGCCTACAAGTGTCAGTTGCCTGCATACTCTTTTTTTTTTAAATCTTTTATTTTTTTTATTTATTCCAATAAAATGAACATATAGTGTTGTATTAGTTTCAAGTGTACTATATCGTGGTTCAACAATTCTACACATTACTCAGTGTTCATCATGATGAATGTACTCTTAATACACATACATCATCTTCTTTATCCAATCGCCTATTGACAGGCATTTGGGCTGCTTCCATAATTTGGCTATTATAAATAATACTGCAATAAACATAGGGGTGCATATATCTTTTCAAAGTAGTGTTTTCATATTCTTTGGGTAAATATCCACTAGTGGAATTAAAGATCATACAGTACTATTTTTAATTTTCTGAGGAGCCTCCATATTGTTTTCCACAGTTCCTGCATCAGTTTGCATTCCTACCAACAGTGCATGAGTGTTCCCTCCCACCCCCCATCCTCTCCAACATTTATTTGTTTCTTGTGTTTTTTATTTTAGCCATTCTGACAGGTATGAGGTGGTATCTCATTGTGGTTTTGATCTGCAATTTCCTTGATGAGTGAGTGATGTTGAGCATCTTTTCATGTGTCTGTTGGCTATCCGTACATTTTCTTTGGAGAAATGTCTGTTCATGTCTTCTGCTCATTTTTAAATTAGATTATTTATGGTTTTGGTATTGTGTAAGTTCTTTATATATTTTGGACACTAACCCTTTATTGGATACGTCAATTGCAAGTCTCTTCTCCCATTCAGTAGGGTGTCTTTTTGCTTTGTTGATAATTTATTTTGCTGTGCAGAAACTTATTTTGATATAGTCTCAATAGTCTATTTTTTCTTCTGTTTCCCTGCCTTAGGAGATATATCTAGCAAATTGTTCTTATGGCTCACATCAGAGAAATGACTACCTGTGCTCTTTTCTAGGATTTTTATAGTTTTATGTCTTACATTGAGGTTTTTAATCCATTTTGAGTTTATTTTTGTGTATGGTGAAAGAGTGTGGTCCAGTTTTCCCAACAGGATTTGTTGAAAAGATTGTCCTTTTCCCATTGCATATTCTTTCCTGCTTTGTTGAAGACTAATTGACCATATAATTGTGGGTTTATTTCTGGGCTCTCTATTCTGCTCCATTGATTTATGTGTGTAGTTTTGTGCCACTACCATACTGTTTTGATTACTACAGCTTTATAGCATGTCTTAATATCTGGGATTGTGATATTTCCAGTTTTGTTCTTCTTTTCAAAGATTGCTTTGACTAAGGTCTTCTGTGGCACCATACAAATTTTAGGATTATTTATTCTAGTTATGAAAAATGCTATTGGTATTTGGATAGGAATTCCAGTGAATCTATGGATTCCTTTGGGTAGTATAGACATACAAACAATATGTTTGTTCTCCCAATTAATGAGCATGGAGTATCTTTCCATTTATTTTTTGTCATCTTCAATTTCTTTCATCTGTGTTTTATAGTTGTCAGAAAGGTCTTTCACCTCTTTGGTTAAGTGTATTCCTAGGTATTCTTTTTGGTGCAATTATAAATGAGACTGTTTTCTTAATTTCTCTTTCTGCTACTTCAGTATTAGTGTATAGAAATGAAATGGATTTCTGTATATTGATTTTGTATCCTGTGGCCTTATTGAATTCACTTATCTGTTCTAGGAGTGTTTTGGTGGAGTCTATATAGTATCATGCCATCTGCAAATATTAAGTTTTACTTTTTCCTTACCAATTTGGATGCTTTTCCTTCCTTGTCTGATTGCTGTGGCTTAGACTTCCTTTTGACTACTTACTCTTGCTAATGGGTCTGATTCCTCCCTTCTTTGTGTCTTATGTACAATGCAGAATGCATTTTTAAAAATTATAACAGTGGAGAGTAAAGTGTACATTTGGGTCTGTTGAGGGAGTGCATGCCTTTCATTCTCTGGTAATTAGGGTGAGGAACTTATCCTTCAGAATTCTCCACAGGTTGAATTGAGCTAGAGGTGGGCTGCAGCTTTACTTAGACTGAGTTCGCCTTCAGTTAGCCCAGTCCCTAATCTCCCATGCTACATCTGTCAAGACTGAGCATCTTTTTTTTTTTTTTAAAAGGTTTTATTTATTCATGAGAGAGAGAGAGACAGAGAAAGAGAGAGAGAGGGAGAAGCAGGCTCCATGCAGGGAGCCCGATGTGGGACTCAATCCCGGGACCCCAGGATCATGTCATGGGCTGAAGGCGGGCGCCAAACCGCTGAGCCACCCAGGGATCCCCAAGACTGAGCATCTTGATTATTTTAGTGTTTGAACTGGAATAAGAGTTGTTTTAGATAGTTTGGATCCAAATGTGGCAATTAAGTGTGATGCATAACGCTATATAAATTCCGTCTCTAAGCCCTGCTCCACTACCAGTTTCTTGGCAAAATTCCAGGGCAAGAGGGCATGCTTGTTGGGTCAATCTTTTAATGACCTTTCAGACCCATCTCGCCAGCCCACAATATTGTCAAAACTTCAGCCAATTTCTTTTTTCCTGCACAATCTTCTCACCTATGGCAGTTGCACTTCTAAGTCACCAGCACCCAGTCAGGCATTTGCCCCAGGTATAGAAGCTGCTCCAGTCTTTGTTACTTATGAACTCTTCTCTCTTTGGGATAGACATTGTCATTTTATTGTTATTGATGAAGTAGTTGCTTTATGTAGAAAGGAAGATAGGAATCCAAAGGGTAGGTGTTAGAGAAAAAGAGCAGTAGAGAAGAGAAATTGATGAGAATGGGTATTAATGTAAGTGGATATGGATTACAAATTAAAATCCTCATTCCATTTTCCCTATCAGTACCTACTTGTGTAGAAATCATTATATGTTAAGGACTCCGAAGAACCTAGAAATGCCTATTATAAAACTGTATTAAGATGGCATAGGTGTAAAACTCCATATAGACAGAAACAAAATTATTTTGAGAAAATTCATTGCTATTTGTATTTCTAAGTCAGAACACAAAGGATTTCTTAAAAAAAAAACGAAAAAAAAAAAACCCCTCCATATATAGTGTGTCAATAACATTCAATATTATACCCAAAGAATCTTCGATGTCCTGGGGTGGGAAGGATAGAACAAATGACCTGCTACAAAAATAAAACTGCTTTGAAGTCTTCTGACTTACACTAAAAGCTAATGTAAGTCCTGCCTACCAATACTTTGGTTTTTTTTTTTTTTTTTTTTTTTTTTTAAGATTTTATTTATTTATTCATGAGAGACCCAGAGAGAGAGGCAGAGACACAGACAGAGGGAGAAGCAGGTTCCTTGCAGGGAGTCCGATGTGGGACTCGTTCCTGGAACCAGGATCACGCCCTGAACCAAAGGCTCAACTGCTGAGCCACCCAGGCGTCCCACTTTGGTATGTTTTAACATAAAAATACTTTTACTTTACATGGAGTAAACATTGCTGGTCTATATCTAGGAAGATACACCATGTTCCTCTCTTATCCTTGGCACACTACTAAAAATCTTCAATTTGTGATAGATCAATATTTGTAGGGACAGAAATGTAGTAACAAAAATCTACTAAAATTGTCTATTCTAATTTAATACCTATAAAATGCTGTGAGGTCATTACACAAGATGACTGGTCAATTTTATTTTTAATCAAAATGGTTTTTATGTATTGATATTTAAAAATTTACTGATTAACCTACAGATTTTACTTTTGAATCAGCTTTGGTCTAAGTAATAACAACAGCAACAGTACTTTCTAATACACATAAATGTAAATTACTGTCAACAAAACAGTTGCTCAAGGTAATTACTACTTAAATGTCACTTTTCATACTAGTCAATAGGGAAGATACCCCAAACGTGAGATACTTGTAGTTGCCCTAGCTTGTTCTGTGAACCTGTTTATGTTGATAGGCCAATTTTTTGACTTTATAGTCCAGTTGTCACTGATGAGCATAGTAGCCATCTTCTTTGTTCATCAGACTTCTTTTAATAATTTCCATTTGTGAAAAGTCTCCAATTTGTCTAAATGTTTCTAAAGGGAAATCAATGAAAGACTCAGTCTTTATCATATCAATGTCCTGATGAAAATGAATTCAACAAAAAGCTTTTTTGTGACATGAGCTATGTTTTAATTCAAACCTGAGGTTTTCCTTCTTTAATCTTGACATTTACTACTTTTAAAAAATGTGAAATGTTTGGGGCACCTGCCTGGCTCAGTTAGTAGAGAGCACGGTATTCTTGATCTTGGCGTTGTGAGTTTGAGCCCCATATTGGGCATGGGAGTTAGTAAGAAAAATATATTTTTAAAAATGTGACATGTTTTCCTTTGGTGATTCTGTAATAGTCCTTAATATTAATTGAATGAAGATCTTGAAAAAAATATCGTTAATTTATAAAGAAAATGAAGTAATTTACAATCAAGTTATTCCAATTTCTCCTCAGAATTCTAAATTCAATGTCAAAAATATTCTTTTAGGGGATCCCTGGCTGGTGCAGCGGTTTGGCGCCTGCCTTTGGCCCAGGGCGCGATCCTGGAGACCCGGGATCGAATCCCACGTCGGGCTCCCGGTGCATGGAGCCTGCTTCTCCCTCTGCCTGTGTCTCTGCCTGTGTCTCTGCCTCTCTCTCTCTCTCTCTTTCTCTGTGTGACTATCATGAATAAATAAATAAAATCTTAAAAAAAATTCTTTTAATACCTCTTATCATGAGCAAGGCACTCTTCTGGGTAATTATATACCAGAAATATCAACATGTGTAAGCTTCTGCCTGAAAAGGGAGGAAGATCTAGTATGTTTCCAAATAGAGGAGAGATGTTCAAAAAAGTACTGACTCCTTTGAGCCATTCACTATGAAATATACCTAACAGCATTCTTAAAAGTAAACCACTTTCTTCTGGCATACATAATGTTAGGTATCCCTTATGGAAAGGTAATGTACAACATTACTTTGAAGAAGTCTAAGCTCTAAATGGGAAAGAACACATATGAAAAGGCAGTACTCAAAACATCATATATATTTAGACCAAATTTACAAAATGTACAGTTACAAATAGATTCTAATGAAGATTTTACTTAAAAAAAATCTATCCAGTAATGCATTAAATATAAATGCATTTTAATTAGCAATGCAATTTTTAATACACTTACGAAAACACTGGTCATAAAAATGGTCTTCTGTACAATTTTGTATTTATTAAGAAGAGCAAGATAGAAAGCTACGCAAGGATAAATCCAAATATCCCCAGGAAGAAGAGTTTAGTCAGAAGAAACTAAAAAATTTTTAATGAAATAATAGCATAACTGAAAAATTATAGGAAGAGAACCTGGTTCTCTTAATTAAAGAACTTGGTTCTTTAATTCATCACATAACAGTATATACTTTTTTAAAAGACATTTTTTAGGGGGTGGTGCTTTTGTGGTTTCCTCAAGGCATCATGTAAGAAACAAATTAAGTCAACATTTTGTTGAAAAACATCTCCATGTCAACTATTGAAGCTATTTAGTGGACTGGTAAAGTTTTGCCCTAAAGTAATTCCTATTACTCCCAGTAACTCCTTGGTAAACATATGTCCAAACATTTACTTGGACAAAGTAAAATTGTCCTTATTAATGGTCAGATCGAGTTTTTAATCTCTAAGTTAGAGTAACCAATTTGTCCCTATAGTCTTCCTCCGTATTATACTGTCAATTACTTTAATGTTTTAAAGTGGCAACTTTAATTTAGGATGCCACCTCTTAACTGTCATTTTACAGTTTCTGGTTTGGGGAGGAGAATTCATTGCAGTGGATATTCTGTAACTTTGTGGTTAATAAATCGGCTTGAGTCACAGTTTTAGCTCAGAACTTTTTTGGTCATAGAAAATGTGTACCGAAATAACAGCCCTGTGGCTGTAAAGTCTGCTACCTTTTGAATCTGATGATTAGTACCATCTTAATATTACTTTATAAAGAATGCAGAATATACCTTTATATTTGGCTTTCTCAGAGTAAAGACACATGCTTTAATTAAAGCTAATTCGCTCAATATTGGCTCGGAATTTTAAAAGATTTTACTTAACGCTAATTTAACTTTTTTGTAGCTATTAGCTCATAATTTTAACACCTGACTTTTCTCCTATACTAACTCTGAATAATAATGAAACATTATACTATTTCATCTGGAAAATGTTGATATAAATATGTAACCAAATACTGGAAAATTTCAAATCAACCTACCAACTCTAATACATGGGCATTTTTTATGACTACCACTTTTAATATATATTAAAATTATTCAGTAACTAAAGTTTTTTGCACATTACATGAAAAATTAATTTTTAAAATTTTATTCAAAACATTAGGAAAATCATATTCAAAACACAGAAATAATCAGACCATAACAGCGCTGCATAGATAGTGGTATACGAATTCCCTGACACTAAGTGACTTCTACCTAACAAAAACTTCAGTTTTCAAGTCACCAGGTAGAAAATGGTAGAGGCGTTACTTCCTCTCTGAGGCTGGAAAAATGGCTTCAATGGTGAGAAGTCACACTTTAAACGACAAAGATTAGATTATCCCCTAACTTAATTCTATTCCCCTCCTGTTACTTCTCTGATATGAACATGTAGAATGTAAGGATTATTGGAAGGGAACAGGAGGTAAATAACCTCTTAGGGGATACCCAGATCAGTGCCTGCTTTAATCAGACAAAACACTGAATTAAGTTTTAAAAATTACAACCACACCATTATGCATAACAAAAATTGCCAATATGAATACATTTTTACATAATACATTACATGTATACAAGAAAAAAAATGACCTGTTTCCAATCCCTTGACCTTCAATAGAAAAAAATGGCATCACTAATGAGAGAGCTGAAAGATAATTTTCATGGCAGAGCATTAATTCCCAAGATCAAAATCATTTCTGAATAGTGAAAATAGCCTAAATCAACGAGAAATTGCCATTTTTTTTTAAGTTTACTTTTTGAAAGGGAAGACAATTTGTAGCTGGAAACATTGTTCATTAAAAGTTACCCTGAGAAAGACTCTTAAAATTGCCAGTGCTTTCAGAGCCCCTCCTCTGCCCCAACAATGCAGGAAGGAGCGCTCTGTAGGCTTCTAGCTTCTTACAGTTACCTAAGGGAAGAATGTTTTGATCTCAACAGTCACTTGGGCTTTTCTGCTACACTGGTAACAGGCCACAATGAAGACATCAGAATAGGAGACTATAAGCAAATTTTTGCATTCATTTCAGGCTTCTCCCTTTATCCTTTCTAAAGAAAGAATTTGTCATTCTTCAAATGGTCTTGGACTCAAACCTACTGTTCACAAAGAAAATCCTTTGTAAGCAAACTGGAAATTTTCTTATAATAGTAAACAAACTGTCTGGTCTACATTCTCTAATCATGCCTAGAAAATAAGGCATTAGTAATTCTTCATCGGCCACTGCAGAGCACAGACAAGTGTTTTCTTTCTAATCTGAGGCATAGGCAAACATTCTTCAAAGTGCATTGTTATTTTTAACATCTCTTATGCATTTACACAGCATCAGCATTTATGACTCCTTACATATTTGTAGGATAAAACGCTTATTCCCAACATCTTACAATACACCATAATTACTTGAGAAAAGACAAAGTGAGAGCGGCTACAGAAGTAGCAAGAGATTTTTCCCAAATAAAAAAACAATATACAAAAAATGGCAAGTTAGTGATAACTGGTAGTATGAACTCTCAGTAACATTCCACCTTGGGTTCCAAATTACGATTTGACAAGTTTGAAGCCTTGTCCTGTGTCCAGCACAGTGGGAAGAAACCAACTCATTTTTAATCTTTTCAAACACCTAAAGCAAGTTTTGCAGATCCAAAAGAGGTTCAGACCACACAGCCAATTTGCCAAATGCACCAGTGGATATGTAATACGAGGAAAGTGTAACATCCAGTGCTTGGCCACGTCGCTGCCTGTTGGCAAATGCAGAGTGTAGTCGCTCCAGCGCTTTGACACACCGTACACAGCTTTCACAGCGCGGCCCTTTTCAGTCCAGCAGATGTTATTGCTGGGGTTGCAGTTATACTCCACCCAGTCTTTTGTAAAGTCACCCAGCTGTGGTGGGTCAGCTTCTTCAATATCTATGGTCTTTGTCATCTCTGCTCCTTGTACCGCAATGTACTGATCATTGATTTTTCTCACTTCTTTCACCCATGGGACTGAATTCTCACTGTCTAATACGATAATAAGGCGAGAACAGAAGGAGGCATTCTTTTCTCTCCACCACTCTAAAAGTGTGTCAAGGCGCAGTATGTCTCCACCTGTGAACAAAAGAAGACTCAATAGGGTAATAATTTCTGAAGCCTCCTCTTAAGTATATTTTCTTTAAGTTCCTGGAATTAAATATATGTAGGACAAAAAAAAATAGATGGAACATTCCTTTCAGAGAATTTTTAAAAACAGACTTTCAATTTCAGATTAAAAAAAATCCTTATTACAGTAAAAAAGGAATATGTTACAATAAATTAAGAAAGTTGTCTTATGAAGTTTTAAAAAATTAAGATTTAGTGACAAAAATGAAATCCTACTATTCTGCATCAGGAGCAGCAAATTATGGCTCATGGGCCAATCCAGCCTGCCATCTGTGTTTGTACGGCCTGAGAGCTAAGAATTTATTTACATTTTTACATGGTTAAAAATCCAAAGAACAAAAGTTTGTGACATGTGAAAATACAGGAAACTTAAATTGCATACTATTATTTTCATAAATAACATTCATTTACATTCTGTCTGTGGCTGCTTTTGTTCTACGGTGCCTAAGCTGAGCAGTTACTATTGGGTCTTTATGGCTACTAAGCCAAAAATATCTGGCCCTTTACAGAAAAAAGTTTGTTGGTCCTTGATAATCACTGATCAATTAATGTTACCTTGCCTCATATGTAGGTACCTACCAAAAGAAAAAGAAACACTCTTCCTACCTGTGCCAAGAATAAATTTAGAATGGCTATTTAAATCTGTTTTATTAACTGAAAAACAACACAGGACTAAAAAAATACATACCCAGAAAGGTCTAAAGCAAATGTGTCTTAAAGCTGGTAGGTTTTACATCTAGTTCATTAGACAAAGGTGGTCTTGTATTTATTTTGATTTTTAAATATATTACACTAAAATACTATCCTAATTTTTGTCATCCTCTTAAATTTTGGGCCCCAGCAATTGCCATCCTTATTCAACCTACTCCTGGCTCTGTTTCAATGGTATATTAATATTCATACAATCATTCCAATTCTAGGGAATTTATCCTGAGGAAAGGGCAAAAATGGGGACAAAAATTACATATAAAGATCTTCTTCCCACTGTTACGTGTAAAATCTGAAACAACCCGGAGGAATGGAAATAAACTATGAGGGAGAATTGTAATAAAATGGTATTGGGACACCTGGGTGGCTCAGTGGTTGAGTGTCTGCCTTTGGCTCAGGCTGTAATCCCGGGGTCCTGCATCGGGCTCCCACAGGGAGCCTGCTTCTCTCTGCCTGTGTCTCTGCCTCTCTCTGTGTCTCTCATGAATAAATAAAATATTTTAAAAAATAATAGAATGGTATTTATAAAGAAATTTTGATGATGAGAAAATGTCTATGATACTAGGAGAGAAAGTATGACATGGAAGTGTATCTATAAAAACAATAGTTATTGCTGGGTGTTTGGATTTCAGTAATTTTTTTTTATACTTTTCTATACTCTCTACCATTTTTACATTGAGCATATGGTACTTATATGATTAGGAAAAAGTCTTAACATGGTACAGTTAACTGGCACAAGCTCCAACAACCTCAGATACACATCTCTACCTAGAGCAACCATTGTCTTATCAAAATGACAACACTGGAGAGAGACAGAGGGACAGACAGAGGAAGGGAGGGAGGGAATTTTTTAGTATTTACATTCAATTAGTAATATGACCTCTGAAGCCAGGGCATAACACATTCTTTACGAACAATTAATATTCTTTTATTCAGCAGTCTACTACTATACTCAGACTCTTGACAATGAAAAAGTTGTTTCATTAAAGTCATCATTTCAGAGGCACTATTTCAATACATGGTGTCCATATATTACTAATGTGTTGCTTCACAAGGAGCTCCAGAAGGTATCTTTTATTATATGGTAAAATGTTAACTTTTCATTATTGCCAGTTCTTTCAATTTCTCTAGAGATCAGAGAATGACACAAGATTACAAGAGCAATTATACAAATTCCATCTGCCACAAAACATCATTGTCTAACAACTTGCCTTCTACAACTATTTCAACAAATATTCTAAAAGCACATTCTACACTACTTCTCTTATATGTGCTCTTTACATATCAATAAGAGATTTAAAGGAGCATTTAAGCCTTTCAACTATTTCTCTTCCCCTGTTTTGTGTTGCTCTGCTTTCTCCTATGAATAGGTCCTATGTTGCATCTGGCTTTTGGCCAAGATGCAAAGCACTTACATTTATCTCAGCTAACAGCCATCTGATGCAGTTAAAGTAATTAAGACTGCTTTTTAAAGGCTCTGTTTATCTGTGATAAACTGATTCACAGATAATCTACCTTTTTTCTCATTTCTCTCATCATTATTAGAATTATTTTTTATTCTCAGAGGTAAAAATACCAGGGTCCATATTATGAAGCCTCATAAATGTAAGGAGTCTACATCGTCTAACAAATATTGTCAGTAAAGATATATGATATAAAGGCAGATACAGAATTCTCTTTCTCACAGTGGTATTTAGTATTTAGCTCTGGACCTACTCTTAATTTGCTAACTCAGGTAAAATCCAGTTATCATGTTTCCTATGTTTACAGGTGTTTAGAAAGATGTAATTCTCACAGCTTACAGCTCTTTGTCACACGGCCTGGAATGGATTAAAGCATTTTCCTCCAAGCAGGAGGGTTCTGTTCCATTTTTTAGTACTATCTGCCTTTCAGGGCTATGTCTCTGGCAGCCCAGGGCAGGAACTGACTTCAGTTCCTGAGGAAGGCTCAGCCTCTATGCCTGGTCCAACCTGGTTACCTTCAAGTGGGCTTGGTGCCTCAAGCTGAGAGAGTATACAGCTGCTGAATTACAGGATGAAGCTACCCTTCTTGGAGAAGGCAGGGCAATGTCAAGCAATGCTTTCTCCACCGTGTTCTACTTTTTATTGTAAAAAAAGTAAAAAAATGTCTACCACCAAGAAAGTTATACATACAAGAATAAATCTTCCTGGCTAAGAGAGGGGTTGTATAACGGTGTTAACTTATTGGTGACATATTAAAAAAAAAAATTCTATAAAGATACCATTCCAGAATATAATTGCTAGATATTTATCTAAAATATAGCCACACTTTAAAATTTTTAAGTCTTCATAAATTATTGCTAACTCAGTGAGTAAAAATTTAAGAACACTGACATATATGTTATTTGTGTTGGTGTCTATTATTTTTCCTAGGAAAAGAAAAAGCTGATATAAATAGCAGTAAACTATACATCTAGAATTTATTTCCAAAGCCATCTTTTACAAGATGTTTGAAATCTTAAAAGATTTAGGAGGAAAAATACAAATGTTCTGAAAAAATTTTATATTAATCTTTCAATTAAAAATACAACAAGCTTACTTTTTAAATCACTTTCTTAAAATACTTACAAATAACCAAGGATATATGCATGACCACCAAAATTATGTCTTTTATCCCTTCTGATTTGGAGACAGTTCATTATTATAAGCATTGCAGTAAGTTTTCAATAATCAATTCTAGGTTTTAGGTCTGAAATTCTATTTCTGTAAAGATTTTTGAATTGATGCCAACTTTTTCTGTGTTCTAAGGTCAAGTACACAGAATACTATACTTTATCTAGAATTAAAATAGCCATAAAGGTTAAAAAGTTGTTTTCTACATTGAGTTACAGGTTAAGTAAAAGATTTCCCAAACTATATTCAAGTAATTTTGATGTTGACTACCTTCTTCTACAGTATTTTAGAAAATGGGTGAACTGTGCTACCAAAAATATCTACTAAAACAGAGTATGTGATTTTCTCTATCTTAATGGTTTTTGCCTTTGGCAGCACAAGGGGGAAAAATACTTCAAGGGGTTAGGCAGGTCTGGATTTGAATCATGGTTCCATCACTTACCAAATGTATGGCCACAGAAATGTAACAACTTGGAAGTTTTCATTTTATTCTTTAAAAAAATGAAGAGATGAGAGAGGTCATAGTACTTACCTCAAAATATTTCAAGTGAAGATTAAATTTAATGTATATAAAGTGCCAAGCATTTAACTGCTTCAAATATGCCCCATAAATGTTTGCCTTTACTTCTAGACAGCCATTAAGTTATTCAATAATTATTTGCAAAACCAAAAATTACAACAGTATTTTTTGATAAAACCCTCATTACAAATCTAGCATGAAATTAGTGAGACCACGATGGTTAAGATCATCTCTACTTGGAGTTCTTGTGTTGAAAGAGGTCTCTCTGTCCTTCCACAATACTTCTGTTGATATTTGTCCTTGATCTGAATATCTATTTCTACTTATGTCAATTCTATTATTTCTGTGTGTTCTCAGTATAAAACATCTACAATATTTAAGGAAAAAAGAGGATAGAATTAAGTTTCAAAAGAACTATTTCTAACATAAAATAAGAAAAAAAAAACTTTTTTTTTTTTTCCCCCATGATTCATTCAATGATTTCATCCATCTATCCATTACTTAAGGATCCCTACTAGGGATAGCCAGGCTGTATTCTAGGTGCTAAGCAAGTAATTCATAAAGCTCATGACTTACATATACATAGTCTCTATTCTAGTTGGGAAGCTCAACAAACAAATTTACATATAAAATAGATCTCAATCTTCCTCTCTCATGACAGGGAGATTTAATATTACCCCCTCATTTTACAGAGGAGAGAATTGCTATAGAGAAGTTAGGTAATTTGTCAAAAATAAAACTTGTGACAAAACCAGGACCAGAACCAAGGTCTCCTGATCTAAGCGCTAGTCCCACCATATCACATTACTTGCTGTTCAAAATCTTGGTGAACTCTCTAACATAAATAAAACTGCACATGTACAAACTACTGAAATCAGCATCCATAACATTTAAAGACTTAGAAGTATAGGTCAAATTAATCAGCTTCCAAAAAATGGAATTTTAATAATTCTGAAAACACATTAGCAGATTTTTTTCTTCCAGTCAATATAAGACATAATTCTCATAACCTTTAGAGATTACTAATATTATGCTAAACAAGTATGCTAGAGAAAAGAAAAATAAAACAGAGTCATATATATATACTTAGTAAACTGTGAAGTAGAAAATTGAGAATTTTGGAAATTAATGTTTCAGTGTGAAGGGGTAGATTTCCATGAATAGGTCTATCTTAGTAATAGTGAAATTGCCAGAGGTGCATTTACCTGCAAGAGCCCACTCTCCTGTGCCATGGGTATGCCCACTGTAATACAAAACATATGTATCATGTCTAGGTCCATCCACAGTCCGAAGTTCAAGGAAAGCTTTCAGTTTGGAATGCAGAGTATCAAAAGACAGTCCACTTGTGGAATAGTCACATCCATAGGTCTCAATCATATGATATGCAAAAAATCTTTGGATAGCATTGAGCATGCCAGTAGACCTCAAATTTAACTCCTGTACGTGTTCTGGTGGAAGAAGTGTTGGCTGACCATCAGGACTGAAGAACAAAAAAATGATTTTTGTGTTAAAAGAGTGTTCATTCTATGTCACAGTCTTACCCTTCACTTATAATTATCTAAGAATCATTAACAGTTGCTGATAACTAAATGGCAGAATTTTTTTAAAAATCCTTTTTTCAAAAGTGCTAAGAATTAAGCTTGAACATCAAAGCCTAATTTCTAAAAGTTTTACTTCTAACCAATAAAATAATTACCAAACTGAAAGCTGGGAAAATATCTCCAAATGTAGATAATACTATTTTTGGTTCTGTATTCATAGTTTTACCAAATGTCAGATATGGAATAAGACTTTCTAAAAGCAAGATCATACATATCTTACCCTGTGTTTTAGGAACACCAAGGTGTAGGAACTATAATGAAAGAACTGTTTTCCTTGATAAAATTTTAACAAAATATGAAAGCAATGTGTTTTATATTTCTATATTGTAAAAGCTTTATAAAGTTCAAGTTCTACTAACATAAGGAACATAAATGACAGAAGAAACTACATTAGTAAATGGCATTTTGAAGCAATTTTTAAAATTTAGGCCTACTCCCTTATACTACAGACCATTAACCAGAGACAGATCTGATCCTAGAACAAATGTAAAATGGTAACCTAGTGAAGATGATTAAACCACATCTTAAAACTAGCAGAATCAAAATACCAATATTGAGGGAGGGAAAAAAAATGATCACTCCTTTTCAGAAAAAGAATTTTCAGAAAAGGAATTTCTTTCAGTAGTCTTGAAAACGTCATATTTTGCTTCATATATTACCAGTATTATTCTATTATATTCTATTACCAGTTTTCATTAAAGAAATAAGGCATTTTGCTCTCCATTTGTAACATTTAGCAGTCACAAACAGTAAAATAAACAATGCATTAACAAAAATTATAACAGAATAAATATCTGTGCAAATTACTATTTCCACATATTTTCTCACCTGAACTATCACATCTTACTTTATGGGACCCTCTTAAATCTATTTCTTTTACTTCTCATATGAATTTGCCACTTTTTATAAAGCCTTTACCATGGAGGAAAATATTTACTACAAATAGTCTATTTTTGGTTTTTATGTCAAATATTTGAAATAAAACTTTTATTTCAAGTCTTCCTCCTCCCCCATCTTGAAAACCACCACAGAAAATATGAATATTTGGTAATCAACATTTATTAATAGCAAAGAACTATTTTTTTTTTTTTTTGTATTTCAAAGTACTATTAAAAAATTTTATTGTGGCAGTATTTACAGATTCAAAAAGATCTGCCACACATTTAGGGGCAAAATTATTTTGGAATAAAACTACAATGAAACAAATAATTCTTAACTTCATTCCCAACTTTGTAAATTTCTGGTATTTGTATGACATTTTCCAATGGGCACTGTTTTTACATTCATATTCTCATTAGCTCTTCATGATGTTCCTCTGAGATGGAAAGAATAGGTATTGTTTGCATTTTGGGGGGAGGAGGTGGGGCAAGAGGGGAGGGAGAGAATCTTAAGCAGGCTCCATGCCCAGCGCAGAGCCCGCTTGGGGGCTCCTTCTCACCACTCTGAGACCATGACTTGAGCTAAAATACAAAGTTGGACTCCTAACCAACTGAGCCACCCAGACACCTCCTATTGCTTGCATTTTAGATAAGGACACTGAAGTTCAGAGAAGTTAAAGATTTGCCTAGTGTAATAAAAAACCAGAATTAGGACTCTCGGGTCCAGAATACATTTCTATTACATTTTGCCATGTTGTTTCACAGGACATTTTCATAAACAAGATAACCTTTAGACCTTTCCTTAGAACTGTCATGCATATTTTCTGATTTTTAGCTAAGTATAAGCTAATCACATTTATCAAAATATTTAAATTGAATCCTTAAGATTCTATCACTACACAGCATAAATAAAAGTCTTTCAACATTTGGGGTAAAGGAAAAAAACTGCAAGGGCTTATACTTCTGAAAAAATGAGCTATCACACTTAATATTAAAATTCATATAAATATTAGGAAAATGTTCAAGTAGTTACTGCTAATTATACTAAATTACTGTACCTGCAGAAGTTGGTGGGAATCACAATAGCATATCCAACAGATGTTCCTCCTAAACAGCTACCCAATTCATGGAAGAGCCCATGAGCCATAGATTCCAAAGGTAAAACTATCAGAAACATGCTCAAGAAGATTCCATTTGTTGGCTAAAAGAAATTCAAAACAGCATATTTATACAGTGTGTGGCACTACACTTATGTGTGTGCATTTGTATATATATTTACATACAGGCACATTTAAAGTTTTTGCCCAAAAATGACAAAAAGAACAATAACCTAAAAACAATTACAAGTTGAAGCAGAAACATATAGAAGGGTAAACAATGAAACCTAAATTAATCTTGAAGCTTCTTATAGTTGTGGCAAAACAAATACAGCACATAATTTTTTTTATTTTGTCAGGTAACATCCCACCCAAATTAAAATAAAAAACAAAAGCAGAACCCTCGTGCTATGACAGAAAAACCCAGAAAACAAATCCTTTCCTGTTCAAACCTACATAGTCTAAATCACTTTTCAAATACCATACTCGTTACTTTATCTGAAAGTTACCTTAGAAAGGGCTCATTTTTTTCCTGTGGAAAGTCCAAAATTAGAGAGTAAAATATTAAACTTCTAATGAAGTTTTCCTTTGAAAAGCCCTAGACTCTGTAAATTCAAAGTTGAAAAAAAAAAATAGTGTGCATTTTATATATGTTCTATATACATAAAGGGCACAAAGCATCCTAAAAGTAAAAGAGAAAAGGGGAAGCTAAAAGAAATAGTTAAAAGGAGATAAGATTGGGTAGTAATTGCAACTGAAAAAAATAATAAAAAATAAAGGTTCTAATTAAGCGGAAAGCAAATGTAAGGCTACTAGTCACTCAGTCCTGACAGCATTCCACGTTCTGTGTTGCTACTGCACATACTATATGGTTATGTGCTTCTGTACATGAACATGCATTTTTCTAATGCTAAGAGAGGGATGATTCCTTCAGAATTTTAATAAAAAATAGGTGATTTCCATAATGGAAAAATAGATAAAATGCCCTATTTTGGGTACACTATTATCAACTGCATAAAATACTGTACATGTTCAGTTTAGAAACAACAGAAAATACAAATAAGGAGATAAGTGATTAAATCATTACAAGTACTGTCCTCCACACACGTTGTTTGAAATATTCTAGACTTCACACAACATGTATATTCGTTTTGTTTTTTTACCAGTGTAGGATAATATTCTATACACTAATATATTGTAAGCCTACTAATATACTAATATGTAAAGAACAAATGGCATTCCTATCATTAAAATCCCTAAAATTTTCATTAGCTGATTCCCTATTATTTCTAGATTCCATTTAAATTTTCATTTTAATAAAACCAGAATAAGTATTCAGTTCCCTAAATTTTTTTTAAATTTATTCATGAGAGAGACAGAGGAGATGGGTGCACAGAGACACAGGCAGAGGGAGAAGCAGGCTCCATGCAGGGAGCCTGACGTGGGACTCCATCCTAGGATTCCAAGATCACGCCCTGGGCCAAAGGCAGGTGCTAAACCCCTGAGCCACCCAGGGATCTCCCAAGTTCTCTATTGTTTTAAAGCCCTTTGATAGTTTCAGTTTCATCTTTGGTGAAGGGTTAAATATTTTGCTAATTTTTCCATGGGGCTGCCTTTTTATTATTAATACACAGCTCTGTTTTGCTCTCAGTATATTTAAGGCTTTTGTGGGTTGTATGACAAATGCCTTTCCTCTTCCCTTAATGCTGTTGCTTGCTTAGCATTTTTTTTTAAGGATTCTATTCTTTTGAGAAAGTGTGTACATGTACAGAGGGAGGGGCAGAGGGGGATGGACAAGCAGACTCCACACACAGCACAACTGGAGGCTTGATCTCACAACCCTGAGATCATGACCTGAGCCAAATCCAACTTTGATACGCAACCAACTGAGCAACCCCAGTGCCCCTTGCTTAGCATGTTTTGGTTGTAAGGTCATTTTATGTAAGTTAAATCTTCCTCTACCCAAGTCAGGAAGATTATTTTACATTACCCTTGAAAGGCTTTATTGTTTTGACCTTCACATTTTTAGGTCTATAATCCAAATACAATTGATTTTTGTTTATGGTCCAATTCCATTTTATTTGTATACTCAATTACCAATCACAGAAAATCTAAACCATTCAACATTACTCTACAGTGCCGCCTTTGTAATAAATCAAGTGTTATAGGACTTGTTTTTGTACTCTCTTTTGGTCAGTTTGTCCTTTCAAATATTTCCTTTGGTTTTCATTTCCTCATTACTTTTGGGACTCCGATAAAAATAGAGATCTTCTCACTATATCCTCTTTGAGTCTTCTGTATTTTCCCTACTTTTCTTTTGTGTTCCTTCTTGAATAGCTTCTTCTGAAATCTATCTTCCAATTCACTAATGCTCACTTCAGCTTTATCTGTTAATCTTGCACACTGAATTAATTTCGGGTATTTTATGATTCTAAAGCTTGTTCTTTTTCAAATCTGCCTTGTCACTATTTTATGGTTTCCAACTTCCTACCATTATGTACGGACTTTGCTTTTATTTTTTTCAAGTTGTTAAATTACCTTTGATAATTCCAGTAGCTCAAGACTTTCTGGTCACCTCGTCTGTTGGTCCTGCTGCTTATTACTCTTGATACCATGTACCTAGTTATACTTAGGAGCTGAACACTGTATGCAAAAATACACATGTGTATGTATATTTGTGCATGCACACATGCGCATGTGTGTATAGTTACATGGTTCTATGACTAATTTCAGGCCTAGAATAACGATAACTTTCTCCAATAAGATTTTTGTTTCTTCTAGGAGCTCAAGCTGGGGGAATTACAACTAGGTATCTTAATCCAGGTTTGACCACTTAACCCAGGTCAGATCTCTAACAGGACACAAGATCAGGATGCAAAATCATGACAGTGCTGTAATGTACACAGTTCCACCCTTTTCTTTCAGGGTGTCATCTTAAAATGGGAGTTAATTTACCAGAGATATCTCCCACCTCTGAAGTTCTGGGCTTTGATTTCTGCTCCTCTTGATGGCACTAGAAATGCAGTTCAGTTTTAAACTAATATGTCCACAAGGCACAGTAATACTGTCCCAGGAAGTATGATATGTATTTTCATTTATTCAAGTCTGTCTTCAAAACCTTTAGTGGAGTTTTGTATTTCTTTGTAAAACTGTCTTTTAACCTTCTCTTTTCTCCTTAACTGTCTTTAAACCTTTTTCTTATGTTTCTTGTTCTATGAATGAAATGATTTCCATTACATCTTCTGATTATGGGCTTCTAGGATACTGACTTTTGTATATTTACATGTTATTATTTGCCACCTAAATGGTATTAAAAATACATATTCCCACTATTCACCATTTATTTCTTATACTACCTACGTCATACAATTCCATGAAAATTTACAGTTTCTATACTGGCTACGTTAATGATAACTTCAAAATCAAATTTTTATGACAGCTTACAATGTTAAAGATGCATCCTAATTCTCACAACTGTTACTACAGCATTTTCAATTGATTTTCCAGTTAACTCTTATGTTTGCCAGGTAATCCTCCTACCTACAAATACTAATAATTTCATTACTTTCTCTTTTCTATACTTTCTATTTTATGCATTGCTCCAGGATAACAAAAAGTCTTTTAGGGGATTAATTGATCAAAGCAATACTTCTACATTATGTCAGCCATTCACATAAAAGAATTACTAAAGAATGTGACCAACATGACAACTTTATTATTTCTACCTTCAATTAGTACTTTTCTGATCAAGATGGCAATATAAGAAACTAAAAAATTGGGATGCCTGGGTGGGTCAGTGGTTAAGCATCTGTCTTCAGCCCAGGGTGTGATCCTGGGGTTCTGGAATCGAATCCCACATTGGGCTCCCTGCATGGAGCCTGCTTCTCTCTCTGCCTACGTCTCTGCCTCTTTCTCTCTGTCTCTCTCATGAATAAATAAAAAGAAAAAAACTAAAAAATTCACTATGCTATAATTTATAGCAAGGGTCACAAAAGCCTTCAGGGGCCAGAAAAGTGTTATGTGAAGCAGGATTCTAAAGGAAAGTGCATTACTGCCTAAAGGCATATTTTTAAGGCATTTTTAAAAACGTATTGAAATATAATTGACATACAATATTATATTAATTTCAGGTACACAACATAGTAATGTAACAATTCCATACATTACTCACTGCTCACCACCATAAGTGTAGTCACCATCTGTCACCATACAACATTATCACAGTATTATTTATATTCCATATGCTATATTTTCATCTGTGACATATTTTATAACTAGAAGTATTTACCTCCTAATCCCCTTCATCTGTTTTGCCCATGATCCCATCCGTGTCCCCAGTGACAAGTACCAGTTTGTTCTCTATTTAAGAGTCTGTTTTGTTTAGATTCCACATATAAGTGAAATCATGCAGTATTTGTCTCTGTCTCACTTATTAAAGGCACATATTTTTAAAAAATGTTCTGGCTAAATAAAGCTGGTCTACTCAATCTTACAAACATGTATATTCACTTATTTTGCTATACAGACATAGGATTTTAAAAAATGGAATTACAGAAAAATAGCACCATCTTAAGAAAAATTAAAAAAGGCCCTGCACATTATTCTTAAAATCAAGATAGTTTCTAGAAGCAAGAATGAGAGGTTCAGGCTTGTAAACAGCCTTTCTGTACTAAGAGTTACTAGGAAATTTCATGATATAGATACATAAAGAGAATTCATAAGCAAGGAATTTGATATTGTACAGTGGGGAACTAAATTTTGACATGTAAATTGTAATAGAATGTTGTACCATGAAAAAGTGTTTAAACAAAATGAAAAATAATCAAACCATTTTCTTTTATTTAAGACTATTAATTTGCTAGCTCCTCATCTTTCTAATTTCCTACAGCCAAAGGAATGGAAGTTCCCATTTCTGAAAGGTGGCCCAGAAAAATTTAAAATTACCCTTACTATCAAATTATGTCAAGGGTACTGACTTAGCCTGTGCATGTATACATATATCCATGTGTATACAATACCAGTGGTTATCTTCTTTACTACCTTAAAGGATTTTATAAACCTACTAAGATTTTTATTGTGAAATTAAAACATAGCAGTTTTACCATTAGGAATAAAGGATTGCACAGTTTATAATTTAGCAATGAACTACATTAATGATAAACTTCAATTGCAAATCACTTTGTACATGACTCAAGTAGGAAGCCTTATTAACTAATTTAAAATTCCAATTAAAAAAAAAAAAATTAAAAAAAAAAATAAAATTCCAATTAAAATGTTAACTGATAGTGATGTTATTCAATACTCTCCTGTCAGTTATATAACACAGATGATAATATTTAAAAGGACTAAAGCAGATATTCAGAGGTTTACTGACAACAATTCATATACAACAGATGATCTGTTATAATCTTAGTTGATAATTTCATGTTGTCATTAATTTTTAAAAGTCAAATTTAACAGAAAAAAACATTAAATATTTGTATTAGGTTATTTTGAGTAAGCAAGTTTAAAAAACAGTTTTAAATACACTATTAAGATAACACACACAAAAGTGAGCACTTTGGCAACACAAAAACTTAGTAATCTTAACTGAATGGATGGTAAATATATCCGGGGGGAGAAAAAATAAATTTAGAATGTTTTATCCACTTGCCGCTTTCAGAAAGCTTCAATTTTACTAGCATGCAAACAGTTATAGCTGTAAAAGTTATCTGTGACTTCAGTGCATCCTTGTATTTTAAACAATTTCCTATAATAAATACGATCAACTTTACTTAATCAAAACTATTACATATAGGTACTTTTCTTCCTTCATTTCTCCAAATCACTCAAAGCACTTACAATCTATAGGACATGATGCAAATTTCAAAGCAGACAGAATCTGAATATACTAGCAGACCAATAAGCAACTGTAAGCGATATTCTTTTCTAGAATAGTTACTAGCTATTCTTTGCTCAGCTGGGCTTTCAAGTCATGGTCAAAACATTCAACACGTTCCTATCATAAAAGTTCTCAGGTAACAGGAACAAAATCTCTATGCAATATACAATGTTGGAATTTCATTTTTAAAAATCTGGCATTTACATAAGGGATAAAATTATTGTTTAGAAGTATTTTTGTATGAGTCATCTTAAGTAAAGCAGATTTGGGGAACAGCACACGTGAAAATCTAAAGAAAATGAAGTCCAGCTAAAAAACAATATATAATATGTATATTACAAAGCAATATATAAATGGAGATATTATGTTCTTTGATATGAGAAACCCATATTTAAGAAACAATGGGCAACCTCCAAAAATCTGCTCAGTAGAGGAAATTTTAAGAACATTAGGAAAGCTACCTCACAGTTTTAAAGTCAAATGACTGTTTATACAGAGGCAATAGGGTCCAGTGCAAAAGACTTAAGCTTTGGAGTTAGACTTTGGTTCTATCCTAGTTCAGCCATTTACCATCTGTGTGTACATGGGCAAATTAACCTTTTGAGTCACAACCTATAAAAGAGGACTACAATTTATTTTGTGAGCTTGTAGTATAGATTAGAAATATGTGAAATATGGCTAGTACAATAAATGGTAGCTGTAATTTGCAGTGAAGCATTTTTAAATTGAAATGAAGTCATTATGAGCAAGACAACAGAAAGCTAAATGACTTACTGTGTAGGAGATACTGATGTAGAGTTAAAGATCTAGTAAATGCATTAGGAATCTCTTTTCTTCTTTTGAGTAATCTCAGAATACAGATAGCAAAAACACATTTTTTTAGATAACAATCCTGATAAAGGTGAAACAGTGGTGGCATGGGAATCAAACTCAGGAAGTCTACCGAATTCTACTTTTCCCGTTGGCAGAATAAGGAGGTTACATTAAATAATCTCTATGCTCATTTCCAACTCTAAAAATACGTGGAACTAAGTAAAGTGGTTAAGAGCTGTGAAGGCAGATTGCCTGGATTCATACCAGCTCTATAGCTTTGAGCAAGTTTCTTTCTCTCTCATGCATGTTTCTTATCTATGAAATGGGAATAATAATGGTACCTATTTCAGAGTGTCATAAGGATTAAGTAAACACACAAAGTACACAGAACAGTGTATAGCACATAGACAATAGTAAATAAACAGTAAATCTTATGGAAAACATTTTCTATGGTCATTAAAATTTTTTAAAGCTTAGAATATCATCTGGGGAAAAGAAGAAAAACCTTGTTACTCCAAGAAAAACAAAATTAGAACCTTTGTTGGTCTTTTGGAGGAAAAAAAAAAAGTACTCCTGTTTCATAGGGTTCTGGCAGAAATGATAAAAAAATCAAATTAAAAGAATGCCTTCAAGCTAAAAAGAATTAGTGTCCCCCCCTCTCTCATCTAGACTAAAATAGCTCAAAACTTTAGAAAGAGAAATGAAACAACAAAAAAAAATTATGAAACATGTGCACTTCTAGTTTTGGCAGCAGATTTGAAAACTCCCTGCTCCCCATGCCAAGTGAAGTAATATGGCTGATCCTCCCATCTTGCTAGAAATGAAACTGCTACATCTGTGGATTTCATCCCTTCATTGGATGTGAGGCTGATCTTGTTCCATCTGTCACACCCAGTGATTGCCACTGCTTCCTTTATAGAGAAATCAACTGTGATTATGGGTTTTCTGGTTTGGGTCAAAAGTATTCTACAAAAAGTTGCATCATACTCCCATGGAATCTGCAAATGACAATGGTTGGCAAGGAAAGGTATATTAAACCTCATATGAATGATATCAGAGAGAATCAAACATAAGAGTGAGCCATGGGGTGTATCTGGATACTTTCCTTCCCTTTTATTCTTATATGAATTATCAATTATCACAATTTCTGCAAAGCCGATAGGTAAGCAATAACACTAGCACAAAATGTGGTACTATATAAGTCTGTCTTATTGACTTATTAAAAAAAAAGGATAAAAGAGGAAAGCAATAGTACACTGAATGAACATAATACAAACTGCAGGAAACATCAGCTGTAATGTTCCATTTTAAAGTTAGAATGAGATTATGAATAGAACACAACAGAAGTTAATGGTAAATTCCAGATTTTTAATGGATATGACTTAGAATGATACTATTGACTCATTTTGAGAATGTTATTAAACTCAGTAAAACTAAGGAAAAAATAAAGCTATCCCTGTGAGAGTAGATAAGATTCTATTTAAATGAAGTCAAAGATTTCCTAGGCAGGACATCAAAAGATTCATAAAAAAAAAAATTGATAAAATGGACTGTGGCAAAACTGCTCTTCAGAAAACATGGTAAGAGAAATGATAAGCCACACACTGGGAGAAGATATTTCCAAGTCATATATCTGATAAAGGACTTACATCTAGAATATATAAAGAATCCTCAGAACTATTAAGAAAACAAGCAATGCACATTTTTAAAAATTGCCAAGAGATCTGAATAGGTACTTCACCACAGAAGACCTACTATAGCAAGTAAGCAAAAGAAAAGCTACTTAACATCAAATGAATTACCACCAGACACCTATTAGAATGGTTAAAAAACAGATAATACCAAGTACTGGTTATTATGTGGAGCAAATGAACTCCTATACACTGCTGGTGAGAATGCAAAAATGGTGCAACCACTTTGAAAACAGTTTGGTAGTTTCTTAAAAGTTAAAAACGATTCATGTTTATCACATGACCCAGCAATCCCACACCAACTAAAATAAAAAACTACCTTAACAAAAAACCCTGTCTATAAATGTTTCTAGCAACTTATAATTACCAAAAACTAATTTCAACATCCCTCAATTGAGAAATGAGTAAACTGTGAGATACCCATACAATGGAATACTGCTATGCAATATAAACAAAAAAACATACACACAACATAGATGAATCTATACGAATTATGCTAAGTAAAAGAAGCCAGATTCCAACAGCTATATACTGTATGATTTCATGTATAGGACATTCTGTGAAAGAAGAGTCTGGGATCCCTGGGTGGCGCAGCGGTTTGGCGCCTGCCTTTGGCCCAGGGCGCGATCCTGGAGACCCGGAATCGAATCCCACATTGGGCTCCTGGTGCATGGAGCCTGCTTCTCCCTCTGCCTGTGTCTCTGCCTCTCTCTCTCTCTGTGTGACTATCATAAATAAATAAAAATTAAAAAAAAAAAAAAACAAGAAAGAAGAGTCTAGGGATAAAACAGATCAGTGGTTGCCGCCACTGAGGACTGAGAAAGGCATGACTTACAAAGGGGCAGGAGGGAACTCTGGGTGGTAATGGAACTGCTCTATATTCTGATTGTGTTAATGGTGGCCACACAACTATTTGTATTTGTCAAAACTGCAGAATTATATACAAAAAAGGGTAAATAAAAAAGTTTGTATATTACTAAGTAAAACTAACAAAACCAAAATTAATATGTGAATAAGCTTAAAATAAGAAAAAGTAGCTAAGCCCTTTTTTGGAAATTAAGGTCTAAGCTACAATGTATTCTACAAGGCAGATTAAGCTTATGCTTTTGTTTGGTTTTACTCTAAGTAGTAAAATAACAGTACATTTGGCTCCTTAAAAATATACTTTAAAAAATAAGCCTACTATAAAATGTTTTGTTAATTCCAAATTCTTGCTAGGTCATTAACTCAATGAAATCTATCATCCTACATTCCCAACTGCTCCCTTTATTCCAACATTTTTTTTTATATATTTTTTTTAATTTTTATTTATTTATGATAGTCACACAGAGAGAGAGAGAGAGAGAGAGGGGCAGAGACACAGGCAGAGGGAGAAGCAGGCTCCATGCACCGGGAGCCCGACGTGGGATTCGATCTCGGGTCTCCAGGATCGCGCCCTGGGCCAAAGGCAGGCGCCAAACCGCTGCGCCACCCAGGGATCCCACATTTTTTTTTTTTTTTTAACATTTTTAGGCTGTCCATGTCAGAACAGTATTCAACTCTATTTCATCAATTTATTTCTAATTTAACTTTTAAGATTTTATTTATTCATGAGAGAGACAGAGAGAGAGGGGCAGAGACTTTGGCAGAGAGAAAGAAAAGCAGGCTCCATGGAGGGAATCCCATGTGGGACTCAATCCATGGACTCTAGGATCACGCCCTGGACTGAAGGCAGGTGCTCAACTGCTGAGCCACCCAGGCGTCCTCATCAACTTATTTCAAGTTCTCTTCATATTCTCAACAAGATATTAGGGAAAAAATTGCTGTTCTAAGTGTAAGACTAACACTTTAGTCAAGCTATACTTGATTTCAAGCTAGCTCTACTCTCACTGATCCTAATTCTTTTTTTTTTTTTTTTCCTGCCACACAGGGTCTCTGCCAATCCCCCCTCCCAATCAGTGGAGCTAATTTTCCAGTGTAAATCCATTAAATGAAATTTTAATGAGACAATGGAAAATATGTTTGCACTTGAGCATTATGCTCACAAGAATGTGAAAAAATGGGTTTAGAATATATTGTTAAAAAGCTAATCAGTATATCATTTAGAAATGTTAAAAATTGTTCAATTTCTACAGAATAAGATCTAATTAAAAGAATCTGAGATAGGGCTTAGGATTTACTTGGATTAACAATGATGTTATACCAAAAATGGTCCTGAGTTTATAAAACTCTTAATTTATTGACTTTCACTATATAATTTTCTGATGCTTCAATCAGTGAAAAGGGTGGGAACTTCTATAAATCCAGTGGAGTGTTTCCTAAATTATGTTTCACACAGAGGTTAATAGGTGTGGTGGGGGGAGCTGGTTAATGAGGCATAATGAGGGGTATAGGCAAGGATTTCATGGTAAGTTTGGAAATGTTTTTCTCTTTGAACACTTTTTCTTTGAGTATACTCATTAACATCTCACAGAATACTCGGCAGAGCATAGTTTGAGAAATGTTTAAAAAGAAGATTAAGTCTTAAATTTAATTGCATCAAAGACACAATGCCTACATGGTAGGCAGCAGTTACCAAATAGCAACTTATTGGGGAATGCAGACAAAACTCTGGTAGATGCATGTTAGTCTTAAATAGCTAAATTAATACCTTGTTACTCAATGGGTATACTTTTGACCAGGAGTTTCTGTATCACCTTTAATTGTTCAAGCTTTCTCCCAAAATAAATTTCAGTCTTCAAAATTTAACATCCCCACATGATTTCAATGCATGTTAAAGGTTGAGAAGCATTGGCTTACAACAGGAGTTGGCAAACTTTCTGTAAAGAGCCAGAGAGTTCATATTTTAGGTCTTGTAAGCCATAAGGTCTCTTCTGTACTACTCAACTAGGCTATTTATTATATTGAGAAAAAGGTCTATATATTAAGAAGGTATAGTAATTAAAGATATACTTGGATATATTTCAAAATATACTTGGAAGAGAAGCCCAAGTACATGAAACAAGAAAATGTCACTTTAGCAATTTATAATTAAAATTTTTAATATTCCTCTCTGTCCTGATGGAAATCGACAGATAATCAGCAAGGATATAGATTTAGGAAGAAAATCACCAGCTTGACCTAGCTGCTATTAACCAGTAACAGCAGACTGCTCATTCTTTTCAAGTGAACATGGGTATATTCTCCAGAATAAAATGCATGTCGGCCCACAAAGCAAGTCTTAATAAAAGACTAAAATCATACTATGTTCTCCAATCACATGTAAGTAAATTAGAAATCAATAACAAAGAAATGTGAGAAATCCCTCAAAGGTCAAGTTATCGGACAACCAACTTTTAAATAACCCAAAGGTCAAAAAGAAACTTCAAGGGAAATTTGAAAATATCTTACAGCATAGTACTAGTATAAGGTCAGACATATAGATCAAAGGAACAAAAAAAGAGAGCTCAGAAACAAAGCCTTATATTTCACTGATTTTGGACAAAAGTGTCAAGGCAATTCAACAGGGAAAAGGATTGTCTTTTCCTGAACAGTTAGCTGTATTTTAAAACAATTAGATCCTTACATCATACCATTGACAAAAATTACACCTAATTATTAAAGCTAAAATAAAACCACTAGAAGAAAACTACTATAGAAGAAAATCTTTGTGACCTAGGATTGAGCAAAGACTTTTTAGATAGGATATTAAAAACACAGTACTTAAAGAAAAAGTTGATAAGTTGGTCTTCGTGAAATTAAAGACCTGTGCTCTTCAAAATGTGTCACTAAGATGGGATCCCTGGGTGGCTCAGCAGTTAAGCGTCTGCCTTCGGCTCAGGGTGTGATCCTGGAGTCCCGGGATGGAGTCCCACATCGGGCTCCCTGCATGGAGCCTGCTTCTCCCCCTGCCTGTGTCTACCTCTCTCTTCTCTGTGTCTCTCATGAATAAAAAAAAAAATCTTTAAAAAAAAAAAAAGGGTCACTAAGAGAAAAAGATAAGTCACAGACTAGGAGAAAACATTGTCCAGTCATCTGATAAAAGACTTATAACCATAATATAAGAACGCTTAAAATTCAATCACAAGAAGAGAAATAACTCAATTTAACAATGGGCAAAATATTTGAATAGATATTTCAAAAACAAAGATAAATGAATGACTAATACACACATTAAATGATACTCAGCATCATTAGTCATTAGAGACATACAAATTAAAACCACAATGAGCTAGCATTCCACTTAAATTGAGAGGCATTCTCAAGTAGACCAACTTAAAATAAAATAAAATAAAATAAAATAAAATAAAATAAAATAAAATAAAATAAAATAAAATAAAATAAAATAAAATAAAATAAAATAAAATAAAAAATAAATGTGGAATGGAAGGACAGAATCTGGAAATTGATTCTCTTAAAATTATTTTTGCTGACCTATTCTTTGGAAAGCTTCTGTGTACCTCCAGTGGTGTACATACCAGAGTTGAAGCCACTGGTGTAAGAAAACAAGAAAGATATGGTGGCTTAGAAAGTAACTGGTTGACAGGATCTGATGGTCTGGATAGGTGTCAAGCATGAATGAGGCTGAGGAGTGTGCCTGGGGAGTGGCTACAGCCGGAAAAGGAGCTGACGAGAGAAAGGTGAGGGAAAGAAGCACAATTTTTTTTAAGAGTTTCTGACATCATCTTCTTATCATCATCATCATCATCATCATGATTCTGATAGTCCCCGGCACTGGCAAGGAAAGTGAGGAAGACAGCCTCAGGTTAACACCCACGATGTTATCACTTAGTTGACTCCCACACAGGCTCCCTGCCCTAGCCCATACTGACAAAAAGGTACCATGCCCAGGCAAGTCTCTCTACATCTCCCTTCAAACACATCTAGAAATCACTCTGTAGCAAGTAATTGGAAAATTGCACCAAGCATTGATGACCTTCCTTTTTCCCCTACATCCTAATCTGACGTACTCAAATTACAACATTTCTCACACTGTAATAATTGTTTACAAGCCTGCCTCTTCCCTAGCCCAACAGATTGTGACTTAAGGCCGACATTTCTTATTCATCTTGAGATCTTCAGCAGCCAGTAGAATACCTGACATATACCGCAATCAATAAATGTTCAAAAAATGGAAGACTAAGCTTAATATAAAATCCAACCGTGCAATTTAAATATCTTTGTCTACAAAAGACCTTTTTTAATGTCTTCAACATTTCATGGGCAGCAAATGTATTATAAAACCCATTTTTTTCTTTCTTAGAGCCACTAATCTGTAATTAAGAAACTGATACGTTATCTAATCACCTTTTACATAAATGGGAAGGGGCTATATAAAAAAAATGCGTTGTAGTGAAAAGACCAGTGGATTAGATAGAAGCTAGGTAACCTGTTAAGGCTAGTACCAGAGACTCTGGATGTGTCTTCTTGGGCATTCAGGTTCCTCCTAGGTGAGATGATAGGATTAACGTGCAATCTCAAAGCACCCTTCAAATGTAATATTCTAAGGATCTTTAATCTCAGTGTTTAAGGAACAATTAGAAAGCAGAAGGCAAGTCACTTGCTGAGTATTCCTAACATTTTGGTACCTCTTTGGTAGAGATCAAACTAAATTATACTGTCAATATTCATTCAGTACTTCAATTCCATGAACAAAAATAAGCACCAAAAAACGATCTCCTTTTGAAATCAGGAACTTGACTTTTTGATTCTGATCATTTAACCCTTGAAGGAAGCATTTAATCACACATCACAGGCACTGACATCATAAACAAACTATATGCTTACCTGCCAGGAAACTGCTCCTAAAATCGCTGTTGCAAGAAGACTAAAAAAAACTAACTGCTCTGAAATTAAGCAAAAGTGACGCATCCCTTTGGATGCCATGATTCTATCAAGGCTATTGTTATCTACCCTGTGGGTGAAATATACTTTATGGCAGTCATTTAATTTGGTATGGAATCCCCAAAGAGTTAACAGAAAAATAATATGGCAAATCATCCAGAAAATTCCAAAAATGGAAAAGCCTGGTATTACAAAATACCAGAGGTGAGTGTCTCTAAGTTTAAATGCTGAAAGAATAAAAAAGGTAAGCTCAATCATTCCTGTGAAAACTACTGAAAGTCTTCTGCATATCCTTCCACGGTACAAAAAGGGTTTCCACCTTTCAGTGACTGAAAGTCCACTAAAATAAATGTCAAGGAAAGGGTCAGTTATCAGGCAAATAAAAAAACATGCAAAAGCAACTGGATTTTTTGGAGTTTCCAATGAGGAGAAAAACAGCAAGACTGCAAAAATAACTAAGTTGGGAATAGCTAAGAAAGACTTCATTCTCAGGTCAATAATCAGCATGGCCAAAGCGACAACAAGTAAAATGACACTCAACGACTTCTCCACCAACATAGTTGTGCTGGCAATAGCAAATCCAACAAGTTCCAGAAATTCAACTGTGGTTAGTAAAGTGGGTCGATGACGGACATACCCAGAAATTCTCTCCACCAGAGCGCATAATATCCTTAATACTATGGAAGTTAGAAGCAAATATTTGGTTGATTCTTCTTTCACGTCATTTTTAAAGGATGAATTGTCAAGAAAACACAGGAGGCCAAGCAAGAATCCAAACCAAAGATTTGAGAGACTTAAACTTGCTGCTTCCATTGAAAAATAGTAATAGAGTATGCTGGCAATTCCAAGAACAAAAAGACCAAGGATAAAAATTACCAAAATTAAGGAATTTGCTGTTTTTTCCCATCTTACATAGAGACCTAAGCATATAGCAACCAATAAATTGATTCTGGCTAAATAGCCAAGATAACGCACTGAAGAATGCATATTCACTTCTCTGTTGACTTCTTCCAGTCTCGTCATTGCTAAATACAGACAATGACTAAAGCAGTAACGCAGTGATTTACACATGTAATCTGGCAATTTGGGCTTTCTCCCCACGGCACAAAAATTAACTGCTTGTTTTTCATCCAGCAAATCCAATGTATCCGTAACTCCTATTTCAGCATTTCCTCTGGTGGAATTATTTATAGTGCTCTAAAAAGAAGAAAAAAATATGTCAGTGTTAGTTTTATATAATTTACCTTTTATATTTATCTTCTTTGTACAAAATAATAAGTGAGAAAGTTTCTTCTGAAACTCTGTTTTAAATTTGACTTGCATGTCTCTTAATGGTTAACTGTCTCTGGTTTAAAAACTCAGTTTATCCTAACAAAAATGACAGTGCCTTCTACTTAACATATGCTAAGATAGTATGATTAAATAACCAAAAACAGTGAAACTGGTTTTCCAAAGACTAGAAGCCTTTCTTACTTTAAGGGTTGGTGTTTCAACTACATGCGAATATGAGATCTTGAACCTAGCTTAGATTGTAGTACATGGATTCGGCACAATCAAAGCAACTCCGCAGATAAACTGAATGATGAAAACCTACCTCTGATTTGAAAAGCACTAGTATCCAGTAATAGTGACCATTCTTACCTGCCTAAAATCCTCTGCATCTTTTTACAAGGCAGCTCTAACAAGATAGAAAATCCGTAGTCTTCACATTGTTTAACTAATCCACTTACCAGAAGTAAAGTTTAATTTTATTAAAGTTAGTCCCTAAAGTTGACGTGTAATTTTCCCTGTACTTTTATCTCTACTAAATTACTTGGGTTATCAAACCTCCTTGTAGATCCAAATACCATCTCTATAGCAAACCAATTCCTGAACTTTCTAGTCAAAATTGTGAAGTTAGAATGCTAACCAGTATTTATTGTAAATTAAGAACTTCATACTTTTAAAAAGTTAACTATTTGTTAAAGGATCCAGATAATTATCTTAATCTTTGCTCCCACAAGTTGTACTTAAAACATGACAGTGGTAAAAAAAAATGCTTTATCAGATAATTCTTCAAAGTTTCTGGTATACTGTTTCAGAAGAATTGATCCATTCAACAGCTCATGGTTACACTAAATGTCCATGGAGATAAAAATTCAAAAAATGACTTGTTTGTGATCAGCTTATTTATACTTTAACAGGACACTAAAAGACAGCCTGACAGAAACATGATAACCTGGAATTAACACCTAATGACCCACTGGGCTGGGGAACAACGCCACTGAATGACAGCTTTCTGTTTCTTTGCTCAACACTCTGTCAGTCTTTGTAACTATTCAACCCCTCTTCCTTGTCCTCAAATCTCACTTCCCATTCCCTGCATTCTCACTAGATGACTGCAACCAGGTGTCAGAAGTGAACCTCCTTAAGTCTCCAACACCACAGACCCACTCTACCCAGCATCTCCCGATACACCTAAGGCTAAATCTTTAGCCATACTGATTAGCTTTTCCCCCCTACCTCTTCCAGAATTCCACAATCTCCTCGCTCTTCAAACTCCCACTCTTCCCTTATCCATTAGCACTTAAACGTCTGCAGAGCTCTTTTTAAAAACAATACCCTCCGAAAATCCCAGAAACAAAAGCAATCTTCACTCAATTCCGTCTTCTCTTCCAAATTCAACCTTCTGTCCTCTTGACAGCTTTGACCGCCTCACTTCTCACACCACTTAACGACAGTTCCCACCAAACAACAAACTGCTCTGGCAAATTCTAAAATGATATAAGCTCCTAAAACCAATGTGTACTTTTCACTTACTATCCTGCACTTCTTCACAACCTTTGACATCGTTGACTCCTCTCAACTTCTGAAACCTGCCCTTCCTTTAGCTTTCAAAGACCAACCTCCAGATTTTCTTCCTAACTCATTGACCTCTCCTTCTCAGTCTTCTTGCAGACTCTCGATTCTCAATCCATCCTTTGGATGTTCAATCACAGGTCGAGGCTTTCCTCTTGCTATACACCTTCCATGAGCAATCTCGTCTATTTCCAGGTCTTCAATTATTCTCTCTTCCCCTCCTGACAAACATATATTAATCTACCTGATGCAAATAAAGCATCAGCTCTGTTCACTCTTAGAGCTAAAACCTTGGGGGATCCCTGGGTGGCTCAGTGGTTTGGCACCTGCCTTTGGCCCAGGGCACGATCCTGGAGTCCCGGGATCGAGTCCCGGGATCGAGTCCCGTGTCTGGCTCCCGGCATGGAGCCTGCTTCTCCCTCTGCTTGTATGTCTCTGCCTCTCTCTCCCTATCATGAATAAATAAATAAATCTTTAAAAAATATATTAAAACCCTGGAAAAAAGGGAAGCTTGTAAATCATATCCATAACATCCTTATCATAGAATATATGCAACCCCACTGTCAAAAATCAACATAGTTGAATATTCTTAAACAGCCAATATACAAGTCTTTCCACATTGTAAACTTCTTCAAAGGAGAAACTGGCTGAATCAGAGAGTAAGACCACACAGCATCCCAATGTTTTCAACTGGTCTGCTGTTACTTGATTCAATGAGAAGTTACTTATGAGACAGATAAAACAGAGCACAGAAGAGTCCATTTGCTAAGGGAACTCCCAGAGTCTGTTTTATAAAACCCCATATACTACTCTAACTCTCCTCTTCTCCACCACCTATATTTAGTCTCCACCGAGTCCTGTCCACTCTTCTTGGACACATCTGAGATGTTTCTTTTTTCCAGCCCCAAAGTCAAAATCCTAATCCCGGCCGCCATCATCTCATGCTTGAATGTCTCCCTGCATCGAGTGGTCTAGCCTGGCCTTCACCAACAAGTGTTCCTTTTAGAATAAAAAAATTGTTAGGGGGATCCCTGGGTGGCTCAGTGGTTTAGCGCCTGCCTTTGGCCCAGGGCACAATCCTGGAGTCCCGGGATCAAGTCCCGCATCGGGCTCCCAGCATGGAGCCTGCTCCTCCCTCTGCCTGTGTCTTTGCCTCTCTTTCTCTATGTCTAAAAAAAATAAAAAAAATAAAAAATAAAAAATAAATAAATAAATAAATAAATCTTTAAAAAAAAATTGTTAGGTCGCTGTTATGCAAAACCCTCCAACAGTTTCCCATCATCTTAAGCAACAGAGTCGAGAGTCCTTATAAAACTTTTCAATTGGAGGTGAACAACTTTCCTGCCTCCTTTCTCTTCCTCTTGGGACTTTGTATTCCACTTTCAGCTCTGAACTGCATGACCGCTGTCCCCTCGCAGGTGCCCTCCTCCCCTCCTCCCGGGCTCCATCCCAGTCCTTACACCTGCCTCACTCCTGCTTTTCAGGTCTCCCTCAAATCAAGTTTAGTGAGGCTGCCCCTGACCCATTTACACGGCCCCTGCACTGCTGCTAGAATAGCGAAATGCTGCTGGTCATCTGTTCCATGTCTGCAGTCCCTCCCTACTAGATTCACAAAGTCTCAGAGTTTGTCTTTAACACCATGTACGTGTATCTTAGCAGAAAATTTGGCACCGGGGCCGCCCGGGTGGCTCAGCGGTCTGGCGCCTGCCTTTGGCCCGGGGCGTGACCCTGGAGACCCGGGATCGAGTCCCGCGTCGGGCTCCCCGCGTGGAGCCTGCTTCTCCCTCTGCCTGTGTGTCTCATGAATAAATAAAAATCTTAAAAAAAAAAAAAAAATTGGCACCGAGTGAGTGTTCAAAAAGCACCTATGAGACGAATATAGACTAATGAAGAAATAATTGTGTTTAATGCCGATGCCAGGTACTGGTCACAGAGGCGCGCGCGGCGGCTCCCCTCAGCCCCCCTCAGCCCTCCCTCGGCTCCCCTCAGCCCTCCCTCAGCTCCCCCAGCTCCCCTCGGCCTCCCTCAGCCCTCCTCAGCCCCCCTCCGCTCCCCCTCAGCCCTCCTCAGCCCCCCTCCGCTCCCCCTCAGCCCTCCTCAGCCCCCCTCCGCTCCCCCTCAGCCCTCCTCAGCCCCCCTCCGCTCCTCTCAGCCCCCCTCAGCCCTCCCTCAGCTCCCCCAGCTCCCTCAGCCCTCCCTCAGCTCCCTCAGCCCCCCTCAGCCCCGCAGCCGGCGCTCCCGTGTCCTGCCCCGGGTCCTGCTCGCCGACGCGCTGCACCCTGGGCCCGGGCTCCGGCCGCAGCTGCCTCTGTCCCGTCTGCGGGAAGAAGCATCAAAAGCGAAAAGGCCCATACCGAGCACCGAGGTCGGGGGAGGTCGCGGGAGGTCGGGGGAGGTCGGGGGAGGTCGGGGGTTTCGGGGCTTCGGCTCTAGGAATCACGTTAACTCCCGGGCCCGCGACGGGGAGCCAAGGGCCCCGAGCACCCAGGCTCTCGGTCCGAGGCGCCCGCGGCCGGTCCTGCCCCTGCCGCCCGGAGGCTCGCGGCCACCTCGGCCCCCCCCCCCCGCCCCCCAGGTGCTCCCGGGGACGCGCAGCAGCCTCGGCCCCACAGCCCGCGGGGCGGAGCCCGGGCGCCGCCGGGCGGGGGCCGCCTCCCCAGTCCCCGCCGCCCCCCTACCTGACTCGGCCGCCGCCGCCCGTGCGCGCCCAACCCCCGGAGCCGGCGCGGGGGACGCGGGGGGGGGGGGGCGCGGGGGCCCGGCCTGAGGCTCGCGGCGGGAGGCGGCGCGGCGCGGGGGCGAGGGCCGCACGCACTAACGCAGGCCGGCCTCGGTGGAAACTTTCCGAGGGCCCGGGCCGGGCGCGGCCGCCATGTTGCCGCCGCCGGATCGCGCCGGTACGGAACGCCGCCCGGGTCACGGCGCGCCGCGCTTCCTCCGAGCCCCGCCCCCCGCCCCCCCGCGGCCGGACCCGGGACTCCAGGTCTCCCGGACGCCGCCGCCGCCGCCCTGGGCAGCACCTGCAGGACGGGCCGCACGGGGGCCCGGAGACCCCCCAGCCCGGCCGCCGCCCCGGCTCTCCCTAGATCACCGCCCGGGGCTTGAACCTCCCACAGCACGGAGTTCCCAGCTCTGGCCTGCTCCAGGGCCCCCGCCCCCCCCCCCCCCGGCCCGTACACCGGCCCCCCAGGCCTTTACACCACCACTCCCAGCCCGTATACCGCCCCCCTCAGCCCGTACACCGGCTCCCCCATCGGCTCCCCCACCGGCTCCCCCAGCCCGTACACCGCCCCCCAGCCCGTACACCATCCCCCCCAGCCCGTACACCATCCCCCCCAGCCCGTACACCATCCTCCCAACCCGCACACCATCCCCCATCCCGTACACCATCCCCCCCAGCCCGTACACCGCCCCCCAGCCCGTACACCATCCCCCCCATCCCGTACACCATCCCCCCCAGCCCGTACACCATCCCCCCAACCCGCACACCATCCCCCCATCCCGTACACCATCCCCCCCAGCTCGTATACCATCCCCCCTATCCCGTAGACCGCCTCCCCAGCCTGTACACCATCCCCCCTATCTCGTACACTGTCCCCCCATCCCATACACCATCCCCCCTATCCCGTACACCATCCCCCCCAGCCCGTACACCATCCCCCCATCCCGTACACCATCCCCCCTATCCCGTACACCATCCCCCCAGCCCGTACACCATCTCCCCATCCCGTACACCATCCCCCCTATCCCGTACACCATCCCCCCCAGCCCGTACACCATCCCCCCATCCCGTACAACATCCCCCCTATCCCGTACACCATCCCCCCACCCCGTACACCATCCCCCCATCCCGTACACCATCCCCCCCAGCTCGTATACCATCCCCCCTATCCCGTACACCGCCTCCCCAGCCTGTACACCATCCCCCCTATCCCGTACACCATCCCCCCATCCCGTACACCATCCCCCCATCCCGTACACCATACCGCCGTCCCGTACACCATACCCCCCCGGCCTGTACACCGGCCCCCGCATCCCTTACACCGCTGCCCCATCCCGTACATCATCCCCCCATCCTGTACACCATCCCCCCAGCCTGTATACCGCCCCCCGCCGGTACACTGGCCCCCCTATCCTATACACCATACCCCTCCAGCCCGTACACCGCCCCCGCTATCCTTTTAAATGTTTTTTTTTTTTTTAAAGGTATTATTTATTTATGATAGTCACAGAGAGAGAGAGGCAGAGACACAGGCAGAGGGAGAAGCAGGCTCCATGCACCGGGAGCCCGACGTGGGATTCGATCCCGGGTCTCCAGGATCGCGCCCCAGGCCAAAGGCAGGCGCTAAACTGCTGCGCCACCCAGGGATCCCTGCCCCCGCTATCCTTACACCTGCCCGCCCATCTCGTACACCCCCGCCCCAGCCCGTACACCGGCTCCCCCACCGGCTCCCCCAGCCCGTGCACTGACCCACCATCTCGTACACCGCCCCCGCATCCCTTACCCCGTCCCCCACCCCCCCCCACCCCCGAGCCGGTGCACCGCCCCCCCAGCCCTTACACCATCCCCCCAGCCGGTACACCGTCACCAGCCTTTCTTCCTAAGGGTCCTTCAGACGCCAGGCCCTGATGCTCATTTATACTCTGAACTCACTGAGTGAACCTAAGGGGATGTTGTTTAGGGACCAGGATTCACAACAGCTGTGGAGTCCAGTGGTTTTGGAGTTTGGATCCTGGTTCCTCTTTAATATGTGCGATTATGTTCCTCTGTCAAAAAAAAAAAAAAAAAAGTAAACCTTCCTTGCAAAGATACTGTGAATGTTCGTCGAAACAACAGGCCTTCAAAAAGTGTGAATTCCTCTCCAAGAAGCCTTCCCTGCAGCCTGCCTTCTATCCTTCCCATCCTCTTCTGCTCCTTGTAGGTCTCAGGTCACTTAATCTCCCTCTGAACCCCAGTCTCCTTGTGTGTTAATGGGATACTAGTAACATCCACCTTACAGAGTTGTTGCAGGGATTAAATGAGATGATGTATGTAAAAAAATAGCTTAAAACATCTAAAACCCTTAGATGTTTTATCCTCTTTAGGATAAGGCTCAAAATCCTTCAACAGGTATGGACCAGTTCTGTAGCCTGGCCTTTTTTTTTTTTTTTTACCTCCAGCTTGACCTCCGCAACACCCCCAACCTGCTTTCACATCCTCATATGCCAGGACATGTCCAGTTTTGCTCACCATTAAATCGGCCTGGTGTAGCGCACGATATAGGGTTGGCACTTAAACATTAAACAAAGAGTACACAATAGGCCTTCAACAATCATGAGTTCCCTCCCATTTATTTTCTGTTAGTACCACCTATACTTTTCCTATCTCCGCTGATAGAATGTGAATTTCTTCATTTTTACGTAATAGACGTTGGGGGTTAGAGTGGGCAGCAGATCAGTAGCGATGAAGCACTTAGATCCGATCCCTCCTATGTAAATAAAAAGTGTGAGAGTCTGTCCAGATTCCTGTCTTAACTCGAAATGCAGTTCCTAGCCAACTCCCAAAGCTGTAACTCTGGCTCTCTGGGGAACACGTGTCACATGTTCCTACTTGAATACATTGCCATCACTTCTCATCCAGCTTACCCTTTAATGGACGTATGTAGATGTGTACGTGTGTGTGTATACATACAGATGTTTGTTTGTTTTGCATGCCTACCCTCTGAATCACCATTCTGTGTTTGGAGAATTCCCCACCTTAGGAGTCCACTGGCTGAATCTGAAATGCCACATACTTGTTCTACCAATCATGTACACCAGCCAGGAGCTCTTGACTCAGAACAGCAAATGCCGAAAACCATGCTTCCTGGGTAACTGCAGGAGTATTGCTAGGTCGGCTCCTGGGGCAACAGTGAGAGGGGGTCTAGGGGTGAGCATCCAGCATCCGGGATTAGTGGCGTCAGTGACTCAAGACACCTCTGCATTCCTACAGCCACCCTAAAGCCCCCTCCCATGGGTCCAGTGGTCTGTTGTTACCGGTTGTAGTCTCTGACCATGCAGGTCTAACGCTCCCTTTCCAGCCATCCCCTGAGCTACTCCGTGTCCTCTCATAAATTTCTTTTCTGCTTAACCCACAGCTGTTTCCTCTTCCTTAGCACTATGGCTCCTCATTAAAACAGTGCTTTTTCATCTTCCTCAAACATGATCCACAGCCTGGTGACCTTGAAACTCTCTTTGATGCTTGTTATCTTGTCGGTATACTTTAGAATACTTCAGTGAGATGTGTATGTGTTTGAGCCTTAACTTTAATCTGCACACTCCAGGGTGGATAATTAGCATTTGAAAGACTAATCAGGAATCTTCACTATAGAGATGGATGCACAAGTGCTTCCACCATCACGGTTAATCTGCACTAGAGGTATGTTAATTAACATAAAAGATTATAAATAATTTTTCATTGTGGAGATAACAGGTGTTGGAGATATGTGGCTGGTGAGAATAGTGTACAGGCACTTTTTTTTTTTGGCATTTTTGTTCTTGCCTAAATGTAGTACCTGTAAGCATCTTCTGAATATGGCACACCGACAGCCTTTAGAATGGCTCCCTGAATCTAGAATGCTGTTTAGTACTTTGGCACAAGATATTTTTTGTGTGTAGTGTTTTTTTTGTTTTTTTTTTGTGCCTGCTTGTTGATGATGGTCTATGTAGTTGCATGAAGCCTGCAGGCTTGCTTTCACTGGGGGACACCACCTAATAGTGAAGGAAGGGAGGGTACCCTCATCAAGCTTTAGTTGTTGAAGGCTGCCAGTATTTACTGTAAGAACCCGACAGTTGTGAAGGCCAAGAGTTCGTTTTCATTCACTACATGTCTTGCATTTATCCTTTCTTTTCAAATTCCATTGTCACAACCCTCGCCCCTGAATTACTTCAGTAACTTCTGTGGTCTGTCATCCTGATGTCAGCCTCACCCCCATCTCATCCATCACACTGACTGATGCTCTCGGAGCACTGGGTCACTCCTTGGATTAAAAACCAATGACTTCTACAGGTTACAGAATAAAGGCCCAACCCCCCATCCGGGCACCTGAGGCCCTCCAGGGATGAACTAAACCTCCCTTTGCCCGGTACTATTTATCCTGAAATTAGAAGTGTTAGGGTCAGGGCACCTGGGGCTCAGATGGTTAAGCAGCTGCCTTCGGTTCAGATCATGGTCTCAGGGTCCTGGGATCGAGCCCCACACCAGGGCCCCCTGCTCAGTGGGAAGTCTGCTTCTCCCTCTCCCTCCTCCCTTCACCCCTGCTCGTGTGCTCTCTCTCTCTCTCTCTCAAATAAAGAAATACAATCTTAAAAAAAAAAAGTATTAGGGTCAATTTTTGCCATCTGGCACATCCTCAACTGAACACCTGGACATAAAACAGCCACCTGGGAAGCCTCTCCGTGACAGGAGGTTTCAAGCAACAGTTATGGATGGCAGTGTAATGATCCTAATAGCAGACATAGCCATTCGTCAACACATAGTTCCTTCCATGCAGGCAAGGTCTATGCTCCAGGCCAAAACTTTCACCCAGAGGAATTAGTTCAGACTAGGAACACCTGTGGAAAATAGCATTTAAAAAAATCAAGAGAAGGAGGGAAGGCAGCACCCGTGGCAGGAGAGATGGATCATTTCTATTTCAGGCCTCTGTGGCGCAGTCGTGGAGGAGTCCTACAATATTTCTTCCTATCTCCTCTCCCATTTACCCTCCTACGTCTTTCAAACGTTCGATCCTGTTCCAGAGCTGAACCAACTCGGGTTCTCCGTACGTGATCTGCTGGGTCTACTCCCTTGTTAGGTCTGTGTAATACTCGCAGATTACAAAGTGCTTTCACCCATGTCCTATCATTCACTCTCTACGAATCCAGATGATGTCATTATCATCATCCTTTTATAGGTAAAATAACCAACGTCCAGAGAAACTACTGTCTCGAGCAGCGACCTCAGTCTTTTGGCTTCAAGTTCTAGGTCACCAAGCGCGGTTTTCTAAATATCATTTCCTTCTGCGGGGGAACACAGGTATTTCTGCCTCATTGGTGCTATAAATAGTAAGCAGCAAAGGGTTACAGTATTCAGTCCCAGCATGCTCCTTAGAATCATCTCGAAGATTTTTAACCTACACCTCTGCTCAGACCAGATCAATTAAATCAGTCTCCTCTGGAGTGAGTTCCAGGTAGATGGTGTGTTTTCTTAAAGACCTTTCCTTCCCCTGGTCTTGCCTCCATCCCCAGGGATTCTAATGTAAAGCAAGGGTTGAGAACCACTGGGTTATTTTTTTTTTTAAGATTTTATTTATTTATTCATGAAAAACACAGAGAGGAGAGACAGAGAGACAGAGACACAGGCAGAGGGAGAAGCAGGCTCCATGCAGGGAGCCCAACGTAGGACTCAATCCTGGGACCCCAGGATCATACCCTGGGCCGAAGTTGGCGCTAAACCGCTGAGGCCCCTGGGCTGCCCGAGAACCACCGGGTTATTATCTCCATCAGTGCAGTGGTTCTACAAGTGTGGTTCCCACACCAGATGAATCAGCACCATCTGGGAACTAGTTAGAAATACAAATTATCAGGCCCCACCCCCAGATCTACTGAATCAGAAACTCTAAGGGTAGAGCCCAGATTTTAGGATTAGGTACTACAGGTATGTGTATCAAAAAGCTCAACAACCGGGGCTTAATACCACTTTATTTCTCACAAAAAAGTCTAGAGGTAGGTGTTCTAGAACAGATGTGGTGCTTCTTGGTATTAAAGATCCTGATTCCTTCTCTCTTGTTCTCCTTCCACTCAGAACATGGCTTCCTCAGAGCAACATGGCTGCTTAATTTCTAGCTATCATTTCTGAATTCCAATCAAGAGAAAGGAAGAAGTATAAGAGGCAAATGTACTCCCCTCACCCTTACTTTAAGGACACTCCTTGGAAGTTACATGAAACCCTCCAGCTTCTATCATTTCGACCAGTATTTAGTGTTCATAGAATCGGGGGAAAGTCTCAGGGTAGCTATATGCCCATATGAAAATCAGAGTTCTTGGGGTGCCTGGGTAGCTCAGTTGGTTAAGCGTCTGCCTTCTGCTCAGGTCATGGTCTCAGGGTCATGGTAAGGGCTCTGCAATGACCCCTCCGGCTCTGGGCTAAGCACTCAATGGGGAGTCTGCTCGTCCTTCTCTCTCTGCCCCCCCCCCCACCATTCATGCTCATGTGCTCCCTCTCTCTCTCTCAAATAAATAAAAAAAAATCTAAAAAAAATTTTTTTTTAGTCAAGAGTTCTCTTTCTGAGAAAGAAGGAAGAAGAAATAATGGGGGAAACAAGCCATGTTTGCCAGTTTATGCTTTTTCCTTATATCCCTAATTCTCAAGTCAGAAAATAGATGCCATTATTGTTTGAGCCACTTTTGACTTGCCATTGACTATTGCCATTATCTCATTAGCACTTACTCTGTATTAATGATGGCAAATATTGCATCATATAGCTCAGCCATGATTTAGTTAACCTTTTGCTTAATTTGGAGAGTTTAGGATGTTTTTGATTTTTGTTATCAAATTCTGCAACTTTGGCCCATTGCACTTGTGATATGTTACATTTCTGATCATCTTTTTGGAATAGATTTCTAGATGGGTTAAAGAATATGAATATTTTTAAGGCCATTAATTTGTACTGCTGATTTTCTTATCAGAAAGAAACCATTCTGTGGGCCTGGCTGTCAGCTAACTACATTTTTTGGCAGCAGAGAGCTTTGTCTTTAAACATTTTTTATTTTTTGCTAATATTTCTTTAACATTTTGAAAAGAATGCATTTTCATTGCATAGATTCTTGCAATCTAAAGATGCCGATGAAAAGTCTGGTGCCAACCTGAGTCCCATTCCTTTGTAGTTATATGCCTTTTCTCTCTCTTAGCTTTTTGAAAACTGTCTTTATCCTAAATCTTCCGAAATTTCATATGTGGAAGTTTAGGAAAACCCTATATTTTTATTTAGCAATCCTTTTTTATTGAAAGATTCTAATCATTCTTAAATTCTGGAAAAATATTAGCATTATTTTTTCCAGCATTTCCTTTCTTCTGTTTTCTCTATTTCTTATTTGGAACTCCAATTTCTAAGATATGTTGGAACTTTATCTGATCTTCATGTTTCTTCCATATTTTTTACCTCTTTATTTCCTTGTGCTCTTTTCTGGAAGAATTCTTCAGTTTAATCTTACAGCCAGTAATTTATTTCTTAGGCCATTAAATTTTTTTTTCCCTAGGCTTTTACTTTCTTTTTTCTCCTTCCTCCCTCCCTCCCTCCCTCCCTCCCTCCCTCCCTCCCTCCCTCCTTCCTTCCTTCCTTCCTTCCTTCCTTCCTTCCTTCCTTCCTTCCTTCCTTCCTTCCTTCCCCCTTGAAATATCTGCTATCCTTTAATGATCTCTGTTATTTTATGGCATTTTCCTCCTTTGAGGATACTAAGCATGCATGTTTTAACTTGTATTCTGAATGCTTATTTTATTCCATTTCGTCAGCTTCCAGGTTCTTCCATTTGTTGGATTTGTCATCTTTCATGGTGTTGACTTTCTTTAGGTATTGGTGGAGGGGTGGTGTGGAGAATTAGAGAGGAAGACAAACCATGAGAGACTCATAACTCTGGGAAACAAACTGAGGGTTGCAGAAGGGGAGGTGGGTGGATGGATATGATGACTGAGTGGCAGACACTAAGGAGGGCACGGGATGTGATGAGCACTGGGTGTTATATTATATGTTGGCAAATTGAATTTAAATTTTTAAAAAATTTAAGGAGCTTCTCCCTTTGTCACTTGGGCTTTCCGGCTGTGGTCCCTGAGTCTTCCCATTTTAGTCTTTTAGACTTAAAAAGTGTTCCTTGCTCTCTGTTCTTAAAGAGGCTTCACAGTTCTCTGGGGACTTACCTTCCAATTTTCAGTGCAGCTGTATTTATATTAAGTGATTTAAAACATAGTCTCTATTATTTCTCTGGAGTCAGTATAGGAAGGAGCTATTATTGCATATGCTGATTTTGCCTTCCTGAATTTTGTTTTCTATTTTCTGAGTCTCACTTTATAGAACATATATTTTTTAAAATTTGGCCATTGCACTAAATTTTTTAATATTAAGCACTTTTTTCTAAAAATAATGATCACTTACTTGCTTTCCATTTGTTTTCCCTAATTTTAAATCCAGATTTAAAGCATTGTTTAATAATTTTTGTTTAAAGTAAGTGGTGAAAGCAGGTCTTGGCATGTTCCTGACATTAATTGAAACATTTCTAGTATTTTCATCGTTAAATATAATCTTGATGGTTAGTTAATTTAAAGGAAATATTTAAAGAATACATTTTTTCAATCTTATTTAACTAAGAAAATTTTCATTGTGTGTTTTATTTCAGATATTGGTTTTGAATTCAAATTCTTTTTAAGATCTTTTGAGATGTTCATGTGGTTTCCTTCATTGATGCACGGATAAGTTTACCTCTCATACTAACCACTATTATTGATCTATCCATGTGATTCTGGAACAAATCCTCATTGGTCTTTCAGTGAACTGTTAAATGCAGTATCCAAGATTTTATATTTGCTATTGATATGTTTTTAAGTGAGGAAGCATAGGTTTTATTTTCTAGTATTATCTCTTTTAGATTTTGGTGTAAGTGGTATATCTGTTCTATCGAACAAACTGGGTAGCTTTCCTCTTTTTTCTACTCTATGCAACAGATTATTTGGGATGGAAATCACCTTTTCTTTAAGTTTGAGGGAACTAAATCCTAAAGCATGTGGATCTAAAGGTGTCATTTTGAGAGGTAATTCTTTGTTACTATAACATATTGTATGCTCATTGGTTTTACAGATTTTTATTCCTGGTTGAGTTTATTTTAGTAATGGATATGTTTTCAGAATACTGATCCTTTAATCAAGATTTTCTAATTTGGTAGTTTAAAAAGTATCCCATATCACTTCACATATTTAATTTATAAATTTAATTTTTGAGAATTTATTTGATATCTTTTTTTCTGTTCCCCCACATACTTTCCCAAAATATCTTGTCCAAAGTGTTTTACTGGTTTATTGCCCAATACAACTTACAACAATAAGTCCCATTAATTCACAAGTTTGCCATGAGAATTAAATGAGTTAATATATGTCAAGTATTTGGAACACTGCCCAACACAGAGTAGGTTCTCAGTTGCTAAGCCATTTTCCTTTTTATACAGATCAATAGAGCCTCTCAGGGCTTCATTTAGTTTTCCCCTTCTCTCATTTTTCAGATCAGCTGCTTGATTAATACCCTGAGCTCAAGACGGATCAGAAACCTCGTTACGAAGCAGGGGAAAGGGAGAAGGCTACAAATACTCAAAATATAATATCCTTTCTTTTATCTTTATCATATCTAATTATAAAAATAAAGACAAAACAATCATGTTTGACTTTTATAAGAAATTTAGCTCAGCTTTGCCTTTCTGTGCCGGTGATTACTTGCCCATGTATCCTAGGAATATTATAGTTTTCTTTGAAATGTGTAACAATTTTTATGAAAGTTTATGCTTTATTTCTGCGGGTTACTACAGTTTCAGTGTTCACTACCTCTCCTTTCATACTATAACCCAAATTATATCTGGCTCAGTGGCCCCCAGACTGTAAGGGAACTATTTAAATACACAAACTTTGAGATGCCACATAAAACCTGCTGAATAAGAAGTCGGGTTGCTGCCTCCATCCTGGTATTCTTTAACTTAACGTCCTCATTCCCAGGTGATTTTGAATAACTGCTATGTTTGGGCACCACTTCTCCTGCCAATAGAAAAATGAAACTAAAATTTCAAGACCAGGGAGGATAGTGGTGGAGAGGTGGTGGCCTGCTTGACCAAGATCCCTTCTCCCTTAGGTGGGACACCCAGTGTTCTACTTCTCATCCTACATCTCTAATTGTTCTTTGCTTTGTTTGAATTGTCTGAAACATTGGTCTAGTACCTCCTGAGTAGATTTTTCTCTAAAGTCCATTTTGGTCTTCTTTTCCTTTCTCTGCACCCTCAGCTAGACCTTGATGTCAATTTGGACTGCCCTGCAGCCACCCCCAAGCCTATCCCCAAGTTCTTCTGAAATCTGGCCATGTATTCTACTTCCCTAAATGCAGGACCTCCCAGAGCGAACTCCTCCTCTCTCCTCACCCCTCCCTCATGTATTTATTCTCTACTCATAGCCCTGGCTCCAGCTGCCTCTGCCCCGTCTGTCCCCACGTCTCATTTCTTTTGCAAAGGACTATAGCGCCCAGCTTCTACTTAGTGCATCCTAGTATCCAGCAATCTTCCTAGGATATTATTTATTACACGATTCTTAGGCTTGAAATCTTTGTTACTTTGCACTCATTTTGTAGAGTCAAAATTTTTAGCCTGATAAGCAAGATTCTCCAAAAATACTGCCTTAACTGTGAAACTTTTAATTCCTAATAATTTCTCTTCAGGGCCCTAAATTCTATGAAATGGAAAGATTCCCTAATTCAAAGCCCTTATTTCCCCTTGTGTGTTCATATCTCACTCCTCTACCTAGAATACTTCTGCCTCAGTTTTACTTGTTCTAATCTTAGCTTTTCCTTCAAGGCTTATTTTGAATTCTAGGAACATTCCCTGATTGCCCCAATGCTATTTTCTTCCTTTGATTTCTCCTAGATTTTACCTGTTAGGTGACTGAAGACACCTCACTTTTTTTTTTTTTTGTATTTTACTTTCCTTGTTGTTTTAATTGCTCTAAAATGTACAAACTTAGGGGCATCTGGATGGCTTAGTCAGTTGAGCAACTGACTCTTGGTTTGGGCTCAGGTCGTGATCTCAGGGTGATGAGTTTGCTCCTGGCATCAGACTCTGCTCAGTTTGGAGTTGGCTTGAGAGTCTCTCTCTACCCCTCCCTCTGCCCCTCCTGCTCTTGCTCTTCCTCTCTCTCTCTCAAATAAATAAACCTTAACATGCACAAACTATACTAATTTACACGGTGCAGGCCACTTAAACTATATTGAGTCATATAGTTTACAAGTTCCCCTTCAGCGCTTTGCCAAAGCCACTCTGAGCCTGCAGGATAATAGTAAATAGTATTACTCTTTAATAAACTGTCTCCTTCTAAGTCAGGATTTCTCCAGATGCGGGCCATAGACTCTCTAAGTACAGTCAGGTGGGAGCTCGTTAAAGCTGGAGGTTTCTGCGCATGAGCCCAGGCTTCTGGAATCACCATCTCATGGCAGTGTCACCTAGGAAGCTGCCCTTTGGTCATTCTTAATCATACTAAGTTTTGTGAATCATTGATTTTATCCTCTTACCATGTGTCAGTAGGAGTTCTTATACAAATGTATAATTTTGCTTTTTGTTTGGTTATGTTTCTTCTGTTATTCATCTTGACTTTTTTTGTTTTTAGCAATTATCTTGGAGACATTTGCAAGATAGGACACAAAGATCCCTGTGGGGTTTGGCTTTAATTTATTGGGATGCCTGGGTGGCTTAATGGTTGAGTGTTCCCCACAGGGAGCCTGCTTCTCCCTCGCCTGTGTCTCTGTCTTTCTCTGTGCCTCTCATGAATAAATAATAAAATCTTTTTAAAAAAGATTTTATTTATTTATTTGAGAGAGAGAGAGAGAGAGAGGCAGAGAAAGAGAACACAAGCAGGGCGGAAGAGGGGCAGAGGGAGAAGCAGGCTCCCAGGGAGCCTGAGGCAGGACTCCATCCTAGGCCCTGGGATCATGACCTGAGCCAAAGGCAGATGCTTAATTGACTGAGCCGCCCGGGTGCTCGAGTTGTATGTTTTTATACCAAAATTTCTGGTCCCTTTTCTCTTTCATATGAAATATTTTCAGCTTATAAAATCAATACAAAAATCTTATTTGGAAATTGATTGAGATTGCAGTGGATTATTGATTGATTTGGGGGAGATTTGACATTTTCCAAATCTTGATGTCTCCCCATATCACAGACTTTTCTGAAATTTAGTCTTCCTGACGGAGTTGGCAGGGTCTGTAGCTATTTAGTCTTATATTTGGTAAAGTTTTAGTATGTTCTCCATATAGGTCTCGATTTTTTTTTTTTAATGTTTGGTTTATTGCTAGTACTTGTCATAGTTTTTTGTGCTGTTAGTTTTGCAACCACAAATGGGATTTTTTTCGTGGTATTAGCTAATTGGTCCTTGATGATGTATAGGAAAGCTAACCTACGAAACTTTGGTAGCAAGTCTAGTAGTTTTTTGGTCATTTCTCTTATACTTTTTAGTCAATGATCTGTATAGATAATGAGCTTTATCTCTTCCTTTCCAGTGTTATACCTCATTTATTTATCTCCTTTTACTACATTAAGTCTGTACATTGAACAGTCACAGTGCAACTGGGCATCGTTTTTTTTTTTTTTTCCCCTTAATGAAAGGCTTCCAGTGTTTCTTCATTATGAAGTTTTCGATAGGTTTCTGATAGATTCTTTTGTCATGTTAGGAAAGTTTTCTTCTATTAACCTAAGAGCTTACTTATGAAGGGATTTTGGGTTTAATAAATTCCTTTTTCAGCATCCAGATGATCATAGGGTTTTTCTCTTTAATTGATGGATAGAGTGATTTACATTATTCCTTGCCTGAATTGATTCTTGGAAGAAAAAGAACTCTCTTTGATATTACTGAATTGTGTCAATATATAACTTTTAATTGTTTTTTTCCTCAGTTTTTTTTTTACTAGTTTTGCACTCATAGTTGTAGCTGACGTGGCCTGTGAAATTGGCGGAATAATGGCCTTCCAAAGATTTCCCATTTCATGAAACCTGTGAAGAGACAACTTCATGTGATGAAAGGAACTTTGCACACGTGCTTTAGGTTAAAGACCTTCTGATAGGGTGATTGTCCTGGATTATTCTCATTTTCCCAATCTAATCACGAGTCCTTAAAAGGGGAAAACCTTTTCCAGCTGCAGTTAGAAAGATGCAGAGAGAGGTATGCTGAGGACAGTAGGAGGTTTGGAGCTGTGATGTGAGCAGGACTTGGCCTGACATTGCTGGTTTAAAGATGCAAGGAGAGAGCTGTGAGCCGAAGAATTCAGGTAGTTTGCAGCTGGAAATGGCAAGAAAATGGATTGATTCTTCCTTGGAGCCTCCAGAGGGAACACAACACCTTCACTTTAATCCAGTGAGACCCATGTCAGACTTCTGACCTACAAAAGTGTGAGATAATGTATTTTCTTTTTAAGCCAGTAAGTTTGTGGCAATTTGTTATAACAGCAGAAAATTAGTACAACTTGTAATTTTATCTGTGTGCTCTCTAAATTTGACTCAATTATAGCTCAAAGTACTCTTTTTCTTTTTGAATTCTTTTCAATGCTTTAAAAGATTTTAGGAAAAACTCACAGAAGTTCAATAAAACTCATCTGTAATAGTGTGAGTTTAAAAAAATATTTAAAAATATTTATTTGAATAAAAAAATATTTGGGAGAGTGAGCAGGTGGGGAGGGGTGGAGGGAGAGAATCCTCCGGCACTCTCGGCTGAGCTCAGAGCCTGATGCAGGGCTCCATGTCCCTACTCATGAGGATAATGAGCTGAAATCAAGAGTTGGATACTTAACTGACTGAGCCACCCAGGCACCCCTCTCCTGCCTTTTTAAAGGAGAAAATATTTGACTTCCTTTTCAGTTTGTGACATGCCTTTTCCTTGTATTAAGAATTTCATGTATACGTTTTGTCTTTCTTACTAGATGGAAGCTTCTTGAAGGTGTAATCTGACTTATCTCTGTATCAGAACTCAACATGTAAAAGAATGCCTAGCACAGTGAAATGCAAACACTAAACCTATGCATATTTTATTCAATTTTATGCCCATTGTTTATGAAATTATGTTCAAATACATATGCTCTTTCAGACAGCCAGATTGATGAGGCAACTTAGACAATGTGAATGAGCATAAGCTTTGAAGTCAGACCCAAGTTACTTAGTGGCTAAGCCACTTTTCTAACTCTAACTTTAGACAATTGCTTAACATATCAAAGACTTTCCTTACTAGTACCATAATGATGATAGTACTTTGGAGGCTTGCTGAGATCACGAAAATGAGGTATTGTTTGTAGAGCACTTAGCATATCTAACACATAATAGTTGCTTAATAAGTGATACTTGTTATTATCATGAATATTGAAAGGACTTTATTTAGAACTGAATGGTATTTTTCAAAACTGTCTTTTCTGTTGCTCTTGTAATTTTCTAGGCTATTATGTATTTTCTAGGCTATTATTACTAAGTCTTCAATCTGTTCTTCTGTTCAAGGCCTCTGTAATGTCATACTTTAGTTGGTGGATTCAAATATTCCCATGGATGGGCTTCTATTCGTAACTTGGAATGTAATAAAAGCAATAGTGGGTGTGCTTTTGTGGAGCTAGAGAAGTCAGTCCTTTAGAAACTGAACTATGTTTCAAGAGTTTTCTTCCCACTTAAAGATGAAATAACCCTAATCTCTTCCTACTCTTAAATAAATCGGTTACATTTATTCCTGTTAGGGAAGGTGATGAAAAGCCACGACCCCCAATTGACCTACGAGCTAGATCTGGTGGGTTGGAGGCTCCTCACACCCTCCCTGTCCTTGAAATGTGGATTCTGCTTGTCTTTCCCACTCCCACAGGCAGTTCTGAGAACACCTGAACGATATGCATGACTGAATCCAGTTAGGGTCTTTTTGTGAGCTTTAATGATTTCATGAGCAGGTGTGGAGATCCATTCGCCTTGTTGCTGCCCAAGATGAGCCTTGTGTAATAAGTTCCCTTTGCTTATTAAAACTGTCACCGAGCAGTCCAGGTGGCTCAGTGGTTGAGCACCTTCAGCCCAGAGTGTAGTTCTGGAGACCTGAGATTGAGTCCCACGTTGGGCTCCCTGCATGGAGCCTGCTTCTCCCTCTGCCTGTTTCTCTGCTCCCCACCCCCTCTGTGTCTCTCATGAATAGATAAATAAATCTTAAAAACAAAACTATCACCTACCAGGCTGGGGTGGTCTTTTTCTTTGGTCCCTCCCTGCCCTTCACATCCAGGCCCTGTTTCAGATTTCATCCAGGAAGCTCTCGAGAGGGTTGTGAACCAACAGCTACTTTCATATTAACTGCTGTCCTTTATATTTATGGAAACTCTTTCATGATTAATAGTTGAATCAAACCTACTGAGGAAGTGGTTACCCATCTTTCTGAATTCATCTTATAGAGACAAGATGATCTTGGGGTGAGGTTTGTTTTGTAGTTTCCATTGAAATCTTACAGGGTAGGTTGTAGTGGATTGGGTATCCTCTATGTCATTTTCTGGGAATTCATAGGGGAGAAAATTGAAGATGAGAAAATCAAATGCTATTTAACTTGCTTAGTAAGATTCTAAGGAGTGGGTATCAGATTTTGAATTGGTGGTGGATGGCGGAGATGAAATGGTCAATGTTCATGGGAGACACAGAATAGGACTAAGAAAAGAGGAATAAGGTTATTAATGGCTATTTGCTAAAATAGATAGTATAATACACAGTTTCTATCATGTGACAAGATTGTGTTATTTGCTTTACAGAAACTTGGTAAACTTATCAGTAATCCTGTAAATGAATTTTGTGGATTAAGAAGCAGGTTCTATGAAGAAATTTGCCCCAAATCTCAGTGTTGAGTGGTAGAAACCTATCTGCAAAGTGGTTGGCATAATGTATCCCTTCCATGAATTAAGAAGCTGCTGGAGCACTACCTCTCTTGTGGAACTGAAGAGGTCAATTGGCTCAATCTTCCTTAGATGCAGTAAAGCTAATGATTATGTACAAACTTCCATTCTTTCATTGCCATTGAGAGGGAGGTAGGGATTGGATAGCATTGACAGAGACATGGTAAGAAAGTATGATCTGAGAATAAGAACAAATTTAAATGGGTAGGAGTAAGTAGAAGGGAGAAAAATTATATGGCTCCAAGTCCGTTAGTATTGATCTAAGTGACATTTCCTACAAACCAATTCAGACTTTTCTTAAGTATAAATTGACCTATATCCTAATTTTGAGAATATATTAATAGCAAAACTGAACCACTGCACAAGATTCATAAACTAAGATCAGCCATGGCCCTTTGTCACCTCCATTGCATTTTAAAAGGTAAGATGAATTTATAATAAAATTTATAATAAATAAATTTATTTATAAATATTTATTGATCACCTGCTTTGTTGCAAGACACTTGGCTAAGCTGAAGATCCAGAATAGTTGAGGGCCTTGCCTCTACATATAGACAAGGAAAAATATAAACTTCAGATAATTAGTTATGCAGACTTCACAGCGATGTGGAGAGACTACTTGATTATATGGACTGGGAAGCACCCCTAGGAGGTGACATTTAAGCTAACAACTGAATAACAAAAAAATGAACTACTACAAATCCAATATAAGAGGAAGAAATTCTGGGCCTGGTTGGTGTGAAGGTGAGCACAGGCTTGTTCCCCTCCTTCTCTCCCAGGACTTTATCATAGAGGTTAAGGAGAGAGCATGCTGGAGGTTGACTTGGAGAGGTGGGAAGGGGTAACATTATTGATGTTTGCACTTGCATGATGAAGAGGGATATTCATATTTGAGTAAATGGCATCTAAATTGGTTATGGACATAATGCCAAGAGGCCACATGAACAGGTTTTGTTGCTATGTACCACCAAACGCTGCAGTGCACTATGCTAGCCTGCAATTTTAAAGTTTTTGTTGCTTCATATTAAAGCTAATGCATTTATTACATTGTCAGTCCTGAAAAGCACCTAGTACCTAGTCCAATGTAATAATGTAGTAATTAGGTCTCACCTTATAAGTATTGAAATAAATAGTGAAAGAAAACTTTGCTTTTAATCCTTGCCACAAACTGTATCCCCAACTTCAACTATCTATTTCACAAGTAATCCTCATGGTTATTTAGGGACCATAAGGCCTAGTTGATCAGTGAAAATTCATCATTACTCAAAAACAACTCCAAATATATTTCTTAAGCAATACTGTGTATAATCTAAAATGACCTGTTTTTACAAGAGATTGTACAAGAGCAAGATTTGTACTTGCTCCCTTCTGAATTTCATGCTTCACAGTCTTTGGGAACTGAAATTAATCTATTGAAATAGTATTATCCACCTGTATTTATCTACAATACTATGACTACACCAATGATGTTAAAAATGGTGTTGCTTCATCACATTCGAGGACTTGAGGGAGAAAAACATTCGTTCATTTCATTAAAAAGGACTTGTTTTGTCTTTTTGAAGTATAAAATTGGTATTAGCAGTTTTTGTGTCTAGTCACAAGAGTAAAGAGCTGATTTATGACTTCCTAACTCCCATGACTCCTCATTCCAACTGGCACCATTCTCCACGCCACCAGGGTCCCCTCTATCTTGGTAATACTTCTGGTTACACAAGCTCCAAACGATCCCATTTCCTCTTGATAAAATTGTTTTCCTATTTAAAATTCCCAGGTCCTTACTGTTTCTCCAGTAGTCTCTTTGGGACCTTAATCTGTGCTAATGCTTCAGTGAGTTTAGAAAACAAAGCTCTATTTTTATAGTCAAGCCATAGCCTTTCTTTCAGGGCTGTTTCCTCAAGCATTTCATCTTGAAGGCAGGCTCTAGGAATTAGGTCTGCCTACCTCTCTTCTTTCCAGCAGTCACCCATCTACCTTTTTTCCAGGGAATGCTTCATCGATCCTTGGCTTTGGGAAACCTGTTAGTTCTTGGATTCCTAGTGAAAAAGCCTATGTCAATTAAGAGGCTGGCTTTGTTTTTACTTTTTCTATGTTGAACCAGTGTCTGCAAACTCTCTCATCCAAACACAGATGTGTTGAGGAACAGGAGTTTGAAGAACTAAATACTGACCATGTTTGTATCCTTTCTTTGGGGGTACAAGGTGATAGGCATAGCTAAAATGTGGCTTTAGTTAGCTGTAAAAAATATCTGTAGGTGTGGGGAACAAATATAAAGAGCTTAAATGTGAACTCTACAATAGCTTCATATAGAATATCTCTGTGCCTACAAATAATTTTCTTCTGGATAGGTTTCCCCCATGCCAGCTCAAAGAACTACAGAATGTTTTAAGGACATCACTGAATGATTAACTTGGTTGTGACTGCCTTTAGTAGGTAAGACATACATGCAATAAACATATGCAAGTATATTCTCCTGGCTTTTGTCCCTTAAAGAACTGCGAATAGACCTGAGTTTAGGAAAACTATTGGCATTCTTTTATCTTTTGAACAATGCTCTCTACCATTTTTATAATTTATGTGGGCATTCTACCAATAATACTAAAAATTTGTTTTATAGCCTTTTAATTACTTATGACAAATTTAAGAAACAATTCTGCAGTCAATATCTATGACCTAATTCTTTGGATTTTCCTTTAACTTAAAAAAAACACTGAAATAGGTACCATCTTGCTACTACTGATGGACCCAATATTAGAAATTATCCAAATCTATGATGTAAAATACTTGTCAATATTTCTGATAACTAAAAACAATGACCTTAATCATGTTTCATATTGCAAAAAGCAGAATAGCTTTCTATTCCTATTTTCTCTTGAACAAAGGTGTTACGGTTAGAAAAACTCAAAGTAAGTTGAATACACTGATGCTGACCGAAAGTTACCACTCAGTGGTACCAGATGTAACAAGATTCTTGGTTGAAAAATGCATACTTAGGGATCCCTGGGTGGCGCAGCGGGTTAGCGCCTGCCTTTGGCCCAGGGCGTGATCCTGGAGACCCGGGATCGAATCCCACGTCGGGCTCTCGGTGCATGGAGCCTGCTTCTCCCTCTGCCTGTGTCTCTGCCTCTCTCTCTCTCTGACTATCATAAATAAATTAAAAAAAAAAAAAGAAAAATGCATACTTAAATTTAGGATGATAAAACATTGAAATCTAAGTTTTAGACAGTCTTTCCAATTGTTGAAGTATGAATTTCTGTAATAAGAAAAATAGGGTTTAGAAAACCCAATACTTCCCTCCTTTTATAATAGAAGTCCTTAATGAAATTAACTATTGTAGCTTCTTTGCTTACTGAGTATTGTGTAATACAGTCCACCACTAATAATCTTGAGGGACTTTTTTTTTGTCAGTGGATCATGGCCATGAAATTTTTGTGAACCATCGTGAAGATGACTGCAATTAGGGTTTTTGGGTAAAAATCAAATGTTTATAATACATTCTTTGTAGTAAACACTTTTTTTTTTTTTAAGTAAGAAAAATTTGTCTTTCACCTTTGCTATTACCTGCCAATTTGTAACACCAAAAAGGAACCAACTGTTAGTGTATGGACTCTTGGAAGATCACTATTTTAGCTAGCACTGTGCTCAGAAAAATGTGGGGAAAATGGAGCAACAGCCTGATGACCCTTTCCTACTTACCTTGTACAATCGGAATTGGTTTGTAGCTTGCACTCTTCTAGAGAGGAATAATACATCCCTCTTACCTACAGTGTGTTTGTGATTTGTTAAGCAGCTGTGTTTAAAACTTTTCTGCATTGTTTCATTTTTGGTAAACATATTAAGGGACTTGAGCAGGGGCAGAGGTGTAAGGATCAGCAGGCAATGATTCCTAGAGAGAGATGTTAATTATGTAGGATGCTTGTCTTCATTAGATCAGCAGCTCCATGAAAGAGGGGACTGTGACCACATCCCTAATGTTTCCCCAGCATACGGGGCAGAATTCAAACATTCATTCAGTGGATAGAGAACTGTTTGACATCATGAGGAAGCCATCTGCTGCCACAAAGTAACTAATACACTTAATGATATCTGATAGACCTAACTTTCAAGGAAAGTAGACTTGCAATGAACTAGAATTTATGCTGGCTGTTGTCCTGGCTCTTTGATAAACAGCATGACAATACATACCAATATGGCAGTCTTTTGAGCTCTCTGTATCTTGGTGAATGAATTTCTGAAATTAAGGACTTTGAGTAGGTGGACTCAGCTTGAAAATTCTGGATGTCATTCAAATTCTAAACTGCTTTCCAGTTTTGAAATCACTTAACAAAAGTCAAAGAGCACAGAACTTTCAGGTTATAAGTAATAGACAATGATTATTAGAAAATTTAAAATTTTTAATAAATGTGCTTTGTTCACAAAATGTGAAAAAATACAACAAACACAAACATACATTTTCAGGTATGCCATCTCCCACCGTTTGGCAACTACGATATAAACCATTTTTGATCTAGTCATGATCCTGAAGAATCTAACCGAATATCATTTAGTTTGAAACTCCAAATATTTTGGAGAATCCTGTTATGAGCTAGGAGATGCCTTAAAATTTACTTATATCCAAATGAAATCACTCTCAAGAGTACCCACACAATATTAAAAGGCTCTGTTAACTTCTCTTGTCATTACATATATAATCTGGCACCAAGCCACAAGGACTGCTTATATTTTAACACTTAAATGTTAAATTGGCTTTGGTGGAATATGTATTAGTTTAAATCCTATACCAACCTAATTTGAAGCTGAATTTACAGTAACAAATGATATTTATAAATCCAAACAAATTTATACTAAGTGGGAGTAGGTTTTATAAAGAGACTTTTCTTTTAAGGACTACTTAAAATAAATCATGCACACTTTGGAGCATAAGCAGAATCAACATCTGTAAACAATCAGAAGAATTTATAGCACCAACATTTTAGCTGTAACACAAAGGCTGACTCCAAGGTCATACTTACACCAGCCTCTCAAAAGCACAGTTTTCATTTACTTTCAAAGCATTTTAATTAGATATATTGTTTGCCTTTAAGATTCTATTCAGCCAAATCAAAGGAAACGGGCAGTCTGGTAAAAGAGGTACTACGAAAATACAGTTTTGTGTTACCTGAACACAGTGGGGGATTTCTACCCTTCTTTTGGGGAAGATACAAGATATGACCTGTAGTACTTAACTGGAAAGAGAAGTCAATTCTAATTATTAAGGACTCAGGCTATTGAAAGTAAATGAAACATTTCAAATTACTTTTGGCATAGTTGAGCAACCAATATTTATTGCATTCATTCAACTGACTTTTCAGGTTAATTACAATCCTGTTACTTTCATTAATTTAGAATGTGAAATTTAATTTGAAGTATCAGGTATATATATCCAAACACGGATATCTTAAAGGGAAGTTTTGTCTTTCTAAATAAAGTTTGACATTCAAAGTTAACTACAGCAACTCACAATAAGCACAAAAACATCAGTTTTACCAGAGTAAAGAAGTGCAGTTTATGAAATTTAGGATCAACTATTGAAAATGCAAGTTTCCTTTAAAAACACCCAAACACACCCCCGCACACACACACGCACACACACACATTAACCATGAATTCTGAAACTGTGATATTTCAGTGCAAAAACCTCAGTATGAGGTAATTTTAATGTAATAACCACTTGAAAAAAAAAATCCACACAGTGGCACTCTTAAAAATGACAGTTTACATGACAATTGCTGGCTGACAAGACAATGTGGACCAAATGTTCTTAGCTATTTAAACTAATCTTGTCTTGTTTGGACCTATTTTTCTTCTTAATCATTTGCTTCTGATTCAGAAACACAAAGTTATTTATCAATGTGGAAAGGGAAAATTCCCACAGCCAACTAACGGTTTATATATTGAAAGAAAATTTCCTGCTAGAATTTTGATAGAAATTAGAATATCAAAAGGTCAAAACCATTTTATGAGATTGCTAGCAGAGGGTTAATTTAAAATGTTTCTATATAATTCCAGACTTGTAGTGCAGCACACCTCCTTAATGGAAAGGTGAGGACCCTAACAAGGTTGGTCTAGACAGAACATAAACTCTAACAAGTGCAAACCCTTTCACAAAGGTGTTTCAGGTCAGGATTGAGTATTGTTCCTTGCTTAAATAGAAAATTTTGTAAATGAAAACTAAATTTAAAAAAGGTAAGAGTGAACTCTCACAGTTAAATATACTTAACACCAAGGCCTAATCAATATGAAAGATACGAACATTCTACTTTGGCAATGGTGTTGATTATACTGTACTAATGAAATTAGAATACATACTTGGGGGAAATCTTTCCCCAAATGTCTGATGCTACCAAATGAGCAAAAAAGAAAACAAATTATCAATTCCAAAATGTTGATGAAATGCTGGATCATCAGACAAAACTGCAGAAAATGGCTTTCTGTAACAGATAACAATTTAGCTAGAAAAGAGAGTAAGTGCATCACAAAACAACTAAACCAATCTATCTCTGTGTCACATTTAACTTGTGAGTCATCAAAGTGCAAGCTACAGCTTTCTACATATCTTTCTCATTGCAATGGTTTAAAAGTCAACACTGAAAGATTAAAAGAAAATACATAGCAAGTTATGCTTCACTTTTCACAATAGCACTAAAGAAAAAAGGTACCTTTCTATGATATCTTAGTGCTAAATGCTAAAGTAACAGTGGTTTCTGCTATGACAGGAGTCACTCTGCATGAAACTTTAAGCTTTCTATATAAGAATAAATTTTAAAATCCAGAAGTAGAAAAAAATAGCAAACTCTGTAAACCTTTGCATTTCTTCTATGCAAACCAGGTTTAAGTACTGAGTTCATGTTAGTATTTCTGATTAGTGTAAGCGATTAGTTTAGGAGTCTGGACTGAAAGGGCCTTTTACTTTGATATTAACTTAAAAGTAATATAGGATCTTCTAGCTCATAGAAAGGAATAGAGCTGGCTTGACTTTCTCCAGAATCTGAGTCGTATGGAGCATCAGGGAGCTCTGTGAAACCATATGCTAGTTGTTCATCTTCTATATCTGATCGAACGTAGCACGAAGGATTAGAATATTCCTCCTCTTCTATACTGTTGAAATCTTGAGGAATATATAACATCCCTGGGTAGTTCCTACTAACCAAGTCACTTGTGGTTTTTAGGGAGGTTTTTCTAAATGCCATCAAATGCATATGTGAAAATTTTGAATACTTGAAACGTTTAAAGCCCAGGGATTCTATAGCAATCTTCCAGCTTTTCATCATCATAGCATGACGGTTCTGATGGGAGGAATCAGGTGTGATGATAAGCAATAAACCATTTAACACTAACAGTTCATGGGCTTTCTTGCAGCAAATCCACCGTTGGTAAGGCGATGGAAAATAAGAAAGGAGGAGAGAGAAAACCACCACATGGAAAAGTTCTCCAGGAAGAGAATCGATAGGGTTTTTCAGCTGCTTCAAAAAGGCATCTATAGCATCCTGCGCAAGCTGGAGTGGCTGCTGAAGCTGCAAGTTCAGGAAGTCACATTTATATACACTCTGCAGAAAGGGAAAAAACAAGGCCTATTAAGAATTTGAGGACTGACTTCCAATCCTATTACACAAATTTTACACCAAACTATGTCACAGCATTTCTACATTACCCAAGCTTCAATTTTGAATCTTTGCCTTCTACGTTATTCCACTTGCACAGACATTCAAACTAAACTTACTCATTAAACACTCAAGAGTAATTTAATCAACCCCAGAGAATTTCTACTCATCATTAAAAAAATATTTTTTTTTAAATTTTTATTTATTTATGATAGTAACAGAGAGAGAGAGAGAGAGAGAGAGAGAGAGAGAGAGAGAGAGGCAGAGACACAGGCAGAGGGAGAAGCAGGCTCCATGCACCGGGAGCCCGACGTGGGATTCGATCCCGGGTCTCCAGGATCACGCCCTGGGCCAAAGGCAGGCGCCAAACCGCTGCGCCACCCAGGGATCCCAAAATATTTTTTTTAAATAAAATATTTCTAACAATTTGAAGTTTAATTTGGGCAAGAATTTACAAGAAAGATTTATCTAAACTTAGTCCTATTTACATTCACTTCAACATTTACAGTTAACAAAGACAGGCCAGTATAAAAACTTTAAACAAGAAATACCATAAAATAAAGATGAATCAAAGAGGGTAACGAAAGGGGCATTATAAATTTGTAAAAGCACAGCACCAAAACTTTTTAAGATCATGAAAAATGTCTTTAAACCATTAACTTGAATCCTCTTAATGATTTTAATGTTATATTCAATTTAAAAGTTAATACTTATTTAAAAGTATATGTGAAAGTTAACTTAGATGACCATGGGAAATACCACAACAAATGAACACAGAGCATTGCATAATTTGCTGAATATTACGACTCCATGGAAATGATCCAGAATAAAACAGTTCAAGATTAGATACAAATTAGTTGCCCTTTTCACATAATAGTTATTAATTAATAAAGACATGGGCTAATACCTTATTCGGTCTTTTTTAAAAGATTTTATTTATTTATTCATGAAAGACCACAGAGAGAGGCAGAGAGAAAAGCAGGCTGCATGCCGGGAGCCTGATGTGGGACTCGATCCTGGGACTCCAGGATCATGCCCTGGGCCGAAGGCAACCACTGAGCCACCCAGGCATCAAAAGTTTTAGTTCTTTCCAATCTTGATGACTATTACTGCTTTTTTTTCTGGCTCTATTGCACTGGCTAAAACTTACAAGGAATGCTGAATAGAAGTGGTGAGAGGATAGATATACTCTTGTTCTAGTAGGGAAAACATTTTTAAGCATATTGTTAGCTGTAAGTTTTTCATTATAGCCTTTACCCGGTTGAAGAAATTGAGTTCAATTCTTTCTGAGTGTTTTCACTCAGGGAAAGAATATTCGTATTCTTTTTGAATATTCAGATTTTTATCAGACTTTTTCCTACGCTTATTGAGAGATTATCCTTTTCAGTGTGCTACTAACATGAAAAAATTGTTTTCTGAAATTAAACCAATCTTATAAACCAAACGTGGCCATTATGTATTATTACCTGTTTTGAGATCCTGCATTCAGTATGCTAAAATTTTGTATAGAACACTTGTGTATATTTTCATTCATTTTTATAAACAAATACTCCATTAGATATGCACACATCACATCTTTATCCATTCACTCATCAATGGACACATGGTTGTTTCCAAACCTTGGCTATTGTAAACAATGTGATGAATATAGGGGTGTATATCTTCTTTTCAAATTAGTGTTTTCATTTTCTTTGAATAAATACCCAGATGTAGAATTGATGGATTAAACAGTAGTTTCATTTTTAATTTTTTGAGAAAACCTATTTTTCATAATGGCTGCACTAAATTTATATTCCCACCTACGGTGCACAAGTGTTCCTTTTCTCCACATCCTCAGCAATACTTGCTACTTCTTGTCTTTGATAACTGCCATTTTGACTGGTATAAGGTGATACCTTACTGTGGTTCGTAGTTGCATTTCCCTGATAATTGTGTAAAGCCTGTTTTCATGTACCTCTCTGACCATCTGTATGTTGTCTTTGAAAAAATGTCTATTCATATCTTCTGCCCAGTTTTTAATTAGACTGTTTCTCTGCTACGGAATTGTGAATTTTAAAGCATATTTTAGATAGAAGTCCCTTACTGCATGTAAAATCACTTGCAGATACTTTCTCCAAATTGGTAGGTTGCCTTTTCATGCTGTTACTGGTTTTCTTTGCACAAGGTTTTTAGTTTGATGTAGTCTCACTTGTTTATTTTTGCTTTTGTTGCCTTTGGTTTTGGTAGATTTAACAAATCATCACTATGACTGATATCAAGGTGCTTATGCCCTATGTTTTTTCATGGGAGTTTTATGGCTTCTGATCTATGTTCAAGTCTTTAATCCATTTTCAGTTTTTGTATGTAGTGGGGTCCAGTTTCATTCCTTTGCATGGGATGTCCAATTTTCTGAGCATCATTTATTGAAGAGACTATCCTTTTCCCATTGTATATTCTCTGCTCCTTTGTTGTAAATTAACCGACCATATATGCAAGGGTCTATTTCAAGGCTCTCTATTCTATTTGTTCTATGTGTAGGTTTAAATACCAGTATTATAATGTTTTAATTACTACAGCTTTTTAATATAGTTTGAAATGGAGTGTTATGCCTCCAGCTTTATTCTTTCTCCAAATTGCTTTAGTATTTGGGAGTTTTTTTTTTTTTTTTTTAAAGACTTCTAATTTTTTTTATTTATTTATGATAGTCACAGAGAGAGAGAGAGAGGCAGAGACACAGGCAGAGGGAGAAGCAGGCTCCATGCACCGGGAGCCTGATGTGGGATTCGATCCCAGGTCTCCAGGATCGCGCCCTGGGCCAAAGGCAGGCGCCAAACCGCTGCGCCACCCAGGGATCCCAGTATTTGGGAGTCTTTTATAATACCGATTTAAGTTTTAGGCCTGTTCTATTTCTGTGAAAAACGACACTGCAATTGTGACAGGGATTACACTGATCTGTGTATTGGTTTGAGTAGTATGGATAATTAACAATATTAATATTTATAATCTGTGCTCATAGATTCCACCCTGCCATTTATTTATATCTTCAGTTTCTTTTATTAACGTCTTGTAGTTTTCAATATACAGGTCTTCACCTCCTTGGTTAGATTTATTCCTGAATATTCTTTTTGACACAATTGTAAATGGAACTGTTTTCTTAATTTCTCTTTCTGATACTATTAGTGTACAGAAATATAATGGATTTTTGTATTAAATTTTTTCTTATCTTACAACTTTACTGCATTTCTTTATTTTAACAGTTTCCTGATTTGAATCTTTGGGATTTTTTTTTTTTTATATAGTTAAAATATTATCCTTCAAATAGGGACAGTTTTACTTCCTTCTTTTCAGTTTGGATGCTAATTTTCTTGCTTAATTGGCCTGGCAGTACTTATCTAGTACTGAATAAAAGTGGAAATAGTGGGTATCCTTGTCTTGTTCCCGATTTTAGTGGAAAAACTTAAAAGCTTTTCATAGTTGAATAATGATGTTAGTTTTGGGCTTGTCATATATAGCTTTTCTGCTATGTTGAGGTATGTTCCATCCATAACCACTTTATTGAGAATTTCTATCATAAATAAAAAAATAAATTCTATTTTATTAAATGCTTTTTCCACATCTATCAAGATACGATTTTTATCCTTTATTTTGTTAATATGGTATATAATATATTGATTTTTGTGGATGTTAAACTATCCTTGCATTCCTGGAATAAATACCAAGCATGGTATATGATTCTTTTAATGTACTACTGAATTCAGTTTCCTTATATTTTATTGGGGATTTTCGTAACTATATATTAGGGATACTGTCCTGTAATTTTCTTTTCTTATGGCATTCTTGTCTGGTTTTGTTATCTGGGTAATGCTGGCTTTATAATACGAGTTTGGAATGGTTTCCTCCTCTTCCTATATTTTTCTGGAAGAGTTTGAGGAGGATTTATGTTTGTTAGGAAGGTTTATTTTTTTTAGCATAAATTTTTTTAAAAAATTTAAAATCAATTAACATATGCTCAAGTACTGGAAAGGAAAACATCTAGTTCTAAAGAGACAGGACCTGATTGATGAGTGGATAGCCAAAGAGGCCAAAAGATCTAACTCCAATAAAACCATGGATCCAAGCTGTTTAAAATGGACCCCTCCCAAAGGCACTTAAAGTGACCTGTTACTCTGAGCCAGTGAACCCCAGCAGTAGGAATCCGTACCCTAGGGATCTGTCATTTCTGTTGCTCTTGTGATTGGCAAGTACAGTATCCTTGGGGAAGGCCATCCCCCTCAGGACTGTCCTGGCTGCGACCCTCGTGTACACTGCAGACGCTGATTCTGAGGAACTGTTGTTTCGGCCTCAGTGAGGTTGCCTGGATGGGATCGCTGTTTAGACTTGAGTGCAGATCCCTCGTAGCACTGACCCAAGGTGTTCTGTTTGGTACTGTACCTGTCCAGTCACTGGTTCTCCTCATGTCCTCTAGCCCCATGAGGTTGTGTTGTGTCTTCTAAACTTTGTACTAGTGCTTCTTGCTGCCCGGATACCAGACTTCAAACCATGGTTGCCACCACCAGGACCTTTCCAATTACTCCTTACATGCGGTTTTTTTGGAAGAGCAGGGAAGAGGTAACATTTCTGAGTGTGTGTACTAGGAGGGGTCCATTCCCTTTGGATTTTATCTCACTTGAAATTTTTTCTGCCATTTTTATTGAAAGGCCGGTTTTTGATCCGTGTCAAGCTGACAAGAGACCAATATTTTTTAAAACTCTCCCAGGGACTCGTCTTGGTAACTGCACATAACTTAATCAGAATGAAATGGAGAGACTTGACAGGTGGTGATTCTGTAATTTGATTTGAGTTCACCTGTGGGCATCGTGTGTCAGTGGAAGGAAACCAGTCCTCATTGCCTCACCAGAAAGTGCCCAGCCCTAAATGTTTTCCTCTCTCGTAAGCCCTTGCTCCTTTTTACATTGGAAGGGGCTAAACAGTGTCCGGTTCTCCCTTTCATGCTGCATGCTAACCAGTTCATCAGACTGCAGAAACCTACCCCCCACCCCCCACCGTACCTGCCGGTCTCATCTGGCACACCTGTATTTTTGCATTGATTTTTTTTTTTTTTTTTTTTTTTTTTTGCCTAAACCTCCTTGGAGAAGTAGGAAATGAGTGCACATGACTTCCAGATCTCCTCTAAGACCATGACTCAGCAAGGCAGAGTGCCACCCCCTCCCAGTGTTTGCTTCTCTGACAGTGCCTCGCCCTCCCTCTTGAACTGAAGTGCTCTTGCCCTTCCAAGAACTCCTCCTCCATTTCCTTTTTGGGATTTGCCACCATTCCCCCTGTTCTCTGCTCTATTTTTGGTTTCAAGCAAAGGAAGAAATGCTCCAATTTCTCTCCAGCCCATTATAACCTGCTATCTTGGGGCAGCTTTTGATGTATGACATGCCACCCTTCCCAACTTGGTGTCCTCCAACACTGCTGTCTTCGTGTGGAGCCCTTCCCACAATCCCGACTCTGGTCATTTGTGCCTTTCTCTTGTCATCTCTGTATGCTACTTATACTCACTGTGGGTTGGGGGGAGCTAATTTTAAGCATGTTCAGTGGCAGCTCCCTGCCAGTTTCAGTGTCACTGTTAAAGTTTATCCAAAAGCAACTTCACTGGGGGTTTTCTTAAGGGGTAAAGGTCTTTTACCGAAGCTAACCCTTCCCCACATGTGGTAGAATGTGCTGTTCTATATCTACTCCTCAATAAAGCATGTTCTCTGCTCAAAAAAAAACAAAAACAAAAACAAAACAAAAAAACCCCAAAAAACCAAACAAAACAAAACTACCAATTATTAGTTTCAGAGGTAGAGTTTAGTGATTCATAAGTTGCACAGAATATCCAGTGCTCTTTAGATCAAGTGTCATCCTAATGCCCACATTCAGTTACCTCATCCTCAAACCCAGCTCCCCTCCAGCAACCCTAAGTTTATTTCCCATAGTTTAGAGTCTGTTAGGGTTTGTCTCCCTCTCTGATTTCATCTTATTTTATTTTTTATTCTCTTACCTCATTGTCATCTGTTTTGTTTCTTAAGTTTCACATGTGAGTCAAATCATATACTTGTCTTTCTCTGACTTATTTTGCTTAGCATAACACCTTCTAGTTCCATCCACATTATTGTAAATGGCAAGATTTCATTCTTTTTGATGGCTAGGTGGTAATCCATTACATATGTACACTGTATCTTCTTTACCCATTTATCTGTTGATGGACACCTGTGATCTTTCCACAGTTCCCATAATGTCTAGTGTAGACATTGCTGCTATAAACTTTGGGGTGCATGTGCCCCTTCAAATCACTATGTTTGTATCCTTTGGGTAAATATCTAATAGAGCAATTGCTGGGTCCTAGAGTAGCTCTATTTTTAACTTTTTGAGGAACCTTCATACTGTTTTCCAGAGTGGCTGCACCAGTTTGCATTCCCACCAACAGTGTAAGAGGGGTTCCCCTTTCTTGGCAACATTGCCAACATCTGTTGTTTCCTGATTTCTTAATTTTAGCCACTCTGACTGGTGTGAGGTGGTTATCTCCCTGTGGTTTTGATTTCTATTTCCTGGGTGATGAATGATGTTGAACATTCTTTTCATGTGTCTGTTGGCCATTTTATGTCTTTGGAGAAATTTCTGTTTACGTTTTCTGCTCATTTCCTGACTGGATTATTTGTTTTTTTTGGGTTTTGAATTTGATAAATTCTTTACAGATTCTGGATACTAGCCCTTTATCTGATTAAGAGATTTGCAAATATCTTCTCCCATTCTGTAGGTTGTCTTCTAGTTCTGGTGAATGTTTCCTTTGGTGTGCAAAAGCTTTTTATCTTGATCAAGTTTAAATAGTTCATTTTTGCTTTTGTTTCCCTTGCCTTTGAAGATGTGCCTAGCGAGAAGTTGCTGTGGCTTAAGTCAAAGAGGTTGCTGCCTGTGTTCTCTAGGATTTTGATGGATTCCTGTCTTACATTTAGGTCTTTCATGTTGGAAGGGTTTGGATTACTTATTTAATCCACTTACTACTAACGAGTCTGTTCAGATTTTCTATTTTATCATTTTTTTCTTTTTTTTTTTTTAAGATTTTATTTATATATTTGACAAAGAACGAGCAAGCGAGAGAGCACAAGCAGGGGAAGCGCCAGGCAGAGGGACATGGAGAAGTAGGCATCCTGTAGAACAGGGAGCCCAACGTGCGGCTTAATCCCAGGACTCTGGGATCATGACCTGAGCCAAAGGTACACTCTTAACTGATTTGAGCAACTTAGGTGCCTTTTTTATCTTAATTCAGTCTTAGTAGGTTGTATGTTTCTAGCAATTTATTAATTTCTTCTAGGTTGTTCAATTTGTTAGCATATAATTATTTATTGTAGTCTCTTATGATCCTTTGTATTTCTGTGGTATCAGTTGTAACATCTCCTGTTTCATACTGGATTTTATTTATTTGAATCCTTTTCTTGGTGAGTATAGCTAAAGGTTTGTCAATTTTGTGTATCTTTTCTAAAAAACCAGCTTTTAGTTTCATTAATCTTTTCTATTTTTCTTTCTATTCTCTATTTCATTTATGTCTGCTCTGATCTTTGTTATTTCCTTCCTTCTATCTTTGGATATTTTTTTGAACTTAGGTCCTTGAGGTATACAGTTAGGTTGTTTGAAACTTTTTTTGTTTCTTGATGTAGGCATTTCTGGCTATGAACTTCTCTCATAGAATTGGTTTTCCTGCAACCTGTAAATTTTGGTGTGTTCCATTTCTATTTTCATTTGTCTCAAATTATTTTTTGATTTCTCTTTTGACTACTTCTTTGAGCCACTGGTTGTTTGATAGCTTGTTTCATCTCCACAGATGTATAAATTTTCTAGTTTTTTTTGTAATGAATATCTCCTTTCATACCACTGTGATTGGTAAAAGCTGGTTGATATGACTTTAATATTCTTAAATATAAATATTTCTCAGACAAAGGATTTGTCTTGGAAAATGCTGCTTTTTCACTTGATAAAAAGGTGCATTCTGTTGTTTTGGATGAAGTGTTCTGCAAGTATCTATTAAGTCTGTCTGGTCTAAAGTGTCATTTAAGGCCATTGGGCTATTAGTTGATATAAGTGGGGATACTAAAGTCCCCATTACTATTGTATTGCTATTTATTTCTTCCTTTTGATCTAAATATATATTTGCTTTATATATATACAGATGCTCTTATGTTGAATGCATATTTACAAATGCTGTATTTTTCTCATTGGATTGGCCCATTTATCATCCCTTATTAAAATCTTTGTTTTAAGTCTGTTTTGTGGGACGCCTGGATGACTCAGCGGTTGAGCATCTGTCTTCGGCTCAGGACACGATCCCAGAGTCCTGGGATAGAGTCTCATGTCAGGCTCCTTGCATAGAGCCTGCTTCTCTGCCTTCTGTCTGTGTCTTTGCCTCTCTCTGTGTCTCACATGAATAAACAAAATCTTTAAACAAAAAATAGAGTCTGTTTTGTCTGATAAAAGTATATCTACTCCAGCTTTCCTTTGGATTCCATTTACATAGAATATCTTTTCCCAACTCTTCATTTTTCAGCTGCATTTATCCCCTTACATCTAAAGTGAGTCTTACAGGTAGCCTATAGAGGGGTCTTGTTTCTTTTATCCATTCAATCTGTCATTTTCTTGGAGAAATTAATGCAATTATATATTTAAAGTAATTATTGGCAGGTATGTGCTTATTTCCATTGTGATAATTATTTTCTGGCTCTTTCTGTAGTTACACTTTGTTTTCTCTTGTTCTCTTTCTTTGTGGTTTGATGACTTTCTTAGTGGTATGCTTATATCCCTTTCTCTTTATATTTTGTGTAGTTAGTATAAATTTTTGCTTTGTGGTCACTCTGAGGCTTACATGTAACAACTCAGGTCTCTAACACTATTTTAAGTTGTTCACATTGTAAAGCTTATTACCCATGATGTTTTACGTTTTTCATGTGACATTTTCTCTTAATCTTGTGTGCCCTTTAACCATTATAATTACACTTATTTTTACTACTTTTGTCTTTAAATCTTCATACTTACTTTATAGGTGGTTAATCCACTCTATTTACCTTTCCAGTGAGATTTATTCTTTTGTATTTTTTCTTAATACTAATTAGTGCCCTTTTATTTTCAGCTTAAGTAAGTTCTTTTAAAATGTCTCCTAAGATCAGTTAAGTGGTGATGAATTCCTTTAGCTTTTGCTTGTCTGGAAATTCTCTCTTTTAAAATCACACCTAAGAAATTTACTGTTGATTTTAGATAAGCAACACATAACCAAATTTCCTCAATAATGCCCGAAATGATTTCTTGCCATGATAAGTATACTCTTTAATCCCTGTTATCTCTTGTATCCATCCAGCAATCTCTCCTCTGATAATTATCAGTTTGTTCTCTATAGTCAAGAGTCTGTTTCTTGGTTTGTCTCCCTCTTTTTCCCCTCTTTGCTCATTTGTTTTGTTTACATTCCAGTATGAGATGATACACTATTTGTCTTTCTCTGACTAACCTATTTTACTTTGCACTATACTCTCTAGCTTCAAATAAACAATCTTTAAAACATATATATATATATACTCTTTAGCTTCATCCATGTTGCTACAGATGGAAAGATTTGAGTTCCTTTTTATGGCTGAATAAGATTTCTTTCTCTCTCTCTTAAGTAAGCTCCATGCCCAGTGTGGAGCTCAACATGGGGCTTGAACTCAAGACCTGAGCTGAGGCTTAACCAACTGCGCTACCCAGGCACACCTTAAGTAATAATTCATTATGTGTGTGTGTTTGTGTATACACACACACAATGAATAATACGTTCACATATTTCACTTATATGGATAGAATAGAGAGTCTAGAAATAAACCCACAATTATATGGTTAACTAATCTTTAACAGAGGAATATACATATATATATATATCTCACTTATTCATCTATTGATAGACATTTTAGCTGCTTTCACAGTTTGACTATTGTAAATAATTCTGCTATAAACGTAAGAGTGTATACATCTGCGTGAATTAGTGGTTGTGTATTTTTTTGCGTAACAACCCAGTTAGTGTGAATGCTGTATTGTAGGACAGTTCTATTTTTAACTTTTTTAAAAACTTTTTTTAAAGCTTTATTTTATTTATTTATTCATGATAGAGAGACAGACAGAGAGAGAGAGAGAGACAGAGACATAGGAGGAGGGAGAAGCAGGTTCCATGCCGGGAGCCCGACGTGGGACTCGATCCTGGGACTCCAGGATCACGCCCTGGGCCAAAGGCAGGCGCTAAACCACTGAGCCACCCAGGGATCCCCATTTTTAATTTTTTTGAGGAACATCCATTCTTTCATGGTGACTGTACCAGTCTGCATTCCCATCTGCATGAGGGTTCCTTTCACTCCATCCACATTCTTGCCAACCCTTGTTTCTTTTGTTTTTGATTTTAGCCATTCTGACAGGTGTGAGATGATATCCCATTGTAGTTTTAATTTGCATTCTCCTGATGATGAGTGATGTTGATCATCTTTTCATGTCTGTTGGCTATCGATACGTCTTTTTTGGAGAAAGGTCTATTCATGTCTTCTGCCCATTTTTAAACAAGATTATTTGTGGTTTTGGTGTTGAGTTGTATAAGTTCTTTATATATTTTGGATACTAACCCTTTAACAGATATCAGTTGCAAATACCTTCTCCCATTCAGTAGGTTGTCTTTTTGTTTTGTTGATCATTTCTTTTGCTGTGTAGAAACTCTTTATTTTGACGTAGTCTCAACAGTTTATTTTTTGCTTTACTTCTCCTTGCCTTAGGAGACCTACCTAGAAAAATTTTAAAGAAATGAATGCTTGCGTTCTTTGCTAGGGTTTTTATGGTTTCAGGTCTCACATTTAGGTCTTTCATCTATTTTGAGTTTATTTTTGTGCATGGTGTGACAGGATGGTCTAGTTTCATTCTTTTGCATGTAGCTGTCCAGTTTTCCTAATACCATTTGTTGAGGAAGCTGCCTTTTTCCCATTGTACATTTATTCTTTGTCAAAGATTAATTGACCATATAATCATGGGTTTATTTCTAGGTTTTCTATTCTGTTGATACATGTGTCTGTATTTATGCCAGTACTCTGATTACCACAGCTTTGTATTATAACTTTGAAATCTGGAATTGTGATACCTCTAGTTTTATTTTTCAAGAATGCTTCGGCTATTCAGGGTCTTTTGTGGTTGCGCACAAATTTTAGGACTGTTCTAGTTCTGTAAAAATTGGTATTTTGACAGGGATTATATTCAATCTGTAGATTGCTTTGGATATAGTACAGTATAGTATATAATTTTAATTATATTTGTTTTCCAATCCATGAGCATAGAATGTCTTTCCATTTCTTTGTGTCATCTTCCACTTGTGAAAAACTTTGTCAGGTAGGGTATTCTTGGATGGCAGTATTTTTTTTTCTTTCAGCCTTTTGAACATAAAATGCCAATTCTTCTGGCCTGCAAAGTTTCTGCCAAAAAATCTGCTTATACATCTATGTGAGGTCATTTGTATGTAGTAAGTTGTTTTCCTCTTGCTGCTATTCTTTTGATTTTTCATTTTTGCTGTTCTGTTTGAGTTCCATGCCTTGTCTTCAAGCTGACTGATGCTTCTGCTTCTAGTCTCATGCTGAATGCCTCTACTGTATTTTTCAGTTATTCTATTCTTCATCTCAGTGACTTCTACTTGGTATCTTTCTCATATGTTCCATCTCTTTGTTGAAGTTCTGTGTTAATCCATTCTTCTTTCCAGTTTGGTGAGCAAGATCTTTGAATTCTTTAATAAGTAAATTACTTCTCTATTTCATTAATTTTTTCCCCAAGTTTTATCTTTTTTTCCCCCATTTGGAACATATTCCTCTTTTCATTTTACCTGACTCTCCGTATCGGTTTCTATATTGCAGATGACACCACAGCCTCTTCCAGTCTTGAAGGAGTGGCCTTGTGTAGAAGACGAAACTTGTTATTCAACTCTGTCTCAGTGCTTGGGTGTCTTTCAAACTTTTATGCTTGTCTAAGCAGCCTATTACATTTTTAATAGCTTCCAGTAGCTGAGGATATGCCATGACCTGTCATTGTCCTGGAGGGGGAGATGATTTCAGCACCTAGATTTAGGCTGACTAGAAGCCAGACCTTCAGGCATCAGTTTTTAAAAGTATGCAAATATATGTAGTCCTGTGAAACCACACATGTAAGCCCCTGCTGGCCATTAGAACTAGGCAATCTGGAGGTATCCCCTGTGTGGCAAAGAGATCAGGGCTCCAGATGAGTGTAACAGGTCTTCTCTGGGTGACAGATCTGAAAGAGGTCCCTCCCTCAGGCCAAAGCCCAGACTGAGCAAAGAGGCCTCCTTCACAGAAAGACTGGGGAGTGGTGCCTCATTCTGCTTTCTGTGCAGTGCCCTGGGGGTGGTAGCCTACTAGTCTGTCAAGAACCACCTTTCCAAGTGCCACAGTCCCATGGGTCCCAGGAATGCCAGTCCTCTACCTACCCTTACCCCAGCCACAAGAGCCAGGTGATCAAATGCTGTTCCCTGGAAGGCAGCTGCAAAAACTGGGGCATCAGATGCATGTATAGCTCCCCTCCAGGAGACACTGGCACTTGAGAGCATAGCAGAGTGAGCTCAAAGATAGGATCCTCTCCTACAAAAGAATTCTCTGGAAAGAATTATAGTCAGCCCCAAGATATGTATTTAGTTAGCAGTCTGCCGTCACAATGATTAGTTAATAATCTTCCTTCACAGGAAGACTGAGCTCCTAGGTCTGATGCCTCTTGCTGTGGCCTAGGGGGCATAGCTGTTAAGGAAGTTTCCTCATTGATTACAGTTCTGTGGGACCCATAAGTGTAAGCCTTACTAGCCACCAGAGCCAGGCAATGCAGTGATGTATTCTGGCAGCAGTTGCAAAAACCGAGGTGCCAGATGGGATATGAGCTCCTTTCTGGGTGACAATATTACAGTGCCACAGAACAAGGAACACATGCCTCTTGGCCTCTGTAGCCAGGAGATGAAGAGTGCAGCCTATTTAATGTAATTATTGATTTAAACACTTAGGTTTAAATCTATACTCCTATTTTGTCTCATCTCTTCATTATAACTTTTGTCCTCTTTCTCCCATCTTTTGTATTCAATGATTTTTATGAGTTTTATCTTACTGCCCCCTTATTAGCCTTCTTTATTTCAGTAGTTGCTTTAATGTGTATATCTTTAACTGATAATCTACCTTCAAATATTTTACCACTTCATATATAAAACCCTTAAAATAGTATATATTTCCACTTCTCTCATTGTCTTTTTTTTTTTAACATATAAATGACACTCCATATCATTCTTATTTAAATGGATATATTAGTTTGCTAAGACTGCTATAACAGAATACTGCAAATCGAGTGGCTTCAACAGAAATGTACTTTGTCACAGTTCTGGAGTATAGAAGTCTGAGATCAAGGTGTCTGCAGAATTGTTTGTTCTGAGGGAACAAAAAAATCTGTTCATGCCTTTCTTCTAGTTACTGGTTGTTTGTTGGCAATCTTCATATTCTTTATTTGTAGAACCACCACCCCTCTGCTTTCACATGACATTCTGTGTGTTAGGTTTCTAAGCCAGAATTTCTCCTTTTTATAAGAATACTACAATCAAACTGAGTTAGGTCCCACCCTAATGACCTTATTTTAACGTAATTATCTCTGTAAAGACCCTATCTCCAATAAATTAACATACTGGAGGTTAGGACTCCAACATATCTTTGCAAGGAGGAACAGGACAGAATTCAACCCATAATAATGGCCGGTTAATAAAAAAAAAAAATTACATTTTTTTACAACTACATAGTTCTCACTTCCTGTATTCTTCATCATTTTGTGTAGATCTGTATTTCCACCTGGTTGAAGTATTTCTTCCTTAACATTTCTTGTAAGGTAAATTGGCTGATGTTAAATCCTTGAAGCTTTTGAATGTCTGGAAAAAAAAAATCTTTGCCTTTATTTTTGAAAGACAATTTTGCTGTGTATGGAATTCCTGGTGACAAATTATCTTTTAGTATTTACCTTTTTTAAAAAATATCTGTCTGCTTTTAAGACTTTCCCTTTATCATTGTTTTGATTTTTGTGTGTGTGTGTGTTGAGGGTAAATGATGATTACCATGTCCCTTGGTGTAATTTTGTTTCTTGTGTTTATGGATTTGTTAAGCTTCTTGGATTTGTGGACTTATAGATAGCTTTGATCAAATTGGAAAATTTTAGGCCATTATTTCTTAAATCTCTTTGCCTTGTGGGAGAGACTCCAATTATGCTTGTATTTGGCCACTTGATATTATTATTATTTGAGAGAGACAGAACAAGAACGAGTGGGGGAGTAGGGTAGCAGGGGCAGAGGGAGAAGAGGAACATGGGACTTGATCCGAGGACCAAAGGCAGAAACTTAAATGACTGAGCCACCCAGGCGCCCCGGCCACTTGATATTATCTCATTGCTCACTGATGTTCTTCCAACTCAAATTCTTCTGGTGTTTAGTTTTGAGTAGTTTCTATTGTCACGTCTTCAATTTAACTTTTCTTATGTTCTGTATCTCTATAAACTTTTTGTACTTAAACAATATTGTCATACTGTGCCTATATTAATGTCCTTGTTTCCTAATTTTAACATCTATGTCAGTTCAGGGTTAATTTTTGTTGATTATGGCCAGTTATTTTTTTATTGGATGTCCAATATGGTGGATTTTTACCCTATTGGGTGCTGGATGGCATTGTATTGCTATGAATATTCTTGAGCTTTGTTCTGGGATGTAGTTATATTACCTGAGACACTTTGATCTTTTTGGGTCTTCTAAGATTTATTAGGTGGGACTGGACCACTATTCAGTCTAAGGCTAATTATTTTCCAGTACTTAGATAAGACTCATGTATACTCTACTTAACGGACTGTGATTAGTTTTAGGTTTCCAGTATGGTTGATGGGAACAGGTACCATATATAACCCTGAATCCTTTTGAGTGTAGTTTGAGTCACATGTAGCTTTCTCACACATGTCATGTACTGTTCAGTATTCAGTTGAGTACACAAGGAGGACTCTTCACCTTCAGAACTCTGAAGTTTTCCCTCTGTGCAGCTCTCATATAATCAGTATTCTGTTCTCAGAATCCTAGCTGCCTTGTGCCCTTCAGGACTCTAAGCTTTGTCTCCACAACTCAGGGAAGCCGCTGGGCTTTGCCTGGTATTCTCTCTTTCTGTGTCATGTACTAGAAGTTGTCTAACGCCCAAATGCTGGTGCAAGAGTAGGGCTCAACTCATTTGTTTTCAGTGATCACTGTCCTTTACTACCTGATATCCCATGTTTTGTAAATTATTTACATTTTGTCCACACTTTGTGGTTTTAGGTAGGGGAAAGAGCAAACTGGTTTTTGTTACTCCATCTTGGCTGGAAGTAAAAGTCTCTTTGTTTTAAAATCAGTTACAGTATTCTGAAACTGTAGAAGTCTGATTCTACTCCTGAACTTAAATCATTTGGAAGGCAAAAGAACTGCTATATTTAAGAGTTTAAAGTTTAAAGTTACGGTTCTCTATATAAACAAATTTAACATTTATTTGAGCCCAATGTTTAGAGCAAATAGTTGTCATGTTTCAGCAGTCCCTAAAGGACCTCTCTAATGTGTCTTGAGGAAAGAAGAAAATCCATGTACTAAAGCGAAATGCATTTTAAAAGTATAGGTCCTGATGGTACAGGAATTCTTTGCAGTGATAAGCTAAGAACAGATGTTTTAACATAAAGCAAACATTTGTCCACTTTTTCAGAAGTAGAGATAATATAATAGGTTGTTAGCATTTTTTAAATCAAAATTCAAAAGATTCATATGAAAGTTGAATCTCCATGAAGGAATTTTTTTAGTAATAATGGCAAACATTTCTTTAGTACTCACTATGTAATAGGTACTCTGCTAGGTGTTTTAAATACTTAACTAGACATTAATGGTCATTACTAACCCCATCACACAGATAAGAGAACAGGCTCAGAGATGCAACCTCAGGATGAAAGTAAGATTCTATTCTTTTATTCAAGATGTATTTAATGAGTACTTCATGTGCTAGGCACTCTTCTAGATGCTAGGACTATAGCAGGAGAGTGAAAAATTTATACTGTAACACATATTATAACATTAAAAATGCAATTTGTAAAAATTTTTGGTGCCTACTGCTTTAAGAAAAAAATTTAAAAGCAGAGGAACTATTTTAAGTACAAATAACTGGAATTTAATAAAGTTTTAACTGTCTCAAAAGCCCTTGCTCTTGACATTCCATAATGGCTCTACATCATAGTACACTTCAGAAAAGGATACCTCAAACAAAAAGCCCAAACCTTACAGCTATCTGGAAATCTTTGCAATCTACTAAAGTCTCTTGATTACAACAATGGATAAACAGGGAACAAAATAAATAAAACCAGTATTATTTTGACCAGTACCATACTTGTCAAGTAAATGACCAAAATTTTCAAGGAACATACATTTGCTTTTGAACAGAAACTTTTTACCAACTTGTTCTTAGAAAACAAGAACACTTGTTTTTTCAGGATTGTAAAGACAATGCTTTTCCTTTATTAATATCTTTAAGTTTCAAAACAAAACAGAACTATGCATACCTCTACAGCAGGTACGATGTCTATGCCAACAGTTAGAAATTCTTCAAACTTCAGAAATGGGTTAAAGCAGCTGCCAACATCAAGTAATCTGATCTTTCCTGAGGTCTGTAGCAACCTAAAAATAGATGATTTTCAGTTTGCCTTTTATAGGATAAAGAGTATAAGAAAAAAATTCAAATTTATTATATAATTCATAAATTTAAAAATTACTGAGTGCCCTAAAGACCTTTCTTTTTTTAAATGTTTTTTTAAATTTTTATTTATTTATGATAGTCACAGAGAGAGAGAGAGAGAGAGAGAGGCAGAGACACAGGCAGAGGGAGAAGCAGGCTCCATGCACCGGGAGCCCGATGTGGGACTCGATCCCGGGTCTCCAGGATCGCGCCCTGGGCCAAAGGCAGGCGCCAAACCGCTGCGCCACCCAGGGATCCCCCTAAAGACCTTTCATATGTGGGTTATAAGTACCAATAATACCATATCTGAAATTAAAACTGAATAATGAAAAAACATTAATTCATTTAACATGCTACGGCAGGCTTTTTAAAAAAGGTAAATTATACTTTTTAAAGGAAAAATGTAGGGCAGCCCAGGTGGCTTAGCGGTTTAGTGCCGCCTTCAGCCCAGGGCCTGATCCTGGAGACCTGGGATCGAGTCCCGTGTCAGGCTCCCTGAATGGAGCCTGCTTCTCCCTCTGCCTGTGCCTCTGCCTCTCTCTCTCTTGAGTCTTTCATGAATAAATAAATAAAATCTTTAAAAAAAAAAAAAAAAAGAAAAGAAAAATCTAGATTAGCAAGATAAAAAAAAGTGAGGCATTGTTTTACATTTTTTCAAATGTCTTTAATGCCTGGCTTAATAGAAGACAGATGAATTCTCACAAGGGCTTTTGTGTTCAGGCTGTTGTAACACCATATGCCATGTAGTTTGGAAAACTCCACTCTACACTCAATGAAAGAAACAGTAAATAAAGACAAATGACATCTTAGTGTTATTAAAAATAATTTTTCACCCACAGAGATCCTGGAAGGGTCTCAAATTCCCCAGACCACACTTTGGAAACTGTCCTTATAGATAAAAGAATGCATTCACAAATCAAATTTCACTAGTCAATCTAACAGTGTCCTTGGACTTCACTTTAATTTGCCCCAGTAATTTAAAGGGAACAAAGACAACATCATAAAGAGAATAGTATTTTTAAAGTTACGAAAAATTATGTCCAAGAATTTTCCTCATATTCAAAAGTAGTCATTTCTGGTTTTATCTTCTTTTTTCTATTATTGTATAATCAATCTATATAGCAGCAAGGATAACAGTGGATTTTATTGGGCTCAAGCCTGTAGTCCTAGTGATCAGACAGTAAAGGAATAATAAAATTAAACTTCAGATATATTCCATTACCATTAATAAGATAATTTCCTTTAAGACATTTGAGAACAAATTGTAAAAATAAAGGAAAGAAAATATAGGAGAATAATTGGGTAAAAACAAAATCTTGGCTCTTTGAAGTATAAGGGGCAGAAGAAGCTATCCAGCTTCTCTTCCTTATACTGTGACTACCACTTTCCTTTCGATCTACTGGGAGATGTTAAACTACAGACAGAAGGTTAATCTCCTGAAAAAGGCACTATAAATCAAAATAACAAAGTTTATTTTTTTCAGAAAAGGAACGCAGTAAATAGGGGTTACATTTTTTACGAAGAGCATGATACCCTAACATTTTAGAGATCTGATTATAAATGATATAGGACCCATTTGATAGAGTATATGGCAGGGTATAATATGAAAAAAAAACCCAATATGAACTGATTAAGAACTCATGTGAAGAAGAGCTATGAGGGTATAAGGAAATAACTCGAGGGCCTTCACTCTCTATATTTGTAAAAAGACTCAATACCTCTGATAATGACATCCAGATGAAGGTCAGTTCTTACAAGGAATAGGTAACAATTCTGCCAGTGAAAAGAGCAGCTCCAAGAGGTAATTTCCAGTACTGCAGTCATTCAGGAAGCAGATTAATATGTATAGTTTGGGTAATGGATATGTAAAAAAAAAAAAATCTATAAAGTTGAATTAAGTTTGGTGATACCTGAAGTATCACAATACACTAGGTTCCAGGGAAGAAAGATGCCAGCAAAACTTATGTGGCACAGGTTCCAAGCTGCTAAACGCAGCAAGATCCAGTAGACAGGGGCCATAGAAATGCCTGGCTTTTAGCTGATATTCGCTGCTGAATTAATACAAGTTTGAATACCCACATCATAACCAGTTAGAATAAATGAAAATCTGTAACAATAAGAACATTATATACACTATATAATTATATACACTATATAACTCTAGCCTCAAGTAAAGATTACAGGGACTAAGAATAAGAGTTCTAAAATCAGAGAGAATAGGATCAAAACCTGATTCTGTCCTTTACCTTTGTAAGATGGGGACAATTATGATATCCACACTTAAGAGTTGTTTCCAAGATTAAATGAGATAATGCATTTATAATGCTTGACCAGTATCTGCTATATGGCAAGTACTCAAAAATGGTAAATACTGTTAGCTATTAATGTTTATAGATGGAATTTTTTTTGTGATTTATCCAGTAATGATTTTCCTGAACATAGTAATAGCAGAATTTGCCTCATATTAAATTTTATACTAGTAGATTCTGGTAAACTGGCTAGCACATTTCTGATAGAAAATCTAACTTACAAGAAGCACTTTTTAAGAGACTATCTGGATGGAGTATTCTAAATCATTCAAGTCAATTCAACATTATGATACAATAACCAATAACTGTATCATGGATTTATTCCCAGTATGTACTTAAGTCCATTTCAAATTCTTTGGTTCAGCTCCTTACTCTTTTTATTTGCATCAAAGTAATTACCATCCAGGTCAAGAAATGAAATATCACCTACACCCTGAAAACATGACCCTCCCTGATGACATTCTTCATCCTTTTGTGTAATGGTAGCCACTATTCTAATTTTCATGGTTATCATTCTCTTCATTTCCTTTTATAGTTTTACTACCTATGACCTATGACATGCCTAAACAATACAGTTTTAGACTCTGCTTTGTGATTCTTCTTTCATTTAATGTTGTTTGTAAGAGTCATCTGTGATTCTACAGTTATTTCACATTCATTGCTGTATAGTAGTAAATTCATATACTATACCCCATCGGGATTTTTGACTAGAATGGCACTATGTGTAAAGATCATTTTGGGAGATTTCTCAGCTTTACCATACTGAGTCTTCTAATCCATGGGCATAGCATAGTTCTCCCTCTACTTAGCTATTTTTTAATTGTCTCCCATATCTTTTGTTGGATTTGTATTTTTTGATGGTTTTATTGTTTTCCCCTTATGGATGTTATTTTTTTTTTTTTTTAAATCATGGTTCATTGCTAGTTACATAAAGGAAATCCATACTGTGACACAGTAATTAAAATGTTAAACACTATAGATAAAGAGAAAAGGAGCAAGAAAGAAGCAAAAAGTTATATACAAGGGAAACTCCATAAGGTAATCAGCTGATTTTTTTCAGCAGAAACTTTGCAAGCTAGACAGGAGATAGCATGATAGATTCAAAGAACTGAAAGGAAAAAACCTACTGCCAAGAATACTCTATCCCGCAAAATTATCATTCAGAATTGAAGGACACAGTTTCTCAAACAAAAGTTAAAGGAGTTTATTACCACTAAACCAGCCTTATAAGAAATGTTAAAGGAACTTCAAGTGGAAAAGAAAAGGCCTTAAGTAGAAGAAAATTATCAATAAAAAGATGTAAAATATGACAACATATATAACACAGAGGAAGATGGTAAAAAAGTTCTTTTAAAATGTGTTCAAACTTAAGTGACTATCAAGACTGTTATATACTTAGGATGCTTTATATAAACCCCATGGTAAGCATAAACCCAAAACCTATAATAGATTAAAGAGAAAATCAAGCATAATACTACAGAAAGTCTTCAATCACAAAGAGAGCAAGAGAAGAAGGAAGAGAGAACTATAAAATACAGGAAAATATTAACAAAAATGACAAGCAGCACACACCGATCAATAATTACTTTAAATGTAAATGGTCTAAATGCACCAATTGAAAGATGAAGGACAGCAGAATGGATAAGGAGACTCATTTCATACTTACATACAGACTGAAAATGAAAGGATGAAAGATACTCCATCAAATGGAAGCGGGGAGTGGGGGGAATAAAGGTCAGGTGATAATACTTTTATCACACAAAGTAGATCTTCAAACAGAGACTAACGCAACACAAGGGCAATACATAATGATAAAGAGGCAATCCAACAAGAGGATATGTAATTGTCAATATGCACTCTCAACACTGGAGCACCTAAAGCAAGTATCTGAGAGTAACATAACAACAGAAGGACTTTAACACCCTACCTACATCAATGGATAGAACACCCATATACACAGAACATTTAATCCCAAAAGCAGAATACATGTTCTTTTTAAGTGCACAGGAAACCTCCAGGACTGATCACACGGTAGGCCACAAAACAAATCTCAAATTTAAGGTTGAAATCATATAGTGTATCTTTTCTGACCATGACTATATTAAACTAGAAATCAATCATAAAGAAAACACTGGAAAAAACACAAGTGGAAATTAAACAACATGCTAATGAGTTGCCAATGAGTTGATAAATCAAAGGTACATGGAGAAAAATGGAAACAAAACCACAATGGTCCATATAAAGTCTACCACAAACAATAAAAATCTTAATCTAACCTAAACCTAAAGAAACTAGGTAAAGAAGAACAAAAGTCAACGTTTATAGAAGAAAGGAAATAATAAAGATTGGAACAGAAACGAATGAAAGACCCAACAAAGGAAAACATCAATAAAACCAAGAGGTGGTTCTTTGAAAAGAGAAACAAGCTCTGGCTTGTCTGGCTAAAGGTTTGTCAATTTTATCAAGGAGAAAAGAGGATTCAAATAAATAAAATCAGAAATGAGATAGAAGTGACAAGAAATTTTAAGATAATATTATAAAAAATTATATACCAAAAATTGGACAACCTAGAAAAAAATGGATAAATTCCTAGAAATATACAATCTTCCCAAACTAATTAAGACATAGAAAGCTGAACACATTGATTTCATTACAAAACAAAAAACCCCCCAAAAAACCAGCTATTCAAAAAAAAACTCCCAACAAACAATAATTCAGGACTAGATGGATTCACATGAGAATTCTACCAACATTTAAATAAAAGTTAATACCTGTTCCCTTCAAACTATTCCAAAAACTTGACTAGGAAGAAAGATTCCTAAATTGATTCTACAAAGCCAACATTAGCCTGATATCAAAACCAGACAGAGACTACAACAATGGAAAACTATATGCCAACATCCCTGATAAACATAGATGAAAATATCCTCAACAAAGTATTTTTTTTATTTGCACCTCAACAAAGTATTGACAAACAGTTGTATCCAACAATCCATTAAAAGGACCAGTCACCATAATCAAGTGGGAAGTATTTCACAGTGATGGAAGGATGCTCCAATATTTGCAAATCAACATAATAAAACACATCAACAAAAAGGATAAAAATCTTAAGAGATGCAGGAAAAATGCCTGAAAAAGCTCAACATCTGTTTGTGATAAAAACTTTTTGTCAGTTTAGAAGGAAAAAAACCTCAATATAATAAAGGCCATATATGAAAATCCCACAACTAACATCATACTCAATAGTGGAAAAGCTTTCAGTTTTAAGATCAGGAAGGAGGCCAAGGATGTCCACTCTCATCACTTTTATTCAACATAGTAATGAAAATCCCAAGTACTGAAATCACATGAGAAAAAGAAAAAGCCATCTACATTGGTAAGGAAGATGTATAAAACTCTCATCATTTGCAGATGACATGAGAGTATAAATAAAAACTACTAGAATAAGTGAATTCAGTAAAGTTTCATGATACAAAATAAATACACAGAAATTGGATGTGTTTCTATACACTAATAACAAAGTAGCAGAAAAGAAATTAATAATCCTTTTTACCATCACACCCATAAGTATAAAATACCTAATAAACGTAACCAACGAGGAGAAAGACCTGAACTCTGGAAATTATAAAACATTGCTGAAAGAAACTGAAGACAACACTGACTAATGGAAAGATATTCCATGCCCATGAAAGAATACTGCTGTTTTGCTAATACTGCTAAAGAAAACATCCATACTGTCCTAAGCAATCGATAGCTTCGATGTAATCCCTGTCAAAATACATTTTTCACAGAACTAGAACAAATAATATTAAAATTTGTATGGAATCACAAAAGACCCGGATGAATCTTGAGAAAGAAGAAAAAAAATGAAGGTATTACAATCCCAGATTTCATAATAAACTACAAAGCTATACTAATCAAAATAGTATGGTACTGGCACAAAATCAGACACATAGATCAATAGGAAAGAGTTCAGAAATCAATGCAAACTGAAATGGTCAATTAATCTACAACAAAGAAGGCAAAAAATATACAACAGAAAAAAGACCATCTCTTCAATAAATGGGAAAACTAGACAGCTACGTGCAAAATAATAGAACTGGACAACTTTCTTACATGATACACACCAAAAAACTCAAAACTGATTATGATTTCATGTCTCACATTTAAATCTTTAAAATTCCCGAAAGAAAACATGGGTAGTAATTTCTTTGACATGGGTCCTAGCAACATTTTTGCAGTTCTGTTTCCTCAGGCATATAACTCAGCACTAAGAAAACCCAAATAATCCAATTAAAAAATGGGCAGAGGACCTGAGTAGACATTTTTCCAAAGATGACACACAGATGGCCAGCCATACACATACATGAAACATGTTCAACATCACTAATTTGGGAAATGCAAATCAAAACACAGTGAGCTAATTAACTTATATTTGCCAGAATGGCTAGAATCAAAAAGACAAGAAATGACAAGTGTTGGCAAGGATGTAGAGAAGAAGGAACCCTTGTGCACTGCTGATGGGAATGCAAACTGGTGTAGCCACTATGGAAAACAGTATGGAAATATTCAAAAAATTAAAAATACCATATGACCCAGTAATTTCACTGCTGAGTATTTACCCAAAGGAAATGAAAACATTGATTTGAAAAGATACTATGCACCCCTATGTTTACCATAGCATTATTTACAATAGCCAATATATGAAAGCAATCTGTGTCCACTGGCAGATGAATGGATAAGATGTGGTGTCTGTCTCTAAGTGAGAGAGTATTAGCCATAAAATAGATTGAAGTCTTGCCAATTATGACAACATGGATTGACCTGGATGATATTGTGCTAAGTGAAATAAGTCAGTCAGAGAAAGAAAAATTTCATTTACACCTGAAATCTAAAGAGCAAATGAATCAACAAACAAAATAGACCCATAAATACAGAAAACAAACTGATGGTTGCCAGAGGAGGAGGGGGCCATAAAATGTGTGAAGCAGCAGTGAGAGATACAGGCTACCAGTTATGGAACGAGTAAGTCCTAGGGATAAAAGGTATAGCGTAGGGAATATACAATCAGTGGTACTGTGATTGCATGGTATGGTGCCAGATGGTAGGCATACTTGTGGTAAGCATAGCCTAAGGTTATAGAGTTGTCAAATCACTATGTTGTCCATCTGAAACTAATTGTGTGTCAACTATATATCAGTTAAAAAAATAGTGAATATACTCCTTTGACTCCTATTTGTTCCATAAATTTTTATAAAACATTTTTATAAAAGATACAGGTATTGTTGAAATAAACACTTCTTTGCAGTTTTGGGCTATACTTTCTATATTTAGCCATCAGAGCAAGTTTTTAAATCATGTTCAAATACTCTATAGTCTTACTGCTTTTTAATGCTTGCGCTCTCAGTTCTTGTTAAAAGTCATCCATTTGTTTTTAAGGAAGAAAGATCTCTGTAAATTGATTTGAAAGGATATTATTATTTTCATTTTTGCAAAAAAAAAAAAAAACCCTCAGGATAGAAAACCAGATTTAGTAAAACCTCAGAGGATTTGGAAACAAGGTTCATGTTTTAAGGAAGGGATGGGACATCTAAATACACTTTCCTTTGTACCTCTACTTTGTAGTTCAGACCTTTTAAAGTCTGTAATGTTTTACCTATTCAAAAAATAAAATTAGATCATAGGGAGAAAAACCAAAACAAAAAGAAGGGAAAGTAAGGAATCTAGCTAGCTATGCATCAAGTAACAGGAAGAAAAAAAAAAATTAGTGGCTTCTGCACATAGCTTTCTGACTATGATAATTTAAACAGGAAATATTTTAAGAACAAAAAATAAGAAATCCTGACTTTTACTTAGTATGTTGCTTTTTTACTGACTGGTACAGTAAAAAAAGGAAGTTGTTCTTTAGAGAAGAATGAGAACTTATAAATGTTTAAGCTAGTAAGATATTGAAAAATTACCATTTTCTAACAACTACAGTACAACAACCTTGATGTAGGTAAAATCATTAATGGATGCTAAAGCCACTGGTGGAAATTATTAAGGAATAGGAAATGCACTCAGTCTTCATGTATAACCCCACAGAATACAGAAACCTTTATCGTGAAGAAAGCTGGTAAACACCACTTTAGTCAAATGATAAAATTTAACATCACCGAGAATGGGACAAATGGACATGTGCCCTGTTACTGAGAACACAGTATCATCTGTGTAGTATGCCTATCAAATATGTTTATCACAAATCCCTATACCAAGGGAATTTCTAGATTAATGAAACCTAAGAGATAATTCAATTAAAAATAGTATGTAATCTTTGGTACTCGGATCAAACCACCAATTTATAGTTACAAATATTATTACAACACTGGAAAACTTGGATATGAACTCTTTTACATAACTATACCAGTGTTAATTCCTGAGTGATGATAATTGTATTGTGGCTGTGTAGGCAAATGTCATTGATCTCTGGTGATACTTCAACCCTAAATACTTGAGCATGTAACTCAAATGAGTTCAGAAACAAACAAGAAGATAAACGTATCTACAAACATAGACATGAAACAAATATAGCAAAATATTAACTATTAATGAGTCTTAGGTAATGAATATAAAGGCATTAGCTGTAGCACTCAAAATTTTCCTTAGAAGTTTGAAATTTATCAAACTGTAATAATGGGAAAAATCTCCCTAAAATGATTGTAGATTTATCTGTCAATTTTTGTTACAGTTTAAAAAAATTAAAGCTACAATATTAGGCACACACAAACATTGTTGTATTTTCCTATAACATCATACCTTCTATCATTTTGAAAAAATCTTTATCTCTAGAAATATTTATTCTAAAGTCTTATGCTTTAGATTATGTCATAGCAGTATAAACTGGGTTTTTAAATCTAGTCTGATAATCTTTTAACCAGAGTATTTTAGGTCATTTAAAAATTATTTATTTGAGAGAGACAATGCAAACATGGGGGTGGGGGTAGTGAGAGAGAAACTCAAGCAGACTCTTCACTGAGCCCGGGGCCTCATGCACGGGGCTCAATCTCAAAGCCCCGAGGTCACGACCTGAGCTGAAACCAAAAGTCGGATGCTTTAACAGACTGAGCCACCCAATTGCCCCTAGACCATTTACTTTTGATGTGATTTACTGTCATATGTTGATATATCTATTTTCTTACTTTACACTTTTCATCTGTTCTACTGTTCTGTTTCTATTCTCCTATTCCTTAGAATCACTTTGGGAGCTTTAAAATCACTCAGATATCCTGATTTAATTGGTGTAGGATGATGTCCAGGCATTAGGATTTTTAACAATTCCCCAAGTGGATGTATTATATAGCTAAGGTTGAGAACTGGTTTTGGATTTTTCCTTTAAAAATTTCACAACTATATATATTTTTTCATTTTGCTGATTTGAAAATCCTAGTTTCTATTCTTTTAGGAAAATGCATATTTAACTACTGAATAAATATAGCCTTCTCTTAGACCATACAAAGGCTTCAGGAATTTAAATCTGTTACACACAACTAATGTTAATTTTTCTGTGTATTCTATTTATATATGTTTAGACTTACCAACATGTTGACCAGTTTTTTGGTTCTTCATTCCTTCTTTCACCTCAGGCTTTCTATCTAGGATCATTTTCCTTCTGCTTGAAATACACCTTTAGATTTCTTTTAGTAAGGGTTTGCTTTCCCATTCTTTCCTCTCCTTCTGCAAGTCTGATAAGAAGTTAGATTTTCTCATCATTTTATCTTTTTTGTCTTTAACCATTTTAATTCTGTATTTTAATATTGTCTGTACATGACATTATGGATAATTTCACTCGATCTGTCTCACCCAATTTAATAATTCCTGAGTTAATTTATTACTCACTGAGTTATTGAGTATTAAGTTATTTGTTTGATGTTCTACACTGAGTTATTTTATTACTTCTAGAAGTTCTGTTTTTAAATTTTGGCTTTGCAAATGGTTAACAAGTCTTTAACGTTTCCAGTTCCTATAGAAATTGTCAAGCAATTCTCTTTTCTTAAGAGAGGAGGAAAAAAGGAAGAGAGAATTCTAAGCAGGCTCCATGTCCAAGTAGAGAGCCTGATGTGGGGCTTGATCTCACAACCACCCTGAAATCATTACCTGAGTGGAGATCAAGAGTTAGCTGCTTATCTGACAAAGCCACTCAGGTGCCCCTCTCTTCTAGTTTATTTTATAAATTTTTTTAAAAATAAATTCTAGTGTCTGAGGCCTTTCTAGATAGATCTGTTCTTGCTATCTACTGGCTTTACATTATATTGCACTTTGTTTCCCTACATGCTTAATTACTTTGAGGTGTTTACTTTTCTTACACGTGAAGATTTTTGAGCAGAAGTATTTATTTTTGCTTCTGGTAGGCAACCAGGAATACCACGAGAGTAGGACCACTTTCAACTAAATAAATTCAGAGTCAGATTTTTTTTTTGGACAAACTTGGTGATATAAATTTGGACTATGAGTGTGCTTGGGATGTCCTGTAGTTTCAACTTGTCAAAGTCTGTCATGCTCTGTGTGAATGGGGTAGATTTACTCTGGTTCATTCTTAAACTGCGAAAGCAGCTCTTTGGAGCTTCAATTCTAACAGTGGAGTATGAAAACCAGAGTTCAATTTTGCCAGTTTGGACAAATGCTCCCAGGACAAAGGCAGCTTTGAGCTATGCTTTCTGTTCTGGGTTTCTGCCAGAATTTGCATTTTGGTCTTATTAGTTCTTTGAAGTTTTTAAGACGATTTATCCAACATGTGAAAAAATTACTTTCAGGTTTGCGGGATTAATTACAATATCTAGGTAGCCATACTCCAGTTTAACTTTTAAAGTAGAATATAAGAACAGACAAAATTAACTTAGTATAAATGGTTGGCATAAAATCAGTTTGTGAGAGCCAATAGTTATAAAAAGATATTTAAACGGACACAACTAATATTTCATTATTGTTAACAGACATGAAAGTACTGTCATATGTGAAAACATCAGGTGTGCTAAGAGCAAAAGGAGGCTGTGAATAATCTATTATTAAATGACTAAAGTTTCTTCAAAAAAGGCTACAGAGCCAAGTGATCTTAACTGACAGACTTATATGTTACTATATACAATACATATAACATAGCAACTTTAGAATCAATTGTTCATTAAATAATTTACAGGGGTGTCTGGGTGGCTCAGCCTGTTAAGTGTCTGCCTTAAGCTCAGGTCATGATCCCTGGGATCATGCGGGCTCCCTGCTTGGTGGAGAGTCTGCTTCTCCCTCTGTCTTTGCCACTCTCTGTTACATAAGTATCTTAAAAAAATTTTTTTTAAACCTACAGTAAAGTACTAATTATAACACAAGTTCTAAGGAACTCCCTGGAAATGCATGCTCATTGTTACTAAATAAAGTTTTTAAACAAGTATTAACTTGACTGCAAAAAATATTTATGACATTAACATTATGTTGAATTCCAGTGACTATTCAAATAATCCAATTTTTGGATGAATAGGAGTTCTGAAAGGAAGAACCTAATATCATACAATCACGTGTGGCTTCCTCTTCTCAGAGATTCTTAAATATTTTTTGGATCATAAACCCCTTCAGCAATCTGGTGAAGTCTATGGATCCTCTTCCAAAATAATGCTTTAAATAAATAAACTGAAATACAAAGGAATATACTGAAATTATCTACTGAAATGTTTACTGAAATACTTAAAAACTGATGCAGTAACATGTGTTTCTTTAGTAAAATTAAATGAGGATGTAGCAATGAATCTAATAACTATAGTAATCTTAAAGTTGTGATGAGAATAAATAAGTGAAAAAACCAGAGATAGATTTTGCTGACTATAATAAGAAAACTGCTATATTTTAACTAGAAGTGACTGACTTTTTTTTTTTTTTCTCATTCAAGTCCATGGACTCTTCTGAATTCTATTTATGGACTGCCAATAATGGATTAAGTATGAAATAAACTAAGCCTGGACAGGCCATTTTAGATCCAAATATAATAACCAAAGGTTGCCTCTGTTTCAACATGGAGACAGAACAGAAAGGGACACTGTCACTGTGGAGGGAGGGAGGGGCCTCCATGCTCTCTACCAGGGTTCTTTATCTTTTCAAGTAGCAGACTCCTTTGAGTATCTGATGAAATCTATGGCTCTCTCCACCCCCTACAAACAATGTAAAGACACACATATCACATTTTGATATAATTCAGGGTGGTTCATGGGGCACCATGGGTGGTACAGTGGTTGAATGTTTGCCTTTGGCTCAAGTTGTGATCCTGGAGTCCTGGGATTGAGTCCTGCATCAGGCTCCCTAAAGGGAGCCTGCTTCTCCTTCTGCCTATCTCTGCCTCTCTGTGTCTCATGAATAAATAACTCTGAAAAAAAAAAATTCAAGGTGGTTCACAGACTCCACTTGAATCATCTGAGTTTCCGTGCACAGGCAGTGATAATGAAGACAAGGGTTTACAGAATCATTATCTTAATCTGCTATAATTTAGCTGTAAGAACAGAAAACCACTAAACTAGCTTAAGCAAAATGATTTTTTTTAAATATGAAAAGATATATCTTGTGGAATTCAATTTTAAGAAGTACAGGTGGTCTTTATGAGAACAGAAAAGTTACTAGGAAGGTATTCTGTCTCCTTCCCTTCTATTTTTTTTTTAAGATTTTATTTATTTATTCATGAGAGACAGAGGCAGAGACATAGGCAGAGAGAGAAGCAGGCTCCATGCAGGGAGCCTGATGTAGAATTCGATCCTGGGACTCTGGGATCACGCCCTGAGCCAAAGGCAGGTGCTCAACCGCTGAGCCACCCAGGCATCCCTGTCTCCTTCCCTTCTAGAAAGCTGCCTCAGTTGCCTCCAAAATAATTTCTGGACTCCAACGACTAAAGTAGACCAAGTCCTGTATCCCTAGATCATATTATTAAAATGTAATTAGTTCTTACTTCAGGTTAGAATACTTAGCATTTACATACAGCCAGAATTACAAACTAGGAATATTAAGTAATATTTGTGATCCCATCTCTAAATTCACATTTTAGCATTCTTTGTTAGGATAAGCTCTTTAAATTCCCTTCCAAGACAGCTATTACCCTCAGATAGCTCTTCTCAGGTTACACTTTCCATGCTCTTCCCATAGCAATTTATGACCTATCATAGCCATATAATTTTCTACTAAAACATCTCTACAAAAATTAACACCAAATTCAACCACAATAGACAATTTACCAAAATTAGGAATGTTCAAAAGGAATGTGGTGTAGGTATGGTAATATCATTAAATAGTTTTAATACATTTTGTGGTATATGACAGCAATGTAGAAATATGCTTATGTTTTCTGGAGAGTACTCTGGGGGTATTTGAACACATTTTAAAGAATGTACACTATATATAAAGCCATTTTTCCACATGCAAAATTTGAGGAAAGATTGGGTAATTAAAAAAATATTTTTTATCATACCTTATAGAAACAAAACAAAAAGGAATGGCTGAATTTATTAATGCTGATAAGGCAAATATGTGGAAAAATTAGCTCATTCTAATAAGAAAAATCTATGTAACAGGTCAAAAAGTTATTAGGAAGCAAATGACTTACTGAAGCACAATTTTTTCAACAAATAAAGTACTATTAGACTGACTTTTATTTTTAGCATGTCTACATTACCTCTCCTCATTTACATTCAGTCAGGTGATAAAACACATTGATTCGAAAACCAGATCTGGCAGGGCTCCTGGATGGCTCAGTTGGCTAAGCATCCAACTCTTGGTTTTGCCTCAGGATATGATCTTGTGGTTGTGAGATGAGCCTACCCTTGGGCTCCACACTGAGTGTGGAGTCTGCTTCAGATTCTCTCTCCCTTCCCCTCTGCTCCTCCCCCCACTTGCTCACACTCTCTCTGAAATAAATGAAAAAATAAAATATTAAAAAAAACACACAACAAAATTTGGCTAAAAAACTGATCTTTCATGCTTCCTTAAAGCCTCTTTGAAATTCCTCAGTAAATTTTCAATTTTGGTTGGTTATACAGGGAATCTTAAAATTTCATTATTTGAAAACATTTTTAAAACTCAAGAATTCATAGTCTTAACTTCATTTGATAGCTTCTCATTCTTTACACAATAAAAGTGTTAAGGAAAATTCTTATTATAAGCAGAAATGGAAAGCCTGTTCAAATAACTTTCCATTTAGATTTCCTATGTTGTTTTTTTACTTAATATTGTCTTTGATCTCTTTTCCAAAAACAGTTATGACTGTATTTCTTTACTCTTTTCCCCTCAATTCCCACCCTGCTTGGTTAAGTAGTTTAATAAGGAAATAACAGGATTTTATTTCCTACATAATTTTCTCTCTGGCATGCTGCCAGTGTCAACAACAGCATCTTAAACTTCTCAAGACATATTAAGAGGGAGATAACATACTCTGTACAATTTTTTACTCATTAGAAAAGAGAACCCGGCCATTTTTACCCAAGTGTGTAGTTTACCATTTTTTTTAAGTGCTTTCTACAGAGCTGCAGGTATTTTCTAGAGTCCAATTGAGGGCCAATAAAGGTAGACACGTGAGATACTGGGAGGCTACAACTTCTATATCCTTTGAGCAGATGATAAAATGTTTCTTCTTAAGAAAAGTTTCTATAGTTAAAATGGTCAAAATCAATGCTGTAGGCCTTATTACCCCTGCTGGTCTGAAGTAGAGGAAAGGGAAAAATAGATTTCTATCTCATATCTTTTTGAGGGAAAAATACAAGATGAAAATGTATTTTTAGAGTCAAGGTATAAATAGTACTATTCACTCTTTGAATCCACAAGTCAAATATATATGAGAAAGTTTTCTAAAGACAACGTTTAGAGCTTCTAGATGACAAGTAGGTAAAAATTATAGCTACCGTGCATCACATAAGAATCGCTAATTCCAGGCCGCCCGGGTGGCTCAGCAGTTTAGCACCACCTTCAGCCCAGGGCCTGATCCTGGAGACCCGGGATCGAGTCCTGTGTCGGGCTCCCTGCATGGAGCCTGCTTCTCCCTCTGCCTGTGTTTCTGCCTCTTTCTTTCTCTCCGTCATTCTCTCTCTGTCTCTCATGAATAAAATCTTAAAAAAAAAAAAAGTCTCTGAATTCTTAAAAAAAAAAAAATCATTAATTCCAACAGTCCTTTGCTTCAATCATTTCTTCAAGAAACAGAAAAAAAAACTTAAAATAGATGACTTCTGACTCTGATCAGAACATCATTTATTTAGCAACATACTCTTAGCACAAAGAATGTATTATAAGGAGATTAAGTGTGGTGAGTTATGGTTGCTTATGATCCACATAATCTGCGCTAAGTAGATGAAGTCAAGCTTTATCAAGGAAAGATAAACTAAGTGTTATTGGCTACCAAAGTAGATTTCATGAGATAGTCTTATAAAATGCACCTTTGTCAATATTTTAGTGAGTATAGGAAATATATTCTCTTTTTAAAGAACTATGGACACTTAATCATAAAATAACTCTATAATAAAAAAAACCTCAATTTTTTAGTTCAATGTTTTCCAAAATTTATTCTGATGACATGTTCCCTTTTCAATTATGTATTATCTATTTTACAGAATTTCTCTGGATAACTTTGGAGATTGGAGATAAGAAAATAGAATTTTCAAGAGAATGGCATGAAGATCTAGTTTCTAAGCAAAACATCTGAAAAAAAAAAAAAAACTGAACAGATAACCAAGAAACTCCATATACAGAGATCAGAGAAGGGTATAAAGAATTAAGTGAAAAGATCTCAGCCATGCCTTCACAGGAATGCCAAAATTCCTGCTCTTACTTCTTCTGTGTTGCTATCATAGTGATCATCAAATCATAACAATGGCCACTACTTACCAGTGAAGTTCTTATGAGTAGGTATATTTACATATATATGGGAAAATGATATAAAGAGATGAGGTAAATGCTAAAAGTAACTAAAAGCCGATAATATTAGCCCACACTAGCAATCCAAAAGAAATACAAATATACATCTAAAGTTGCAGCCTGCAAAAATTATAAAAATATTTTGTACTGGGGCATCTGTGTGGCTCAGTGGTTGAGTGTCTGCCTTTGGCTCAGGTCATGATCCTGGGGTCCTGGGATCCAGTCCCACATCAGGCCCCCTGTGGGGAGCCTTCTTCTCCCTCTGCCTATGTCTCCGACTCTGTGTCTCTCATGAATAAATAAAATCTTAAAAAAATACTTTGTACTTACTGAAGTCAAAGTAAAGTTTATATACATGATTGTCACACTAATGATAATGGAAAATGATAAAATTCCTGAACCGTGCTGGTCTCTATGGTGTCTTTGTGATTTACAGAAAAAGTAACCTTCCTTCAAATAAAAAAATATTAAGATAGTATATTACTGCACAAATTAAACAATCGATGGAGCAGCTTAGCCTGGCTCTGCCCAGAGAGGCTTTCTAGAGCCCAAGAGAAGTAACCAGGCTGTGCAAATATGTGCAAACACACAGCCCACAGCCTGAAGTGCACACACTGCTAGTGACCTATTGTAACCTCTATGGTACCTCCAGTAAGATGAGCTTGTCAGAGGAGGAGATGCACAAACACTGGGCCTTTAGACAGCTAGCAGATACAGGGGTAACCCCTGGGATGCCTGGTATGGATGGGATAAAACAGGTAATGTTATGAGTCTGTAGGTACTATTTTATGAATAATAGTGTTTTGCTGCTCCAAGCTAAGACTGGAGGTAACACCACCACCACCCTTATTTAATTTAGTCATTAGTAGCATATATGCCAACCATGTCAATGGCTCCCTCCCGGGATGTGATGTGTTTTATAGCATAACCTGAATATTACTTGTAGCAACCTTTTATAACTTTTTGTAAAACGTAAAACAAAATGGAAATATTTAGCAAGAACGCTGAAATATTCCTATCTTTTAACTTGCACTATTATCACTATAAATTTTAAGGAAAATACTATCTTGACAGAAGATATCAAACATGAATTTGATGAATTAAAATACATCTGTTAATACTAGGACCACAGCAGACACCTATGTTTTTACCCAGTGAGTGAAAACAGAATATACATACATATATATATGAAAACAGAATACACATATATGTGTGTATATATGTGTGTACATATATATAGAAGTACACATATATACTTTGAGAACACCAATGTAAAAACATACACATATATGAAAGGTAATAGTAATTTTGAGGTGGTAAAATCATTCAAGAATGTTTTTTAAATGTTTACAGTAACTTTTTAAGTTTGAAGTTCCCATTCTTAAACATTTAAATATCCCAACTGTAATACTTAATTTGTTTAAAAATCTCAGTTACAGCAAAGATAAATTTTTCATGACTTAACAATTATGAATTTCAAATTAATGAGGTTTTATTATATGTCAGATTTACTTCTGAAAGCTCATATACTTAATGAAACATTTCATATTTTCTTTGAATGTTAACAATTAAGGTTATTTGTAAAGGTTACTACAATGCTTCTAAAATAGAGAAAATATAAAAATTATCTGTCAGCATAGAAAGCCAACATTGGAACCTCTATCTGTGATTTTTATTTCTATAAGAAATTAAGCTTTACTGATACATGAAATGATACATTCTGTGATAGTTATTTTTATGTGTTATCTTGACTAGGGGACAGTAACCCAGTATTCGGTCAAATACCAGTCTAGATGTCACTGTGAAGGTATTTTTAAAGATAAGATTAATGTTTAAATTGGCAGATTGAGTAAAGCAAATTACCCTTTATACTGAAAGTTGGAGGCCTTAATAGAAAGAGAGAGAGGTTACCTGAGGAAGAGGAAAGTATGCCTCTAGATTGCCTGCAGACTCAAGATGCAACATCACCCCTTGCCTGGGTCTCCAGCCTCCTAGCCTACCCTGCAGATTTTGGACTTGCCATGCCCCACAATCATGGCAGCCAATTCCTTAAAATAAATTGTCTCTTTTTATATATACTCACACAGTCTGTTCCTCTGGAGAACTCTAATACACAGCCCCAAAGAGGCTCTGTGTTTAGTAATCAAGCTTCCTATTGTTGTGTAGGGTTACTTGAGGGATGAGAAGGAGTTCCAAAACGTGGAGAAATGACAGTGGCATATCTCTACTATTTGGTCGCTAGCAGTGGAGCATCACATACTGATTCCTTGCTCCTAGGTAAGTGAATAGACAGACTGAATTACTAGTTTTAAACTAAGTCTTATGAAAGAGTAGCTTATTAAGATTCCTGGCAAAGAAACTAAAGACTGAAGATAATGGAAAAATGCAAATACAAGGGAATTACAAAAAAATCCCAACAGATCTGACATTTCTATTCCTAGTAAAAAAAGCTTTTTAGTTGGGGATCCCTGGCTGGCTCAGTGGTTTAGTGCCTGCCTTCGGCCCAGGGCGTGATTCTGGAGTCCTGGGATTGAGTCTCACATCGGGCTCCCTTCCTGGAGCCTGCTTCTGTCTCTGCCTCTCTCTCTCTTTCTCTGTGTGTGTGTGTGTGTGTGTGTATCTCTCATGGATAAATAAATAAAATCTTTTAAAAAACCAAACTTTTTTAGCTATACTAAAGCAAAAAATGACTATATCAGATCTGGCAAAAGTTGGAAAAATTCAAAATTATAATGTTAACTGAAATGCAGATTTATATTCACTAATGACCCTGGCTAAGTGATTGTCTTAAGATATCAGTTAACATCACAGGGAAGCTATTATAATTAATAAGGTATTTCTAAATGCTGTTTGACTATTTCATCTTATTATTTACAAGCAACTTATTGACAACCTGCACTTCAGTACTTTTTAACAACTCACAACTTTGATTCTTTAAAGGGGAGGAGCTAGTGTTTGAGTGAGAACGTATTTCTATGCAACAGGAATCTTTTTTAAAAAAAGATTTTTTTTTTGAGTGAAAGAGAGAGAGAGAGAGAGAGAGACTCTCAAGCAGACTACCCACTGAGCATGAAGCCCAACGCAGGGCTTGAGGCCACAACCCTTGAGGCCACAAACCTGAGACAAAATCAAGAGTAGGACACTTAACTGGCTGAGCCACCCAAGTATCCTTGTAATGAGTTGTTACAGATCTAGCTGTCTTTTTATTTATTTTATTTTTATTTTTTTAGCTGTCTTTTTAGAAATGACTTAGTGAACACTATCTTTTCTTGACAATAGGGTCATTCATCACGATCATTAATAATTTTTATAGATGTGTAAGACTGTACCTACAATAAATATGCCTGTTTCTGGAGTTTTTTACTTGGTCTTTTCTCTATCATATTTTGTTATAATCTATTTGACCCTTCTGTCTTATTTAAGGTCTCTAAGCTGTTATGCTTTGAAAAATTCTCCCCTTCCCTTTTTGTTTCTTCCTCTTCACTGTTGTGTATGAGGCCCTAGTTCCCTGGCAATTACCTGAATTTATCTTTATCCAAAATGTTTAAATACAAGTTGGCTGAAACTGGATATACTGTCTTATATTAGCAAGGATAAGAAGTCAAGTGGAACAGAGACACTAGATTACCAATGTTTTCTGAAGATATAAAGTCCTCCTCCAACCCCCTTTTTAAAACCTCAGTCTACTTCTAACATTTTAATTCTTTTTTTTCTTCTTGGGATCATCTATAATCTGATGCCTTTATGGATCCATCCTACTCTAAAATATTTTGGGCCAACATTATTTTAATGATATATAGAACTGAAAAGATATTCCAGGGATAAAAAGAAAAAAAAGGAAACAGAGTACTCTTGACCTCAGAGTAACAAGGGGGTTAGAGTTGCCAACCCCCTGCAAATTGAAAATCCACACACAACTTTGGATTCCCCCAAAACTTAACTACTAATAGCCTACTGATGACTAGAAGCCTTACTGAGAACATAGTTAAGTAACATGTATTTTGTATATGTATTATACACTATATTCTTACAATAAAGTAAGCTTTAGGAAAGAAAACATAATTAAGAAAATCATAAGAAAGAGCAAATATATTTATAGTACTGAATTTATAAAAGAAATCTGCATGTAAGTGGACCGATGCAGTTCAAACTCATGTTGTTCAGTGGTGAGCCACTGTACTCTTAATTCTCCATTTCTAACCTTCATTACCATTTCAATTATGTTATCTTTACGTTCTAAAGTTAGAGTTAAATTAATCATGAGATTGGTACTATTGGAGATTTTGCTTAAAACTAATTCTACAGTCCCTTCTAACAGAGAATTCATTCATTTACTGATTTACTAGGTTCCCTTATATGTAAGACTACTGTGCTAGGCCCCAGAATTATAGCAGAGAATAAAATAGTTGCAATATCTGTGCTCGTGGAGTTTTACACACTAACACAATGTTTTGCAAAATTACAGTGGTGAGGAAGATTATGATGCCCCTTGGGCCAGTAACTAAACAACTTACTGCTCTTAGAATTCTCCAACACTTTCTTAAATTCTCAACTACTATTCAGGCCTTAAGAAAACCTGGCCTTCAGACACAGGTTCTCTTGTGACTTTATGATAGACTGGATCAGTTTACTTGAATACCGTGAATTCTGTCAAACTATATACTTTCC